>NC_044557.1:102792741-103403939 GCF_007565055.1 Rhinopithecus roxellana
ACTAGGGCAGTCAGCACCTGCCTTTGTGAAAAGGTTAATTTTAATAGTATTTTTCAGGCCAGGTACAGTGGCTCATGACTGTAATCTCAGCACTTTGGGAGGCCGAGGCAGGCGGATCACTTGAGGTCAGGCGGAGTTTGAGACCAGCCTGGCCAGCATGATGAAATCTCGTCTCTACTGAAAATACAAAAATTAGCCAGATGTGGTGCCATGCATCTGTAGTCCCAGCTACTTGAGAGGCTGAGGCAGGAGGATCACTTGAACCCGGGAGGCAGAGGTTGCAGTGAGCCGAGATTGTGCCACTGCACTCCAGCCTGAGTGACAGAGGGAGACTTCGTCTCAAAAATACATTCATATATATTTTTCTAATCTTATGTGACCATAGCTTTTCCTAAGGTCCTGGCTTCAACCAATAAGCAAGACCAATTGATCAGTCAAATAGATCTGATGGGATGAGAAGAAAAACCTGCAGAGAGCAGGTGCCAGGTTCAGGCAGCTCCTGGTCATGGACTGGAAGGAGAAAAGGGAGGGAGCTACACAAGCACAAGTGATCAGCCTCCCCCAGCACCTGGCCTGCCCCTCCCTCCCGCCCAGGAGTGCAGCAGCGAGGCTCCCCACCACTTTCTCCCCATCACCACCTTCTCCCAATCACCACCCACTGCTTTCATTTTAACCAGCTTGGTCGGGGCTGGGGGTGGGGGCGGGGACGGGGCAGGAAGCCTGCTCTTACATGCTGCTGGTTCAAGTGTAAACTGAGGCAGCTCCTGAGGTGCACCCCTTGGCACTAGACATTGAAATATAAAGCAGTTCCTCCAAGAACACACCCTTGAGAGAAACTAGCACTCCTGCACGCAGCCAGTTTGTTACTGAATGAAGCCTTGTTTGAAGAAGAGAAAACTTGGAAATGACCTAAGCGTCCGTCAATATGAGGTTGGCTGAGTAAACCATAGCTTATTGTAGCATGGAATATTGTGTGTCCCTTTAAAAAATTCTAGGTGGCTATCCATGTACAAGCATAGCTGGATCTCCAGGATATTGTTATTGAGAGAAAAACTAAGTCAAAGAATCATAGGTACAGTATTCCACCTGCTAAATACATGACACCTATACAATTCTGTTTTCAGTAGCGCATATATATACAAATGCAAAAAAAAAAAAAAATCTGTGTATCTTTCTGATACACACTGAGCTTCTAACATGGGTTACCTGAGTGGGGAAGAGAGAGTGAGACCCGGTGAGGAGGTGGTGAAAGACAGTGTCAGCCTGGCTGTAAACTGCTCACTTTGAAAGAAGGAGAATGTATGCATTTGTTACTTGTGTGTTTGAGATGTTTGCAGAGGGTGTGGGGTGGGGGGCTCACATCCCCAGGGACTCGCTCCAGGCGTACGCCCTAGGCCTATAGGGATGACCATCTTAAGAGGAAGTCTTGAAGGCACCCTGTGTCCAGACATGGTCTCACGCCTCTTCTCTCTGTATCTCTGTGTCTTTTATTGATTAATCCCTCCTTGGAGTATTTATTTTTTTTAATTACCTTTCCTAGGAAATCATCGCCATCAAAGAGGCCTACCAAAGGCGTAAGTGACATTTCATCCTGGCTTTGAATAAAGTATGTTTCTTTCAAAATACCTCTGGGAAACTAAATCATCTGCTTTCTTCCCACCTTTTTTACTTCTGTCGAAGTATTTGACAGGAGCCTCGAATCCGATGTCAAAGGTGATACAAGTGGAAACCTAAAAAAAATCCTGGTGTCCCTGCTACAGGTGAGAGTAAAGAGGTAACACCTGTTTTACCATCTTAGGAAAGAATCCTTGGCAACATGGCACCATGACGAAAAAGGGTAACGTAGATAAACATTTCTTTCTTATATTAAAAATGTTATCGAGGGATCATCAACACATGCTCCATCAGCCCAGCTCTGGTGAAATTATATTCACTTGGGATTACTTCCATATAAACAATCTGCCTAGTCATTGGCAGTTTACAATCCCTCTTTGTAAATGAATCAGCTCATTAAGCATCACTTGTCATTTTGCCAATGAGCAAATGTAGGCCATGAGAGGGTGGGTAACCTGCCCAGGTTCATGCAGCCAGTAAGAGACAGCCCAGAAGCAAGAACCAGACCAGCTGACCCCAAGTAGGCCACTTCCACAACACAACTCCGCAATGACTTCCAGCATTCGCTGGATCCTGGGCCTGTAAGAACTACCACAAGAAACTCAGCCAGGACATCAGGGCTTTCAGAATTGGCCCTGCTGGGACACAGTCCCCCCAGGACCTCTACACAGACACATCTGTATTCTCATGGACACAACCACCTTTATGAGCTCTGTGCATTTTCTCTGTTTGGTTTCTCCCAATGGGATACACTGACAGCAGAGAACAGGAGAGGCTTCCAGTGCAGCAGGAAGGGTGCTTACGTTTTCTCTTGCTGCAGAACACATCGCCACAAACTTAGCACCTCAAAACAACATAGATCTATCATCTCACAGTTTCCATGCGTTAGGAGTCCAAGTAGTACCTTGGAGATCCAGCTGAGGAATATTTGGGTTCGCTTTGGTCACGTTCTCAACAGGCTGAAATCAAGGTGTCGCCCACGGCTGCCGTCTCATCTGAGGCTCAGAGTCTTCTTCCAAACTCATTAATTGTTGGCAGAATTCATTTCCTTATGGCTGTGTTCGATGTCCCCATTTTCTTGCTGTTGAGCAGAAGCTACTATCAGCTCCTGGAGACTGCCAGCAGCTCCCTTCCACACCGTCTCCCAGGGCAGTGTACCACATGGCTGTTTGGTTTCTTTCAGTCCAGCAGCAGCTCATCTCTCTGACTTCTTCCATCTCTGACCTTTTAAGAAGATCTCACTTGATTGGGTCAGGCTGACCAAGGATAATCTCCCTCTTGGTAAACTCAGCTGATTGGAGACCTGAATTATATCTGCAAAATTCCCCTTTGCCATTGAATATAACACAATCACAGGAGTGACATCTCCTCACATTCATAGCTCTCACCCACACTCAAGGGAAGGGGATTATACAAGGATGTGGACCACTGGGTCATCTTAGAATTCTGCCCACCACAAAGGGCTCGGGTTAGACTTCCATGACCAACTCTCAGGGTTCTTTAGCACTGGTACCTTGAGTGGTGAAATCTGATATTTTGAAATGAAGAGGACTTGCTTCCAATGGACTCACTCTAGGGAAAATCAGAGATCGCTCTCAGTCTGCTCAGAGGTCAGTGGGGTTTGTGGGTGAGTCTGGTTTCCATTAAAAAAAAAAAAAAAGATAAAACCAAGTGTTACCACAGAAGCTACTCTGTTTATCCATTGTGCCCAAAAGATGGCAGCAAAGAGCGGTGTTGCCTCCTTGCCAGGCTGACCTGAGCTGAGCTGAGAAAGAACTCACCTCTTTCTCCAGGACTTTGTCCTTTTGTTTTCTGTGGTCAAGCAGGAATGCAAGTTAATAACAATGTGTCAATTTTTCTAGGCTAATCGCAATGAAGGAGATGACGTGGACAAAGATCTAGCTGGTCAGGATGCCAAAGATCTGTATGATGTATGTGTGCAGACATGCCAGTCTCTGCAAATTCTTTTTCTTTAATTTATTAGCATTATTTTCAACAAATGTTTATTTCATGCAAAGAGGAGTTACTTGGGAAATAAGTATGACCTTTAAGAAACAAAGATATGCTTATCTCTTTATAGATCACATATATAGTCTCCATGAATCTAAATGAATGCTTCCTATTCTTATACTCTGGGGTTGACCACATCAGATCCATTTTGGAACAAAGAATGGTATAAACAATATAAATAAGTATGTGAAATACATTTGTGGGTTGGAAGCTGAAAGTGCTTAGTCCATTTGACTTCTGTTCAATGCATAGTTTATAATTTCCTGTAAGTGAGGCCTGGTCAGGGCACTGTATAATCAGTCTTTTCACAAAAGCCTTTTTCAAAGTGTTTGTATTTGACCCTTGAGGCAGGGGAAGGCCGCTGGGGCACTGATGAGCTTGCCTTCAATGAAGTCTTGGCCAAGAGGAGCTACAAGCAGTTACAAGCCACCTTTCAAGCCTATCAAATTGTAAGTCATAAAGTATTAGGGCAAAAGAGTTCACTCTGAAAGTGTCTTAAATTATTTCCAAAAGAAGCCAAGATCTGCAATAAGGAATTGTAAAGAACCTTTACAACAGTGGTTCTCAATTGGAGGTGATTTTCCTACTCAGAGAATATTTGGTAATGTCTAGAATTATTTGGAGTTGTCATAGTTGGGGGTAGTGGTCCTGGCATCGAGTGAACAGAGGCTTGGGATGCTGCTCAACAGCCTGCAGTGCACAAGACAGCCCACCACAAAGAATCGTCCAGACCCAGATGTAGTACCCAGGCTGGAAACTGGCTGCACAGCAGAGCCCAGGGAAGCAAGTGTCCCATTCAGCGGCAAAGCTTTAGAGTCCAAGAGCCCAGGTGCAAATCCTGGGTCTACCACTGGCAAGTGACCAAATCTCTCCATCCTCTTTTGTAGAACAGGGACCATGAACATCATCTTCACACCCCCAGAGTGATTTTAAGGTTAAATAAGATAAAGACTCAGAATAGTAGCTGGCATGTGGCAAGCATACTAACGTTTGCTATTATTACTCCAGTTTACAGTTGGCTAACAGTGCCTACCATTCTCAAGACAGATATGATGTACCTCAAAGATAGGCTCCTGAAAAGATGCACATACATTGTATTTTCATCCCAGGATAAATTTAAGCTCACAAGGTGAGTTAGTTATTTCAAGGCCCTTAGCAGTAAGTTCTTCCTTGAAAAGCAGTCTTTACTTGCAAAACGCCTGGAGTGGAATATCAGAATTTTTTTTTTTTTTTTGGCATCCTATTTTATATGTGTAGAGGGCTTTTACCTGTTCAAAGCACTTCTATGTTCTGTGTCTCATTCAATTTCACAACAACACCATAACTGTAATGTAGGCTGAACAGCTATTGTGACCCACAACTGCTGGACAAGGAAAGTCTGTTGAGTGAGGAACCATCTGTAACTTATCAGGACCACACAGCAAGTCGGTAGCAGAGAGTGGATGAGAACTCCAAGAATCCCCGACCTGAGCTCCTACCTCAGCTGAAGCTGGCTGCTCCTCATTCCAAATAGCATTTCCTATGTGTTGCCAGCAGATAAAAAGACAATAAAGCTTTGGAATTTTATCATGACTGTATATAAACCTTTAGGGCCCACTCCTTTCAAAACGTGCCCAGAGTCATGATCAAAGACAGCCGACCCTGCACTCCCCTGGTCTCTGTTCCTGGAGCTGTGTAGCCTCTGAGCTGGAGGACTTCTCTGTGACTGAGATCCTCTTCCCACACTACGGGGCCCACAGATGGAGTTTCTGGGTACGTGTGTGTGTGTGTGTGTGTGTGTGTGTGTGTGTGTGTGTGTGTGTGTATGACTGTCTACCTGAAAGTACAGTCTCCAGGCTAATATCTCAAAGTTGATCCTGAAACAGCAGCATCAGCATCACTTGAGAATTTGTTTTAATTGATAATTCTCAGTCCCCACCAGACCTACTGAATCAGCTTCCCCGGGGCTGGGGTCTGACCATCTGTGTTAGAGCAGGTGTTCCAGGTGATTTGTTTGACTGTATACAGTTTAAGAAGTCAGCTTTAGGCTACAGCCGTATGTCCTTGTGCAAGTTATTAAGGGTTCTGTGCCTCGGTTTCCCAAACTGTAAAATAGGGATAATAGTACCTACTTCATCGGGTTCATAAGGATTAAATGAGTTAACGGAAATAGGCACTTAGTACCTGGCATGCAGTAGGCGTTCAATGAACATTAGCAATTGTCAGAAATCTCCCTGGGTGAACAAACGGTGCCAAAAATCAGAGCTAAAGCTTACATGTACAATAAGGTAATCTATGGATTTGATGATTATTTACATGAAACCAGCTCTAAAATGCTATCTATTCATCCATTTCAAAAGCCCTGCTCAAGCGTCATTCTTGATATTTATTGCTGATGCTTTTAGAGTTCAGCCTGCTCTTAGACCCTGGTTCTATGAGTTTTCTGATGGCTTCTGACCAAAAGCACAGAGATGCTAGTCTGAGATCACTGCAGTTTCTTATGTAGCATGAGTCATCCTGGCTTAGGGTTGAATTTTAATTTTTAGCACAAAAACTCAAGGTTTTGCCATTTATTTATGCTGTAAGCCTGAGTCTTAACTTCTGACACTCCTAGCAATCCCAGGCCAAGCAATAGAGTTTCCCAAACTGCTGCATCATGCAGGATTACATTACAGTCTCCAATGTTACCAAATATGAGAGACTTATATAGCTATAAAGCCAAAGTAAAGTCCCCAAACAGTGCTCAGCATAAATGGTAGGTACGCATACCCATATCCCACTTTGCTGCCTCCCCACTGCGTGCCTCATGCTTTGCCCCTCCCCTGTACATGTTCCCCATTCCACGCCAGAGGCTTCAGCCCTCTAACTCTATCGTCAGTGCCAGAGCGCAGAGGGCTCTGCTGTCAGCTGCTGTCCATTTGGGGAAACCGATTTTCAAAGAAAGAAATGTCTCCACTGCTCCTCTAATAACCTCCCTGCAGGCATTGCTGCCTGTTTAACTAGAGTCTTAGAGACTTGTTTGGAATCTACCCTCATAATGTATTTTTCTATTGAGATCAGAAAACCTGCTTCTGTACGAAGAGCCCCTAAGAATCATGTTGCAGTAGCTGAAATGAGAAGTATCCAAAGTACAGTCCCAACAGCTTGGGCCAGACCATTGTTTCAGATTGTGTCCCACAGAGATGCCTCAGCAGCTACCAGGAGTGGGGTGGGGCAGGAAGGAGACAGGGCAGTACCTTCTTGTTGTAGTGTGTGAATAGCACCTCCTGGAGTTGTGCAAGGAAAAAACCTGAGAGGGCAAAAACGTGGTATTGATGCCAATGGCTAGGGAAAGAAGCCCCCTCCTGCCTCCCAGCACAGCTCTGCTTTCTGCTTTCATCTGTTTTGTAGGTTGAGATTCTACAGAAAATTTAAAATCCCTGTTCTAGCCTGGTATTAACAATAGAAATGGAAAATGGTTTAATGTGAGGATTTTTTAAAGTAAACAAGACCTGTGTGAACAAAATGTTCTCTTGAAGTATGATCTCAGTCTACAGAACAAGAACCTTGTTTCTGGGAAAGGGATACCAGTCCCTTCCAAAATAATGACTCCCACATCAAACCCAAGAAAGACTGGGGGCAGCTAAGGAAGGGACAGTTCCCCCACTCTTCTAATCTGGTTTCTATTGCCACACACCAAGGCCTCCAGATACGCAAACAATGACTAGGAGATCAAGCAACAGGGTTTCATTCAATCTGGACACAGTTCCTCCCCCGACATATATTGTGCTTACATCACAAAGAACATTTTGTTTACCTGTGTTTTCAAAATAAACCACATAAACTCCACTGGTGCATACTCAAAGTCCCCAATTATTTATAGAATCAATTGTGTCATATCCTCAAAAGATAATTTCTAAGAAAGAAGTTTCAGTATTTGTAATGCGCAATTGCATTTCCCCAAACCCAGCAAAGCATTCTCCTTTCTCTTTATGTGCCTGCCCTGAGCTTGGCCCGGGCAGTATTTGTGTTAAGGATAGTCACAATTTACTCTGAACTTCAGCTTCTGTAAATATTTAGAAAGAAACCTAATGTGTAATGCTGTGCAGAGCGATATGTGAGCCAGTGGTGAATATAGGATTATTTGGAATCACCCCAGAGTGAAGACAAGTGGCATTTTGATGTGGTCAGCCACCCCTCCTCCCCGTCCCCCCACCGTCGGCTTCCAGCTCTTGCAGACCCACCCTCTCGGAACTTTAGATCAAGTTGTTATCATGAACTTCACCATCCCTACTTATTTCACTCAAACTGTGACTAAGTCCCTGGTCCCAAGACAAGGGAGAGGATGGAGGTGCATGTCAGATGATCATAACCACAGCCTCCTGGGAAATTGAAACTGGAAAGGGTAAAAAACACATGGGAACTAAACTACACATCAATGTTAAAAAAAAAAATCTATGATTATAGTATACATTAATTGTTTCTCCACTCCCAAATTTTACAGATGAGGACATTGAGGTTGAGGGAGTGGCACTAACTAAGGTCAAATCCATTAGGGGTCAAATCCATTAGGAGTCAAATCTAGACTGACTCCTCAGCAATGACAGCCCCCTCTCGAATGGATGGCAAACACCCCGATCCTACAAGGCAAGAGTCGGGATAGGCGTTCCCTGAAACCATAGGAATAAATCTGGAAAAATTTAGTGCTTTTTGTAGAGGAACAACCCCAAGAGTACCAAGGTCAAAGGCAAACCTGGAATAACAGCTGATTTTGGTTTTCTCTGCAGCTCATTGGCAAAGACATAGAAGAAGCCATTGAAGAAGAAACATCAGGCGATTTGCAGAAGGCCTATTTAACTCTCGGTAAAGTAAAGTTCGGAGAGTTCTTGTCTTAGGTTGGGCTGCCTGGAACCAGACTCAGACAGACGTTTGTGTGTAGGAAGATTTGAGGGAATAGCTTTTGGGGGTCAACACATCTAAGCAGCACTGAGCAAGAGAGAGAGTGACTGTGATGTAGTTGCAACAAGGGCATTGCTGATCCCACAGGAAGCTCGGAAGCTGGGATGTCCAAAGTGGAGCAAAGGGACCAGGCTTTTGCACCCCCACATCAACCAGTCATGTAACACTAGCTGTACCAGGGGAGCATGCGCAACTTGGGGCAAGCCAGCTCTCTCCCTTGGAGGGAGATTCCTGGGGAGGGACTCAGCTGTGAATGACTGTCTTGATCCTGAATAGGCATCTGAGTGGCACACCACAGCATCCATTGCAGTCCTGCTGTATTAGTCCGTTTTCATGCTGCTGATAAAGACATACCCAAGACGGGGTAATTTATAAAGAAAAAGAAGTTTAATGGACTCACAGTTCCACGTGCCTGGGGCGGCCTCACAATCATGGTGGAAGATGGAAGGCACATCTTACAAGGTGGCAGACTAGGCAGAATAAGACCCAAGCGAAAGGGGAAACTCCTTATAAAATCATCAAATCTCGTGAAACTTATTCACTAACGTGAGAACAGTATGAGGGGAAACCACCCGCATGATTGAATTATCTCCCACTGGGTCCCTCCCACAACAGGCAGGAATTGTGGGAGCTATAATTCAAGATGAGATTTGGGTGGGGACACAGCCACACCATATCACCCACTAACACCAGGGGTCCCTGAGCGCACCTGTCAACAACCTAGGACCGTTATCCAGTTTCAGGCAGCCTGATGGCTCACAGGTTTCCTTTTCCATTTGGTTCCTTTCAGTGTTTTCAAAGAATGAAGTTTGTTTGGAAAGAGAGGGGAGGGAGATCAGATCTTGATCGTGCCAACCAAACCCCAGGACCTCCTCTCCAGGTGTTGCCCAAAGGCAGGAAATAGCAGAGAGATGGGCATGGAGCTGTGTCTGGCAGACTCCTTCTTTCTTTCTGCAAGCCCTGGAATGAAGGCATTGTCCATTGTCCACACTCCTGTGGTGAGGAATCCAGGGCACCAACCCAAATGGCAGGGGCAATGGAGAGACCTGTCCTCTGAAGAGGAAGAACCAAATAAGCAGCCCTGGAAGTTAAAAAATGTGCTCCAGTTGCCAAACTCTTTTGTTTGGTTTCTTTGGGGTTTTTTTGAACAATGTCAGCAATTGATTTTTTTTTAATCCATCCTTATTTTGCATTCAATGAGCAAGACCTCTGCTGTGATATCCGGAGGCCTAAAAATCTTTGGTGTTACTCATGACCCATACAGGGTATATACACGAGCCCTGGTATAAGTGACTGTGCTTAGGGCCTTAAGCCATTTATGCCGGAGGTTGCAACTTTTTGAATTGCAGACATGTGTGAAAAATTCAGACCTTGGCGATGACCTTGAGCAGTAGGATATAAATAACTCCCACATGCTTAGTATTCCAATAATGGAACACTAGGCATAATTAAGAAGAGTCTTGAGTAGATAATGGGATCTACTCATGGCCCAGTTCTGAGGCTCTGTGTCCTTGCTTGTTGTACTTGCGGTGTGAAAATCGGGAAAACAACAGAGTGTAGTCAGAAGATGGTATTACAACTATTCAATGATTTAACATTTACTCAACACCAGCCTGGGCCCAGGGTTTGCACTGGGTGTGGGGATAAGAGGTAAATAAGGCCAGTTCTTGCTCTTAAGAAGAACTCATGGTGGATTTTAAGCTGGTGGGTACAAATCCACAGATTAAGCTAAAGATAAAGATAAAAACAAAGAGCAAAGAGGGTACGGATGAAGGAAAAGCCAAGTCCCTGGGGTTGGGGGACACACTCTAAGAATGGGCTGTACTCCAGTGGTAGCAAAGGCCAATGTGATTAGAAGAGACCTTGAGAATAAGCACACAAATAACAGAATACGGCTCCATGACTATTTTCTAGACACTTCCCACCCCACTCCCACCTAACTGATAGCGATGCCAATTTATGACTAACGTCTAGGAGCAGGGAGCTGAGGTCAAATGGCTCCCACCACATGCAGCCTCTGGAGCAGCATTTCTCAAAGTGAGGTCCATGGACCCCCTGCCTCAGAATCACCTGTTACAATGCAGGTTCCTGGGCCTGACTCCAGGTTCCCTTTGAGAACCTCCAGGAAGGGAGCCTGGGAAGCCACACTTTTACAAACTGTCCAAGTGACTGTGTTATACTCACTGAAGTTCAGGAACTTGCTGTGAAGGCAAAGGAGAGCAAGATACAGAGCACCGGACTGGCTGCCCTTGCTGCCACTTGCTGTGAAGAGTCTCTCTTTTTCCTTCTTTCTCTTTCTTTCTTTCTCTTTCTTTCTCTTTCTTTCTTTCTTTCTCTTTCTTTCTTTCTCTTTCTTTCTTTCTTTCTTTTCTTTCCTTTCCTTTTCTTCCTTCCTTCCTTCCTTCCTTCCTTCCTTCCCTCCCTCCCTCCTTTCTTCCTTCCTCCCTCCCTCCCTCCCTTCCTCCCTCTTTCTTTCTTTCTTTCTTTCTTTCTTTCTTTCTTTCTTTCTTTCTTTCTTTCTTTCTTTCTTTCTTTCTTTCTTTCTTTCTTTCTTTCTTTCTTTCTCTCTTTCTTTCTTCTCTCAAGACATAGTTTCACTCTGTCACCCAGGCTAGAGTGCAGTGGCGCAATCTTAGCTTACTGCAACCTCTGTCTCCTGGGTTCAAGCGATTCTCATGCCTCAGCCTCCCAAGTAGCTGGGATTACCACGCCTGGCTAATTTTTATGTTATTAGTAGAGACGGAGTTCCACCATGTTGGCCAGGCTGGTCTCGAACTCCTGACCTCAAGTGATCCACCGGCCTTGGCCTCCCAAAGTGCTGGGATTACAGGTGTGAGCCACCGTGCCTGGCTGCAATGAAGAATTTTATCCACATCTTCTCTGGCTATCCCTGCCCAGCCTTTTGAGGGATTCCTGCTGCTGCTAACAACAGAGGTTGTTCCCCAAGCATAGATTATAGACAGGAGAAATGTTGAGAGTTTTCTTCCCAAAAAGCAGGTAGAAGGAATGTTAAGGGAGAAGACCCCTGTGCATGAGCGGAACACAGTGACTTCAGGCAGACAATGATCCCCGCATCAAATCGCACTGTACAGAAGAGGATTTTCAGGAAACCTTTGTGGTGCTCGCTAGCTCAAATTGTCTGGGGACCACAGTGAGTCTCGAATATGCTACTCCCCAAAGTAGCGTGCAAGTTTCCCCTGAACCACCAATCCAGCAGCTTTTGGGTTGTTCTCAGGGGAAAGAGGCCAGACATTGTTTCTTTTTCAGTGTGATTTTCTTTTCCATTGAAACTGTGGCAGCTGCCACATGGCCTGTAAAAGGAGACTGGTTCCCAACCCAGACTCTGCTTCCCGAACTCTGCTCCTCTCCCCTGCTTATAAGCATCAATCACACTGATGGTCCCCTAGACAACAACAGCCCCATTACGGGACACAGTAAGGTTGCACATTCCACATTTATGCCAATCACTTACTGTTAATCACTAACATCATCAAGTGTTCTAGAGAAATGTTAACAGCCTAAAGGGCAATTTTTTTTTTCCTCTAACGTGTTAGTCATGATGGATCCATGTGAGCCTGGGAGGAGGGGAAGGAATGATTTATTCCCAGGAGAAGAGATGCACCCTATCACCTGCTTGATGAATAGAGACCATGCTTCATTAAGCTGTGGACAGATCAAAGCTGGAAGGCAAGGGGAGGCCAGGAAAGAGCAAATAGCAGCATCGTAGGAAAGTGATCTTTAAAAAGGATCAAACATTTCATCAAGTCCACATCCCAGATTGCAAACCAAAAGTTCGTGGGGAACCTGGAATAGGTTCAGAGATGAGGCTTACAAAACAAACCCAGTGAGGAAAAACAAAGGGTAGGGAGGTTGTTGAGCATAGGAGAGCGGGCGGCTGTCCAACTGGATACTTTGTCAAGATGATGAAGTTTTATTCCAGAAGGTTGCTGGCCAATCTGTTTCCCTTCAGAACCCTATGACAGCATCAGAGATTTCACTTCGATAGGAAGTTATTTCTGCTGGGAAATAATAAGAATAATGGATGTGGCCAGGAGGGCCTGAGGATGCCACAGCTTTCCTCTAGAGGGTCTTCAGGGGACAGGGAAGGAGCTCTGCCTGAAGTTTCCAGGTGCTCTGACCAGGGAATCTTCTGAATCTCATTTCACAACAGTGTCAAGTCAGCTCCTTTCAAACCTCTGCCTCACCATCCAGTCAGTTCAAAGGGCAGCCAGGTGACACTTAGGGGGGTCCCCAGGTCATTCCACAAAATGTGAAAGCCTCACATTCTCTTTTCCTTCGTCCTGCCCAGTGAGATGTGCCCGGGACTGCGAGGGCTATTTTGCTGAACGTCTGTACAAGTCAATGAAGGGTGCGGGGACGGATGAGGAGACGTTGATTCGCATAATCGTGACCAGGGCCGAGGTAAGACACACTCCGACTCCAAAGAGGCGGCTGCAACTTCTCTTTTTTCCACCACTGATGTCATCAACAAATAGTTTCTATTAAGGGCCTATTTACAGAAAAAGTAAAACAGAGACAGCCCCAGAATTTGCAGAAGACATTGTGCTCTGCTTCAATCTGTTTCTTCTTATAAAAATACAATAATGGTCGTTGCTTCTTTTTTGGTCCTCTGTGGCTCCGGAGAGCTCACGGAGGAGTGCAGAGGCAACCCTGTTGAGCGGTTCTCAGGGGCTGCAGCTATGCACGGCTCCATGTTAAGGAAGACAAAACAAAGACACTTGAAAGAGGTCAGCCAGCAGCAGGGACAAAAAGAGAATGATTTCCGAATTCCTGAGCGAGGCCTTTCCTTAACTGAACACACTGCAGAAGCAAGCACATCAGCGTAAGGCAATGGTTCTCCATCTTTTTAAAAACTATTGCTCCTGTAAGGAGCCTTTTTAGACATATGTGTTTCTTCATTGCCATCCCTTCTCCCCAAGGAATGTTAACACCAGAGATAACACTACAAATCTGTTTATATACCACGTGGATATCAGTGCTTCATACATAAAAAGATTAAGGGTTTTTTCACCCCCTAAAAGTCAATTTGTGCTTGCTCTCGGGAAATGTGTGTGTATAAGGAAGAGAAGGGAGAGGAGGAGCCAACCGCTTGGGAGCAGCCGTCAAGACCACAGCTGGTCAGGTGCAGTGGCTCACGCCTGTAATCCCAGCACTTTGGGAGGCCGAGGTGGGTGGATCACCTGAGGTCAGGAGTTCGAGACCAGCCTGGCCAACATGGTGAAACCCCGTCACTACTAAAAATACAAAAATTAGCTGGGCATGGTGGCACATACTTGTAGTCCCAGCTACTCAAGAGGCTGAGGCACAAGAAATGCTTGAACCCAGAAGGTGGAGGTTGCAGTGAGCTGAGACGGCACCACACTGCACTCTAGTCTGAGTCACAGAGCGAGACTCGGTCTCAAAAAAAAAAAAAGAAAAAAAGTCACTGCTAACACTTTGGGATATGGGGCCACAGACAGAAGGAGGTACAAAATAAAGGGGAAGTGGCATTTCATCGGCAGCAGGAGAAGCCTTGGGGAATGAAGTGGAACTAAGCACTTGAAAACCACAGACATCTGCCCTCAAAAAAAAAAAAAAAGTTTTTAAATGAAGGGGGAGGTGAAGGGGGAGGGACACCAAACCAAATTCTGATCCATGGCTTCTTAACACGTAATACTTAACATCTGACTCTGTTTTTAAATATAACTTCGCAATAAGATAGTTCTTGCGTTTTTATTTCTATATTCCTGGAATTTCTTCTCCCGTCCTTTTTCCTCCTCCACAACTTGTCTTTTTCTATTGAAGGCCACGTCTCTCTCTCTCTCCCCTCTTCCCCTTCGCCAGTCTGTCTGCTCTGCTCCTGCCATGCCTCTGCCTCTCTCCTCCATGGCTCCAAACCCCTCTCCCTCCTTTCTCTCCAGGTCTTCTGCCTTG
Organism: Rhinopithecus roxellana; assembly: GCF_007565055.1. Lineage (NCBI taxonomy): Eukaryota > Metazoa > Chordata > Mammalia > Primates > Cercopithecidae > Rhinopithecus > Rhinopithecus roxellana. Next base: position 102,807,217 of record NC_044557.1, read on the forward strand.
TCTGTACCTCTGTCTCTTAGCAACTCAACCTCCCGCCAAAGTCACTGAGAGATGAGAGATCTTGAGGGACTCAAAGGAGGCAGGTTGAACACAACGAAGACCCAGGATTCCAAAAGGTCCCCAGAGAGACTGGATCCATCCAAAGGGCTTGTGAGGGTTCCATGATCACCCCGGCGTGGCCCACAGAGTGTTTTATTCCAAGAAGCTCTATCTCATCTCAGAATCAGCCACACGTCCTGGGCCACCTCAACATGTGGGCAGTTCCCTCAGAAGGCTTCAGGCCTAGCTAGATATAGTAGTTTGACCAGATTTCCTAATCTCCCAAAGCCACATGGCACTAGAACAGAGCCCTGTACACCCCATCCCCACCCACCCTCCACCTTCCTGCCCCTGCCCCTGCCCCTGCCCCAGCACGGGGCAAGAAACCAAGCAGTGGAGCAGAGGGACACACAGACTGGGGGAGAGACAGACGCCACCTGTCTCCTGTAGCATTGGCCACCTGCTCAACATCCACTGCAAACGCTCCCTCACTCCCCTACATACTCCCATCCTGATCATTTCTTTCGTTCTCTCAGCTCAGCCCACTCACTGGGGCAGGAGAAGAAAGAATCAGATCCCTGAGCCACACTTTTTGGGCCTGGAGTACAAGGAAGGGTCTAAGCCAAAAGAGAAAAGAAAAGAAAGACTCCTGGTTAAAAAGAGTTCTCTGCTTCTTCTATGAGATCCATTATGCTCTACCTGGAATTACATCTTTTCTGATACAAGTATCACCTCCTTTGCTAGGGCTGTAAACATCTATTGGCAGAGCAATGTTTGAATTTATTTTTATCCTGAGTCCTACCATCACTTCCAGCACCTAGGTTGTTCAAGCTTCCAGTGAATTACACTCACAATAAATCCTACAAGTTGATAGTGTTTTGGATTGTGTTGACTGGTACTAATATCCTTGCTAATCAGGGTATAAGGGAAACACTGCTTAATTGCTTAATTCCACATCTCTGTGTTGACAATTTTCTTAGCTTTATACCAGGTGTCAAGCAACTACAGCCTGCAGGCCAAGTCAGGCTCACTGCCAGGTTGTGTACAGTCCTGCTAGCTTAGGGCGATTCATTTTCAAATAACTCTTAAAACTCAAAAGAAAAACAATACTTTGTAACGTGTAAAAACTGTATGAATTTCAAGAGTTTTAGGGCCAGGCACGGTGGCTCATGCCTGTAATCCCAGTACTTTGGGAGCTGAGGCAGGTGGATCACCTGAGGTCATGAGTTCGAGACCAGTCTGGCCAACATGATGAAACCACATCTCTACTAAAAATACAAAAAAAAAAAAAAAAAAATAGCCAGGCAGTGGTTGACTGTAATCCCAGCTACTCAGGAGGCTGAGGCAGGAGAATCGCTTGAACCTGGGAGGCGGAGGTTGCAGTGAGCCAAGACCACACCATTGCACTCCAGCCTGCGCAATAAGAATGAAACTCCATCTCAAAAAAAAAAAAAAAGAAAGAAAGAAAGAAAAGAAATTCGAGAGTTTTAGTGAAACACACACACACACACACGTGGACACCTCTGCAACCTTTGGGGAATTGACCTCTGCCTTCCCTTTCCTGATCACAAAATTGAAATAATGTGATAAAGGAAATAATGATAGGAAATAAAGCCCTATCTCAAAGGGCTGTTTTAAGGCATGAATGAGCAAATGAATATAACGTATGTAGAAGAGTGCCCACTGTTTGTGAACACACCACAGATGTTCTTGTCTCTACCGCTATTATTTTTTCTACAGGTAGACCTTCAGGGGATCAAAGCAAAGTTCCAGGAGAAGTATCAGAAGTCTCTCTCTGACATGGTTCACTCAGACACTTCCGGGGACTTCCGGAAACTGCTAGTAGCCCTCTTGCACTGAGCCAAGCCAGGGCAATAGGAACACAGGATGTAACCGCCTTTGTCAAGAGCACATTCCAAATCAAACTTGCAAATGATACTTCTGCACAAAAACCCTCAAGAGTCCTGGATTACTTTCTTGGCAGCTTAAGTGGTGCAGCCAGGCCAAGCTGTTTAAGTTAAGGGCAGCAACGTTAAGATGCATGGGCAGGGCACCTTGAACTCTGGCTTACCAAGCATCTGGGCTGCCTCTTCACTTTCTTTTAGCATGGTAACCGGATGCTTTCTAAACACTAATGAAATCAGCAGTTGATGAAAAAGCCATGCATTTGTAATGGCACGTTTAGAAGAATATGCATCACACAAGTAAGGTACAGGAAAGACAAAATTAAACAATTCATTAATTTTCCTTCTATGTGTTCAATTTGAAAGCCTCATTGTTAATTAAAGTTGTGGATTATGCCTCCATTAACTGCTTTTCCAAAGATTGTCTTGATAAGTTTGGGCTCTTGTCTTGAAAATATATGACTTGTGAAATTCAAACATACATTTTTTAGTGGTCACTAATCAAGGCTAGTCATAAGGAAACAATTCACTTGCTTTTGTAAAATGTAACTAAGGGTAAAATCCCCTAATCTGCTACCTTGTTTAACTGGTTTTTATTCTCTAGACATTTGACCCACTTGAGTCTTTCATCTGATCTTCAAATACAATTAAGCTGAGCAAAGTGCCAACAAGATCAAGATCGATGGTCTACCTCTGAAGTGAACTGGTTCCACACCAATAGATTCTGTGTTCCAAAACTTTAGTCTTGTAGCCACTGTTGCTAGACATAGAGGGATCTGTCGAGAGAAACTGGACACCTTGGCCCAATAATCATAGTTGTCATTCATTGGCTGATTATTTGTGCCTGACACTGAGTAGCCCAATTTCATTCTTCATCCTCCCCACAGCTCTATGAGGTTAATATTACTCCCAATTATCAGTTGAGGAAACTGACACATTAAGTAACCTATCTAAATTCATTTACAAGTGCCGTTTTCACACTGCTATAAAGACATACCCAAGACTGGGTAATTTATAAAGAAAAGAGGTTTAAGTGACTCACAGTTCCACAGGACTGGTGAGGCCTCAGCAAACTCATAATCATGGTGGAAAGGGAAGAGGCACACCTTACGTGGCAGCAGGAAAGAAAGAGAAAGAGTGGTGAGCAAAGGGGGAAGAGCCCCTTATAAAACCAGCAGATCTCATGAGAACTCCCTCACTGTGACAACAACAGCATGGGGGACACCAACCCCATGATCCAATCACCTCCCACCAGGTCTTTCCTGGGGATTACAGTTGACACATAAGGATTACAATTCGTGATGAGATTTGGGTGGTGACACAGAGCCAAACCATATCAACTAGCATTTCAATCCAGGGCTGGCTGACACCAGGAATCATGCTACTAACTGCCTTTATTGGAAAAATCACTTGAAGTACATGAGAACGGGTCTGTAATCATTCATCTGCTTAATTCCTTACTATCTGCCAATCACTGCGCTGTGCTCTGAGGATACAAAGATAAGTCGAACACTGATTGCCCTTGGGGCAGTTCATTCCCAGGTCAATAATGTCTGTTTTATTCAATAGAATGCTGTAAGTGCATTAAAAAGAGCAGTATATTTGTTCATTTTCACGCTGCTATAAAGAACTACCTGAGACTGGGTAATTTATAAAGGAAATGGGTTTAATTGACTCACAGTTCCACCTGGCTGGGGAGGTCTCAGGAAACTTATAATCATGGCAGAAGGTAAAGGGGAAGCAGAGCACGTGTTACATGATGGCAGGAGAGATGGGGGAGGGGAAGTGCCACACTTTTAAACCATCAGATCTTGTGAGAACTCACTCAGTATCATAAGAACAGCATGGGGGAAACTCTTCCCACGATCTAATCACCTCCCAGCAGGTCCTTCCCTCGACACATGGAGATTACAATTCAAGATGAGATTTGGATGGGGACACAGAGCCAAACCATATCAAACAGGTAAAGGGCTCTACCCATGAGTAAGAAGAGAGAACACACGGCTCTGCATGGGGAACTGGGGAACATTTCCCAGAGGTGCATTTGTGCTGGTTTTAAAGAACGCGCAGAAAAGTTTTAAAGAACTTCCAGAAAAATTAAGGAAGAAGGGCACAAGTAGAGACTGGAGAAGCATGAGTGGGCAGGGTGTGTTCAGGAAGAGGTGAAATCCATTCTCCTGGGGCACAGATGTGTGGAAAGGAAGGAATGGCCCTGTCAGGCAGGCAGGCAAAGCAGCTGTGAAAATAGGTTTGAACCACATCAGCCATGGTTCTGCCTGCCAAGCATGAGTTTGGTCCTTTGGGCAACAGCAGTCACTGGAGATGTTTAAGCGAAGCACATGGTCACATTTGGGCTTTGGGAAATCACTTTAGTGGCTGCTAGACATAGAGGGATCTGTCAAGAGAACCTGGACACCTTGGTTCAATAATCATAGTTATCATTCATTGGCTGATTATTTGTGCCTGACACTACTAAGTAGCACAGTCTCATTCACACCATTTGGGGTATGATCAACATATAACAAACAGCCCAATCAGTTAGGGATAGATGTCATAACTGTCTTTTTAGTGGCTGCAAAACAGTGATGGAGATATTAAGAAGTTATGTTAACATCAGTGCCTTCAACATCCTGGTTTATCTACTTAATAGTCATTGCCGTCATTATAAGCTTTAATACATAAAAAAATTATTTCCTAGAACCATGCTCAGTGACAAAACATATTTGTATTTACCTATCTGTTGCCAAAGCTGGTCTTTGCTTTTATAACCAGAAACAAAACAACCAGTTCTTGGGATCTGAGCTCATGGTAAGGACAGAAAAACAAATCAATGGACTGAAAAGAGATCTGTTAAAAACAGACACAGTTTGAGATTGTTGATGGCCATAATTCACACAGAGACAAACAAGAAGATATTTTACAGGTGGAGAAACTGAGGCTGATAAGATGGAGAAGCCAGGTAATTTACTCAAGATCACCCACATAAAGCACCAGGGCCAGAATTCAAGCCAAGTCCTTCTGCCTCTAATGCCTGTGCTCTTCGCCGGAACTAGCTCATGGTCCATAAGTGCTTTTGTCTAAAATTTCACTGAGCAAGACATCAAGGCTCCTTTCTGTGGCTGCTCAATGTTGCTCATCACTTGCAAGCTGGAGCCAGTTTCTAGGTACTCGCCTGGGGTCTGGTCCATCCCAGGTATGCCCCACCCTTCCTCTCCCACGGAGGCAACTCAGGAATGTCTTCTTTTTCCCCTTCCACACACCCATGCCCTGCCCAGGTCCCTCTGACTTCTCCGAGGTGCCCCCAGCCCACCTGCCTGTGGAGAGAGGGAATGGGGAGGATTAAAATAGAAAGAAGGGAGAGAGGAGAGCAACACTATCTTGGCATCTCCCCACTGCACATCCCTGTTCCTCATACTGGCCCCTTCCTCTAGGGCCACTAAAGGAATGCCAGCTTCTGCCACCCAGATGCTTAGATAGGTAGGGGGCTCCAAACCCCACCTCCAGGGCTGCACAGAGGAGAGCATATCCTGCCAAGGCATGCCGTTCCCCATGGAATTCTGTGCCAGGCCCTGACTGGGCTCCACACTATTGCTCACTCACAGTGAGTCACCTGGGTTTTGTAGGTGAATAGATTCTGGGGAGCTGGTCTGGGTGAACCACAGAAGAAGCTGAAAGTCCTCCCACCCGACCCCAGGAGCCAATGGCGTCCCATGACTTTCTGTGGGCGCTTCATCCCTCCACAGATCCCGCTCAGCAGTGCCGGGACTTCCACGTGGCTCCCCCATGCAGGCCCACCCCTCAAATGTGTGGGTCCAGCCCATCTCTTCAGCTTCTGCCTCTGTCCTGAACTGGGAGGGACTATGAGGACAACTTGGCCCACCTGGCCAACTTCTTTCCACAACTTGCTATGGACCCTGGGAAGAGACCAGCAGCAACCCTGGAAGCCAGCTCAGGGCTCAGCTCAGGGCTCAGGGCTCAGGGCTCAGCTCCGGGCTCAGGGCAGGGCATTTTGAAGTCTCAGGTGCTAGGTCAAGAAAAGGGCGTCCAAGCCACAAGTGGGTGTGTCTCCTGGACCCCAAGGACTTCCCAGCCCATGGGGAGGGGCACAGCAGAGGAAGGCGAGGAGGCATTCTCCAGAGTGGGCCAGGGCGGGATGCCAGGGTCCAGGGTGGGACATTGCTCCCATGAGCCCTTGGAGTGGCACTGGCCACTCATGTTCTTAGTCTTCTCTGGCCTCTAACTCTCCTATTTCTTCTACTCAGGTGCTAGGACCCTACATCGACCTCAATCACATCGAAGAGAAAAATGCCGTCCTACGTGCATGCACACACACGCGCATGTGTGTGCATGTGCACACACACACACACACCCCACTGCCTCCTGCTGCACAGGTGGCACTGCCTAACCTGGACTTCTGGGGCCTGATGGTGACTGGAGGCAATAGTCCTTTGTCATTTCTTTTCAGCCCCGCCCCTCGCCAGGACTCAGGCTCTCAAGTCCAAAGGGCTGGAGGGCAACTGGCCGGTCCCTATTCCAATCACGTAATGAGCCTGAACCGCAAGCCATGCCCTGGGCACTGTGCTGGGTGCTGAGGGTTCCTGGGCGAGCCCCTCACACCTCATTCTGCCCTTATGGTGCTTCTTCTGGTTTGCAGGGAGACACACTATTGTCAAGTAAACAAACCCAATCAGAAATTGAGCATGGCTTATAAAGCCAGCCATGAAAGAAAGAAACTGGAGCCTGTGGTGGGTGGTGATGGGGCCTGGGCTGGAAGAGAGGGAGCAGGGAACTTCTTTACATGGGCAGCCAAGAAGCCCCTCTGAGGAGAGACTGAGGGGTGGGAAGAGCCACCCAGACATTAGGCAGGGGGAGTTTGGGGCACAGAGCACATGGGGATGACATACGAAAGAACAAGGGTGGCCGAGGGATCCCTGGACAGCCAGTGGTTGATGCTGTGTGAGGGAGGACAGAGCGAGGGGTGGTCAAGGCCCAGATGGAGCAGCACCCTGCAGGCCACAGTAAGGTGTCTGGGTTTTACTCTAAATGTACTTTTGAGGTCCCACCCCATCCTTGGGGGTGTCCCACACTCAGGCCCCAAGGTTCCACCCCTTTTGGTTCAAGTTCCACATTCCCTATGGTTCCCAGTGTGACTGGGCCCAGGGACCATGTGGTATCGCCCAGCCTTCCCTGAAGCCCTAAACCTTGCGCTGAGCCTGGGTTCCCATTCCAGTGTTTTCCTCCCTCTCCTCATGGTGAATTCTTCTTTGAGGATTTTGGTGTCATTTCCCACAAGATGACCTCAGTCAGGACCATGTGTCAGAGAGTTTCTGGAAACACTGGGTCCCACTGGGTCACAGTCAGGGGCTGTGGGGTGTTGGTTGATGTTTAACAATCAGCGGTGGGTGGTGGGAAAGATGGATGCATAGCGTCTGTCCATTTCCATGGTGTAAATACTCTCACCATGCCAATTTCAAGAAAGTGCCATGATGACACAGAGCACTGGCTTAGAAAAGCAGAGCAGTAGCACACGGACATACAGTGTTCCCACCAAACACAGGCAAGAGACTTCAATGACTTGAAAAGCATAGTCAATAGTAAAATGAAGTCAATAATGAGGAATGAATTTTGAGTATTTATTACATCTGTTATCAATATATTTTCATTGTATGTTTATATAACTTAATTTTTTAAAATGTTTAGCAACCAGCTTCTACAAGTGTTGAAAAATTAGCAGTTGGCTCTTATGAACCAATAGGAACTCATGCCAGCATTACCCTTGGTCTAGGTCTTAATCTCATTTCTCCCAGGGGACTCCAAAGACGATCTTCACCCTGTCCTCAGGTACCAGCATGAGAAGAAATAATTATCCTGAACGCTCTTTTCCTGGAAAAATCAGCTGCTACCCAGTGTACATTTTAGGGTCACAGTGAATCATTGTCTAGGCTGTCTACTGTGCAAAGCTGCCTGGCTGAGGGGATATCTGAGGTCTGAAATTGAGCCCTTGTTCTCCCCACACCAAGACTTTGCTGCAGGTCTGCAGCTGCCTAGAGAGTGTGCTTTCTGGTAATTTGCACAGAGGGAGCATCTGGGCTGGTTCTGGCATTGCACACAATCTATTTTACCTAAGAGGGGCTGAGCCATTCAAGAGACTCCTCCCTGGACAAAACTCCTTGTTGCCAGTTTCTTACTTTAAAAATTTTAAGTTCTGATGTTCGAGGCATCCCGTATAACCACATCATTAATCCTTGTAAATCTCTCCTTAGGAGAGTGTTGAAAAGGGAAGATTAAGAAGAAAAGGGAGATGAAAATAATGGTCTAAATGAGACAGGTTTTACCACATAAAGGAGCGAGGTAGAGAAGAAGCGAAGGAAGCAGACCGTGACAAGGGACAAATGGCTGCTTTTCGGTGGATGTCGGCCCACTGGGAGTCAGATGTGACAGCCCCCGGAAGACCCCACCATCCTCAGCCACAGGTAATGTGTTCCTGGCCAAAGGTGTGCAGCCTGACTCCTTCAGCAGCAAGAGACAAATGCACAGAACTCCTCCAGATTCCAAACAATGTCTCAAGCCATGTTAGAACCAATCAAAATGCCTCAGATAAGCCCCCAGAAACTAGATAAGCAGAGAAATAAGAGTGCCAGAAAACCAGAAATGGTATTCAGCTCCCTGTGCCAATGAGTAAGAGTCCCTAGAAGAGACATCAAGTCAGCCTGTCTGTATTGAGGCGATTTCTCTCATGATCAGGGTATAGGGTGCAGACCAGTACATTGGGAGACACAGGATCAGGAGAAAGAAAAGAAATGGCCAGGGGTGTGGGAAGATTATTCAAAATAAACTCTTCATTTTATTTTATTTCTGTAAATTTCAGATTTACAGAGAAGGTGTAATAACATTAGCAAGAGTTCCTATATACCCACTGCCAATTTCCCATGTCACTGACACTAACACGGTGCATTTGTCATAACTTATAAATGAGGATTGATACATCATAGCTGAGTAAAGCCCAGACTTCCTTTGCTTCTCCTTAGTTTCTACCTAATGTTGCTTTTCTGTTCCGGGTTCCATCCAGGATGCCACGTTACATTTGTTCATCGTGTCTCTTTAGGCGCCATCTGGCTGTGACAGTTCCGTGGATATTCCTTGTTTTTCATGACCTTGATGGCTTTGAGGAGTATCAGTCAGGAATTTTGTAGAATGTCCTTCAGTTTGGGTTTATCTGACGTTTTTCCCATGGCTAGACTGGGGTTATGGGCTTGAGGAATATCATAGAGGTAAAGTACATTCTTATCACATCAGATCAAGGGTATGTGCTATTAACATGCTACCGATACAACATACCACTGTTGAGGTTGACTTTGAACACCTGGCTCAGGTAGTGTTGGTCAGGTCTCTCCACTAAAAAGTTACTCTTCTTGTTCCCCCTTTCTGTACTGTACTCATTAAAAGGAGGTCCCTAGGTGCAGCCCATGCTCAAAGGATGTGGAGTTAGGCCCCACCTCCTTGAGGGGGAGTATCTACATAAATTATTTAATATTCTTCTAAACAGGATATTTGTCTGTTCTTCCCCATTTATTGACTTTTTAAAATCAGTATAGACTTATGATAATTTATTGTATACTTTGGGTTATAACCCAACAGTACATTATTTATTTTGTTGCTCAAATAGTTCTAGCTTTTTCTGTTGGGAACTCTTGCAGTTGGCTTCTGTGTCCCTTTGATGTACCCTCTCATTTTGCTTTTTCAGTATTTCTTTAGTTCCTGGAATGGAAAACCAAATACCATATGTTCTCACTTATAAGCAGAAGTTAAGCTATGGATAGGCAAAGGCATACAGGGTGGTATACTTTGGTTTTCCATTCCTGAGTTACTTCATATAGAGCCCTATGAGATGCTCCAGGCTCATCTTGCATATTCCCTTTCCCAGCCCTAGAATCAGTCATTTCTTCAAGGAGTCCTGACTCTTTTTATTGGAAAATGGGGTTGGATACTAAGATGTGGACCCTGGTTCTGCTCCTGCGGTGTCATTGCTACTGGGGTGTCATCACTTCTGAGCCAACTCAGCGGTCAGAAGTGGGAAATGTAAGTATGCATACTAACCCATGTGATATGGTTTGGCTGTGTCCCCACCCAAATCTCATCTTGAATTCCCAAGGGTTGTGGGAGGGGCCCGGTGGGAGGTAATTGAATCATGGGGGCAGGTCTTTCTTATGCTGTTCTCGTAATAGTGAATACGTCTCACAAGATCTGATGATTCTGTAAGGGGGAGTTTCCCTACACAAGCTCTCTTTTTCCACCTGCTGCCATCCATGTAAGATGTGACTTGCTCCTCCTTGCCTTCCACCAAGATTGTGAGGCCTCTCCAGCCATGTGGAACTGTAAGTGCATTAAATTCTTTTTCCTGTATAAATTACCCAGCCTCAGGTATGTCTTTATCAACAACATGAAAACGGACGAATACACCATGTATACACACATATCTTTTTTTAGTTTCAATAGCTTTTGGGGTACAAGCAGTTTTTGGTTACGTGGATGAATTGTATAGTGGTGGAGTTTGAGATTTTAGTGCAACTATTACCCAAATAGTGTACACTATAAGAAATATGTAGTTTTTGTCCCTCACCCCTTGCCCCTCCCCACCTTTTAGTCTCCAAAGTTCATTATACCACCCTGTATGTCTTTGCCTACCCATAGCTTAGCTCCTGCTTATAAGTGAGAACATAGGGTATTTGGTTTTCCATTCCTGAGTTACTTCATTCAGAATAATGGCCTCCAATTTATCTATAATTATTTATACATATATGTAGGTAGATGATATAGACATAGACATAAATAGAGATATAGATATAGATCCATCTGGATCTATATTAAACTAAACATGAGTTCATACAATGTCTTCAACATTCATCCAATACCATATGGTTCATGCTACAAGTGTATCTTGAAAACAGCACAGCTAAGCAAGATAGAAGGAAGGAAGCTCCTATAAAAAGGGGCCATGAGCCAGGCAAAGGGGCTCATGTCTGTAATTCCAACACTTTGGGAGTCCAAGGCAGGAGGATCACTTAAGTCTAGGAGTTTGAGACCAGCCTGAGCAACATAGCAAGACACTGTCTCTACAAAAAACAAACAAACCAAAAAATGACAATTAGCTGGGCATGGTGATATGAACCTGTAGTCCCAGCTACTTGGGAGGCTGAGGCAGGAGAATTGCTTGAGCCCAGGAGTTTAAGGCTGCAGTGAACCATGATTGTGCTAGTGCACTCCAGCCTGGGCAACAGAGCAAGACTCTGTCTCTAAAAAAAGTGGGAAGGCAGGGAGGCCATGAGAAGAATCAAAGCAAATCACGTAATGTCCTACATGTGGACCGATTGTACTTCCATTTTGGATGGCAGAATTTGTGCCCAAGGCAGGCTGTCACCAAGTGCTCCTTGGATCTCTGCTGCCTGATACCCAAGGAATTGTCCCAAGGTTCTGAAGAGAATGTCCCATGACTTCTTTGTAACTAAACCAGAAATACTGATGTCTTTTGATCATAATGTAAACAACATTAAACAAGCTCAAAATGTGTACAGCCAATGTTAATAGCACGCAAGGGAAGGGAAAAGAAAGAACATCCGAGAAATATGAGTAAAAATTGGGGAAACTAAGGAAGCTAGCTTTTGACCAGTCCCTGGGGAGTCTGCAGGGCTTTCACGATGGGATTGGGCCTCTTCCTGGAAAACAGGCCTGCAGCTGGGAGGGCCAGTCTGCTCAGTGAGCATTTGAGTGAGAGGAGTTAGTGGTTTCCACGGGGGCTGCCTACTCCATAGTGTGATGACCGTCTTCAGCATCAGAACAAGTGGGGTTTTATATCAGTCTCCTTCTGTTCATGATTTTTGGTCTCCAATAAGTGTCATTTTAGGATTGCTTAGAACAGGAACAGCTCAGAACAAAAGAGACCTAAGGCATTTTTAGACTCTGAGCCAGAAGGAAAAGGCACTGGTTTTGAATCATTCCTTGCTATGAGTAATGTGGACCAGGAGAATATGACTCATAAACCAAAATGGACTGCACTAATTGTCTGAACTCTGAACCCAACCCAAGCAATTTTTTTTTTACTGCACCGAAAACAAAATCAGCTGTTTTTAAAATCCTACTGAACCAGTTCAAATTAGAACCAGTCTTTAGAAAAGATTGAGCCAGAAGAGAAAAAGAACCAGAAAAGCAAAATCATTTCCACACAAGTATTTCATTCATTCATTCATTTTGAGTGTCTGGCATACACAAATACATATTGTGTGTGTATTTCTATCAGTAGGGGCTCTTTTTTTTTTTTTTTTTTTTTTTTTTTTTTTTTTGAGATAGAGTCTTGCTCTGTCACCTAGACTGGAGTACAGTGGCATGATCTTGGCTCACTGCAACCTCCACCTCCTGGGTCCAAGCGATTCTCCTGCCTTAGCCTCCCATGTAGCTGGGACTACAGGCACGTGCCACCATGCCCGGCTAATTTTTTTATTTTTAGTAGAGACAGGGTTTTGCCATGTTGGCCAGGCTGGTCTCGAACTCCTGACCTCAGATGATCCATTCACCTCGGCCTCCCAAAGTGCTTGGATTACAGGCATGAGCCACCACACCCCACCAATAGGGGCTTTTTAATATAAATCTCACTTAACTTATATGCCAGATTAACCAGCACTCTCCATTGACTCTGCAAAGTCTATTGGGGCATGCCCTGGGGCTCTGCAGGCTGTTAGCTGCTGGGGACTGGGTAGGAGCCCTTCTTTCTTCTGGTGGATCCTTCACTTTGCAATAGTAGGTTGGATTTATTCCCAAACCTGTTCTATCTGTTGTACTTACTATTGCAATTACCCAATTTAATTAAATATTAAATACACCGATCAACTGCAAGTAAAAGAAAGACTTCCTGTTTCTGTGAAAGCTAAATTGGACGCTTTGGAAAGACTAGCTAAAGCTGTGTTGCAAAGGAGGAGGAGGAGGAGGAGGAGGGGGAGAAGGAGGAGGAGGGAGAAGAGGAGGAGGAGGAGGAGGAGAAGGGGGAGAAGGAGGAGGAGGGGGAAGAGGAGGAGAGGGAGAGGAGGAGGAGGAAGAGGAGGAGGAGGAGGAGGAGAAGGGGGAGAAGGAGGAGGAGGGGGAAGAGGAGGAGGAGGGGGGGGAGGAGGAGGAGGAAGAAGAAGAGGAGGAGGAGGAGGAAATGACACTGAACGCCCATCAGTGGCTTACTCTTAAAGAAAAGTTCACAGTAAACCAGTATACATTGAATGTTTCCTAGAAAAAGTTAAATAATATATGTTGTCTTTTAATGATTCCCAGCTTTAGGCTTAAGTATAAATGGCCAATTGTTTTTCTCAAGTGTGTTATATCCGAGGGTTTTTACTGTATACACAACTTTTCTTCCTTCTGAAATGTTAGTCTATTACTATTAATTACACTGGCTTTTCTTCTGGTCAAAGACCTGCATGGTCCTGCCGCCGCCCTTGTCTCCCTACACCTAACCCTCCATGCAGGGAGCAAGACCAGGGATTCCACTCACAGGCTGTCACTTTGGGAAGCCACCTTGCCCATCTGAAACTCAGTTTCTTCATCTGTAAAAGGGGGTGATGATAATTCCGAGGCTCCTCTACTTAAGGATCAAAAACAAAAGAACATTTATAGAGAGATGAGAACAAAACTACTTCCAGGACCAACATGGCAACACTGCCTGCTAAGGAGAAATGTCTTTAGAGGCCACTTATTTAGTGTTATTTTCAGCTTACCAAAAACAACAGCAAGAACAATTGCATCTATGCCTTAGCTGAGGAGTGGTGCCTGCCTTGCAGGATCATTGTGTGGATGAAATGAGATAAAGTATCAGAAGCCCTTAGCACAGGGATGGACCCTTGCCAAGAGCTCCCTCTATGTGGGCTGTATTATTGTCTAAGCAAGTCACTCCATGCTCTGTGCTGGGTGGCTGGCCCTGAAATGAAATCATGAAGCAGTCTATTGAGCATGGAGGCCATTCTGAGGTGCAGGTGCCTGACGGATTCAGGTCATCATCCTTTCCCATCTAGACTAACATAGCAGACCAGGGTGGTCCCCCCAGCTCCAGGCACCTCCCTCCTCCAGCCTATTCCCACCCCATGTCCAGTCCTGCCTTTCCCAACTGCAGCTCTCTCCTGAGCTGTCCTCAGGCATCCTGCCTCCACAGAAGGATTTGGCAGTCATATCTCAAGCCCCTGTGAGAGCTGCTTCCTCTCCACCGGGATGCTCAATTAGCATCTCATACTAAACACATCCAAAGCAAAAATCTTGATTCCCTCACAAAACCAGTTCCATTCCCAATCTTCCCCCTCTCAGTAACCACCCCCATCTATCCAGCCAAATGCTTAGGAGTCATCTTGGATTCCTCCCATCCCTCGATCCTCAGGGATCAGGCATCAGAAGTCCTATCAGTTCTATTTCTCCAAATATCTTCAAGTTTCTGTGTTTTGCCACCTCCATAGCTACCACCCTAAGCCAAGCCTCTGACCTTTCTAGCCTGGATCCCTGCAATGCCTTCATCCCTGAGCTCCCTGTGTCCCCAGCTGCTTTGTCTCTGACTCCTTCTGGAACACCCACTTTCCCCCTTACTCTTCAGGCACCAGCCACCTTGGGCTTTTTTGCTGTTGTTCCTCACGTTTGTCATGCTTATTCCTGCCTCGGGACTTCTGAGCTTGTAGTTACTTTTACTTAAAACTCCCCTTCTCCCAAACAGCCCCATGAGCTAATATCAGCACACATGTCACCTCTCCAGAGGCTCACCCTGGCCACCCTGTCAGTTCTCATCCCCATCACTGCCCTCAGAACACACCCAAATTCTCTCCATAACATTATCCTGCATTGATTTCACAGAGGTTGTCACCAGCCAATACTATCTTATTTACTTCCTGACTCATTGTCTACCCTGCTCCACTGTTAGAAAGTTCACCACTGACACTACAGCACCTAGAACAATGCCTGGCACATAAGAGGTGCTCAGTAAAAGATGATTGAAAAGATAATGCCTAACACAAGGTCCTTCCTCCCTTTCTCCAGCCAAATTTATCCCTTGACTTCCACATTTCCTTTCAGTGGTAGCTCAAGCCTCACCATTTCTTAGAAGGCAAGACTTGCCTGCCCCCTCTCCCATGCAGTTAGTCACCCCTCTGTGTGCTCCTTTCACACAATCCCATCACAGCACTTACCGCATCTTTCTTTGTCATTCTCTATATCCATATCCCTAATGAGGCCAGGAGCTCTGTGAGACTAAGAACCACATCTTATGCATGGTTCCAGTTACAACACACACAGCAATTTGAAACCAGCTCAGTTGTCCCCTAGAACTGATGTTTATGGTTTCTTTTGAATACACATAAAAATTGACTCCCAACATCTTAAAATTTGAGAAAGTTACAGTTGTCTTATCTGAGTCCTTTTCTCAGGAACCCAGTCATCACCTCCTCTCCCAAGATAGTATAGAGGAGCTGAAACTTACAAGACCACCACATCTGGGCAGTGAGACACCAGACCTCTCACCTATCATGATTCCCTATCTGACCACCTGTTTCCTGTTGACCAACTCCTCTTCCTCATTCCTTCCTAATTTCTGTTTTCTCATACATGGTTACATTTCTACCCTGCTATACAAACCCCTAATTTTAGTTGCCTGAGTAGATGGATTTGAGACTCTATCTCCCACCTCCTCAGCTGCAGCATCTGATCAAAGCCTTCTTCCCTGGCAACAGCCGTCTTCTCAGTGATTGGCTTTCTGCGTGTCAAGCAACAGGACTCAGGCAAAATTCTTGGTGTTTTGGTAACAAATTCTCTATGTCTCTGACCTCCTTGCCCACTAGCTATAAACTGGTCATTTCCTCCCACCCCTTCTCCATCACAGGCTGTCTTTTTATCTCTTATCATCATCTCAAATCACATCATCTCCATTGATTTGTTCTGCTTATCTATTGTCTGCCTCTCCCACTGTCAGTGCCTAGAACAGTGGCTGAGGCACAGCATGTACTCAGTCAAGATGTGTTTACAAATGGCTCATTCAACATGTTTGTTAAATGAAGGAATCATAAATTAATTAGCAACCACAGCACTATAAATCTCAGGGTCCCCAAAGAGCAGGGAGATCCAATGCTATGTTTACAATAGTCACTCGTGTGTGCCAAAGACAAACAAGACACAGGGACATGCTTCGTAAAAATCACATCTGAAACAAATGTTAGGGGAGGGTGAGGGCAGGAGGAGGTTTGGCTAATGAACAAAATGCATCGTGAATGGCTCCAAGGCATCCACCACCTGAATTACTGACACGTTGCTTCTTTTGTTTGGCACTAAGAGCCCAGCTAGGAGCAACAGGTCTCTCTGCAGTTCTACTAATCCTATTCCAATTATTTCATTAGAAACAGGTCCACAGATAACTACCCAGATGTTCAATTTCATCTGAGGTCACATTGCATATGCAGCCCAAGATTAACATCAATATTGGCTGCAAGGGGTGACATGCAACAAAACATGTTTCAAATGGAAATTTTAAGAAGAGTAATGGAGGTTTGACAGTCCCTTTCCAAGAGGGGGCCTTAGGGTCACCTGCCTTCTTTAGGGCCCTCAAACCAGGCCAGCTGGAGAGTGGAGACATGAGATCTGCTGGCGATGCTGGCATCTTCTGTGTGACATGTAATGTCAACATTAAATCACTCTAGGCCCACAGCGCTGCTGAAGACACGATAAATCAAAGCTGGGCAATATGGCAGCCACAAGGGTAGCGAAAGGTGAGCCTGGGACTGAGCCAGCCTATGGGGCCAGCAGAACAGAAGCCAGTTCAGGGCTGTCAGCCCCTAAAATAATGTTTCATTAGGATGGCATGTGAGGCCTGGCTAAAGCAGGTCAACCC
Organism: Rhinopithecus roxellana; assembly: GCF_007565055.1. Classification (NCBI taxonomy): domain Eukaryota; kingdom Metazoa; phylum Chordata; class Mammalia; order Primates; family Cercopithecidae; genus Rhinopithecus; species Rhinopithecus roxellana. Next base: position 102,824,050 of record NC_044557.1, read on the forward strand.
CATTTCCCAGTAGATGGAAATGTATGGCTGATTCCAAACAGGTTCTCAAACCCAGAAATGCACCCAAGAACTTAGCTGACTGCACTTCACCTTTGGGCAGAGTCTCTGTGAAGAAGATAAGAAGAAAAATTACTCCGTTTTACTCTCTCACTTACAGTGAGTAAGAGAGGCCAGTGAATTGTGCCTCCAGTCCCTAGGAGATGGGCACAGTGCCTGGCACAGCAGTTCCCAAACTTGGCTGCACAGTGAAATCTCCTGGGAAGCTCATAGAATGCTGATGTCTGGGCACCGCCCCCAGAGATTTGCCTTTTACTGGACTTGGATTGTGGTGTAGCCTGGAAATCGGGAATTTTCAAATCTCTCCAGGGACCTTCATGTGAAGACAGAATGAGAACCACGGCCCTAACACAGCCTCACGTTGAGGAGGCCCCAAAACCCAGGTTCCATCTTCATCCATGGATACCCCTAGTCATTTCAACCCTCCAGACTAATTTTAAAGCAAAGAGAAAAGAACCACTCACCAATTCCTATCTCCAGAAAGTCCTTCTGAAACATACAATATTCTTTATATGGGTTTTATTGAAACCCTTAGAATTTTCTATAAAACCTTAACTCCTTTGAGTAGACTTCTGAGGCCTCCGTCTACCTGTTCATATACTCATCCAACAAATATTAATTGGGCACTGACTGTGGCCCAATGCTCTTGTTCTCATGGAGCTTTTATTCTAAAACAAACAATGAAATGTTACAAAGAGAATCATTTCAATATCTGAAAAATACAATGAAACAAAACAGGGAGATACAACAGAGACAGACAAATGGCAGGGGTGGAAAGGGGCTATGTGCTACTTTAGGATCTCAGGGAAGGTCTATTTGATGAAACAATAGCGGAGCTGAGTCCTGAACATTCGGGAGCCAGCCACTTGAATCCCTGAGGGAAAAGCACTCCAGCAGAGGGAAAAGCACTCCAGCAGAGGGAAAAGCACTCCAGCAGAGGGAAAAGCACTCCAGCAGAGGGAAAAGCACTCCAGCAGAGGGAAGAGGCCATGGGAAGGTCTCAATGCCAGTCTCCTTGTAGCCCCACTTCAGCCCCTCCACTACCATGCTGGGTGTTACCAGCTCCCCACCTTGGCACTTTGGATTTGCACCATCAGAGGTGCCACCTTCCAACCCAAATCTATTATTTCTTCAAGAAACCCCTTCTCCAAGAAACTTCCAATGAGCAGCTCCTCCTCATTCTGACCACTCCTTGCTTCACCTCTAATGTCTGTGCATGACCTTGGTAAGCTGCATGGGTATAAAAGCATGAGACATGATTGCCATTATTCATGCCTCTTTAGCATCATGCCTGAGTTTACACTGAATCATCACGCTCTTGATTTTATTGTCCTGTTGTTTCACCTGGGTACAATTAGTCTCCTCCTATGGGATCATTGGTCCATCAGGGCATAGATCAGATTTTCTGCTCCCTTGGTATACCCAGTTTCTCCTAGAACAGAGCTAGGCATTCATTCACAGCCCCCGAACATTTGTAGGAGGGGTTGACCAGGTTTTCAATAAGTGCTTATTCAAGTGAAAGAATTAATTAGTAAGCCTTGCCTCAACACCACGCAGCCTTCATTCTATTTTGCACTATCATTATCTCTATTTTATAGGTGAGGAAACCAAGGCACAGAGAGATTAGGCATCTTGCCCGAGGTCACACAGCTGGTAAGTGGTAGAGCTGGGATTGAAACCCAGGTCTGTCTGGTATCAAATGCTGCACCAAGGTGCATAACACGGCCCCAGTGAAGAATGGAAGTCAGTATTCCCATCCTTGATTTTCAGTAAAGAAGAAAAAACTCATAAAAGAATTAATAGAGGTGACCCGGTTCATGGATTGAGTTGATACCAGAGCCAGAGCCAGCATTCACGGCTGTGAGAGCCAAGGCCTTTGGCTCTCCACTTTGCCATGTACCTTTCAGAAAGGTCAAAATTCTGGTTGGGATTCAACCAAAGGATCTGATCACCACTGTGCCCTCTACTGATTTTAAGTGTCGCCAGGACACTCCTGACAATAGGTGAAAATGTCTAATGAAATGGCAAACGGGCTGAAGGACAAAACTTGTGCGTTCACTTTAAATAATGTTGTCTTTCTCTCCCTCTTTCTCTCTTTTGACCATCTGAATGGTGGAGACAGGGAAGAACAGGAGCAAGAAGCTAACATTTATCGAAGCACCCTAAGCAAGTCACTTAACCTCATTTGTAGTATGGGCTTCATGGAAGGCTGCCAGGTTTTGCAAACAAAGACACAGAATACGCGCTTAAACTTGAATTTGAGACGATGAGACAATCTTAACATAAGTGTGTCCAGTGCAATATTTGAGACATACTTATACTAAAAACCTGAATATAACCTACCCCATAATAATCATAAGGGAGAAAAAAATATTATTACCCATAAAAACCATAAGAATAATCATGAAGACTGTGAGTTCACAGAAGACTGTGAATAACACAGAGAATGTAAAGTGCTCACAGGTACCTGATGAGTAAGTGGCAACACTTTGTTCAACCTAGGTTTGTTCAAAGATCACTTTTCTTCCTTTACACAGACGAGAACATTGGCTATCATGGATTATTGACTTACAGTTTAATAAGGAAATTCACTTGAAAAACACCTGGCTCCCTCAGCATGTGGGGCTGTCTGCTGTCGCCTTGCCCCTAGAGAACTGGTTCTGTCCGTAGAGTGTCCATTGGTTCTCCGGTGAGATGTCTCGCCTTGGCCGGAGGCAGCTTTTATGCAGGAACTGTACCTAGAGAAATGGCCCTTTTCATAAAGCCACCCCCACTTGCGAGCAGTTGGATGTGCCCACAGAAAGAAGTGGAAAGGAGTGGAATCGGGAGGCCAGGCCATTAAGTCCAGAAAAGCCGATTCCTCATGAGGAGGGATAATAGAAGGGGTAACAGGACAGTGGTTTTGCAAACAATAATACCTTGGCTGAGCAAGAGGAGAAAATGAGATGGGGAGGCAGTGGGAGGTGGAGGTTAGGAAGGGGAAAGGGCCTAAGAAGAGAATATAAGAAGACTATTTGGGGGAAATGTGAAGTGGGAAAGGCCTAATCAGAATATCTAGCACCTTACGCGATGCACTGGGGAGGAGAAAAATGTTTTTCAAAGGTCCTTGGACAAGCTTGGGATAGCTGTGAAGCAACAGAGTTTGTCTCTGATGCCCTCTCCTCCTCCCCATCCAGAGGTAAGACCAAGTCAGACCACCCTCCCTGCCTAGCACTTCCTCAATACCTCAGAGGCATTGTGCTAAGAGAAACACCACCTTAACACCCCAGGCCTGGCCCAGATTCAGTACAGCTCCATTTACCTCTCCAACGTGCCCCTTTGCAGACCCCAACCAGCTCATCTGACAAGCTAATCACAGCACCAGAACCTTCTTTCTAGAGAAAATTCATGTTCTAATAACACCACTTGGAACAATCTCTTCCCCTCCTTAACCTGCACTTTCCTTTCCATTGTTGTCTAACTCATTATCTGCTCTAATTGGGAGAGAGGGATTTTCAGTTAGAAGAGAGGGCTAGTGTATAGCATGGTAAAAATGGGATCTTTGTGTGTCTCTCCGAACACACTCTGTGGGCAGGGAATATAACAGGTGTGTAGGAGGGGTTCAACCATTTTGTGTTGGAATGAAATAATCCATTGATATGACCTGGTGGATCTCCCAATTTCAGAAAAGGTTATCCTATGATTGCATAGTGTTCTTATACAATCATTTCTGAAGGAACATCCACTGACATCTGGGACACTCAGTCACGTCATCAGCTTACTCCAACCCTACACCCCATTGTATAACGCTCTACTTTAGGAGCCACAAATAAAGAAAGTCCCCCTGCAGGCACTTGTGTTGAAGAAAATTCTGAAGATGACAAGTGGAATAATGTGCATGTCTCCCAGGCGGAATGGTAGATTCCTGGTTCTATTATTACTATCAATATTGTGCAATGCCTTTGGGCAACTGGCAAAGCACTGGGTGGAATGAAAAGTTTAAATAGCAGACTCTCCGACCTCCAGCTCATGTCTGAAACTCCATGGCCTGCACTGGCCTGCCCACTGGAATGGAAAACATAAGGAGATACTCCCTACTTCCTTACCCAAAGCCCTGGGGACTCTGGCAAGCTTTCCTAGGAATGGAGGTTACCAAATCAACCATGTTTACCTTTGCCCACTCTTTCTTCTACCTTTTGATTATTCAGGTGTCAGCAAAAGTAAAAAGATGACAAGGGAAGCCTTTATCCATCCAAGGGGCTCCTGAATCCTGGTAGGTTCTGAGGATCTAACCTCAAGAACAAGGTATAAAGCTGGTGTTCTAATACAAAATGGTGTCTCTCTAGTAGCACCTATTTGCCACCAAACATTATTTACAAGAAATAGTGAACACCCACCACCCCCTGGAAAAGTAAGACTGATTCAAAAAAAAAAAAAAAAAAAACCTTATCAGAATCTGGGAGTCATTGGAATAGTGGGAAAGCAGATGTAGTTGGTCCAGGAGCCATAGTGAATGACTTATTCATGCTTTGCCTCATGAAGGAGAAGAGCTCCATCCTTGGAAAGTCAGGAAGGAGAGAGTTCATTTCTTCCACACTCCTGCTCCTTGATTCAGAGACCCAGAGTACAGACCAACCTTAAAAACAATCTTAAAACTGACCAGCTATTCTCTACTACACAGGTGACATCTTTTGAGGCAGCCAGAGTACACAGTTTTACACACACACACACACACACACACACACACACACACCCCATACCATATTTTTCAGAGACTGCAATTCTCAAGCACAGAACAGGGCAAGATGTGGAAGACAGTGAAGAGTGCTCATGTCAAGGGATCGTCTCTCTCCTCAAAGTCAGAGTGGAGTCAGCATAAAAATGAACAAATAAAAAAGGCTATAAATCACTCAATTCGCAGACTTCTATTCTGCAGCACTTCGCTTTTCCAGAATAAGAGCAGTTCTAGAAATATTGGAAGAAAAAATTTGACCCCTAAGTATTACACCAAGCCAAGCTATTGTTCATAGGTGATAGGAGATGGAGACTCTTGAGGATTCAGAAAATCCACCTCTCCTATATTATTCCTTTAAAAAATTGCAATTTCAGCAGAGGTGGGCAGATCACTTGAGGCCAGGAGTTTGAGAATAGCCTGGGCAACATGGTGAAACCCTGTCTCTACTAAAAATACAAAAATTAGCCAGGCGTGGTGGTATGCACTTATAGTCCCAGTTACTCAGGAGGCTGAGGCAGGAGGATTGCTTGAGCCTGGGAGGCAGAGGTTATAGTGAGCCAAGAGTACGCTACTGCACTCCAGCCTGGGCAATGGGAGTGAAACCCTGTCTCAAAAAAAATTTGCAATTTAATGAACTACTATTGAAAGATGAATCAGAATTAAGCATTTAAGGAGAAACTTGTGGCATAAAAAAACTGGCAGCTTGGGTGTAAATCAGCCTAACACAGAGCTAAGTGTGAATAATTGTCATAAATAAAAGCAAATAGCAAAGTAATTCTTAAAAGATACACTACATAAAATTTGATGACAGTGATCCAAGCCTTAAACCTCAGATTATTTTTATAAAAGCCTGGAAATGGGAAGAAATAAAAGTGTTCTAGATTTGTTTTCTTACTAGCAGGGAGTCAAAAAATATGTCTTTACTCTTGTTTTTGATCATTAGAAAAACATAGGTTAAAAAATGTTTTTGGAAAAACTTAAAAGACTGACACTTACAAAAATACAAAGAAGTAAGCAAACAGTCTCCAGGAACAGACTCTGTCACCAAATTCTATTTCATCTCTGCCTTTACTAATAAGGGTCAGAGGGCTAAGGTTTATTTCTTCCCTCAAAGAGCCAAAACCTAAAATAGGAGAGAGAGATGGAAACACATGACAAAAATTCAGGTGGTATGAGAGCTTTTCCAAGATATATGTATAAAGTTTTCCCTCTATGTTTACCAAGAATTCATGGTGGGAGGGCGATGAGATTGCAAGGAGGGAGGTTGGGGAAGGCTCTCCTTCAGAACAATTTGGACACTTAAATTATTTATTTGCGTGTCTTTCCTACAAGAGTGTAAGTTCCATGTGGACCGAGACCTTGTCTGATTCTCTAGAGTCTGTATGTATGGATGAATGGATGATGGATGGATGGAGGATGAATGGATGGATGATGATGGATCGCTGGAAAAATGGATGGATGAATAGATGATGGATGGATAAAGGATGAATGTATGGATAGATGATGAATGGCTGGCTGGCTGGATGGATGGATGGATGATGAATAGATAATGGATGGATGGAGGATGGATGGATAAATGAATGCTGGATGGGTGAAGGATAGATGGATGGATGGGTGGATGATGAATAGATAACAGATGAATGGAGGATGGATGGATAAATGAATGCTGGATGGGTGAAGGATGGATGGATGGATGGATGGATGATGAATAGATAATGGATGGATGGAGGATGGATGAATAAATGAATGCTGGATGGGTGAAGGATGGATGGATGGATGAATGGATAGATGATGGATGGATGAATGGATGATGGATGGATAGATAGATGAATGAACAGATGGATGAATGATGGATGGATGGATGGATGGATGGATGGATGGATAAATGATGGATGGATAGATGAATAGGTGCTGGATGAATGGAGGATGGATGGAGGGAGTATAGATGAATGGATAAATGATGGATGGATGGGTAGGTGGATCAATGGATGGATATATAGATGGATAGATGATGGATGGATGGATGGGTGGATAGATGGATGGATGGATATACAGATGGATAGATGATGGATGGATGGATAGGTGGATAGATGGATGGATGGATGGATACATAGATGGATAGATGATGGATGAGTGGATGGACAGATGATGGATGGATGGAGGATGGATAATGAATTGATGGAGGATGGATGGATAGATGGATGGAGGGAGAATGGATGGATGGATGGAAGATGGGTGAATGGATGGATGGATGAATGGATGATGGATGGACAATGGATGGATGTATAGATGGATGGATAGATGATGGATGGATGGATGGATGGATGGATGGATGGATGGATGAATAGATGGTTGGATTGGTGGAGGATGGATGATGAATTGATGGAGGATGGATGGATGATGGATAGATGGATGGATGGATGGATGATGAATTGATGGAGGATGGATGGATGGATGATGGATGGATGGATGGATGGATGGATGATGGATGGATAGACAGATGAATGAACAGATGAATAAATGATGGATGGATGAATGAATGGATAAATGATGGAGGGATAGATGAATAGATGCTGGATGAATGGAGGATGAATGGATGGAGGATAGATGAATGGACAGATGATGGATGGATGGATGGATGGATGGATGGATGGATGGATGGATGGATAGATGGGTGGACAGATGGATGAATGGGTAGATAGATGGATGGATGGATATATGGATGGATAGATGATGAATGAGTGGATGGATAGATGATGAATGGATGGGTGGGTGGAGGATGGATAATAAATTGATGGAGGATGGACGGATAGATGGAGGGAGGATGGATGGATGGATGGAAGATAGGTGGATGGATGGACGAATGGGTGATGGATGGACAATGGATGGATGTATAGATGGATGGACAGATGATGGATGGATGGACGTATAGATGGTTGGATTGGTGGAGGATGGATGATGAATTGATGGAGGATGGATGGATGGATGGATGATGGATGGATGGATGGATGGATGATGGATGGATAGAGAGATGAATGAACAGATGAATAAATGATGGATGGATGGATGAATGAATGGATAAATGATGGAGGGATAGATGAATAGATGCTGGATGAATGGAGGATGGATGGATGGAGGATAGATGAATGGACAGATGATGGATGGATGGATGGATGGGTAGATAGATGGACGAATGGATAGATAGATGGATGGATGGATGGATATATGGATGGATAGATGATGAATGAGTGGATGGATAGATGATGGATGGATGGGTGGGTGGAGGATGGATAATAAATTGATGGAGGATGGACGGATAGATGGAGGGAGGGAGGATGGACGGATGGATGGAAGATAGGTGGATGGATGGATGAATGGGTGATGGATGGACAATGGATGGATGTATAGACAGATGGACAGATGATGGATGGATGGATGAATAGATGGTTGGATTGGTGGAGGATGGATGATGAATTGATGGAGGATGGATGGATGGATGATGATAGATGGATGGATGGATGAATGGATGATGGATGGAGGATGGATGAATGGATGATGGATGGACGATGGATGGGTGGATGGATGGATGGATGGCTGGATGAATAGAGGATGGATGGATGGAGGATGGATGATGAATTGATGGAGGATGGAGTTAGATGATGGATGAATGGATAGATGGATAAATGACCCTTCCTTGCTCGATTCCCATTTCCCATAGAGATCCTAACTAATCCCACTTTAAGGTAATAAACTTTACCCTCCCAGGCAGTCCTTCCCCTGTAAGCCTCCCACCTTCTATCCCACAGCTTGGTAGCAAACTGCCAAACCATTCCTGAGTGGTCAGGGGAAGGTGATGTTTTTGCCTAAATGCCTATCTCACCAAGGGGGAACGCCTGGTCCTGGGGGTCAGAGAGGCCAAGACAGTGTATTATTCTTTGTGACTCACAGTGCTAAAACAGGAGAGTAAGAAAGCATCCTTGGTCCTGTTCTTTCTTTCTTCCCAGTTTGAGAGCCCAGAAAGCTGATCTGTGGCATAAATGATGGATGAGGTCAGACTTTAGTTTGCAGGAAGAAAGAGTGGGGCAGACAGCCGGGTTATACCAACATTCTGCTAGCCGTCCTGACGTCATCTCTGTTGTCCTTTTTTTTCCCCTTATTCTCCCCAGGGGAAAAAATTATGAAGATATTTTCTGGTGATGGAGCAGGGTGGAGGAAGAGTCGGGAATGCAGTCGCTTGCACTACTGGCCTAGTCAGAGTAGCCTTAAAATTTTCACTTCTGGAGGATGGTCGTCATGGCAACCCCTGGACTCATGGAGCAGGCCCCCTTTCTGCCTTTGTCTGGAGTACAAAGTCCTTGTTCAGCTTTCCACAGGCTGCTGAAAAAACACACCCAGCCAGATAGATACAGATACAGATAGGCAGGCTCTCACGTATACTTAAAAACATTTAAAATCTTATATCAAGACACAGGTTTCTTCCTATGGCTTATAATGATTCAGTTAATTGCAACCTTACTTGTCTGCTCCTCATGTTTCTCCTCCACCTGCGGGAACAGGAGATTCTCTGATGCTGGCAGGGGACAGCCTTCCAGAGAGTCCGCAGCACTACAAGTGCCTTTATGTGCATGTTTGTCCATCCTTGAAACACAGCACTCACCACAGCTATGTTTCCTAATTAGAGTGAGGGGACTTCTCCCGGAAGGGGCAGGTGGGGAGCACGACCCCGAGTGGGTTGAGAGGACTGAGGGTGGGGTTGTGGCAGAGAGTGTTTTGTGGCTTCCCAGTTGTTGTCAAACCTGCTGCTGACAGGAGCCAGCCTGCCCTTTCCTTGGGGACCCAGAACCCGCACACCCAGACAGGAAAGAAACCAAGGCCTTCTGAATCAAAGTGCCCACCACGGCAATCCAAAACTCCAGGAGGAAAATATGAAGATTGACTTACAAACTCATCAAGGGCACCCATTGGGAGCTCGACTTGGGTTTCTTCTCTGCACCTGGTTTCAGGCCAGAGCCATGAGGAAGCTCTGAAGAGCCCTCATCCCTCAGTCTCAGCTTCTCCCAGTCCCTGTTCTAGGCCACAGATTGCAGAGAACACCTCAGGGTACAAACCACAGGAAGGTGAAATGGAAGGGCCAGGTGAGGAAATAAGTGCAGAGAGGTTAAGTGACTCATCCAAAGATGCACAGCTGGTCCATAGCAGAGCCCAGACTGAATCCCAGGACTCCTGAAGGCTAAGGAGATCATGAGGAACATAGCAATTGCTCAAGGAAAAGGAAAATGCTAGCATGCACAGGGGACCAACTGAGACACTGAAAACCAGGCACCAAGACCTACTGGAATCTAATGAGATTAATTTTAGAGTAATAATATAATACTGACCATACTTTACTGTGAATATACACTGTGCCCGGCACTTTACTGCATACTGCACATACATTATTTCGCTGTGACAAGGATGGTTATCCCCATTTAACAGATGGAGAAACGAGGCTGGAAGAATATAAATAACTTACCCAAGACCACATGAATACTGAGTGGAAATGCCAAGATTATCCCCAGCCCTTCTGCCCCCAAAGTTCAGGCCTTGACTTGTTATGATAGTGACTTTCATCAAAAGGAGGGCTGTGATTCATGCCTATAATCCCAGCACTTTGGGAGGCCAAGGTGGGTGAATCTCTTGAGCCTAGCAGTTCAAGACCAGCCTGGGCAACACAGCAAAACCCTGTCTCTACAAAAAATAGATGGATGTGGTGGCTCATGCCTGTAGTCCCAGCTTCTCAGGAGGCTGAGGTGGGAGGATCACTTGAGCCTCGGAGTTGGAGGCTACAGTGAGCCGTGATCATGCCACTGCACTCCAGCCTGGGCCACAGAGTGAGACCCTGTCTCAGAAGAAAAACAAAAGAAAAGGAGGGACAATGAGCTGAATGTCCTCATTTATCTCATTTCTTTTAGGTTGCCATATGTTCAGGCCCTAGACTAAGACATCTTCTAGATGAAAGTTAAGACCAAAAGTATAAACCTCCCTGAGAGAAATCAACTCATGAATGGGCTGGTTGGGTTACATGTGGGTGGTAGAGATGCTTTCTGGGTCAGACTTGGGCTTATATGTGTGTGTTTTTGCCATGTTGAACACCAAGACTCTATGTCTTGACATTTGACATTTGATGCAGAACCAGGATCCTCCTGACAGGCCAGGCCAACAAAACAGGGCCTATTTTTTCTAAACATTAGAAACCAAAAGATTTAGCAAAGTTGGTCAGACATTGATGCTGCACACCAAGATCTATCTGAACAATTGACAGGGCTGGATTCCAGAAGGTTTGATTAGTAAGGGAATGTAGGGGAAGATCCAAGATCCTTCCCAGGGAACGGTGCTGTGTTAATTCACTCCTAGGAGCCCCTACCTACTACCCTCAGAACAAACCCTTGGCTTGCTCGCTGCCTGGAAGAGAAATCATGCAGGCATTTCAGAGTATTAAGGAAGTTATTTCTTCCTCATGTTCAGTCCAAGGTCAAGGACAAGAATGCTAGCTTTGGCATTGGGAGGACCTCAGTTCAGTTCCCAGCCTGAACTTAAGTCTTGCACTGCAGTATAAAACAAGTGTTTTACTTTTCACTTCATCACATTATTGGATTTGATTATGTGGATAATCAGGGCTGCTCCAGAGCACATTTGCAGGGCAGTCTACACAGTAAGCCGTACGTGGCAGCTCTGCTAAACCGGCACAGCAGACGGTGGTGTGAAGTCCACCCAGCAAAGCTCCCTCTCTTTCCTCATTCTCCATTCTGTTCCAGCTCAGTGCAGGAACTGTATGAAATTCACTCCCTATAAGCCAGGCCCTGTGCTGGGTGCTAGGAATAGAGCTACAGTGAAGTCCAGATTCCTGCTGCCCAGAGACTTCCACTCTAATAAGAGAGACACAGGCAAGTAAACATAATCGCAGTGAGGTATGAGGCACGCCATTAGAGGTATGTAGAAGAAAGGAAACTGCACAGAGGAGTGTGAAATTAATTGTCTCAGAGAGGGTTAAAAAGACGTGCAGAGAGGGCCGGGCGCGGTGGCTCACACCTGTAATCCCAGCACTTTGGGAGGCCGAGACGGGTGGATCACGAGGTCAGGAGATCGAGACCATCCTGGCTAACACGGTGAAACCCCATCTCTACTAAAAATACTAAAAATTAGCTGGGTGCAGTGGCGGGCTCCTGTAGTCCCAGCTAAACGTGAGGCTGAGACAGGAGAATGGCATGAACCTGGGAGGCGGAGCTTGCAGTGAGCCGAGATCCGGCCACTGCACTCCAGCCTAGGGGACAGAGCGAGACTCCGTCTCAAAAAAAAAAAAAGACGTGCAGAGAAGTGTTACACAAACCACGTTTTGGAGGATGAACAGAAACAGTGAAAATGATAGAGCGAGCAGAGGGGAAGAGCTCATGGAAAGGGATAGAGTACGAACCAGAGGATCCCTGGGCTCTTTCAGGAAAGTGGCTACTCACTTATTATGTCACCAGCACAGCTCACCAACTCAGACATCTGCAGGAACAGCTCCTCTGGCCTGCTCCCTGCTTGTGCCTCCATGGGTCTCTGACCCCCTTAGCTTAGGCCTCCTGCTTCTAACTCTGGCCTCCAGGCCCGTGACCCCAGTAACATGTTTTGGATCCATTTCCTTGGCCTTGACCTTCTGGACTCTTTTGGGCATAATCCACTCTACAATCTGCAACTTTGAATGAGAGACCCTCTTCCTTCCACCGTGCCCTGTGGTGTCCCAAAGGCCAGGCCAGCCCAGCTTCCCCAACAGCGACCAGATGCATACAAGGATCTGTAAGTGTCTCATGGAGCTAGACTACCACACATGAGTGGCAGTAGACGTGGTTCCAGAGGCAGACAGGACACCAATCCAATTCCAGCTAAGGAGTCCTGCAGACATGGGGAGCCACTGAAGGGCCTGATGCTGGGGACTGGCAAATTCTGAGTTGCCTTCCCAGGGGCTGCTCCAGAGGGGACAGGGTGGATGTATTGGAGAGAGAAGCACTAGGAGCAAAGAAAAAAAAAATGCATGGGAAGCCATTGCACTAGTCTGAGCAAGATTTTGAGTAGGAGACAAAGTCAGGCTTGCCTGCCTTTCATGGCTAGGACAATCACGAATCTCCCTGAAGGCAGGGGCAGGACAGACCTGAAGTTCCCCTCACTCTTTCTCGTGATTCTGATTGTTATTGAAAGCTGCCTCCTACCACATCACTATCATCATTCCTCCCCCAATTCTCTACCTCCTTCTCTTCCTCCTCCTCCTCTTCCTCCTCTATTCTCTCTCCCTCGCTCTGTCCCTGCTTCTTCTTCCTCCTCATCCCCCTTTGTCTTCTTTCTCTCTCTCCCTAAAGCAATATGGCTTGCCTCCTGCCTCTAGCTCAAGCTGCCAGACAAGACAAAATGGAAAAGTAAGACAGAAAAGGAAGTCTGAACTATAAAAAGCCAGCTGAAGAGCAATCAGCACGTGTCTGGGAGAGGCAGACGTGACAGGAGGAGCTCGGCCTTGCAACTGTCAATCAGAGGCTCCTGAGTAAGGAGACCCGACAAAGGTCTGGGCCTTCATCAGTCTGGAAACCCTGGGGTGCTCAACAAAAAAAAAAAAACAACTTTTGTCATGGATTTCATCACCTAGGATCCTGGAGGAGGAAATCACATCTCTCCCCAGCGATCCTGCAGGGCAGATCGGGGGAAACAGAGATCCATTGAATAGCACCCACAGGCTCATGTTCCGGCTTCCCTTGTGACCACCTGCCACCTTCACTGTGGCCCAGAACCATCTTCAGTGACTCTCCACAGGTCACAGCAACCTGTTTACAGACAGCTAGAATTCCCAGGCACTTTTAGGACAGGGGACTCGGGATGGTTCCAAGCAGACAGCAAAGTCTTCTCTAAGAGAAGCCACTCCTCCCAATCTATTTTTGCCGATGTAAACACTTGCCAAGGAAACAAGGCATGTGGGCATGCGCGGGCCCTGCAGGCCCTCGGGTTGCTGCAAAAGGCAACTGGAAAGTCACATGTCATAACAGTGGAAAGTACATATGCAACTATTCTTAGCCCTGGAATGTATACGCTGTCTCCTTGGCCAGCAGTCCTTGCACAAAGCTCTAGAAAACTATGAAAGTGCCTTCAGCATAAACAAATCCAGAAATCTCCCAGGACAAATCATTTGCCAACTGAAAGAAAGGCCTGGAGTTTATGGTTTCCCTCAGAGCTAGAGGTAGAAACTCTCCAGGGGGACAAGCCAGACCAGGCACCAGTGGATGTCACCGCAGCAAAACAAAGTAAGTATCCCTCATGCTTATTTCTTCTACAGGTAGACAGCCAGGTGTCATCCAATAAACCAGGGGATTGTTTGGTCTTTCCTTCTATTTATTCCATCTTTAAAACAAAACTCAATGAAGTTATATTTAAATATATGTATCAAAGGTCCATTTTCTTCCCTCATTTCTGTCCAGTGACCAGAGGGCCACACCTCCAGAGTATCATCTTTGGGGAATGATTGACACCCAGAAAGAGAGGTTTAGACAAGTTTACTCAATAACAGATATGCCATCGATCTGGAAAAAGGCTCAGGAGCTTCTGCTGGCCAAATGCATGGACTGTTATCTTGCTTCAGACTAACATTTCAGCTTCTGATAATAGAGTAACTTCCAACAACTTTAGTTTGTTTGGTTGGTTGTTTCTCTCAGATTAGCTGAAGATAGTATATGCCTATTACTTTTGAAAATAACCATAACCCAAAAGAGCTCAGATCTGAGATGTATGTGGCCTTCCTTTCCAATCTTCCCTACACAATATCCGTGGTGACATCCACAAACATCATGGGGAATGGAACAGGAGCACTGGTCTTAGAGTCCCTGCAGCTGAACCCTCCAGCGTCTGCAGCTGAGAAAGACTTGACTCTTGCTGACTCTGGGGGCTTCCTTCCCTCTTTGTAGGATGGACGAGGAGTCTGCAGATGGGCTGCTCTTCAAAGATCATGACTTCTCTTCTGACTTGTTGAGGCAGCTCAATGGCTTAAGGCAAAGCAGAATCCTGACTGACGTGAGCATCTGTGCCGGTGGCTGGGAGATCCCCTGCCACCGCAACGTGCTGGCCTCCAGCAGCCCCTACTTCAGGGCTATGTTCTGCAGCAGCTTCCGGGAGAAGAGTGAAGCCAAAGTGCAGCTGAAAGGCATTGACCCCCCAACCCTGGACCAGATCATCTCCTACGTGTACACGGGGGAGGCACGCATCGATGCTGACAATGTCCTCCCCGTAATGGAGGCCGCCTCCATGCTACAGTTCCCCAAGCTGTTTGAGGCCTGCTCCTCATACTTGCAGAGCCAGCTGGCCCCCAGCAACTGCCTGGGCATGATCAGACTCTCAGAAATCTTAAGCTGCGAGACCCTCAAGAAGAAAGCCAGGGAGGTGGCACTGACGTCCTTCCCAGAGGTGGCCGCATCAGCCGACCTGAAGGAGCTCTGTGCCTTGGAGTTGAGAGACTATCTGGGAGATGATGGGCTCTGTGGGGAGGAAGAAAAGGTGTTTGAGGCCCTCATGGTTTGGATCAAGCATGACCTCCAGGCCCGGAAGCGATACATGCAGGAACTGTTCAAGCAGGTCAGGCTGCAGTACATCCACCCGGCCTTCTTCCAACACTTCATCGCCAACGATGCCCTCCTGCAGTCCTCACCTGCATGCCAGATCATCTTGGAGACCGCCAAAAGACAGATGTTCTCTTTGTGTGGCACCAGCGCCCCAGACTGCAAACTCCTATTGCATGTCCCTCCAAGAAACTCTTACCAAGATTTCCTCATCCTCTTGGGTGGAAGGAAGGACAGCCAGCAGACCACCAGGGACGTCCTACTGTATAGCAAACAGACTGGCCAATGGCAGAGCCTTGCCAAACTCCCGACACGGCTGTACAAGGCCTCTGCCGTCACCTTGCACCGCAGCGTCTACGTGCTGGGGGGCATGGCTGTCAGCTCAGGGAGGAGTCTGGTCAGTCATAACATCTACATCTTCTCCCTGAAACTCAACCAGTGGAGGCTGGGGGAGCCCATGCTGGTGGCCCGCTACTCCCACAGAAGCACTACCCATAAGAACTTCATCTTCTCCATTGGGGGTATTGGAGAAGGGCAGGAGCTCATGGGTTCCATGGAAAGGTATGACAGCATCTGCAATGTCTGGGAGAGTATGGCCAGCATGCCCGTGGGGGTGCTCCACCCCGCAGTCGCTGTGAAAGACCAAAGACTCTATCTCTTTGGAGGAGAGGACATCATGCAGAACCCTGTGCGCCTTATCCAGGTAAATGACTGGT
The DNA here is from genome assembly GCF_007565055.1 of Rhinopithecus roxellana. Taxonomy (NCBI): domain Eukaryota; kingdom Metazoa; phylum Chordata; class Mammalia; order Primates; family Cercopithecidae; genus Rhinopithecus; species Rhinopithecus roxellana. Next base: position 102,840,144 of record NC_044557.1, read on the forward strand.
TCTTCCCATCACATAACTGCACGAGTATGTGTGCATGGACACACCCACACCTGCATGCACACACATGCACATGCATACATATACACCAACACACACACATATGCACATACATACATATACGCACACATATACACAAATACACATATGCATACATGCACGCACATATATATGCACAAATGTATATTCATGCATACATGCATACACATATGCACACATGTAGGCACATACCAACATGCATACATGTGCACATGCAAACACATATACAATTCATGCACACATACACACACATATATCTGCACATACACACACATTTATACATATGCATGAACACAAATACATACATGCACACACATGTGCACCCATGTACACACATACAAACACTTGTCATTTGCAAGGAAAGAAGAGAGGAAGGGAGGGAGGCAAGAAGGATTTTCAGCAAGAGTTTAAGGATATCAAATACCATCTCTATGCACAGAGTTTATCTTCATTTGAGGAGAAAAATATATATCTAAAAATTCAAGCTATTATAGAGAATATTGAATGCCAGATAGTGAAGTCCTACAGGAATTTGGCAGACGCTTCTAACTCAAGTCAGTAAGTCCTTAAAAGAAGATTCCCAAGCTTTGGTCCACACCTCTGTGATCAAATCCCCCGGAACCTGACCTCACATCACTGAATCAAAATATCTTTGTGTGAGATCCTAAAATATATGGTTTACAAAAGTACCCAGGAGATTCTAAGGGGCAGCCAGGTTGGGAAACCCCTACTTTTAATGATTGGCAGACATTGATTTCACTAATAAGCTCTCTGAGAAGTTGATCAACAAAGGCCACATTTCAGAATATTAAGTGTTTTCCAACTTTATGCAAGTTCCTGGTAATCTCCGCAGTTCATGTAATGATATGGGGAACGTGATATTGAGCCTGCCTTCACAGATAATCAAGAAGCACCCACGAGATGTACTTTGCTCATTTATAAGAGTTATCTTGAACACCAACATGTGAAGGGCCTGGAGACCCAGCAATTTACGCATAGCCCTCAGTTGCAATTCAGATGCTGAAGAGAGGGGTGTTCTAAGAGCACAGGCAGGATGCCCTAAACCAGTATAGAGCAAGCTTACCCAACATGCATGCAGCCCAAGACAGCTTTGAATGTGGCCCAACACAAATTCATAAACTTTAAAACATGAAGAGATTGTTTTAGCCCATCAGCTATCACTAGTGTTAGTGTGTGCTTTATGTGTGACCCAAGACAGCTCTTCTTCCAAAGTGGCCCAGGGAAGCCAAAAGATTGGACACCGCTGGTCTAGAGAGAATCTGAGAGAGTGCCAGGGTTAAGGGAATGTTGGAGCAACCCCTGTGAAGTTGGCTGAAGCTGACTGAGCAGAGGGGCAGGAGAGGAGAGAGGAAGGTGAGGATGGAGAATAAAAGAGGAGGGAGAGGGGTGGGATGGGTGCTAAGAAAGCACATAAGGAAAGATCCGACTTAGAGAGAGATGCAGGAAGCTCCTGCACCACCTGAAGCCGGAGTCAGAGTTCTCTCTTGAGGGAGGGGCAGTGGTCCTGGGTAAGGGAGCAGCTCATATGAAGGCCCTGAAGCACAAACAGGTGCAGCCCATGGCCTTGGGCAGTGGAAAGCAGGACAATGAAGTTGCAAGACATAGCAAAGAGGAGACGGGCAGTGTGCTGAGGGGTCGCTAGGGGCGGGTGTTAGTCCTCGTGTGATTTCCATCGGCCCCCTTCTCAGGTTACCAGGAGCAACCTCCTCCACCCACATCACAGCCCCTCAGCCCCTCCTAGAAACATCCTGGAACCTTCTTGAGGGATGGATATTTGTGGAGATGAGGCTGGCCTGGCTGGGCTTTCTAGGCCTTGTCAAGGAATTGGGATTAGCCTGAGAGGAACAGAACTTGATTGAAGGCTTTCAAGAAAGGTGGACGAGGTAACACAATTCATATTTTTAGAAGTTCCGTCTGGATGCCTTGTAGAGAAGGGATGGGAGGGGGCCTGCGTGGACAAAGGGGGAGAACTGGGAGACTCTTCTAGACTTCCAGGCAAGGGTGGTAATGGCTTGGACTCGGTCAGTTCCAGTGAAGACTTTTTTCTTGCCTTCACTTCTCCAGCCTATATTTTCAGCTCCTCCCTGACCATCTAGGCAGATTCTGAGTCTTTCTAGAATCACTGTTCCAAATCCCACTCCTCTACTTGAATTGGGAGAGACATTTTGCTCCCCTCCAGGCTCTGACCACACCATACAGATAACAAACTGCTTCCATGTCAAGCGGAAGCCCCTCCTTCTTTTCTATTTTTCAAAATAGAGTCAACAAATACGCTCATTATTTCACATTGCAAAACTGCCATCGACCTTCTGAAAATAAAATGCAAAGTTTAAGCTTCAAGCTAGCATATCAAGAAATGTATAGTATCATCAAACAAGATATTGCAAAGCCAAGAAAATATTAAACCTCTGAGGGATCCTTTTGTATTTCAGGATTAAGAAGAGAGAGAAGGGGAAAAGTATTCATTTGGATGCTTTTCTTATCTACTTCGCAGTAGCTTTGAAATAGACATTCTATTCGTTCGAATATAGTTTAAAGTGAATGCCTGGAGTCGCTGGATGGAGCAGGTTGGATTTTCAGGCACAGGTTGAGAGTCTTCTTCATAGGCTCGTTCATCTGTGTGTATGCGTTCTTTTCAGAACTACACTGCCCGAGGTTACGATGGAAATAGCGTTGTACGTGTACCTTTCTACCTGGCCTTCTCTCTACCTATTTCTGGATGGCATTAAGCAAATCCTTTACCATAACAAAGTATCGCTTCCTTCACTGGTCAAAGTTCATCCTTTGTTATCCTTGCCCCAGTCTCTTTGAGGTATTATGAGCATGGTGAGCAAATGTTTAATCTACTTTTAAAGCCATACCCAAAGCTGAAGGAGAACAGAAGGGCCAGGAGGCAATTATTCATTCAAGTAAAATGCAACCAGTGTTTGCTTTTCTTCCAAGGATCCCACTTTCCAGAGAGTTTGTCACTTATGTATTTTCCAATGAAACAGCCACTGTGACCGTCCCTTCCTCTAGCACTTGGCCTCCTCCAGGCTTCACTGACTTGTTGAAGGACAGGCAGAGACCTTAAGAGGTTTCCAGTCTCAAAAGCCTCCATCAGGGAAGGCCACAGTTTCATGGCTCCAGGCAGAGCCATGAGTGTGGTGGTGAAGAGCATGGACTCTGGGCTTGGTCAGACCAGCTCTCCCACTCACTGTAGTTGTATGACCCTGGGCATGTCATTTGATCTCTCAGAGCCTCAGTGGTCTAATCTGAAAGATGGAAGAAATAATAATACCTACCTCATAGGATGGTTATGAAGCTCAAATTTAGTAAACTGATTATTTAGACATCTTTAATAATGCTGGTAATCTTACTTTATTTTATTTTATTTTTTGAGAAGGAGTTTCACTTTGTCACCCAGGCTGGAGTGCAGTGGTGCGATCTCAACTCACTGCAACCTCCACCTCCAGGGCTCTAGTGATCCTCCCACCTCAGTTTCCTGAGTAGCTGGAACTACGGGCGTGCACCACCACACGCAGCTAATTTTTTTTGTATTTTTAGTAGAGATGGGGTTTCACCATGTTGGCCAGACTGGTCTCCAACTCCTGACCTCCATGATCCACCCACCTTGGCCTCCCAAACTGTTGAGATTACAGGCATGAGCCACCCCACCTGGCCTGGTAATTTTACTTTATAGGAAAAGATTTTCTAGCAAAGAATACTATGCCATTTTCCTCTGTAGATAAATGTTCTTGTTCCTTCTTTGCTTATGTGAAATTCATCCTATATCTCTTGGCTAAATTTTTTCCATAATGAACTAATTTACATTTGATATTTAGATTTAAAACTGAGGACACTCACAGGAGAACATGTTTCCGGAGTGTTGATTTGGTACACTGTTTCAAAGCATGGCAAAAGAGCCTGCTCCCTTCTCTTCAGTCTTTCTCCCCTTTCTCATGCTGCATTTTTCTAGGACTGTAATGACTTTCAGGCATGAACTGTTCAAAAGACTTCCTCACTTAGCCTCAGGTTTATTCTTGGCTCTGTGACCTTCTTGGATAAACCAGAATGTTTAGAAATTTAAACATGAGCTAGAAATAAAAAATGATTGGAAAACCATTGGTTTTCTGAATACCCAAGTTTCTTCATTTCTCATTAAAAGAAAAACACGTTCCATGCAAGATAAGTAAAACACGTATTACAATGCAAAACTATTGGTCTATTCTATAGAAATACAGCCACTGAGTTCCTGGAATCACAATAATATCAATTTTTAATAATACGCTTCTTCCTGTTTTTCAATACTGTTTTATTAGCAGTAGCTACATTTTTAAAACTGGAGAAAAGTAGAAAGAAAAATCTCACTCCTAGTTCACCCTCTTAATTACTACTCCTGTCTTTTTTTAAGAATATTTCACTTTAAAATGCAATGTCATGATTCTATTTCTCTCTCAGGTTTATCATATTTCCAGAAATTCGTGGTTCAAAATGGAGACAAGAATGATCAAGAACGTGTGTGCCCCTGCAGTGGTGCTCGGGGAGCGGATTGTCATTGTGGGAGGTGAGTCTGAACAGAGGATCACTGGGCGTGACACAAACTTGGCACGTTCTATGGAAAAAAGGTCACTCATAGACAGATGTTATTCTACAAGATCGTCTTTTTAAAAGCACATCCAACCAACCAGAGGAGTGTGGAGAATCTGACAAAACTCTTTCCTCACCCAGAAGTTTCTCCATCTTTTTCTGTAAACAAGGGATGAATTAATACCCATCTCCCAGAGCTGTTGTGATAATTAATGTGCTCGTGTATCTAAAGCACTTAACACTCTCCCACATACACAGTCAATAAAAAATGTTTGCTTCTGCTAATAATATTAGCTACTAATAGTTTGTTTCTCTGTAATCAAAGTATAGTGTCATGGTTAAGAGGACTGGTATTGGGGTCAGATAGACCTTGATTCAAATCCTGGCTCTGTCACTAACTGGCTATATACTTTTTACCAAGTTAAACATCTTTCTGTGCCTCAGTTTGCCCATCCATAAAATGAGGATCCTAAAAGTAACTACCAAGATAGGGCTGTTGTGAGGAACCCACTTCTGAGTTTCCAAAGGATTGTCATAGCTCTTGAGTGGGCATTTGAGAGAGGAAGAGGCCAATGAGGCTGAGAAAGTTACAGGAATCAGGAGGCTGCTCTCAATCTAAGAATGGCTTATATGCTGCCTTAACTTGGGGTGAAGGTCAGAGTCAGACAGATCTGCAAGCAGCCCCCACTCCGCCACAAAGCAGGCCTTGGCAGGTGAGCTCAACAACCCACGCTCTAGTTCAGGGTCCCAGCCTCAGTCTTAAGCAGTGGCAGGAGTCAGACAGGACTGCTGACCTCCAGTACCAGATGAGCAACGCTGAGCTTGCCCATGTGTCATTTGGTTTTCAGGTTACACAAGGAGGATTCTTGCTTATGACCCTCAATCCAACAAATTTGTCAAATGTGCAGACATGAAAGACCGGAGGATGCACCACGGGGCCACAGTGATGGGAAACAAACTCTACGTGACGGGCGGGCGGCGGCTGACCACGGACTGCAACATTGAAGACTCTGCCTCCTTCGATTGCTACGACCCCGAGACGGACACCTGGACATCCCAGGGACAGTTGCCACACAAGCTCTTTGACCACGCCTGCCTCACTCTCCAGTGCATACCCCACACATTCGCCCTCCCATGAGGTCGACAAGAAACCTTCTGTCGTAGTCAAAATGCCTTCTGTTGCAAGGGACACAAACCCAGTTCCAAAGGGCTTAACCCTTAAAGGCTGCAGGGAGAGCTCACAAGACTGAGGTACCAGAGTCGGGAGGCCTGGAACTAGGCATTGCATTGCCAGAACTCTCTCTCTCCTTCTCTCCCTCTCTCTCTATCTCTCTCCCCCACCTCCATCTGTCTCTGTCTCTCCCCCTTTTTTCTTTCTGTCTCTCCCCTATCTCTGTCTGTTTCTGTCTCAATCTCTCACTCTTTTTTTTTTTTTTTTTTTTTTTGAGATGGAGTTCCGCTCTGTAGCCCAGGCTAGAGTGCAGTGGCGCGATCTCGGCTCACTGAAATCCCCACCTCTCAGGTTCAAGCGATGATCATGCCTCAGCCTCCTGAGTAGCTGGGATTATAGGCATGTGCCACCAAGTCCAGCTAATTTTTGCATTTTAGTAAATACGGGGTTTCACTATGTTAGCCAGGTTGGTCACGAACTCCTGGTCTCAAGAATCCGCCAGCCTTAGCCTCCCAAATGCTGGGATTACAGTCATGAGCCACCACACCTGGCCTGTCTCCTTTCTGTCTCAGTTTCTCTGTCTCTCTTCTCTGAGTCTGTCTGTCTCCCCGTCTCTGCTTCTCTCTCTTCTTTGTCTCTCTGCCTCTCTCTACTCTGCCCCCCACTCTCTCTCTCTCTCTCTGTCTCTCTCTCTCTCTCTCTGTCTCCCCTCTCTCTTCCTCTCTCCTCCCTCTCCTCCCTAGGTTTTCCTCTCTCTCTACCTCATCTCTATTAGGCTTCCTTCTCTAGCAATCTTCTTCATTTACCCATACAGTGTGTGGACAATAACAAATCATAAACCCAGACTCATTTTCCAACTTTGTATCTTCAGGAGAGAAATTTGCTGTTATCCATATATTAAACCTAAAAAACAATGCTTATGGACCTTTTTTGAATTCCATGACTACCTCTTGAGCCAATCACTGTTGCCAGGACTGGCTAATCCTGGACCACATCCCCACAGACAGAGGTGGGGTTACCTGTTGTGACTGACAGCCCACCCAACTGCATGTGATGGGTTAGAAGCATTTCCCCAAAGGGAGAAATCCAGACAAAAACCACATCTGCCCAGGACACCACTGAAATCTGAAACAAGAGTGCTGAGAGACTCCAGAAGATTCCTGGAACTGCTTGGTCCAGGTGGCAGCGTGAGAAATTGGCCCTGACCTTGTTTTTCTGCATTCTATGGATGTAGTACATTGAAATTCCAGAGGCGTATGCAACATTCAGTATCTAACGTTTGTAAAATTATCCTGCACTTGCCAGAATAAAGTTTGTTTCTGGTGCCAAATGATGTTTTTCTGCAGCCTCTGGGGAGCTATAAACCTGCATAATTAATCAGGATGTTCATTTTGGTCAGTGTTACGAGGATTGCTCTTCTGGGGAACGTCAAAAAATTCCTTCAGTGCTTACAGCAGTCATTGCCCTCAGATGCCAGGCCTGACTATCTCTATAGCCCCCGTTATCTTGAGGTGCCTCCCGCACTGGCTCAGTCCCAAACACAGGAATAAGCTGAAGTGGAGAACAGCAGTTCTCGGCGCTCGCTGCCTGCACAACGCAGACATCTGGGAAGATGTTTGAAAACGGGGCCAGCCCCATTTGAGAAAAATGAATAGGGATGCTTTTGGGAGGGGGGTAGAACGCTGTAGTTTTTGAAAAGCTTCCCAGATGATTGAAATCTACAGTCAGGGTTGAGAATCACTGCCCTGCTCAGCTGTGGGCACAAAAGACCTGCATGGCTGGTTTCATTCCCCTCCTGTCCTGGTCAGCCCGTCCGAGCCCACCGATATAGGCTAAGTCCTCTCCCCACCAACAGAAGCATCTGCCATCAGTCTTGCTACCCTGAGCCTGGCACCAGAGTTCACTCCAAGCTGTAGCCTTCCTCCCCATCTGGCTCTCCAGGTTTATGTTCTAGAGTTTTCCTTCTTTCTAAGTTGTCTTTTTTGTACTTTGGATTCTCCTGCTGGGGTCTGAAGCTCTGCTCTGCTCCCCAGATCTCTTGGCTGTGGTTCAGAGACCCTGCTTGGATCACCAGCCCTGCTCCTCAGCCTGGACACTGTCCCCTTAGCTGCTGGCTGGCATCTTGTTCTTGAGCAACAGTCAGAGTGATCTTTTTAAAACACAGACTTGACCATATTATGCCCCTGCTTAAAATGATTCCATGGCTTCCCAGAGACCTTTGCATAAAGCCCCCAATCATTTATGTAGCTTCTAATGCATTCCCTAATCCAGCACCCACCTATCTCTCTGGCCTCATCTTTTGCCACCCTCACTCCTTGAAGTTGTCTCAGCTCCAGCCATCCTTCTTTCCTTTACACCCTTCTCTCTTGCCTCAGGGCGTTTGCACATGCAGTCACCACTACCTGAAACACACCTCTCTTGCCTCTTCACCCTACATAATTTTGAATTACACCTTACACACCAGATTAAAAGTCACAGCATCAAGGTGTGTTCCATGCTTACCCCACTCCAGTTTGGATCAGCTCTCCTATTATATACCCCTATCATTCCCCCTTTCGTTTTTTGTTTTCGTTTTTGTTTTGGAGACGGAGTTTCACTCTTGTTGCTCAGGCTGGAGTACAATGGTGCGACCTCGACTCACTGCAACCTCCGCCTCCTGGGTTCAAGCAATTCTCCTGCCTCAGCCTCCCGAGTAGCTGAGCTTACAGACATGCACCACCATACTCGGCTAATTTTGTATTTTTAGTAGAGACGGGGTTTTACCATGTTGGTCAGGCTGGTCTCAAACTCTTGATCTCAGGTGATCCACCCACCTTGGCCTCCCAAAGTGCTTGGATTACAGGCATGAGCCACCGCGCCCGGCCCCCTATTCTTCTACTTTGAGACTCTCATCCTATTCGTAATTATTTGATCACTGTCTTCCCCTCTAGACTTCTTATTCTGTCCTGTTCACCTCTGCATTCCCAGGGCTGACCTCAGTGTCTGCCACATACATTATAGATCTTCCATAAACACATGATAAATGAATTAGTAAGTGAATGAAGAGGCTGGATCTATACCGTCTCTGAGATCTCCATCACAAATTCAGAGGTAAATGTGTTGAGGCCCCAGATCCTCTGCTCAGAGTCATTCTGCCCTTCCCTCTTTCTTTCCACCTGACCCACCCTGAACTGAGACTGGCAAGTCTGAGTGGGGTATGAAGTCACATGGCTCACCTGGATCAAGCCTGGTGGGCGAAGGGCTTTATCCAGGTCACCCCATCTGCCTGGAATTAGAAGTGGGAGTCTTGTCTATAAATGCCTTCTGTGGCCTCCAAAAATCCTTCTGTTGGAGGCTTGCTAATCCCTCGACTGTCTTTTCCTTTCCTCTCGGTCCAATATTTCATAAGCTGTCAGAGTCTGTGGCTACTCACAGCTTGTCCAAGTCACCCTGGGGTACAAAAGAACTACATAAATTGCCTCCTGGGATTTATAAAGAAAGATGGCACTAGGGCCAGACACATCGCAGGCCAGCTTTGTGTGCCAAAGAAGACGCCTTCATGGCCGGCGAATCCACCCACCTGGGCATCCCAGCGGCCAAACCCATTATCTGAATTAGGTTGCAAAATAATCTGCAGAATATGAGGGCTCGTCTCCAACCTGCTGAGGACAATCTCAGCCCAGAAAGAAAGAGAGACGGTTTTGGCACAAGGCTTCATTGGCCTCACTGGGTGGGTAGAGAGTCACAGTCCATGGCTGAGGTCAAAATATATTTAGCCAGCCGCCGTTAAACTGAAACACTCTAAGTGAAGAATGTCAAATAGCCTGGCTAATCATCTCAACAGGCAATGAGGGAAGAGAGAAATTGAAGGAGATTTCTTTCTTTCAGCAAGAAAACACAAAGATCAAACACCCCATGCCAATGCAAAGCAGTGCAAAGCAGTGAGCAAAGGCGGAGCCAGCAGAGAAAATAGGAACTGAAGCAGGGAGAGGGCAGTGGGGAGCAGGACCTGGGAAGACTGTGGCATTCAGTACCGCACAATTCACCCGACTCCTAGCCAGCATCTTAAAAGAAGGCCTGGCTGTCCTGAGGTCTCCATCAGACCACTCACCGGCCAGGGCATGAACAGCTAGTTACTGCATCAGGCCATCCCCCGGCAGAGGGACATGGCCCCAGCAGCACAGAGTCACTGGAATCCTGGCTCCTCCCTTTAAGACACTTTCTGATACTCTGCCCTTTGAGACCCTCCTGATACTCTGCCCGTAAGCAGTGGTGGCTCTGAGGGCAAACCCTTCTACCCTGGAACCTTCACTCCCCCTCCAGGTGGCCCCTTCCTATGATCCTGCCTCAACTTCTTCAGCATCCACTCTTTCTGGTAACAACACAAAGGATCAAGTATCTACTTCTTAAAACCAAAGTCCCAGCATAGGCTGAATTTACCATTGCCACCCATACCAAAAGCCTGGCATGTCCCAGAGGACAAGGACTGTGACTGGTTTTACTCAAACACATCATCCTGCCCGGGATGTCTGGGTCCTCCCCTAACCCCAACAAGCCATGCACATCATGCCTCTGTGCCTTTGCACATGTTAGTCCCTCTGCTATGACGCCTTTCCCTACCCTTCCTAGTCAACTCCTACTTGACCCACACTTCCTCTGTGGAACCTTCTCCAACCTTTCTACCCAGGATCCCTTCCTTGATTCTAGCCTCTGTCACATTAACGCACAATAGGGACTTACTGAATCAGTCTGGAGTGGGAGCTCTTAAAGGGGGCAAGGACAGAGGCTTGGTGCCCTTTGAACTCCCAGGCCAAGCTTAGTCGGTGTTTGGCAGACGATGTTCACATGCTTGTGGGATGAATGAATGGATGCATGAGTGAATGGGCCCCAAACGTCATCAGGGTGTCCAGGCTGCTCAGGGGTAAAAACAAGGGCTAAATTATCAGACAAAGTGGGGGTTCAAATCAGAGAGAAACCTAGATGGTGTCTAACCTTTAAAAATGATTGCAAGGCCAGACGCAGTGGCTCACGCCTGTAATCCTAGCACTTTGGGAGGTCGAGGTGGGTGGATCACTTGAGCCCAGGAGTTCAAGACCAGCCTGGGCAACGTGATGAAACCCCGACTCTACAAAAAGGATACAAAAATTAGCCAGGTGTGGTGGTGGGACCTGTAGTTCCAGTTACTCTGGAGGCTGAGATGGGAGGATCAGCTGAGCCCAGGAGGTTGAGGGCACTGTGATTGCGCCTCTGCACTCCAGCCTGGGCAACAGAGAGAGACCCTGTCTCAAAAAAAAAAAAAAAATGATTGCAGTTCTATCTGAGAACAGTGAAAAACACAGCCTAGAGTAGTAAAATATGAGAGGAAGAAAATAATAAGGATTTTTACCCAGAGAACCTTATTCAAGACCAGCTGAAAGTGTAGAGCAGATGATCTTTGGATGATCGGCATCCCCAGAACTCCATCAAGGTGCTGTCTTCTTAGATCATTTTCCAGAGAATTCCTCCTCCAGTCCCCTGGACTTGGGAGACATTAAAACCTTTTTCCGCTGAGGTTCCCCAACTTCCTTTCCCAACACTCACTCATTGGCAGAAGCAGCATGTTGTACTGCAGAGAACACACACTTGGGAGCAAAAGAGACCTGGGCTCGATTTGAGATTGGCAGTTCTACCATTCACTGGCAGTATTACTTTTGACAGCTTTCACCTCTCTGCACCTCAGCTTCCACATCTGTAAAGTGAAGGGATTTTTACCTCCCTGATGAACTGTTTCAAGGACAGAGAGAAAGATCATAGACATTAACGGACCCAGTACAGTGTCTACCATACAGTAGGCGATGGACACCGCTCAGTTCTCTTCTCCTCCTTTCTATTCTGGCCCTTCTCTTTGTCCTGAATGCTGCGTAGTCTGCACATCCCCATTGCAAAATATTCCTAAATACCCACTTTTACCAAGGATCAGCCGTTGGAGCAGACAACCCCAGAACAGCCCCTCTACGGCAGCGGCCATGGCTTTTCACACTGGAGGATCCACTTCGTGTAGCTTGATCCACCTTACAGCCCCTTTCAGAAGGTTTTGATTTTGCAGTTACCCTGACTCTAAAGGTGGCCCTTTTATCTCCACCAGCTAACTGGTCCACCCTTGTTGGTACTACTCTTCTGCTTATTCATTCATTCACACACTCGGTTATTTGTGCATTCAACAAATATTGGCCATAGACTCCTGTGTGTCAGACATCACATTCAATGTGGGAGTGGTGGAGTAGGTGAGGCTCCTACTACCCAGGAGCTCACAGAGCAGTGGAGGTCTCCCAGCCTGATGTGCTAGAACAAGGAAAGGGGCAGGAAAGCAATGGCAAGACTCCAGTGGCTCATCTCAGATGCTTCCATACCATATTTGTTTCCTGGGTCTGCTGTTGCAAAGTTCCACAAACTGGGTGGCTTGAAAGAACAGCAACCGATTCTTTTACAGTTCTGGAGGCTAGAAGTTCAAAATCAAAGTGTCAGCAGGGTCGAGCTCCCTCTGAAGGCTCTAGGAAGAAATCTTTCCTTGCCTCTTCCTGGCTTCTCCTGGTTCTAGCAATCTTTCACTTTCCTTGGCTTACCGCTGCTTCACTCCCATCTGCCTGAGTCCTCCCACGGCCTTCTCTTTCTGTGCCATATTCTTTATGAGGACATTTTCACTGGATTTAGGGCCCCCCTTCCCAGCATGGTCTCATCTTGATTCTTACCTTAATTATATCTGCAAAGACTTGATTTCCAAGTAAGGTCACATTCTAAGGTTCTGAGTGGACATGAATTTGGCGGCAGACACCAGTTGACCCACTGCAGATGCTATCTGCCCCCAAGAAGCCATTCTTGGGGAGCCCTCAGCCCACTCTGCCCCAGGCTGGGCCACCATGACACTGACTCACCCCCCACGTCCCACATTTCATCAAGGGCATCTCATGGGTGGGGACTGTGTCTTTCATCCCTCTATCCCTCACTTCTTGCATGGGACCTGCCACTGAGAAGATGCTAAGCAAATATGTATTGAACCAAACTAAACCACTTCATAGGGACTAGCAATTTTTTAATGGATTCCAAGGACTACAGTCCAATATATACAAAACATAGCTTCCAAGTACCTTCCCAAAAGTCCAAGGTGAGCAACATTCACCAAATACCACTGGAGAAGGAATTAGGGTCCATGAAGAGAAGCCCAGGGCCAGGCATAAGAAATTATATAAGAAGATTAATCTGTTGGCACAATGTCACCCACAAGGTCCTGTTCTCAATCTTGCCAACATAAGCCTTTGGGGTGACGTCATGGGAGGCTGTATGTTAAAGCAGAAGCCGATGTGGAGGGTGCTGGGATGTGGGTGGGGTCTGGTTCTGAAATGTCAGCTCTCACGCAGTCTTATAGGAATTCTAGGCTCCCGTTCAAATACCACGTCATTCTCTTCATGTGGGGAATTTGGGTTTTGTTTTTCCTAAAGATATCCATGAGTCTCTTTTCCTCTTCATTTCACTTGTTTGATTTAATTAGAATGCCAGGGCCTGCGATCCAGAATTCCCCAGTAACCCTCCCATAACAAGTCAGTGGTCCAGAAAATGGTGCTTTGAGGACACAGACGGGGATTCAAGAATCTGAGGTGTTTGCAAGTGAGGAAGACGCAGGCACAGAGATCTGTCCTATTCAAAATCAGCAGCTGTCTGTGCCATTTCCCCAAAAGACCTGTCAGCCCTGTCCACAGTCACAGGCAAGAGGGCCACCTCAGGGCAACAGCAAAATCAAAACCTTCTGAAAGAGCCTTTAAGAGAAGCAATGTGGCGACATCTATGCTGAAGATAAGACCAAGGAGAAAAGCAGTGGAATTCGTTAGCAGGGCCTCTGAGACACTCATCTTTCATGGAGTGTTGGAGAAGAAAACAATTAATTCCCACTTTGCCTATGGATTTATTCGGCTTACTTATCTGAAAAGCAAAACTAAGAGTGCTAACGGGGTTGAGGGAGCCGAGATCATTCTCCACCTGGGACTGAGATCACTGGCATTTAGGCACATGAGCGTAACAACTAGCCCTCAAAAGATTTTTGTTGAACGAATGAATCTGTGAGTGACAATGGCTGACGTTTACTGCCTACTTACTCTGCATCAGACAGAATGCTAAGGGCTTCCCTACATGACCTCATTCAATCATTGCAAGACCCTTCCAGCACCTCCTCAGCACCCTTTCTGACCACCCTATCAAAAGTAGCCCCCACCCCACCTACCGCATTATGCTCTCTCATCCCTTGTTTCTTCCCTTCATCCATTTTATCATAACTATTTATTGTTTATTTACTTTCTGAGTTTACTTAGTTGATGTCCCAAACTAAATAGAAGATCCACGCAGAGAGAGAACATGTCTACTTTGTTCATCACTCACGTCTGTTTCCCTGGTACCTGACACAAAGCAGGCAATCAATAATACATGCTGAATGCATGAATGAATGATGGCAGTCCAGACATTTAGGATGTAGCACAAATGAGAGAGAAGATGTGTTTGTAGGATGGCATGGGGGATGCATATGGGGAAGGGGTGGAATGGTCATGGGGACAGTCTTTGCCCTGGTAAGTGCTGTAGGCAGCTGGGGGAAGGATGGAGAAGACTAGAGAGTGTGGATCCCAGCCATTTCCATCCCTGGGAGAGATGAGCTTTTCCCTGGGGATGACAAGCTTTGGCCACTTACGGTAACAATGGGAAGCAAGGCAGGAGAGGGGACCTGAAACAAGGAGGCAGGATTCACAGAGAATGGACCACAAAGTGGATCCAATTGACCGATTGGACATACATCACTGAAGCGGATTGGACATCACTGAAGGGGTGAAGCAAGGAAGTGAGAGGACAGCTCCTAGCTTGGCTGACCCCGAGATGCCCGCACCATCTGCATGAGGAAGGGGAAGTTTGCCCCAGGGCCACCAGCCAGGAGGTGAAAGAACCTAGAGAGCCACTGAAGAGTGAGTCATAGAAAAGTGTCTCCTGAGTTACAGAAAAGTGTCCCTTCCTACAAGTGTTTCCCAAATCTCTCCCATCTTGCCTCCAATCTGCCTTCCCCCATTGGATCATAGGGACCCGTCTTCCAGAACCCTTTTTAAAACTCACCAGCCACCACTGAAAACAATTCTGACAATGGTTTGTGTGGTGACCTTTGATGTCAGATTCGGAGCCAATGCGCCTGGGGTTCAACCCTGGCTCTGCTCTTCACTGCTGTGTGACCATGGGAAAATTAATCAACCTCTCGTTTCCTCATCTCTGAAGTGAGGACTATGATAATACTTCCCTTCTCATGGCATTTTCGAGGGGATTAACTGAACTAATATATGTGAGTGCGGTCAGGGTTAGCCATTATTACCATTACTGTTATCAAATACAGTGTACTGCAAAGAGCAATGGCCATGGAGCCCATCTCTGCCATCTGCTGACTGTGGCCTTGGGAAGGACCCTTCACCTCTCTGAGCTTCAATGTCCTTTTTAATAAAATGGAGATGATGACAACATCACCCTGCACTGAGCTGAATGATGCTCCCTCCAAAACGATCTCACCTTATTTGAAAAAAAAAAAAAAGGTCTTTGCAAGTGTAACTAAGTAAAGGATTTCAAGGTGAGATCATCCTGGATTACTAGGTGGGCCCTAAATCCAATGACAAGTGTCTTTAGGAAAGCAGAGGGAGATCTGAGACATAGATGTATGTGAGCAGACCAAGGCAGAGGTTGAAGTTACGCAGCCCACAGGCCAAGGAATGCCTGAAGCCACTCAAAGCTGAAAGCGGCTCCCCTAGAGCCTCTGGAGGGAATGTGGCCCACCAGTACCTCGATTTTGGACTTCTGGCTTCTAGAGCTTTGAGAGAATCAATTGTTATTTGTTTTTAACAATCAATTGCTTTAAGCCACCAAGTTTGAGATGATTTGTTACAGTAGCCACAGAAAATTAATACACTCCCTCACAGGGCAAGGATTGAAAGAGGCAGTTGGCACAAAGTAGCCAGCACTCAGCAACTTGTAATGATGGCGATTATAATTCACTTCCTTTCTCTGGCCCTTCACTTCTTCACCTGTAAAAGAAGATATGAGATGGGATGAAGATATCCAAGCTTTTGCTACCTTGTGCCAGCTCCTTCACCACTCAACTCCTTCACAAGGTAGGCTGGGATGACGTAATTCTCCATCCCCCTTCCTCTCCGTCCTCTTCCTCACTCCAGGGATCCTTGGAAAAGAATGTACCAAGGTCTCATACCTCTGTGTCCACCACAGAGGGTGTGGGCACTTGTCCATGTACCCAGCTCCTCACTAGAGGTGATGATGAGACCACACAATACTCAACTCTTTTGTAAGGTAGGCTGCGACCTCACCCAACCTAAAGCAGTTGCCCTCCAAATCTTCTAACCTGAATAAAGACTTGAGGCAAGTCATCCAATGCCAGAGACATGGTTGCCCAAATGACACTTCTGAAATTATTGTATTCTCCTCCTTCTCAAGGCTGGAGGAGGAGGAAACACCTAAGATGATCATATGAACGTTAAGAGAAATAATAAAGAGATGAATGGCAAAAGGAATAACATATAGAGGTAAAATGTATAACAAGGATAGCAGAAAGGATGGGAAGGAGGAAATGGCACGGCCTCGTGGATGCATTGGTTGGGGATGCAATGATCTCTCACCTAGACTATCAAAAGAAGCCCTCTCACTGCTCTCCCTGGCTCCATCTGCTCCTCTTCCAGCTCACTCTCCCCACTGCCACCACTAGGAGTATAGATTGAAGGGGCAATCCTAGTAAGGGTGGGGATGAATAAACCCACTTATTTTTCTAAAAGGTAGACCTAGCCAGATGACTTCTTTCTTTAATTCCCTTCAATGGTTTCCCACCTCAAAGAATTCTGACTTCACTTCCAGATCCCTGAGTTCCCTTATGTGTGGGGTTATAAACAGCCTCCACTTGATCAGACAACAAATAAAATGGAGGCAGAGGGTGCCCCCAGTAGGCACTTAGTGGGACTGTGATTTTCCTTGTTGCCCCCACACCCCCCATTCTCTTCAAAGAGCAAAAAGACCTCTCTTATGGCCTGTTAACAATGCCTAGCTACTAACCATGGCTGTAGATATATAGAACCAGAGACTAAATAAACCTTGGACAGTTGGTCACAAGCTTCTTATCCCATGGGAACAGAGTGACTTGCTCTTCCATGCCTAAGGCTCTGGGCACTCATCCCCTGAGGGCTCAGTCCCCATGAATGTGGCCAAGTGCTTTGTTTCTCAATATGTTTTCAAGGAAATACTTTTGCCTTCAAAACTGCCCCCTTCTTTTTGTCTGCAGTGATGATTTATTTCATTATTCAGTGACTGAAAATTCATGAAATTTTGTGGTTAAAGCAAAAATGTGTCACACAGAATGCCATATGCCCATGCAGTAGAACTGAGAAAATCTAACGACGAACACCATCGTTTCTCCTCCAGAGTTTAATGGGACTCCAACCTGTGGGGGTTTTCTTTCAACTTATAATATTTTTATCTCCTCAATTAGAAGCATCGCTTTTTTAAAAAAGTAGTTCAAGATAAGGCTATATCAACAAAGATAATGGTCAAAATGCTGGAGTTTCTTGGATTCGTTTCAAGACTCATAGGCAAATGTAGCATTTCCTAGTCTTGAAGCTAGATGGAGGTCAGGAGACCAGTTGGTCCAGTCTGGAGAGTCTGTGTGGAGAAATCAAAACACCAGCAGGCCTCGTGAAGACCATCCAAGGACCTGGGCTTGCAGTCTGACTCTCACTGTATGAGACAACGGCCCCTTGGGCAGGTCACTAAGCTATGATGTCTGTGCCTATAAAATGGGTAAATTTCATTTGCCCAACACTCTTGAGAAAATGGTGACAGTCAATGTTAAAGCAGATCGCGGTCTACAGTGGCCAAGGAGAAATATTCTCCTACATTCTTCACTTCATCTTTCTAGGCTCAAGGCCCATTTGGCTTGGGGAAGCAGGGGTAGAGGCAGGATTAGAGAAAGCACCAAACACGTGTAACCAGCATCCAGGTCAAGACATAGGACATTAAAGGATCCCAGATGGCCCCTTCACACCCGCTTCGTGTCACTAGACTCTCCAAAGGTAACCACTATCTTGACTTCCAACACCTTAGATGAGTTATGCCTATTTTTGAACTCCATATAAATGGAATTAGATTGTTTGAACTTTTCAGACTGGCTTCCCTTACGCAAAGTTAAGTTTGTGAAATTCACCCATGATGTTGTGTGTACTTTTAGCTTGTTCATTGTTGTTGCATATAGTATTCAACTATATGACCATCCCACAATTCATGTACCTGTTTGACTCTTAATGAGAGTTTATGTAGTTTCCCATTTAGGGCTATTATGAACATTCTTAGATATATCTTTTAGTCAACATACATACATGTATCTGTTGAAAATATAACTAGGAATGAAACTGCTGAGTGGTAGGATGTACCTATGTTCAGCTTTACAGATACAGCTAATCAGTTTCCCAAACTTGTCATACCCATCTCTACCTTCACCAGCGGTGTCAGAGAGTTTTGGTTGCTCCACATCCTCAGTCACACTTGGTATTGTCTGTCTTTTTAAATTTGGCCCTTCTAGTGGGTAGGAAGTGGTATCACATTGCATAATGATATTTTTAAGGGTAAATCAGATTATATTACTCTGCCATTGGTTTCCCTTCAGCCTCAAAATAAAACCCAAACTCCTTAACGTGATCTATAAAGCCCCAGTTCAGGTATGTCTGATTGTCTCTCCGAGCACTCTGTGTCCACACTGTTCTTCAGCTCCACTGCCCTTTCTAGTGTTCAAATATGCCAAAGCCGTTCCCACCTCAGAATCTTTACATTTCTGTTGCCCCTGCCTAGAACATTCTTCCTCCACATATTTCCATGGCTGACTCCTTCTTGTTCATCAATTCATTCAAGAAATATTTCTGAGCCATTATCAGGTTTCTTCTCAAATGTCACCTCCCTCCAAGGATTCTTTCCTGACCACCATCTAATGTTGTCATGGTAGCACACTGCAGCACCTACCACTATCTCCCGTTTCCTCTCTTAAGAATGTTTTCTGCCTTATCACACTGCAATACAAGCTAAGAGCAGAGACTGTGTGATGGATGAATGGAGAGTGAAAGGGAAGTAGTTGGCAGATAGCCTTCTCAAAAATAATTGTAGAATATTGAAGCTAATGGAGCCTCCTCTTCTCCCCAACTCAGTTGATAAAAATGAAGATCAAAAGATAAAGTGGCATGGCCAAGTTCATGGTCAGCAGCAGAAATGAAGCTTGAACCCAAGCTCATGACTTTTAGTCCTGGTACACTGCATTGCCTACAAGAACAAAGGACAAAGTCTTATTCCATGTAAATTCGTTTCTTATTACTGGATGTTGGACATTAGGAACTGATTCATCCTGGAGAAGTCCCCCCTCATGCCATGAAGTCTGACAACACATCAAGAGGACATGAGATGGGAATCATTTCTGGGTCCCCCAATCATCCCTGACCTTGGTCCGGAAGAAGAGAAGGATGCTGAAAGGGTAAATATGAACAGAAGTGATGCTCAGTCCATATTCCATTCTCCAAAGAGAAGAAAGAGAACCATCGTGGCAGGAACCATTTCCCTGGGCTCAAGGGCCTGAGGTCTACCAAGAGATCATGCTGTACCAGGCTCAGGTCCCGTCTCACATATTTAGTCTGAGTGAGAATCAGGTTGTACCACAATGTGGGCCTCGGGGCCAGTTGCATAATTGGATGTGTAATCAGTACCTTAGAGAACTTCAGCCAAAAGCACTCCTGACACCACTTCGAACTTGCTGAATCATCTCCAAACCTCATGACTGGATGATTCACTGGTCTCCTCTGGGGTCATGACTATCAGGTGCCAACCCAGAAATGAGAACTAAATTCTAAGAGAAGAGATCCTCTAATTGGAACTCTGACTTTTCCAGCACTTCAACCTACCATTCTCTGGGTTTCCAAAGAGTGAAGGAAGCCATGTTGGTCTCTTCCTCCTCAATCTGAATAAATGAAAAAAGATAATCAGTGACCAACTAGAAAAGATAGAGAGCTAATCTTTGGGATGAAGCCAACCTGGAATTATAAAAATCATATATGTCTACAATCTCTTGTTCCAAAAAGTCCAAAAAGCTCCAAAAGCCAAGTTTTTGGCTTATTTGTTTCTTTTTGTATACTTGCAGCAAATCCACTTGGCAGCAAAGCCTGACAGCAAAAACTGGCATAGAACAATTTGTAGTTTTAATTTATCCCACTCCAGATACATACTAATGAATCTGATGCAGAAATACTATTGTTTGACTATGAGGTGATGAATCAGATCCCAATGGGGTGTTGCATAATATACATTGTATTGTGTATCTCATCACCTTTTTAAAAGCTGAAAAATTCTTAATACGCAAACACTTCTTGTTTCTAAGATTTCAGGTAAGGACAGTGAACCCGTAATTTTTCACTTATTATTACTTAATCTTTGCAAAAACCCAGGACAGGCAGTTTAACATATGAGTTTAACATATGAGTTTATGAGTTTAACATACTCCATTTAACATATGAGTAAACTGAGGCTTACAGAAGTTAAATTACCTAAGTCCACACAGGAAATTAGTATCAAAAATGGAATTAGAACCCAGGCATAGTACACATCCATCATTTTCCCTGCTGGCCTTCCATGCCCCTGTCTTCTTGTAACAACACCTCCATTTTGCTTTAGAGAACTACCTGCATCTCCCCTACTGCTTGCAGACTTGGTGGACCCCACTTTCCCCTGGGCAAGGGAAGGACACATGCTCTAAGCCAAGTCAACCAGACTCTCACTCTCCCTTGAGACTGGATCCAGAGACGAGTTACTCAAGGACCAACAAGAGTTAGAGCTGAATGGTCCCACCAGTGGTCCCTGAAGAAGTTCTAAGTGTTGATTACTGCCTGGACTTTCTGAGGCCTGACTCTATAGCTTGCACTTAGAGTCTAGGACTTAGCCCAAATCCTTCCAATAGACTCCTTTCTTGTATACATTGGACAGAGGTGGTTTCTTTTGCTTTCAGACAAAGAATCCTAATGAGATACCATATTATACACACAGCATGTATGCATTAGACTAAGTAGACAAATAGATATTAAATATATACATATACATACATAGAAAGTGCTTAAAATGGAACATGGAACCTAAAAAAATTTATATTTCAGAGTTTCTGTGAACATTAAAGATAAATAATGCAAAGTACCTAGCACCCAGTAGTTCACATTCCCAAGTGATACTCCTCTACCTTCCTGTCTTCCTCTTTCTATACCATCTTCCCACCATACTTCCATACATCATATTTTTTTCTTTTTTTCCCAATTGCACTTTTACATACACGTAGACCTTCCACTTAGCTTACTCTCACATCTGTATGTAGGTATGCATGAGCGCTTCTTAACCCTACGAATAATATTAAGGCTTAAAGATGAATCCATGGCTGGCCATGGATTTGAACACCCGAGCTGACATGTACGCTGGCTTTTGGGACCTATGTTCTTGGTACCTCCAAAGTTTTTGCTCACACCTAAGGTTATTTTGCAGACTCTCAGCCTACAAAAACCAGTCAAAATATAAACAGTGCTTGGAGTAGTTGTAATGTTTTTGAAAACATTTTCAGAGTATATAGAATCATAAATATATAAAGTAGAAAAGTAATTGTAGAGAATGTGGAAAATATAAAATAGTTCAGTAAAGAAAATTTACATAATCTCACTCCAGAGATAACTACTCTTAACATTTTAGTATATTTCTTTTCTTTTCTTTCTTTTTTTTTTTTTTTTTTGAGACCGAGTCTTGCTCTGTCACCCAGGCTGCAATGCAGTGCAGTGGCACAATCTCGGCTCACTGCAACTTCCACCTCTTGGGTTCAAGCCATTCTCCTGCCTCAGCCTCCCAGGCAGCTGGAACTACAGGCATGCTTCACCACGCCCAGCTGATTTTCTTGTATTTTTAGTAAAGATGGGGTTTCACCATGCTGGCCAGGCTGGTCTTGAACTTCTGACTTGAAATGATCTGCCTGCCTCGGCCTCCCAAAGTGCTGGGATTACAGTCATGAGCCACCAGTTTATTTCTTTATACTTTATTGTCTCTAGCATATTTCGTCATATGGATATATGAAATAATATTCATAATAACTAATATATAAAGGGCCTATTATATATTAGTTATATAATATATTAAGTACCAACATATAAAGTATCTATTAATTAAGAGATTATATGCAAAGTATTTTGGAAGCATTGTATTATTTAATCTTTATAACAACCCTATCAGGTGATGTATTGGTTATCTATTGGTGCATAGAAGATTACTTCAAAATTTAGTGGCTTAAAACAATGAACATTTATTATTTTGCATAGTTTCTTCAGATCAGGGATTTAAGAGTGGCTTAGCTGAACTGTTCTCATTCAGGGTTTCTCATGAGGTTGCAGTTAAGATGCTGGCTCATTATCCAGCATGTTTTATCTGAAGGCTTGAATGAGGCTGGAGGATCCACTTCCAAGACAGCTCACTCTTAACAGCAGGAGGCCTCAGTTCCTTACTACATGAACTTTTCCATAGGGCTACTTGAGTGCCCTTCCAACACTGCAGCTGGATTTCCCCAGAATGAATAATTTAAAAGAGCATAATGGAAGCCCCAATGTCTAACTCAGAAGTCAGATTCCATCATTTTCGTAATATCCTACTGGTTACACGGGTCAACCTCTCCAGTATGAGAGAGAACTACACAAGGACATGAACACCAGGAAGTGTATATCAGTGGGGGACATCTATGAAGGCTAGCTACCACAACTGGGTAATACAGTTTGTTCACATTTCACAGATAAAACTTTGAGCAGTTGGTCCAAAGTTGTACAGTTGGTGAATTGCAGAAGAGAATTTGAAGCCAGGCTGATCAACTCCAGAGCTCATACTTTTAACTATGACATAATACCACCTCCTCAATTTACCTGACCATCCTGCTAATGTTGGATATTTAAGTAAATTCCAATTTTGTATTACTATACATAACACCACAGTGAATACTTTCTACATAAATCTATCTTCATCTCCTGTTACTGCCTTAGGAAAAATGTCTAGAGACAGAATTCCTAGATCAAAAGATAAAACTTTCTTTTTAAATTTTTTGTAGAGATGGGGTCTATGTTGCTCAGTCTGATCTTGAATTCCTGGCCTCAAGTGATCCTCCCACCTCAACCTTTTAATCATTGGGATTACAGGTGTGAGCCACCACACCTACGATCAAAAAATAGAAACTTTTTTTAATGCTCTTGACACATCCTGCAAAAAATAATAATGATTTCCAGAAAGGAAACACCAGCTCACAACCTCAGTGAAAGTTCATGTGGATACCTGTTTCGCTGCATCTTTAAAACGACTGAATACTATTATCGTTTACATCTCTGTTGATTTTACAGGCTAAAATTTGATGTGTATTTCTTGGAACATTTCTTTATTTGCTTATTATTATTATGTATTTGCATCATTTAGGGCTGTTGATTGTAAGGAATAGAATCTAGTTGATTAATTTTAAATGAAAAGGGAAATATTTAAAGAATGCCAGGGAGCTCTTGGAATTAAAGGGAAGGTTGGAAAACCTGAGGCCAGGGCTCTAGGCAACAGGAAGGGATGAATGATGGTCTTGCAAGTCACTATCACTGGGATAAATCGATTTAACTTTCTATCCATCTTTGTGTCAGAGCCCTAGCTTGGGTCACATGACTAACCTTGGTTGGGCAGGACAGGGCAAGGTGCCTTGATTCAACCAAGACAGCACTTAGTAGAGGAGAAGTAAATAAATTGCTATTAGCAAAAGAAAGGAGTACTGGATCCTAGAAAGCTAAAGAACAATAAATGTCTACTACAAGGTTTAATTTTGATGGCTCCCAAACCCATGTTCTTTTCATTAAGTTAAAAGTTCTCTATTCCCGTTAGTTGGTCAAGTAAAAGACTTACTTTGGGCCGGGTGCGGTGGCTCACACCAGTAATTCCAGTACTTCGGGAGGCCAAGGCACGTGGATCACCTGAGGTCAGGAGTTCAAGACCAGCCTGGCCAACATGGTGAAACCCCCGTCTCTCCGAAAATATAAAAATTAGTTGGGCGTGGTGGCACACGCCTGTAGTCCCAGCTACTCGGGAGGCTGAAGCAGGAGAATTGCTTGAACCCAGGAGACAGAGGTTGCCGAGATCATGCCACCACACTCCAGCCTGGGTGACAGAGTGAGACTCTGTCTCAGAAAAAGAAAAAAAAAAAAAGAATTTTACTTTGTTTTTACCTAAGAATTTATTTCAGCATCATTAGAGTCTGCCATGGACAAGCTGAGGAAAAGTCTTCTTCATTTGGGTGAAAAGTCTGGAAATGCAGAAACATGGAGATAAGACCCGTTCAACTTTGCCAAGTAAAATAACCAAGAACAAAGGGATCAAGGAGAGCCCTTTACTAGCAGTTGGCTAACTTTTTTCTGTAAAGAGCCAGACAGTAAATATTTTAGGCTATTCAGGGAGACACAGTCTCTGCCTCAACTACTCAACTTTGCTGCTATAACACAAAAGTAGCCACAGACAATAAGGAAACAGATGGGCATGGCCATGTTCCAGCAAAACTTTACTTACAAAATCAGGTGACCAGCAGGATTTGACTTGGAGGTTAGAGTTTGCTGACCCCTGCTTTAAACCAAACAATAGCAAAACATAATACTACTGTTTATGGCTATTTCAATCCTGGCTCCAAAATGATAAAATTTCTCCTGTGATTTTGAAGAATTTGCCCTCAGTTACCAACATTTAGGACAGTATTCACTTGATTTAGCACCTGCATTTTAACCATAAATGATGTCAGGTGATTTTGGCTTAGAGAAAATATAATGACAACGCTGAACTATTTATTTTGATAGGAACTCAATATCCACATCAATGTCAAATTTACCATCCAATTAGATGGAGAAAAGTAAGTGTGCTTATTCCTTCAAGAACAGTCAGCATGCGTTTGCTTAGCACCTGTTATGTGCCAGGGACTGAGGCTTGACACACAAAATACACAGGCCCAGGCCTCAAAGAGTCTAAACCTGGTGGAGAAGCTTAGAATCTAGAAAAACATTCGTAGTTGAGTGCTATTCTCGTTGGTGATAGGTGGGTGTTA
Organism: Rhinopithecus roxellana; assembly: GCF_007565055.1. Classification (NCBI taxonomy): domain Eukaryota; kingdom Metazoa; phylum Chordata; class Mammalia; order Primates; family Cercopithecidae; genus Rhinopithecus; species Rhinopithecus roxellana. The sequence goes on from NC_044557.1 coordinate 102,865,121, forward strand.
CAGAGAACCAGAATAGGTTTGAACGGCAGTAACTGTCTCAAAATGGAACAGGCTGCCTCATGGAAAGGTCAGAAGAGTTCCAGCAAAGGATGGAAAACCAATGCCCAAAGGTAGTTCCTAATTAGAGTAAGAGCTCAGACTAGATGATCTGTAAGATTGTGTAATCATGAGCCATCTCTTGGAGTGCCTTCAGGATTTATAAAAACTCCCCCTTCAATATGAGTGCCCTCCTCAATATGCCAGCAGGAGCCCTCAGTGGCTAAATCTGTACCATGTTTCTATTCAGATGGATCGATTGGACGTGGACTGATGGATCCAGGGGTCAACAGCTGACCCAACCAGGGCACAGCAGAAAGTCTTCAAAGATGGCCACCATCAATTCCTTTGCTCCTTCTATGCACATGTTACTTCTCGTATCAAAAGGTGAAGACGATTTTGCCTATGCTTGAGTGTTAGTTGATCTTTTTCTGGACCAATGGAATATGGCAGAAGTGATGCTGTCTGACTTCTGACTTCAGGAGATGTCTGGCAGCTTCTGTCTTAGTCTCTCAGAACATTCACTCTTGGAACCCAGCTACTGTGCCATGAGGAAGCCCAAGCATCCCCAAAGAGAGGCAATGAAATCTCTCTACTGATGAGTCAGTTGAGACCCCAGCTGACCACCGGCACCAGCCTGCTGGTCATGTGACTATGCTATCCAGGAAGTGAATCCTTCAGCTCTAGTTCAGCAGCCCCAGTTCAGAAGCCCCAGCTGATGCTGCATGGAGCAGAGATGAGCTACCCAGCCAAGTCCCACCCAAACTTCTGACCCACCAATCATGAAATCAAATACAATTTTTTTAAGCCACCAAGTTCTGGGGTAATTTGTTATTCAGCAAGAGATAATAGGAACACAAAGTCAATCAGTCTTTCTCTCTTAAGAATTTGAAATCTGGGGTTAAATGCAGAGGCTCAGGCCTGTAATCCCAGGACTTTGGGAAACTGAGGTGGGAGGATTGCTTGAGGCTAGGAGTTCAAGACCAGCCTGGGCAACATGGCAAAACCCTATCTCCACAAAAAAATATTTTAAAATTAGCCAAGCATGGTGGCCTGCACCTGTAGTCCTAGCTACATGGGAATCTGAGATCAGAGAATCCCTTGGGCCTGGGAGGTCAAGACTGCAGTAAACCATGATCACACCACCTACACTCTAGCCTAGGTGACACAGAGAGACTCTGTCTCAGAAAAAAAAAAAAAAAGAATTTGAAATTTTGGTTAGAGACAAATATTGGACATTTTGGGATCTCAGTCTCATTAAAAGCAAGCTTTGTTGTGTATTAAAATCACATAAACTTAAAAAAATGTAAATAAATGTCTAGATCACCTCCTTACCCACCCAAACCTCTGATTCAGTAGGATTGAGGTGGAGCCCAGGAATATTTTATGCAAGGATTTTAAACATGCATTCCATATGATTCTGATATCATGTACTAAAACTATAATGCAGATGCTCAACTTAGAGAACCAACACACATACACATTTAGACTTTCCTTCAGCCTGTGTCACTTGAGGCCCTGACAGTCCAGTCTTGGCTATTTGTAGCCTCAAATCTGGTTGAGCCTCAGGGTTAAGAAAAGCCCCTGTCAATAAAAAAGCTCAGCGGAAGAGATGGTGGTGCCTGGATCTTCATTAACCATATAGTTAAGTCTAAACTGAACTTGAAGACTTAATCATCTTCTTAATTTTGGAATCCTAAAATATCTAGCAGTGCACGATTAAAGATCTGTGTTTCAAATACAATGTGAAATGTGTTATAATCCTTGTTATATTTTTCCTCCAAAAGGCAAATCTCATCTGACACCTTGGGGATTTTTCTGGATTATATCACAGACAACAGAATTCTTTCAGTAAGACAGGCCCCATGACTCCGCCATTATCTGCAGACAGAATTTCAAAGGGCAGGTCAGCCTGCGTGAACTCTGGCTACGGCCAGTCACCTTGATGGAAGAGTTTATTTGAGGCCCTCAGATAGGAAACCTGATTTCCAGGCACTGGACTCCCACGGTCCTGCTTTAGATAAATGTGAATCCTGTCTAGGTCTGTGTGTTCTTTCATGCTTAAAGGTTTATTTGGGAACAAGACAAAGAAAAAAAAAAGTTTCTGGGAGTTTATTGGTGGACTATTCACCTCTTCCCACAGCCAGTCCAAAAAGGCAAATACTACTTAAGTGGCCATTTGCTAGGTCTTCCAGTGACAGGCCTGGAATTTTCAAATGCAGAGTCAACGCTAGCAAACTTTAAAGGAGCTGAATTGAAATTGACTTCAACCTTCTCTGAACTCTAATTTTAGTTCCACTTCTCTCCTCCTTTTGCTCTCTAGCATCATGTTGCCCTTCTTTCCCTTCATTATTCCCCAAACTATGGCTCCCCATCTAGAGGGGGATTGTTCAGGAAGAAACTTAGGCTCTGGAGTGTTTGCTCCTCTTTCTTTGAACTTTCTTTAACCAACCCACTCCTTGCATCAAAGCATACCCTGCTTCTTCCCATTCCCTCTGACCCTTCCCAAGCCTCACCAACCTCATAACTCATTCTTTCCATAGAGTTAATAGGTGGTAATTTTATTATTATCCTTCGGGCTCCAATTTTGCTATTTAACGGGGACCTCATAGAGGTAATCTCTCAGCGTAACTAGTGGAAGCTTCATTCACCTGGCAGTGAGATGAAAGGGTTAAAGAAATACATGTGCTCTCTTTCTACCAGGCAGGCTGAGAGACCCAGAGCAGCTATAGGTACTACCACCTACAGGTACTGAGAACACAGGTACTGAGGAAAAAATAATTAATTCTTAATGTAGATATAATTAATATGTCTGGAGTTTGGAATAAAAGTAGCCTTTCTGTAACTCAATGTATATTTATTCTTTAAATCTGGAAAATAGAACCACCCCAAAAATTAAACTGAAAAAATGGAAACCTGAGACTCATCCTCCCAAGACATTTCTAGCACATTTGGGACGGTGGTTTACATTCAAGGAACATCATAGCCTTTGGCTCTGGCTTGTGGTGGAGGAGAAGGAAGCACTAAATCAGTCCCTCTGACTAAAGCCACTTTCCAAATCACCTACCTTCACATCTGAGACTAGAAGAATTCTTGACTGGAAATCAGAAGACCCAATTTTTAACCCAGGTCCTACTGCTAACTGTGGGGTCTTGACTGTCACAGGAAAAGGAAGAGAACAAACCTTGAAAAATTCTCTTCACCCTAAAATACCTAGGATTCCAAGACTAAATGCCTCTACTTAAGATATAAACACATTCCCTGAAAGCAGGGACACATTAGTCAACTATTACCCATTACCCCTTGGGTCACAGCTTAACCTGCACATCTTCCCACAGGTCCTAAAGGATGCCACAAAAGACCAGTCATTTAAACAGGGTGGTAAAGAGGGAAGGATTTAGAAGATGGGGTCTGTCTCAAGAGAGGCAAGGAATCCGACCGAAGACCACACTGGCCCATGGGGAGCATCAGGCTCTGAATCCCCAGTTTGGAGGCACCAAAAAGAAAGTGAGGAATGAATGAGGCACAAAAAAACTCATTTTTCCCATTTTATACTTTTTCCTTGGCTGGGCCTAAATAAAAATTGCAAAAAGTCTGTCCTAATGAGAGCTTTTAAGACCTTTGCAGATGCTTATTAAATGGTAAATAGAGTAATAATGATCCTAAGGACTTCTAATTTCATCACTGCCCTGATACGTGTCAAAATAGCCATTCCCTTTACTGCTCCAGAAATGAGATTCACTTTGTGAGGCCAAAAGGGATCAAGAGGGAGAGAAATGAAGAAAATAACTAAACGGTGCCTTTAGTCAGCATGCACTCTGCACTCTGTGCTGATGCAGGATGGAGTCATGGGTTCTCTTGTTGTGGTCTCATGACACATTTGCAAAGGCAATAGTACCATTCCCATTCTACAGATAGGAAACACTGAGGCTCAGAAAAGGTTCTCTTGCCCCACATCACCCAGTCAGTGATGGGCACAGCCGGGATTTAAATCCACATCAGGGTAACACAAAACCCATACTCCTTCCACAATGATCACCAAAAGTGAGTGTTAGCAAATGAGTTTTAGCTTTCCACTTCAGTGATAAACAAAGTAATAGTAATGGTTAGCATTCAATGAGTGCCTATCATTTGCCAGTCACTCTGCTAAATGTCATCAGTTATCATGACATTTAATCCTCACTCCAACCCTACAAAACAGCTACTAGTGTCCTCGTTTCACTGCTAAGGAACCTGAGATTAAGCAATTTACCCAGGGACACATGGTTTGATAGCAAAGACTTAGCCAGACAATCTGACACCGAACACCATAATGGTAACTGCTGCACACGGCAAACTTATTTTCGTTCAATCTCCCATAAATAAAAACTTGTTATTGCTCAGAGTATTAAGAGGGATGAGGATAAAGGAGATTTTAGCTATGATCCAGGCTGCTGACAGACCCAGAAATCGCTCTTTGACAGCAGCTTGGAGCGACTAAGAGGTGGATGTTTTCAGAGTGTCAGGCCTGCCTTCAAAGTCATTCAGGCTCAAAACAAAACTTTCTCTGAGTCCTGATGTTCTTAAAAAACACAGGTCCATTTCCATCGTACAGGGACACCGTACCCCATCCTGCAAAAACAATACCCTGGCCCTCTCCCCTCAGGGCCTGGAAAATGTTTCTGGCATCTTTGCAGAAATGGGAAACTGGAGCAGGGAGGAGGTAAGGAGGAAAGGAAAGAAGGGGGAAAACCCAGTGTCTATGTATGTGAAACGCAGCAGAGGGCTGAGCTAATGAAAGAACATATTTCCAAAATTGGAACCAAAACCTATTTTACAAACTCTCTTGGCCTTGCAGGGGATTAGCTGCTAACGGACGTGACCGTGGGTACCACTCTCTGTTTACAAGCTTCCTGTCTGCCCTGCATGTAGACGTGACTTTCTGTGTCCTCCATGAAGGGCTGATTATCCAGTTACCTGGGCTGCGTAAACTCAAACAATTCCCAGAGTCTCTTGGACAAGACTCAAGGAGCAAGGTCCAGAGGGGCACTGGCTGTGGACATTATTTTCACCGTCAGCTCACAAATGTGTGTCTTCAACAGTGTCCCCACCAGAAACAACAGGACTGAACACTTCAAAAATGCCAGTGTCATGAAAGACAAACAAAGGCTAAGGAACTGTTCCAGATTAAAGGAGATTAAAGGGATGTGACAAACAAATACAGTGCATGATCCTTGATTGCATTTGGAGGAGTGGAGTGGAAGTTTCTATAAAGGATATGATTGGGGCAACTGGCAAAATTCAACTATGGAGGGTTAGATCACAGCGTTATGCCAAAGTTAAATCTGAACATGATCCTTGTACTGATTCAGGATACGAATGGACAATGGCCAGACCATATGTAAAAATAGAACTTTGACCCACAAGCTGCAGAAGCCTGTCCAGGAAACCAACCCCTTATCTACAATAACCAGCCCAGAAAACCAGCCTGCTGTAATTCAGACTTGCAGGAAGCCAGGTTTCTATCTCCAGTGACAATCCAGGAGGCTAAACAATAACTTCTGTAACAGTCTACTCAAAATGGCCAGGACTTGGTTAGGAACAGACAACTTCCCTGATTTTTGTTCCCACTTCCAGTTTAGGACCAACCAGAGAAAGCCAGAAAGGCACCCCTAAAACCAATCATAGAGGACACCCTGCTTCTAGTTCGCTGCCTTCAGCTTCCCCAGGCCAACCCTTTTGTCCACCTGAAACCTTCCTGTTTTCCTCTTTATGAGCATTCCCACTCCTCTGCATGCTTTTGAGTCTCTGCCAAAAGGCACGTGATGGTGCTGACTCCCATGCCGCAGCAAGCTCTGAATAAACAGCCTTTGCTTTTCTCATTTGATTGGTCTTCATTTATTTCTGCAACACCATGGTTATATGAGACAAAGCACTTGTTCATGGGAAACACACACTGAAGTGTTTAGGGGTAAAGAGTGCACCCTTAATCCTCAAATGGTTCAGAAATATATATACACACACACATCCAGAGAGGGAGGGAGCAAGGAAGCAAATGTGGTAACCACATAACATAACACATACATAACACATTACAATGGAATGCAATGGTTAAGTCCAACCAGTTCCAAGAACTCAGCTTAGCCTTAAGAAGATGGCCGATCTCCAGACATCCTTGCAATCCTGTGTGAGCCATTAGCATCGTGCGGCCCAGGGTATGTGTGAGAACTGATGATAAGAGCAGCCCCCTGATTCTTCTGTTCACATAACAATTAGTGAACCTGGGTGAATGGCATGGGAGTTCTTTATACCAGCAGTCCCCAGGGACTGGTTTCGTGGAAGACAATTTGTCCAAGGACCAGAGGCAGGGGATGGTTTCAGGATGATTCAAGCCCATTACATTTATTGTGCACTTTATTTCTATTATTATTACATTGTAATATAGAATGAAGTAATTATACAGTTGACCATAATGTAGAAGCAGTGGGAGCCCTGTGCTTGTTTTCCTGCAACTAGATGATTCCATCTACAGGTGATGGGAGACAGTGACAGATCATCAGACATTAGATTCTCCTAAGAAGCATGCAACCTAGATGCCTAAGTTCACAGTAGGGTGTGAGCTCCTATGAGAATCTAATGCTGCCACTGATCTGACAGGAGGCAGAGCTCGGAGGTAATGCAAGCCACTGGGAGCAGCTGTAAATACAAAGGAAGCTTCACTCACTTGCCTGCTCCCCACCTCCTGCTGTGCTGCCCAGTTCCTAGCAGGCCACAAACTGGTAGCAGTTCGTGGCCCTGGGGTTGGGGACCCCTGCTTTATACTATTTTTCCAACTCTTTTGTTAAGTTTGAAAGTATTTTAATATAAAACTTTTTTTTTAAGTGTTTCCAGCTGATGGCTCACATCCCGACCAAACATCTCACACCTGCTTGCCTAAGATGCTGGACAATGGATTTGAGTCTTATCCATGCTGCTTTGTTTCCTTTTGCAGAACCATGAATGCAGAAGCCCAGGCTTTCTCAGCTTATCCCCTGAAAAATAATCATGTCCTCCCCACCCCCAGCACTCTCCTAACCCTCGTTGGTAGTTCTCTGTTTGGATCGCTGACAAGCATAGAGACAGCATAGAGAATCAGGGTGATCTTGAAGTCCCTTCTCCTTTCTTTCCGGGCCAAGAAGAACAGGAGAATCAGGGGGCTGCTCTCATTATCAGTTCTCACATGTACCCTGGGCCGCATGATGCCAATGGCTCATGAACTAGGATTGCAAGGATGTTTGGAGATTGGCCATCTTCTTAAGGCTAAGCTGAGTTCTTGGAACCGGCTGGACTTAACCATTACATTCCAAAGCTGTTGTATATGACAATTCCCCAACCTGGGCTCCTAATTCCCCTTTCTTCCTTGCAACATATTGAGGTGTCCTCTTAATTTTTAAGCCTCTGTTATCCCTTAACATAGAGTTTCTTAACTGTGGCTGCACATTGGAATCATCTGGAAGCTTTAAAACAACACTGTGTCCCATGCCCCAGCCACTCTTATTCAACCATTCCAAGGTGCAGACTGGGACTGGATTTTTTTTTTTTTTTTTTTTTTTTTTTTTTTTTTTTTTGCTTTTGGTTTTGGTTTGAAGCTCCTCAGAAGATTCTTATGTGGAATGAGAGTCTAATGTGTGCAACCAAGATTGAGAACTGCTGCCCTAACATGTTGTTTGCAGGAAATGCACTTTACAACATTTAGAGGTAGAAGACCATGATGTCTGCATGTAATCTCAAATGGTTCAGAAATATACATATATATATATATATATATATATATATATTTGGAGATGGGGAGGGAGGAAGTGATAAAGTGTATATCTATGAAGCTCTTCCCTTCCAGATTTTCCATCGTTCTGATAACTTTAGAGAGATTCCTGATCGTTTCCTCCAGGTTTGACCTCCCTGAAGCCCCCACTTAGGGGCAATTTCCCTGAAGTGGTTAGGATTCATTCAACCTTTACAAAGGTGATTTATTTGAAAGTCTTTCTCAACAACAAATTAAGGAAAGATGAGCCAAGTGAAAGCTTGCTCTGGTCTATCACAATCAAAGGTAACCATCGCAACAAGCAAACTCACTCTGTCTGTATTTACAAGGTACAAACCCCAGAAGCACTACAGCACACGTCCCCTCGTGACCCTATGAGTTGTTACAAAGCAAAAAACAACACATCATTCAGACGCAGTTATAAGATACTGAAAATACATGGGGCAAAGAGATGATGAAATTGCACCAGATTTACAGCAACAGGTGGTGGCCTCTTCTCTTAGGCATATATGTGGTCATCTGGCCTCTCGGTCACACGAAAGAGAGAACAAGGAGAGCCAGCACCAGGAAGTCTGTTGAAAGATCTGTGGCTAGGATTCAGAACGGGGGGGCCATGAGACACTGGAAAAGCATGCATTTACCCAGTTCTCAGTCCAAGTATTCGTTAGAGTCATATGGGGGCTTCTGAAAATGTCTATCTCCAATCCCCAGCCTCATTCAATTAAATCAGTATCTTTAGGTAGGGCCCAGGCACTGGTATGTTTTAAAGCTCCCCAGATAGTCTGAACGTGCTTCCTGCTTGACTTTAAATATCACCTCCACATGGAATTCTCTTATCTCGCCAGTCAGGCAGAACGCTGAGTTCTTCATGCCTTCTGATCCAAGTTCTGTAGCCACATCACTTTTCTTCCCCCACCCCCATTCCCTTCTTCTTCCCCTACCCCCATCCCCTTCACTCTGCCTCTTCTCACATCACCCTTTCCCCATTACACACACGTACACACACACACTCTTATACACACACTCACACAACCATACACACAGGCCAACAGAGCAAAAATCCCAGCAAGCCCATTTCAGTCGTTACAGTTTCTTGCATAAGAGCGATTTTCTCAATTACACTATGAGTTTCAAGGAGCAGGTATCTCCCCTTACCCTGTGGGGCCCCTGGCAGCATCTAGCAAAGTCTCTAGCTCAGGTAGGAAGATGGCTTGAGCCCAAGAAGCCAAGGCTGCAATAAGCCATGATCATACTACTGCACTCCAGCCTGAATGACAGAGAGAGATCCTGTCAAAAAAAAAAGGCAGGCGGATCATGAGGTCAGGAGATAGAGACCATCCTGGCTAACACAGCGAAACCCCGTCTCTACTAAAAATGCAAAAAATTAGCCGGGCGTGGTGGCGGGCACCTGTAGTCCCAGCTGCTTGGGAGGCTGAGGCAGGAGAATGGTGGGAACCCGGGAGGCAGAGCTTGCAGTGAGCCGAGATCGCGCCACTGCACTCCAGACTGGGGAACTGAGCAAGACTCTGACTCAAAAAAAAAAAAAAAAAAAAACAGAAAGAAAGAAAAGAAAAGCACCAATTGGCTAAAGGGTTGGTTGATCTATTCCACCAAAACTATCCAAAAACAGACTCACTGAGCCCAAGACTTGATATCCTAGGGTAGAGTCAGACAGCCACTGGACTGGATTTGAATTCTGGCTCCAACACTTATGAGCTATGAGAGTTTACGTAAATGACTCAAGGCGTTTTCTCTAAGCCTCAGTTTCTGTACCAACCAAATGCAAATAATGTTAATATCCAACTTATAAGGCTGTTAGATAATATTAACACATGCAAAGCACTTTGCAATTTCAAAGCATCTGACAGATAATAAACATTCAATACACAGCAGCAATTTTCAGTAGTCACATCTGTGGACCAAAGTCCACAGAAATGACCCCCAAAATCCAACTCAATCATGTGTAACATCTTTTCTAAACAGTGACAATGGTTCCCAAAAACAGTCTCCAGATGGTGTACGGCCCACTGCTCTGTGGTTTGCTGCCAAGATTCCAGTGTCCTGTCCGAGTGACCCTGCAGCTCAATTCTGACTATTCTCACTTTCAAGAAACCACCCATAAAGTGTCAATCCATGACTCATCTGTTTCATTCTTCCCTTACAACAGGATACAGAGCAGGTGCGAAGACTACTGAGTTCAATTCTAGAAATCAGGCCAAGTCTCCAGATTCTTAGGGATGCCCATCAGTCACACAGAAGGTCTTATGCATGAATGAATCGCCTGTAGGGCTTGCCACAAAGGCAGGGTGTGGGTTCGACTCCCAGAGACTCTGTTTCCATGGATCTGGACTCGATCCTTGACTCTTTTTAACATACGGGCCAGGTGATTCTGAGGCAGGCAGTGGTGGTGCCATTCCTAAATAAACACTGATTTTTTTTTTTTTTTTTTTTTGAAATCGAGTCTCCTTCCGTCACCCAGACTGGAGTGTAGTGGCGCAATCTCGGCTCACTGCAACCTCTGCCTCCCAGGTTCAAGTGATTCTCCTGCCTCAGCCTCCTGAGTAACTGGGATTACAGGCATGTACCACCACACCCAGCTAATTTTTTGTATTTTTAGTAGAGACACAGTTTCACCATGTTGGCCAGGCTGGTCTCGACCTCCTGACTTCAAGTGATCCACCCATATCAGCCTCCCAAAGTGCTGGGATTACAGGCATGAGCCACCATGTGTGGCCAGAAATGTTGATCTTATAGGGATGACAAACACAGAGAACTCTAAGAAGCAGCATGAGGTTATGAAAAGAATGTGGCTGTTGGCATCAGGCATATTAGCTTAAGTTTCAGTTCGTTACTACATCTCAGTTAGCATAAGTTTCATCATTTGTAAAATAAGAGCAATGAAACACATCTCATGAGATTATTATGAGGATTAAATGCAAAAAAAAAAAAAAAACTATAAAACACTCAATACAGTGCACAGCCCATTGACCCTCAGTACAAACTTGTTCATTATGGACTGAAGGACACACCACAAAAACGACATGGCTTTCTAGCCTGGGACACCAAGAGACAATGGTGTCCTTGACCGAGATGGCAGAAATCACTGGAATGAATAGGCTGGGAGCAGATGTAGGGATTCCAACCCTCACTGACTTGCTACAAACCACACAGCCCTTCTCCTACCAAGAAAAAGAAGCCCAAGGTCACTTCTTTGCCTAAGTGGGTGTTTTCCCTCCCAGGCCCAGGACTTCCTTTCTTTCATACTGCTGCCCCATGGCTAGCCTTCCAGGCTTTCCTTCTTCTGAGAATGACTTTGTGTCCCAACCCTTTGTTGCCCTCAAAGACAAGCCCACAGATCCCACTAAGCAACAGACAATAACATAGAGAACACAGAATGCCACAAAGTTCTTAGGCTCCTGACACTGGCTCCTCCCTGGGATGGTCTCTGGAAGCCCCTTCAAGCTCTTCAGTTCTGCTTTCATTCCTGAGGGTGATACTCACCGAACCACGCCACTTCTCAAGATCATTCCTTGGATGAGACACAGCATCATCTTCCTGTCTGGAAGCCCCTCTTCTCAGCCCAAGAGTCTTGGAATCAGATAACTGTTGTCTGCTAATATCTCTCAGGTGCCAAGCTGTCTCAGTGGGTGATTTGCATATTTAAGGAGCCCAGGCCAAAGTCAAACTCATCTCTTTGGATCCTGGGCTCTGGGGACTTTCTTTCACATGAGAGGGTGATGAGCAGTTAGTCAACAATATTCACTACGTGTCCAGACGTAAGAGTCACTCATATTTTCCCAGCCATATCTGCCATGGGGGTACAACAGGGTCCCAAGGAAAGCACCAACACAGAATTTGAGAGGCAACTTGTGACTCCTGTTGGGGCTCAGAACATAATATCCCAAAATATGGTGCCTTGGCGCACTGAGTACTTTGAACTAAAGGAGATTGGAAGGGCCTCAGCAGAAAGGTCTTTCTGATCTTCTTTAGTTATTTTGTCTCCCTCCCCATCTTTCTCCTGCAAAGTGAGTCATTTAGAAACCAGAATCCTCTCCCCCAAGGCAGGTCATAGAAACTAGAGCCCCTTTCCCCCAAAGCAAGCTGTAAAACTGCTAAGGTCACTCCCTTCTCCCTTGAAGATCCTCATTCCAGAGGGGTCCAGCCCCATACCCAGGAGGAAAGAATACTCCACAGAGACTCCTAGCTTAAGGAAGAATATGGACAGGCCTTGTGGGCTTCCCTGCTCAGTTCATTACCATTAGATCACACCCCTCTGTGCAACCACACTTCCACATGACTGTCCATTCATCACCAACCTAAACATAAAAACAGGCAATTTCCCTGGGTCCCTGGGTCTTCGTTTCTGAAGGTTCCCACATCACCTAAAACTTTGATTAAGTAATTCATTATGCTTTTCTCTTGTTAACCTGTCTTTTGTTACAGGGGAGTTGGCTGTGACCTTTATGATGGGTGAGGAAAGGTATCCCACCTTTTGCCCCTACACCCCCTAACACAACCACCTCTACCTAGCTCTTTCCCAGGAAGTTCCCAAAAAGATGCTCACTCATGCTAAATAAAGTCATGTTCTGGGCTCTTGTTTGGAGTCTGTCTCCTGCCACAGCCATGTCCCCAGAGCTCCGGCTCCATCCAGAAACAAGGTGGTCTGGCCCCACCTCAGGCCACGGTGTCCTGGCTCATTGTGTCTCAAAGGCACAACATCCCTTCACCCACACCTCAGCCCATGCTCCACCGAGTGTGCTTCACAGAGCACTGCAGCCTTTTTGCTCTGTCCTTCACAGAGCTTGAGTCCAGCCCCATCCTGTAACCACCAGAGAGGGCGTGTGCTCCCAAAAGACATTCCCTGCTGGGCTCAAAACCTCCTTCTTTCCAACACCAACCCTGCCCTTCATACCAACTATTTAGGCACCTCCACCTCCACTCTCTCTCACTCTCCTAAGGAACTTGTCAGTCCCTCCTGCTCACACTCTCTAGAAGTCTGGCCTCATTGGCCTCTAGACAAGCCCAGACATGTCTACAACCAACAGAAAACATAGCTCTTAAGTCTTCAAGCCAGGACCGCCACCACCCATAGTTCCCTGAGGAATACCAGGGAAGTTTGGGGCCAAGAAGGGTGTAGTCCTCAAGGGATTGAATACCTAAAACCTAAAGGAGTACCACAGAAATGTCAAATGATAACATTAGGGGAAACTAAAACTGAATGAGAGATGTATGGGAACTTCTGTACTATCTTTGCAACTTTGCTGTAAATTGAAAATTATTCCAAAATAAACAGAAAAAGAAGGGAAGGAAGGAAAGAAGAAGGAAGGAAGGAAAGAGGGAGGGAGGAAGAAGGAAGAAGGTAAGAGGAAGGAAGGAAGGAAGTAAGATCGACCGAATTTTAGGAGGGATGTAGTCTTTAGGGTGCTGGTGTTAGGGTAGGGATGGGGATAAAGTGAATTCTTATGGTGCCGTTTCTTCTTCGTTTTGTCGGGGAGGAAGGAAAGGGAAGGGAAGGAAAGGGCAGAGGAGGTGAGGAAAGAAGGAAAAACACATTATCTTTCTGTAGGGATTCAGATGAGAAAAGACAATATCTAATCAGGCACATCAGCGATTGCTACAAAAAATGTTGCATAACGAACTCTAACATCTTTAAAAACAAAAGAAGGGAGGCAGGCCCTTCTTCCCGGCACATACATTGCACCCTACTTCCCTGCACACACACACACACACACAAACCTACCACCACCACCACCCACCATCAAAAACTGAACTGCAGGCCCTTGGTTCTATCCTCTCAAGAGGGCTCAATCTTGCAGTTGCCATTTACAGTAACCATGAATGCTGCTCACCAGGTATTTCTGGCCCTTCACCTGTGTGGTAAGAAAGCACTTCCTGGAAATAGGAATGCTTCTGCACTCACGGTGGGAGTGTAAATTGGTTCAACCATTGTGGAAGACAGTGTGGCGATTCCTCAAGGATCTAGAACCAGAAATACCATTTGACCCAGCAATCCCATTACCAAGTATATACTCAAAGGGTTATAAGTCATGCTACTATAAAGACACATGCACACATATATTTATTGCAGCACTATTCACAATAGCAAAGACTTGGAACCAGCCCAAATGCCCATCAATGATAGACTGGATAAAGAAAATGTGGCACATATACACCATGAAATACTATGCAGTCATAAAAAAGGATGAGTTCATGTCTTTGCAGGGACATGGATGAAGCTAGAAGCCATCATTCTCAGCAAACTAACACAGGAACAGAAAACCAAACACTGCATGTTCTCACTCATAAGTAGGAGTTGAACAATGAGAACATGGACACAGGGAGGGGAACATCACATGCCAGGCCTTTTAGGGAGTGGGGGCTAGGGGAGGGAAAGCATTAGGAGAAATATCTAATGTAGATGATGGGTTGATGGGTGCAGCAAACCACCATGGCATATGTATACCTATGTAAGAAACCTGCACGTTCTGTACATGTATCCCAGAACTTAAAGTACAATTAAAAAAAAAAAAAAAAGAAAGCACTTCCTAGCCCCTTTGTGGGAGGTAGAGTCATGTGACCAGTTCCAGCCAACCAGGTATAGCCAGAAGTGATGTGTGCCAGTGAAGCATTTGATTATGAGATGAGTCTCTCCAGAGTTCACTTTCCTTCTGTTTCCGTGATTACCCACATCCTGAGTTTGTGAGGAGACAGGGAAGCTAGCCTCCAGGTGACTCACAATAGGCATGTGATTTCAGTGAAAAATCAACCTTTGTTCTTATAAGCCACTAAGATATTGGGACTGCTTGTTACCACAGCATAACTTAGCCTATCTTGACTGATACACCCTCTTTTCTTGACAGATATTCTAGTCTTTCTCCCAGCTTAGTGAGCCAGTTATATTAGTGAGCCAGGCATAGCATTCTGCCACCTGCTTTTTCATTCTTCCTAGATACTCTGAATAATGTCTTCATGCCTTTATCTATTTCTTCAGCCTGAAATGTCCTTCCTCACCAAATGCTAAAATTAGTTTCATCCTTTAAAGCCTGCTCAAAAAAACCCTGAAGCCTTCTGTAAGTCCTGTGTTGGAAAGAACAGCTCCTGCTGCTCCATGATTCTTAATTTGAGTCATTATTATATATCTTATCACACCTCAGTAGAGAGGTGTGTCTTTCTGCTCCATGGACTGTAAGCTCCTCCAGAACAAGACTAGAGCTGGTTCATCTCTGTATTCGCCACACTTGCACCCTGGACACAGCTGGTATGTTCCATCATTATCATCCCCAGCCTTAAAATACACTGACTTTGAATCTGAAAAAAAAATCAAACTACCTACTCATTAATTTATCTTAGGCCTATGAACATTTATTGAGGGCCTATTAAGGGGCAGGCACTACATTGGGTGCTGGAGATTTAGAGATGTGAACGGCATGACTCCTGCCTCCAAATCCCTCAATCTAGTGGAAGAAAAAGAGACATAAGCAGATAATTATAATGTACATTTATATTCAGTATAACTTGCTTCATTGACTTAGGGTCAAATGCACTCATTTGATTTTATTTTTCCAATTAATAACTCATGCCAGTATTGGCAGAAGGGCTGGTATACTTGTCTTTAGGGCTTCCATGCTTCCCTTCAGACATAACCCTGATGGCTTTAGTCCAGTGGGGTGGGAGTGGGAGCAGGGCCTTGTCATACAGGAGCAGAGAAGAGCAGAGTCATCCCCCGACACTCCCACTTCTGATGTTGCTGTGGACTACAAGGTCTGCAGAGCCAAAAAGATGGTGCTCGTCTGCTGCTGCAGCTGGCGCCCACAGGTCCCCATCCCACCCACCCTGCGGAGCTGCCATCTGAGTGGGTGTCCCTTTCTGGTTTCCACTCCTCCACTAAGTCATGGTTCTCCAAAGCCTAAGCTCTGGGCCCAGGTTCCTTGTTCTGGAGAAACTTCCAGCATCAACCACATTCAGAGCTGGTGTAGCCTCCTCCTCCAACTCTCAGACCATTGTGTGGAGCCCAAGGCCCGGCCTAGCCTCCCATTTCCTTGAAACAATTTTATCTCATGGGACCTGTTGCCTGTTTCCAGCCATGAGCCTCAGTCAGAACCATCCTGGTCCACCCTGAAAGAGCTTCCTATCTTCCACTCTTAAGACTGCAGAAGCTGGGGCATGCACCCCTTCCCTCCCTAAGGACCCTGCTCATTATTCAAGTAGGGTGAGGACTGGGCCCTGCCAACAAGGCCCTGTCCCTATGCCCACCACTTCTCCTAGAGCTTTGTGTGCCGAGGATAAAGAGAGTTGTTGCTAAAGTTTCCTGTGGCACTCTGATCTCCGGATCACTGGTGTCCACTCACCTTTCATTCACGTAAGTGAAAGGATGACTTAAGTGACCCCTCTGGACAAAAAGGTCAGTGGTTCATTATGATACTATAATAGGACAAGCACCCAGTGCTATGGAGCCCAGAAAAACATCTGATCCAGACTGGGGAATGGGAGCAGGACGTCAGGGAAGGCTGCGTGTATCATTTACCTGTGCTCTGATTCCCCAGCTTATGCCCATCTTACATGTCTGTGCCTTAGGCCAGGGAGCTGGTCTGAATGAACTCAGGTCCTCAGGTGTTTTTCAGTTTCAAAACAGGTGGAGTCTCCATGGAACTGGAGCAAACCACAGAGCTGGGGAGGAGGTGAGGACTCACAATGAAGTAGAGGTGGGAATGACAAGACAGAAGTTCGAGGAGTCAGCACTTGAGCCCTAGTGCCAGCAGTTAGCAATTTGTGGCCAATTGCTTTCAGACACTGAACAGACACCGAAGTTCAGGAGCTGGTGGGCTGGGCTGAGCAAGGCAGACCCAGGGGCACAGGGCAGGTTTGCCGCTCTGCAAGGGCTCCCATTGAGGAAAGAGCAAGTGCACAGAGGCATGGAAGCGAAGGCCCACCTCTTCTCAGAAAGGTTCTGTGGAGCAGACAACGTTAGAGGTGGGCCTACAGGGCCTCGGTTAGTCTAGAAGATGACTTTGGACAAATTTAGAAAAGCCTTCTGCTTTAGGGAGACAGAGGAAAAATACACCTACTCAGGGCCAGACACATAGTCAATACTTGCTGAGAGGAACACAGGCTGGGTTTCAGGCTCCACACTCTGCCCTGGACAGGTGCCTTGGCAGAGCGTGCAAAATGCAAACACAGTTAAATTGACCCTGCCCAACAATCCCATTCCTGGGAATACAGCCGAAGGAAAAGAAATTGTTATACCAAAAAGACACATGTACTTGTATGTTCATAGCAGCACTATTCACAATAGCAAAGACATGGAATCTACCTAGGTGCCCATCAACTAGATGAACAAAATGTGGTACCTGTGCACTATAAAATACTATGTACCCATAAAAAAGGGCAAAATCATGTACTTAGCAGCAATATGGATGCAGCTGGAGGCCATTATCCTAAGTGAATTAACACAGGAACAGAAAACCAAACACTGACAGGCCGGGCACGGTGGCTTACACCTGTAATCTCAGCACTTTGGTAGGCCAAGTGGGGTGGATCACTTGAGCCTGGGAGTTCAAACCCAGCCCAGGCAATATGGTGACATCCAGTCTCTACAAAAAATACAAAAATTGGCCGGGTGTGGTGTCACGGGCTGTAGTTCCAGCTACTTGGGAGGCTGAGATGGGAAGATTGCTTGAACTTAGGAGTTCGAGACTGCAGTGAATTGTGATTGTGCCACCGCACTCCAGCCTGGGTGTCAGAGTGAGACCCTGAATCAAAATTAAAAAAGAAAAAAAGAACTTGCTCAGTGTTGGGAAGGTGTATGTGTCCAGGAATTTATCTATTTCTTCTAGATTTTCTAGTTTACTTGCATAGAGATGTTTACAGTATTCTCTGATGGTTGTTTGTATATCTGTGGGGTCAGTGGTGATATCTCCTTTATCATTTTTTATGGAGTCTATTTCATTCTTCTCTCTTCTTTATTAGTCTAGCTAACTGTCTATTCATTTTTTCAAAAAAACAGCTCTTGGATTCATTGATTTTTTGAAGGGTTTTTGTGTCTCTATCTCCTTCAGTTCTGCTCTGATCTCGGTTATTTCTTGTTTTCTGCTAGCTCCGAGGTTTGTTTACTCTTGGTTCTCTAGTTCTTTTAGTTGTGACATTAGGGTGTCGATTTGAGATCTTTCTAGCTTTTGATGTGGGCATTCAGAAAAGGAAAGAAAACCAAATACCGTATATTCTCACTTATAAGTGGGAGCTAAATCTTGGGTACTCATAAACATAAAGATGGGAATGATAGACAATAAGGACTGCTAGAGCTGGGAGGGAGTGCGGGAGACAAGGGTTCAAAAACTCCTGTTGGGTACTATGCTTAGTACCTGGGTGATGGAATCATTCATACTCCAAACTTCAGCGTCACGCAACATAGCCATGTCACAAACCTGCACATAGACTCCTGAATCTAAAGTAAATGTTGAAGTTATTAAAAATAAAAATAAAAATAAAGTGACCCTGGCTTCGAAGAAGGAGTGAGAGAGTGCCCTGAACAGAATGGAAAAGGCAATCCAGGCAGATGAACAATGTGGACAAAGTCCAAGGGCTAAGGCAGAACTTGATCCCTAGATGCCTTTAAACTTCCTGCCTCTGCGGGAAGTGGTCCCAGAGTGCAGGTGATTCGGGGTTTACAGGGATGAACTGTAAAACAATTGCCACCATTAGAGAGCAATAAAAAGGCACCACTGTTAGAGATCAGTTCTCAATCTATGGAGGATAGGGATGCGAGTTGAAATGACGAGGTGGCTGTCAGTGGCAGAGAAATTATTCAGCAAGCTTCAAATGTGTGGAAAACACCTGGGACTGATCCATCCCTTCATTAAAAAAAAGAAAAAGAAAAAAAAAAAAAAAACCTTTCTCTTCTAAACTAGGATTCAGAGACTGAATCTCCAAAAATAACTATTCTTAGCTCTTCATTTTCCTTTGTGAGTTTGGGAAAGAACAAACACATTTTACTTGGCTGGTTTTGACCTTCTCTGCAGTAGACAAACCTTCCCCCCCGGCCCCCGCACCAGGGATGAGTCACTAGGAAGAGCATTTTAATCAGACCACCACCATCCACAGACAATACAAGGAGATAAAACACCTGTGAGCACGGACCATTAAAGCCAGTTCTTTATGAAATAAACAAGGCCACTTGCTTACTCTAGGTCTCCCAGAATTAGCCAAGTGAAAAGGTGGAGGAGGCCACCCCACTGCAACCAACGGTGTGATTTGAGACAGGCAAAAGGTTTGCTAACTCTACCTCAAAACAGTCAAAACAGCCCCCTGCCGAAGCTTTGCAAGTGCTACAAAAATCGCTGTCAGAAAATGGCAGTCTTCGGAAGGTCCTATTGAATCTTCTCAAAGGGACCTGTCTACACAGCAGCCATGCCTCCCTTCCCTTGCAATAGTACCCTGATTCCCAAGTACTCTCCCAGTTGCTGCAGGGGAGGCAGGCGCAAACCCCAGCTCTGGAAGGTGAGTCAGGGTTGGTCCAAGCAGGTCATGAAGGACCCGTTCCCCTTGCCAGCTTTGGTTTAGCCATGGGCACATGCCACAGTTCCAGCCAATGAGCTATAAGGGGAAGTCTGTGGGAGACAGGGAGTGGCTTAGAGAAAAGATCTCTTAGCTCTTACAAAGAAACACAAGGAAGGGATAGCCTGTGTTTCTGCCTGGGACCACGGGTGTGTATGGATGTGTTTTCTGAAATTCAATGTCAGTTAGACTAAGTGACACACACAAACGGTGGTGAAGTCAAAAGATACCAAAAACCTGGGTGCATGATGAATCATGAAGCCATAGAACTAACCAACAAAGAAATGGCCCTTTTTAGAACTCTCGTTATGTGAGTTAGTAAGTATTCTTATTTTTTTAGAGATTTTTAATTGAGTGCATTATGCAGTTCTTGCATTGCTATAAAGAAATACCTGAGACTGGGTAATTTATAAAGAAAAGAGGTTTAATTGGCTCATGGTTCTGCAAGCTGCACAGGAAACATAGCATCTGCTTCTAGGAAGGCTTCAGGAAACTTACAGTTATGGCAGAAGGTGAAGGGGGGAGCAGGTATAAGACAAAGAAAGACAGCAAGACTGAATCTTGTGTTTTTAGCCTGAATGATGGTGCCATTACCAAGACAGGAAACACCGGCTGGAACAGTTTTGGGGAGTGGGAGGGTAGCAAGAGTTCCATTTTGGATTAAGTAGAGACTTTTAGACTTCCTAGTAAGGCTAATCATCAGGCAACTGGGTTTGTGAGTTTGGAGTTTACAGGAGTAGGTGAGGCTAGAGATACAAATTTGATAGTCATTCAGAAAATAGGAGGTGTCTAAAGTCAGGGGACCAGAAGAGAGGATCAAGAGAATGTGTACAGATAGGAAAGAAGATGGAGCTGGGGCTCTTCAACATGTTACAATGGGAATAGGAGGCCAGTGCAGCAAATAGACAAAAGAATCCTCCAGAATCCACGTGAGGGACATGTTCTGAAGCAGGAAGGATCAATTGTGTTGAAAGCTGTCAATAGGTCATGACAAAGACTCAGAATTGACCACTGGATTTGGCAACATGGAGGTAGCTGGTGACCTTGAAGAAAGCATTTCGAGCTCAAAAATACTCTTAAAACATTGGAGCCGTTTCGAGACAGAAAGAGTGGAAGATGGTTTGCATTACAGGCAAAGCTGTGCATTCACATAACTCACAATCCAGAGATTCTATTTCTAATATCTACCACAGGGGAACCCTAGCATACATGTACCACAAAACATATCCAAGAGTGTTCAGAATGACCCTGTTCAAAATGACCCCAAACTCAAAACAACCCAAATGTCTATCCTAGAATAGTAGAACACACATGTAAATTTGAGTATCGTGATACAATAAATACAATGTCATACAACACAGCCAAGAAAATGAATAAATCTTCAGAAACAACAACATGGATAAATACTAAAAATAAAATGCTGAGCTTTTAAAAGAAATGAGTCACAAAAGGACACATATAATATTATTCAACTCATATGAAATCCAAAAACAGGTGAAACCAAACTACAGTTGATCCTTGAACAACAGAGATTTGAACCACTCAGGTCCACTGGTACACAGATTTTCTTCCTCCTCTGCTGCCCCTGAGACAGTAAGACCAATGCTTCCTCTTCCTCCTCCTCCTCAGTCTACTCAGCATGAAGATGATGAGGACAAAGATCTTCATGATGATCCACTTCCATTCAATGAATCATATATATTTTTATCTCTTCCTTATGATTTTCGTAATAACATTTTCTTTTTTCTAGCTTACTTTAAGAATATAGAATATAATATATATGACATACAAAATATGTGTTAATCAACTGTCTTTGTTATCAGTAAGGCTTCCAGTCAATAGTAGGCTATTAGTGGTTAAGTTTTGGGGAAGTCAAAAGTTATACATGGATTTTCAACTGCACAGGGGGTCAGTGCCCCAGCTCCCGTGTTGTTCAAGGATGAATTATATATTGTTTAAGGATGCATTCATAAGTAATAAAACTCAGAAAAAAGGCAAAAATATATTTTTTTAACTTTTATTTTAGATTTGGGGGGTACATGTGAAGATTTCTTACATAGGGAAACTTGTGTCTTGGGGGTTTGTTACACAGATTATTTCATTACCCAGATAACCCAATAGTTATCTTTTCTGCTCTTCTCCCTCCTCCCACCCTCTACCCTCAAGTAGATCCCAGTGTCTGTTGTTTCCTTCTTTGTGTTCATAAGTCCTCATCATTGAGTTTCCATTTGTAAGTGAGAATATGCGGTATATGGTTTTCTGTTCCTCATTAGTTTGCTAAGGGTAATAGCCTCCAGCTCCATCCATGTTCCCAGAAAAGACATGATCCCATTCTTTTTTATGGCTGCATAATACTCCATGGTGTATATGCACCACATTTTTTTAAATCCAACCTGTTATTGATGGGCATTTAGGTTGATTTTATGTCTTTGCTATCATGAATAGTGATACAATGAACATTTGCAAGCATGTGTCTTTGTGATAGAATAATTTCTATTCCTCTGGGCATATACCCAGTAATGGCATTGCTGAGTCAAGTGGTAGTTTTGCTTTTAGCTCTTTGAGGAATCATCATACTGCTTTCCACAATGGTTGAACTAATTTGCACTCCCACCAATAGTACATATTTAAAGTAAGGTTAGTCAAAATCATTGAGTATTTTCTCCATCTGTGTCCAGCTACTTGATGAAGATAAAGAACAGGAGGAGAGTTGGAATTTTGTCAGTTGAATATAAGGGAGAGAGAGAGTGCAAGGGTGTGGCTGACATAGAAGGGCATGGACTCTAAGCAGGTCAAGAAGCGAGGTACAGACAGTAGCAAACTTCGTATTCACTACTGATAACACCATCTTCAACTACCAATGTAATTATTACTGCCATTTGTGTTTTAAAGATATAGCAAGGGAATTTGTTCCAACAGGACTTGGTATTTTATCTGCTTTAAAAAAATTTTAATGTCTATAAAGATATGAAAGTCTTTGGGAAAACTGGGCTTTTAAAATTTGCCCTGATAGGCTCCTGGTTTTATCAGAAAACTGATAAGACACAGGAAAGCCTGGGAACCACTATCTCATGCAATCTTCACCCAAGTAAGGGTACATGTCATAGGAACAACATGCTCTGCTGATTATCATCGTAGGACAGGGCAAGAGACAGATCTGACCTCTAAGCCCATCTCTAGCCCCAGCTGAGTTTGGCCAGGTTTCTTAGCCTCTTTCAACTTCAGTCTTTTCATCTACACAGTAGGGATAGCAATAATATCTTCCTCCTACAATTGTCATAAGGATTAAATGAGAAAATTCACATAAAGTGCTTAGCAAGGTGCCAAGTACATGATAAATATTCACGAAAAAATAATTATAGTGAGTTAGAGTAAGTAGTCAAAAAATGTTAGCTGTTTTGTTAGTTGGTGGTGGTTCTGTTGCTGTTGAGTGATTTAACCCCTAATAAGGAGTTAAATGTTTGAGAACCTCCAGGATAAGGAAGTCTCAATCTTACTGATATTCTTATTCTACAGTTGACCCACCTTAATTTGATTTGAGACATCCTGGAAGCGCTTACGTTCTTAGCACTGTTTAAAGCACCTTATGTGTATATTTCACTTAATTTGCACAACAGGATTCGAAACCAGATCTTTCTGCTGCTAGAATCTATACTTTTCTCCCAATGAGACACCCTTCTTCCTGACAAATTCGATCATTTTTTCTAGTTCTGCTCTCAGGAAGGACTTAGAGGAAGTCAACTTCTCTCCTACATGGTGGTTTCCTCCAAATTGAATGGCAAACTCTCCAGAGCTGTTGTTCACACTGGGAGGTTGTCCCCTCACCTGGGCTACTGGGAAAGTCAGAGGCTGGCAATGACAGAATGGCCTGAGGGTTCACTGGCTCCTCTACTTACAGCCAGAAACCTCTTCCCACAGAGATCTTTCATCCAAGGTTATTTCCATAATGTCCAGGGAAGCAACTTCTCTGCCCAGTAAAACAAGGATGTGCTGATCCCATAGTCCCAGGATAGAATCCTAATACACGACTTTCTGCCTCAAATGGATGTGCTGTGCTTTTCATCATTCAACCAGAAAGCTGTTAGTATTTGCCAAGTACACAGGCACCCAGGGGAGTGCCAAGGAAATATGATGTCTGGTGCCTAAGAACATAAGGACACCCTATAAGGACACTCCAAGAGCCTATGTGGCCTCAGATAAATCACTTCACCATCCTAACCCTCAGCTTCCTCTGTGTGAAAAGGGGATAGGAATAATTCCCAATGCAAGGATTGCTGTGAGGATTGAATGAGATGATGCTAGTGATTATTATGGAAGATACTCACATAGATACCCTTCTTCCTTGCCATAAGAACCCCAGTTTTGTTCAGGAAAGTACCTGCTCCCAGACTATGAATTAAAATGTATCTGATATGGTTAAGACCATCCTCTTCCTCTCCACCAAGATGCTCACTTTCCCAGCTTCCCTGATGCCTAGGGATCCCCAGTTGATCTTGTTCTGACTAATGAAAGGTAAAGAGAAGTCATCTGGAAGTCTTCTGGGAAACTTTTTGGTTTCCTGTAAAAGGAACAGGCATGAGGTCATACATAGAAGTGCTCTCACCTCATCCCACCCCACCTACAAATACACACACTCTTTCTTCTTTGAATTCAGATGCAATGCCTGGAGCTGGGGTAGCCACCTTGTGACTGAGAAGCAGCAAGTTTGAAGGCAACAGTCAAAAGCTAAGTAGAGAGAGGCAGAAATGAAGAATGACCCTGGATACTTGATGAGACATTAGAGCTGATAAACCAACCTCAAAATACCTACCTCAGAGTTCTTAAGTGAGATTAGAAATGCTTGAGTACTTAAACCACTAGTATCAGTTTTGCTGAATAATTGATTTGATGCTGTCATCTATTGTTACCATTCACTCCAAGTTCCCATCACTGGTCCTTCTATAACTTCAAGGGGTGAATCATGTCTCTGAGTACCAAAGGGTCTTTTGAGGGACATTGCTTTAACCACAGCATACACAGTAAAGTCAGGCTCCTCTATTGTTTTCCATAAAGTCCTCCTGTACAAAGAACCCCAGCAGAGTCTGCAAATGAGGGGCCTTTAGTCCTACGTGGTTTATACAATGCTTCTCAGGGAGTCTTCCAGTGTGACACCATATATGCAGGCTTACGGGCCAACTCCATTCTCCATATGTCTCAGATGTTGTGCTGACACCATTCTGGTTGTGTCCTGGGCATTCTGCTCTGTTTCAATGGGAAAACTCCTCCTGACTCTGAGAATCAGGTTTCACAATTGCCCATTGTATTAGTCCATTTTCACACTGCTGATAAAGACATACCCCAAACTGGGCAATTTGTAAAGAAAAAGAAGTTTATTGGACTCACAGTTCCATGTGGTTGGGGAGGCCTCACAATCATGGCAGAAGGCAAAAGGCCCATCTTACATGGCAGCAGGCAAGAGAGAATGACAACCAAACGAAAGGGGTTTCCCCTTATAAAACCATGAGATCTTGTGAGACTTACTCACTACCATGAGAACAGTGTGAGGGAAACTGCCCCCACGATTCAATTGTCTTCCACTGGGTCCTTCCCACAATACATGCGAATCACGGGAGCTACAATTCAAGATGAGATGTGGGTGGGGACAGAGCCAAAGCATATCACACACGAAGACAGAGGAGGGATCTGAACATGGGAGCAAGTGCATAGAAATGCTCAGCACAGTGGCTGGTACCTGGCAGTTTCTCAGTAAAAGGCAGCTATTATTCTCATGATGATCAGGACCATTCTCATTATAGAACACGATTGCTGTCACTTCTAAATTCAGCTACTCTGCAAAGGGATCAACAGGCCCTGCACTTCCAAGTCCACCCACCCTCTGTGACTTGGATATTAGGATTATTTCTCACATGGCATGTTCCCAGAGAAGGAGGGGCCTGGCAGGTTATGGTAGGTGAGCAGGTGCCTGAATAGGCTACACAGAGAAGGAGGCAGCATTTAGCCTGACCATTCAGAAGATGAGTCAAGGCCATGGTTTAAGAGATCATACACTGTCTTCCAAACCTAAGTTGAATGTCAAGATGAATTATCACACCACAAGTATTCACTGAGGCACAAGGCAGGTGCTCAAAACTGTACTGAAAAGAAAAACCCTAAAAACCAAGACAGAGAGTGGGATGTATACTGCAGAGAGTATTTGTGTCTTGATTGAAAGAATTATGCCGGGAAAACATCCTCAGGTTTTAGCTGCTCACTTTCCTGGAATTCTAACTGAGTTACTAAGCTAGAAGATCCTGGAAGACATACACCAAGCTTGCCAACAGAGCGCTCCTCTAAAATACACCCTGCAGCTCTGCAAACAAGCCAGCCCCATACATCCAAATGACCATGTGCTGAGACCATGTCTACGTGGTGCTTTCTGTCCATGGGGAGCCACCCTCTTGAATGGTAGTGCAGGTGCACAGAGCGAAGGACTGCAACCAGGAGACCTTTGTCTCCACCAGCCCCCACCCCCCCACACTGAATTGCTGCCTGTCTCCCAGTGGATCACTGAGCCCCCCAGACCCCCATTTCCCCACCTGTCAAGTGAAGGGGCTGGATTCCGTGGCCCCTGTGATGATTCACTTTATGTGTCCACTTGGCTGGGACACAATGCCAGAAAAGTGGTTAAACAGTATTCTGTACGTTTCTGTGAAGGTGTTTTGTGGATGAGATTTACATTAAAATCTGTGGGCCTTGAGGAAAGCAGATGACCCTCCATCATGCAGGTAGGCCTCACCCAATCAGTGGAAGGCCTGAATAGAACAGGCTGGCCTCCCTACACAAGAAGGCGTCCTGCCAGCAGACAGCCTTCAGTTGGACTCGGACTGCAATTCTTCCCTGAGCCTCCATCCTGCCGGCCCACTCTACTGCAGATTTTAGACTCCCCAAGCCGCTATAATCATGTGAGCCAATTTCTTAAAGTGTCTGTGTGTGTGTGTGTGTGTGTTTGTGTGTACCCTCACACATTCTGTTGCTTCTGTTTCTCTGGAGAACCCTGACAAATACAAGCCCCAAACTCCTTTCCAGTTCTAAGTTGCTGGAAGACTGATGGCAGAAGGGAAGGTTAGGTCCATCTCTCAGCCTGAAGCTCCCCCGGGCAGAGATGTTAAAGTGATCAAGACAATGGCCTCTTTTAGGAGGACTTGTGCAATGGGCCTCCTCGGCACAGCAATAAATACCAGTAGTTCCAGAACTGGTACACCAAGTACTGTGGGGTGTGGGGTGAGATAAATTGATGTGAACACAGCCAAGAGGAAATCCAAAATAGGAGGTTATGAAGACAGCCTCACATTCCACAGGTTTTGCCGTCCTCTGTTGGGAGCTCCCCATTCACTTGTCACTTGACAGCACCATTATCCCAGAGGCAAGAAGCAAGTTTGTTTTTCACCGGTGACTGATGAGGTCTTGTTGCAGAACTGCAGAGCAGCAAGACACAATTTGGTAAAGATCTGGGAAGGAGGTAGAGCAGAGAACATCCTGCTATTCAAATCCATTCGAAGATCACAGCCACTTGGAAGAGCCTGCTCCATGCCAGCTGTTCCTGGGTGCCCTTGGACCTTTGCATGCCTGTCCTTCAACCACACTCCCAGCAGATCCCAGCCACAGCTTGGAGAACTAGAGAGAGCACAGGCGGGAGATGGAGACTTATTCTCAGCCTCCTTTGCTGGCTTTTCTTCTTCCTTGAGTCCTGTGAGCCCCAGGTTCCCTCAAAGACCCTCTGCTCTTCCCTTTCCTCCTACACGCTTCCAGGTTGTCCCACCCAGATCCAAGCCTTCCATTCTCACCACCCTGTGGATGAACCCCAAATCTAGATGTCCATCTCCAGCTGCTCTCCTGTGCTCCTGACCTGAGCTCCCCTAGAACATAAGCTTCATGAGGACGAGGATGGGTGTCTGTTTTCTCTGATGTGTCTCCAGCTCCTGGAATACATTTGGTGATGAATAAATATCTATTGAATCAATTAATGAATGTGCATTCAGCCACCTTGAAACATCTCCACTTAGCCTCTCTGGGACTAAGCGTATATAAAACCAAACCCTTATTCTTCTCAGCCGCCAAACCCAGGCCTCCTGTTGTGTCCCTCACTTTGCACTATCCATTCTTTGCACTATCCATTTCCTAGCTCAATTCTGGAATCTGGGTGCCCCCTCTGTCTCCTTTGCTTGCCACCACCTCCCACTCACAGTGAATCTCCAGATTCTATCCTCTTAGGCCTCTTGCCTGCTCAGTCTTCTCTTTCCCCACCTGGAGTGAGGAGTGAGCCACCTGTCCCTCTTATGGTATCATAGACATCTGTTTACTTTTCTGCTTCTGCAACTAAACAATGAGTCATGTAATCACAAAGACCTGAGGTACGGATATTTACCTGTGTGTATGGGGAGGAAGGAATCCCAGGATCTGAATTCCCCTTCTTATTTTGGGAAAATCCCTCCTCTGTGGTCATAAGCATGTGATCTGGCCTCACCCACAGAAGCTTCCACCCAGGACTTAGAAACTGGAGGGAGGAAGGCCAAGAGGCAAGTTTCTCCAGAGCTTATTCATGCTCCGGCCATCAGCGTGGCTGTACCAGCAGGGTGGTGCCGGCTCTGAGTCCTCACCAGCAGGCTGCTCTCGGGCGGGCCCTGGGGCTGTGCTCTCGGTGGACCGGCTCCCTTTGTGTTCCTACCTCTTGCCCAAGCCCAGTTCCCCAGCTTCCCACCAACTCTGAGAAGTGACCACTATCCTTATGTCATGGCCCTTTTATGAATACGTTTAGTTAGGGTCAGTTTCTGGGCCTTGGAACCAAGGACTTTGACATACCTGGTCTCACCTCTCTCTTAACCTCAGCATCTAGCAGGGTACTTGTTATCTAATAGGTAATTAGTGTATGAATAAATAAATACATGAAAAGGGGAAGGAAATAAAGAAAAGGAGGAAAGGAAGAAGGGGGAAAAAACCATCAATGTTATTCTTTTTTCCCCTTTGACTATTCCCCAGGTAAGGTTGGAAGGAGGGAGAGAAGGACTGGGAAATGATAGACCACTGAATGTGATGAGCCTTGGGTCATTTTTAGCATTAGGACCTTCCTCCTTCTTCATGGGTTGCATCTTAGAGTCCTGGAAGAATATGAGAAAATGTGTCATTCCCCGACTTTGAGAAATCACCAGTACTTAGCACCCTCCAGGCAGTAAGCTGACAACCGTGCTTTGCTTTCTAGAATGACGTGGCTCCAACATGATGCCTGGTCTGACTTGGCAGAGCACGGGAAAAAAAAGGAATAGGGTCTGAGTGGTTATGGAAGGAAAGATGAAACAGGGAGCTGGGAATTTGGGAAAGCACACAAAGCAAGCCTATAAAATTCCCATGCTTTATAAAAACCAGCTGATAATAGAAATTGGTATAAGTTTTCTGCAAATCACTCTGGCATTCCCTTTAACCCAATAATTCCACTTCAAAGCATTTATCTTAAGGAAGTAATCAGAAATATGGACCATTATTTATGTATAAAAATAGTCATGTCAAAAAAATTGGAAGCAACTTAAATGTCTCACAGTACGAAAATGACTGAGTAAAACATGTCTCGTCGATACAATGGAATATTAGCAGTTAAAAATAGTGTTTGCAAAAGAACTATGAGGAAATGTGGTGACATAATGTGTGCAGAAAAGACAAGAGACATGCAAAACCACGTATATAGGAAAATGTCTATATTTGAACACAGCCTAGAAAGAGACAAAGTTTTCACAGGGCTGTCTCTTCCTGGAGGAGGAAAAAAAAAATCATAGAATGGTTTTCTCTTTAGCAACTTTTCTATAGTTTTCTACAATGAGTCAATATTACAGAAAGAAAATATAAGATTAAAATGCAAGAGTAAAAATTACAACCAAATATAGAGTTGCTCTACTCAATAAAGAATGTAACCTTTTTATTAACCTCAGTTTCTTCTTGCAACAATACAATAAATGTTAGAACAAATCTCATATGAGTAATTTAAATACACTGTCACTAAGCAGTTATCCAGCCAAGTTCAACTAATCCTCAGTTCTGCTCCAGCTGGTTCTGAGTTGTATATCAAAGAGACTGTTGGTGTTAACTGCCTTGATAAGAAGATGAAGAGGATTTATAATAATAATGGTTCCTTATGTGCCAAGCACTGCACTAAGCTATTTCCTTTAATATTCATGAGAACCCACAGATACTGAATTACAGGGAGGCTGAATAACCTGCCCAAGATCACACAGCTAATAATGGTAGTACTGGCGTTGAACCCAGGACGTCTGCCTCAGAGACACCTGCACACTCCCATTGCTGTACATGGTGCTCCATCTCATACCTTCAGCTGGGTCTTCAAAGGAATGCTGGCTGTTACTGTCCCCCAACAAATACCACTCTTAAGTTTCTACTCTCACCATCTTTCTGTTTTGTGACTCACAAAATTAATGGCTCTAAAACCTCATGCCTTCATGTCTCCCAGCCACAGCGCTTTTTATTTTTTCATCTTAAGTATCTGTCTCACTGTCTGTGATCCTTGATCATTATTTTTAGCTTTTTTAAAGGAACCTTTTAAAGTGCCAAATGCCCTTCCCTTAAAATGTTTTTTAATTTTAAAAAGTCTACCAAGAAAAAGCAGGATGGAATTATTACTAGGAGCTGGGTAAATGGTCAAGTAAACTATATTATTTTAATGAAGGGAAATTATTTTTATCAAGCCAAAAGCAGGAATGCCTAGTGGTGGAATTTTGTTTGTTGGCAACAGTCTGACAAAGAAAATATTTTGGATTAGATTGTGTTCTGGGGCAAAGCAAAACAAATCAAAACCAAAAAAATAGTCCTCTTGTCACTTTTCCAGGGTTGGAAAATGGGAACCCAGTGAAATTTCTATCTAACGACTTGGCCTACGAGGAATTTGGCCAGTCTGCTTTCAAAAGATTGCTGTCCTGAGTCTTGTCATGGTGAAGGTGATGACCATCAAGAAGTGGCTCTGAGATCTTCTAGTCAAAGATCTTTCCACTGTAGGTGAAGAGAAACACCCCTTTCACCAACATTTATTGAACAGCTACAAGAGAAGACACAGTGCTAAGCCTTGAGGTGCAGAAATGAGTAACTTCAAGAGCTTCAGATTAAGA
This sequence comes from Rhinopithecus roxellana, assembly GCF_007565055.1. Lineage (NCBI taxonomy): Eukaryota > Metazoa > Chordata > Mammalia > Primates > Cercopithecidae > Rhinopithecus > Rhinopithecus roxellana. The sequence goes on from NC_044557.1 coordinate 102,895,631, forward strand.
TTAGGGACAAAAATGGAAATGATTAACTATATTACAACACAAATGCAGTAAGTGGCAAAATTCAAGTAAAGGACAATTTACTCAATTTACTATGCAGAAAGAAGCACGAATTACAGGTGTGATCTCTTCCACTGGGGTGGAGGGTGGTGGTGTCTGTGTTCTGAAAGGCACAGAATTTGAAATTACTTCCACCTGTCTAAAGGTGCAGGACCCGAAATTCTCTCCCCGCTCATCACCCTGCTCCAGCCAGGGTAGGTCAAATTAGAGCCCAGGAGTTCAAACACAAAGAGAAATCCTTTGCCTCCCTCTGCTTCAGTGGAGCTGGGTTTACCTTAGGGGCCAGAGGATTAGAGAACATTTTAGTCTCCTAGAGCCTAGATACCTGGAAGTCTGGGCTGACAAGTAATTTGAGTCTCCTGGAACCTAGATCCTCACTGAGTGCCTCGCTGCTTTTGCTCCAGCTAACTCCAGCAGCATCAACAAGAGAATGACGTGCTAGGCCTTAGCTGTCCTATTCTTCTTTCTCATGAAATGAGGGCTTTTGAATACAAGAGGAATACAAATGGCCTTATGGATATAAAAAGTCGTGGAAACCTCCCTAGTAACCAGTAAAACATCGATCTGCTGCTTCCATTTTTTACTCATCAGATAGGCAAATCTTTAGAGTGGGAAAATCTGGTGTTGTTGAGGATCTGAGAAAATGGACACTCATTCCCTGCCAGTTGGAGGATAAACTGACATTATCGCTTGGTAGGGCAATTGGAAGCCTCTATTAAAAATTTGAATGCTGGCCGGGGGCGGGGGCTCACGCCTGTAATCCCAGCACTTTGGGAGGCCGAGGCAGGTGGATCACAAGGTCAGGAGATCGAGACCATCCTGGCTAACACGGTGAAACCCCCGTCTCTACTAAAAATACAAAAAATTAGCTGGGCATGGTGGCGGGCGCCTGTAGTCCCGGCTACTTGGGAGGCTGAGGCAGGAGAATGGTGAGAACCCAGGAGGCGGAGCTTGCAGTGAGCTGAGATCCGGCCACTGCACTCCAGCCTGGGCGGCAGAGCCAGACTCCGTCTCAAAAAAAAAAAAAAATTGAATGCTAATTCTTTAACCCACAGCTTCGCCTTACAGACACATTTATACATACGCATAAGGATATATGGACTAAGACGCTCGCATAGATGTTCACAATAGCAGAAAATTATGAATAACCTAAATGCCCGTCAACAAATTATTAAATCAACTATAATGTATCTATACTAGTGAATATCATGGGCAACAGTTTTTAAAAATGAGGCAGATCTCTTTGTCTTGTCATGGACATCTGATCATTGAAGAATGCAAGTATGATAAAAATACAGAGTATAGTCTTATTTATGTTTTTCTTTATATGTGTTTGTGCGAATGCAAATATACAAGAGTGATTGCCTATCCTTTGTTATCTAAAATTCTGCAATGTGTATTTATGTTTTACTTATAGAATTTTTTTAAAGTGAGAGAAAGTTATAACATTTTAAACTACGACAATAGAAAGTTGAAAGAATTTTCAATTCGAGGGAGGCACGCTAGCTGTCATGAGCTGTAATCAGGGAATTTGGCAGAGTCCAGATGCTGCTCGTCAGCCCGACAGGCCGAGACTTGATTGCATCATTCTCCAAGAGTGGTTTGGTCTCTCGGCAGTAAATGCAAACTAAACTCGAAAGAGACTGATGGACAAACCGGGATATCCATTTGTCATTTACAGCAGGGTTTCTCAACCTCAGCGCTACTGACATTTTGGGCTCGAGAATTCATTGTTGGGGTGGGGAAGGGGCACCTTGTGCATTGTAAGATGTTTAGCAGCATCCCTGGCCTCTACCCACCAGATGCCAGTGTCACATCCCTCCTCCAGTTTGACAACCAAAAGGTCTCCAGACATTGCCGGATGGCAAGGATGTTGCCAACATGGCCCCCAATTAAGAACCACTGATTTACAGTAAGCAATACAACTGCCAAGAAGACCAAATGCTATCACTGCTGGAAAACTACGTGGATGATCAAATCACAACATAAGGTTGCCAAGAGAACAGGAAGTCAGAACAAAGGCAGTCTTTATTAAAAATATGATTTAAGTATTTGATGGTTTTGGGCCATGATAGCCTAAAGCACCTCCCTCATTCCAGAGAAATCCCTGCCTTTGGACGAAACCTTGGTTAGGCACAACCAGCTTTCTCCTCTCTGGCCCACACTAATTCTTCCCCTTCTGTTTGTCACTTTTTTCCAAAGACACCAATGTTGTTGATTGTCTCAATGCTTCTCAAACATACCAATGGCCTTCAATGGCAGAGGCGCATCCATGTGACATCCGGTGGGGCAGAGCCCCAAATGCCCCTCCACAAGCACATCATTTCCTTAAAGTTGTGTTTTACCTTAAAAATCCACCTGATTCTGCTTTCTGTTCTGTATTATACCTATATATTTATCTTAACAAAAAACAAGTTTCCTAAGTTTTAAGTCATACACTTTGGGAAGGCACACAAGTTTATCCTGTGGCTTCATGTACTCCCAAGTACATTCCAGATGTAAAGAACAGACAAGTTCCCACACTTCTTTCATCTCATCTGAGGAGATTATTTCCATGAGATTGAAAAAGGTTGAAAGAAATTTGGGGGGACCAGGTGCAGTGACTCACACCTGTAATCCCAGCACTTTGGGAGGCCAAGGCGGGTGGATCACTTGAGGCCAGGAGTTAAGAGACCAGTCTGGCCATCATGGCAAAACCCCATCTCTACTAAAAACACAAAAATTAGCCAGGCATGGTGGCCTGCACCTGTAATCTCAGCTGCTCAGGAGGCTCAGGCAGGAGAATTGCTTGAACCTGGGAGGCGGAGGTTGCAGTGAGCCAAGATCGTGCCACTGGCAACAGAGCCAAACTCTGTCTCAAAAAAAAGAAAGTTACTTGGGGGAACCATCTATCTCTGTGATGCCTCCTGCATGTATCTGATCTCATCGAGTGTATTATACACACTCCCAGGACAAAGAAGAGCCCTTTTACAGTCTCTTGTACTGAATGCCTTGCTGCTTTTGCTCCAGCTAACTCCAGCAGCATCAACAAGGGAATGACGTGCTAGACCTTAGCTGTCTCCTCGGCAGAATTCCAGTGAAGACGACTGAGCTGCTTGTTTTGGTTTCAGGCAATACAGCCTCCTGAGATTATTTTTTAAAGAAATTTCTCTTAGCAGGAAAGACATAAGGACAGAAAAAAGCGTGGGAGCCTCTATTTCTGAATCAGACTTCCTTGGGATTTTATCTTCTCTTATTTAAGGGATTTCATGTTTCAATGTGGGAGAAAATTTTAAATATAGAAGTATATTTCAGTAATGACTCACTTAAAGCATATATCAAGACTGACTTTTGCAGGGGACAAAGGACTTATGGATGTATAAGATAAAGAAAAAAACATGGGGTTTGGGGGAGATCAAGACATTTTGATTGACCTGCATTTGTCTTTTGAAGTTACAGCATAGGATCCTGCCATGCTGGGATTAGCTTAGGATTTTCTGAGACACAAGCACTGTGAGGGTGAAGTCGGAGCTTCATACACCTCTTTTCAGTGTCTTTTGGAAGCCTATATTTTTTCCTCATTCCCTTCTCCCCTCTTTCAATCCATTCATTAGTTAAATGCCAAAGCTACAAAATCTGAGAAAGGACAGAACTAGACACATCCCTTTCCCTCTGATTCTTCCCCAAACTGGGATGGAATTTTGTGTTTTGCTCTTGCTTTCCTTATCCAATTCTATATGTAATTCTGTTGTATTTTCATACGTAGAGTTTCTTAGCAGAACAAGCCTTTTTATGTTTACACTTCTCTTTAAAAATGACCAAGAAAATGGGCTCTGGAATTTTACTTCTTCCCTCCAGAGTCTTTTTCAAGGAATCAAATCTCAATCCTGGTATTCATCCTCAGTGCCATGACATAGAAGACCCAAAGTGATGATAAATTTGCAGCCCTCTTGAAAGTCAGGCTTGTGGAGAGAGAAATAGGGTGCTGGTTTCTGTAGTTTCCAGGCCCATGAGAAAAAAGCACTCAGGCTCACCAGGGACTATTTACACAGAGGGGAGGCAAGGAGAAGTAAGAGGCACAGTTCCCAGAAATCATGTTCCATGTCAAGAAAAGCAAGGCCCAGCACCAGTTAGGTGGCATTGCCAGAGCAGAAAAATAATCCAGACTACTTCAGCCTCATAAGAGAAATCAGGCAAGCAAAGTTTGCACCACTACAAGGCCAGCATAGTATCAGCGTTCAAGGTGTTTATTTTGGAGACGTGCAACTTGGGTTTGAACCCCAGCTCTGCCATTATATTAACTGCAAGTTACTTAGCCTCTCCCTGCTTCAGTTTTCTCATATCTGACATAGTGATAACAGCATTACTTTATTCCACACGTGTTTATGAACACCTAGCATATGCCAGACGCTCTTCTGGGTGCTAGAGGAAGGGTAGGGCAGTGGTGAGAAAAACAGAAAATGTCCCTGCTCTTGAGGAGTTTACATTCTGGAGAAAGTGACAAAAAATAAGTAGGATCATTTCCTTAACAGATGTTATTTAGAGATAGAAAGTGATGGGGGACGGGGGGGTGGGGGGGCGGCAGTGAAACGTTAGAAGAAATAATTGAGCTGATGCATGAACGATGGGAACAAGCCAGCCACATGAAGATGAGGAGAAGCACGTTCCAGGCAGAACCTACTTCAGACGGTATTTCATAAGGGTTTCCTGAGATAAAGTGTGGAAAATATGAGTATAGGACCAGACACCACAAATGTAAATTACTCAACAGATGTAGGCAACCATGATGACTCAGAGACGGTGGAAGAGGTATCTAAGTCAGGTCATGGGTAAGTTGGGAGAAGGAATGTCAAGGGTATCAGGGAGGGAATTAAGGCTGGAGAGTTCATTGTATGCCCTTGATCATAGGAGCCAATGGAACAAAGGAGCCATGGGAGGACTGTGGAGGTGACTGTGGAAGCTGGAGAGCTCAGGTCCCACTAGAAGGGGCAGCCAGCTTGCCCAGTTCCCTCAATTAGCTGGGTCCTTATGACTTGAATTTTCCACCCTGGCCTGCCCATGACCTCCCGTCAGCTCATTTACCCATATACCCCCTCCTAACGCCCATGCCGCTGCCTCTGCCAGGACTCTGAGGCAACACATGGGCAAACAAGTCAAAGAGATCTGTCTAATCTCCACGTGTTATGAATAAAGAAACTGGGTCCCAGGCAGGTTATGAGATTCTTGCAAGGAACCCAACTACTCAGGCAGCCCCCACTGAAGACTACAACTCATCTAGTTGAGAAGGTTGTCTTCTTCCACCTTGGCTCCTTCTATACTTCTCCTGTAGCTTAAGAGGTGGCATGAACAGAACAGTATGACAGAGAGGGGACACCTGCCCAGCAATCCACCCTGGTCATCCATGGGGCCACAGACGTCACAATGGGAACATTCCTCCTAGGCCCAGAGAAAGCCTGCTCCAGTGTGCCTAGGCTTTCAGAAGTGTCAGAAGTATTTTTTGGCAGGGAGTGGGGATGGACAGGAGGCCATGGAATTATCACCGTCGGGGCACTGGTGGGGCAGGCTATCTGCACACAAGGCAGGACATTGGAGTGCAGCCCTAGAGAGCAACTCTGGTCAAATCAACAATTCAATAATCCAAAGAGTGTCGATGGTACAGCCTCAAACACAGAACTACAGCAGAACCCAAGAGAATTATGACACCCTCTTCTACCTGCAAATTGCTTTCACATTCCTTGTCCCAGCTGCTTTACAGAGGAGACAACCAAGCCTGAAGAGGCTAACAGAGATGTTGTGACTCCTTCATGCCCTGTTCTCATAGATGTCAAAGCCCATGATATTCAGGGATGCCTTCCACTCATGGGAAACAGGTCCCCATCCACAAACCAATAAGAGAATAGCACAACAGGCACAACACAACCAACAAGTCCCGACAGTCAATGCTCCAGACTTTTGAACAACTTGTAATTTCTGGACAACACACCACACCCTTTTCATCTGTAGGCTTTTGTAAATACCATTCCCTCTGCCTGAAATCCTATTCCCCACAGTTCTCCCTACCATGACCTTCATCCACTTGGCTAAATCCTATTCCTTTTGTCCCAACTTAAGTATCACCTCCTCCAGGAAGCCTTCTCTGGCATCCATGGGGTGGTACCCCATTCACGTGCCTCCTTGGCACCAATGCCTCCCTTAGAGCATCCACCAACCATATTGTCCTGTAATGGCAGGATTGTGTTCTGTCTCCCCAACTAGACTCTGTTCCATGATGGCAGAGGCTAGGTCTTATTCACTGTTACATCCTCTGACCTCAATAGGCACTTGATAAGTTGTTATTTACAAAATCATGAACAGGACCAGATCCCTGCCCTCTCGGAGCTTCAGAGCTCACACCGTGGAAGGGAGTTCACTGCCCAGGATGGTTACTCTACAGCTAACTCTGCCCTTGAGAGCTTCAGGCCTCGTATCGTTCTCTGTCTCTCTCTCTCTCTCTCTCTGTCTCTCTCTCTCTCTCTCTCTCTCTCTCTTTCTACCCTCCCCCACTGTTGACAGTTTCATGTGAGTCGGGTGAGGTCTGAACAACGCCAGCCCGTTCCGGAGCCAGCCAGCTCCTCTCTGCAGAATGGCACCAGTCCATTTGATTTTCTCCCCTCCGCTGGCATGAGAAGCTTAGAGGCAGCCAGGAAATCGGTCTTGGGAATATTTGGCCTTTCCAGGCCCTTGGGATTAGAGCCTAAAAATCAGATCCAGGGAGCTAAGCTACTAACCTATCCCCCTGTTGACTAGCGGGGGCTCCTTGCTTTCACTCAGCTCCCTGGGCCCACCTGTCTCTTCTTATTCTCCCCGTTCTTTATCACCACTCATAGGACAATTTCCATTTTTGACGGTGGTTCTGTATAGGCTACAGTGAAAATCTTTTGGGGAATTTACTCATTTACTATGACTCCTTAGTTGTACCCCTTACTCACAAGGGCTCTTGGCATCTATATTTTTGCCTCGTATCCAGTTCTCTCCACAGTACTGATTGGACCAAATTTGGATACCTGAGCCAATCTGAGCCCATCATATTCTCTTACCTAGGAACTGGTGCAACAAGGGTCTGGTTTGGCCTGAACTGGTCTCTTAAATGAAAGTGATGTAAACTAAAGAGCTCTGTGGTGGCTTCTCTCACCTACGAAGTAGAATGGGAAGCATAGAAGGCTGGTCTACAGAAAGCGAAAAAAGAACCAGAAACATATGTATGAGATGTCAGGGTCAGTTGTTTCATTCCTGGTTGCAGCTTCGTTCTAAGGCCCAGCCTCATCCCTTCCCACAGATACCTCCTCGGTGTTCAGCAATTATCGACCGAGCACCTAATGTGTGCCAAGCATGAATTTTTAAAGCACTTAGTCTAAGTGGTGAGAAAAAATAGATACAATCCACGTCCGCATGGAGCATACAACCTAATTAACCAAATACTCACAAAACTAAATACATAATCACAAATGGGTTGAACTACTCTGAAAGAAAAGTACAGGGTGACTTAAAAATACATCTAACAGGAAGACCTGGTCTAGTCTGGAGAATTAAGGAAGGCTTTCCTGAGGGAGTAACATCTGGATGGATTTAGGAAACAGAGGAGCATCCACGGGCTGATAAGATGATTCCTAAACCAAACCAATGCAGCAGAGGCAGGATTTCAGGGTCAGAGGTGACCACAAAATGCAAAGTGAATCATCCACTGGGAGAATACTGGACCTTCCACAAACTGAGGAACAGGAATCCAAGTCAATCTTATCTAGACCGTAAGAGGCAAGTTGATACCTGGGCCTCATCTGATTGAATTAGTTGGGATGTAGCTTGAGCACCAGGAGTTTTTGAACTCCTCAGGTGACTTAACTGTGCAGCCATGGTGGAGAATCACTGACTACCGAACTGCAATGAAAGCCTAGCTGGTGGCAGAAACCCTGATTTTATAGCAATACTGATCCTTATAGTCACACAACTTCCCCAGCACCATCGAGCAACAAATTCCTGTGATTGAATCTTACACAGTCTGTATCATAACTGATAAGACCCCTGCCACATAGCATGCTGGGACCTTGGGCAAAAAAAAAACAAGAGAGAAAGTGACCCTGAAACAGCCTGAGGTATCATCTAGGCTCATCAACTAGGAAAGAGCTCAGATTCCAAGGAAAACAAACAGTGGTAAGGCCAAGGAAGAGAAAGAGAAAGACTGCTGGACTGGCATAGAGCTTAAAGAACTGAGAACAATTCTCCTAGCCTAGCCACCTACTCTCAATGCTTGCCACAGAATGCCAAGAATTTGGGGGTCAGAAAGCCGTGCAATTGTACTTTTGGGGTCTTGCTGGACAGTGAAAGATACAGTGTTAGTGGCCACAGCAACAGTGTGCTGATAAATGTCTAACAACCTACTCTCTAGGGAGGGGAAAGCCCTGATTTGCAGCTTTTGCCAATTACAGGAATGTAAATACTCCCATCATGGCAGATTTCAAGCTACTAACATGACATCACTGAAAGCAGAGCTGGGAAGAGATGCACATGATTGGCTCTCGTGAGCTCACATGAATCATCTCTAGCACACCCCTGGCACCAGCAGATAACCTGAATGAGTTTTGCAGACTGGGGTCATCCAGGAATTCTGAGTATCTGGCATTCACATTTAATTTTTGACATATATAATAAATACCACTTTCTGTTAATTAACATTCTAAATGTGAGAGGGGAAAGATTATTTGTACTCTCTTCTCCCGATCTTCCAAGGAGAGTGAATCCCAGAGAAGAGATGTCTGGATTTCTGGAGAAGCTACCAAAAGGGATGGGAGAATATTTGGGGAGGGAGGAGTGATGACGTTGCTAATGTTGACAGAGGAACTTTGGGGAAAGAACAGAGATGCCTTAAAAGGAATTTTTTTGGAGTAAGTTTTGCTGTGTGGTACACAATGTTAAATCTGGTACTCCAGATTTCCTTAAGAAATCTTCAGTAAAGTGTGCATTTCTCACAAAAACATTTGGCATTCAATTTGATTTAAGGAGGAATAAAGTAAAGTGCTGAATTTGGTCCTGTGGTGGGTATACAGCAAGAGAAGAGGCTGCCTAAAGGGATAGAGTCGTATTCAGATTAGATGGATAAGAGCAATAATAACCTGACAATAACAACCATCCTTGCTGAGCACTGACCACATGCCCAGCATGGCTCCATGCATTTCATGAATATTCATCCATTTAATCAGGCAGCAAATCAGTTCAAATCAGAACGCAGACAAACTGATCCAAGAACCCAAGCTTAATTAGCTACTACATCATATGACCAATTACAGGGATGTAAATTTTCACATGGTATATGGAATATGGAACACAATGTGTATTTTTAGGTAACTAGCATCTATTTCAACATAGAACATTTTGGATTTTTGTAATTAGGATGTTTGACCTAGAATTCAGACATTCCCAGGAGACTGGAACCTTATAGTACTTCTAGCAAGCATTGCCTTTGAAATGAATGAAAACCTTAGACGGACTATAAGGGGGGTTTCCGGTGTCAGTCGGGGAGGTGGGTATTTTCTTTCTGAGGCATCTGAAGTGGCTACAGAAATCCATTATGCACCCACTACATACAACTTAATTAAACATATTATTAAGCACCAATTGGGGTCTGCAATGATGAGGAAGAGAGTTTCTCTTGCATCTCACTCATCTAGGAGGAGAGTGGGGGAGTGGAGCAAAAAAGCAAGCATGGCAGCTCATACCTGTAATCCCAGCACTTTGGGAGGCAAAGGCAGGCAGATCACCTGAGGTCAGGAGTTCAAGACCAGCCTGGCCAACATGGTGAAACCCCATCTCTATTAAAAACACAAAAATTAGCAGGGTATGGTGGTGCACACCTATAATTCCAGCTACTCAGGAGGTTGAGGCAGCAGAATCACTTGAACCTGGGAGACAGAAGTTGCAGTGAGAGACTGTGCCACTGCACTCCAGCCTGGGCAACAAAGACAGACTCCATCTCAAAAAATTAATAATAATAATAAAATAAAGGCAAGTTTACCCTTAACTCGGTGCCAGGGGGCAGACATGAGGGTGCATGAGAAAGCAAATGAGTAAGTGCTACTCAGGACCTCAGGACGTGGCACAGAAATCATGAGAATTTTCCCAGGCTGATAAATTGTGGGCTTAGCTCTGAAGGATTCCAACAGGTACAGTTGGAGAGTGAAAGCAGTCCAGGGAGAGGAAAAGCCCAAGCAGAGAACAGGGCAGGGGCAGGACTGCAGGCATGGGGAGGGAGCATGAGGAAGAGGCCAGAGGCTATTTATCTAGGAGCTCACAGTCTCCTCTGGATTGTCTTATAATAATGAAAGTAGATAAAATTATAATGATATTATTATGAGAAGCTGACAAATCAACAGGACTATTTTGTTTTGAAAAAATAAAGAGTACCTTAAATAAAAGTTATTATACTTCCACTAATGCTAATTAATAACAATTAATTAATAATGAACCAGTTCACTGAGGCTTAAAATTGAAAAGGCAGACCAGAGTCACTCTGGGCAGATCTGGGATGCAGTCAGTTTATAAGTACCTCCTCTCCTCTCTCCCACTCCCCTAGCTCTATGTTTCTATCCTCTCCCTTGGCTCAGTTCTTGAGGTCCATTATACCCTCAGCTACCCTGGATCTCCTTCCATGATGTCCTTTTTTTTAAAATTTTACTTTAAGCTCTGGGATACATGTGCAGAATGTGCAGGTTTGTTACATAAGTATACATGTGTCATGGTGGTTTGCTGCACCCATCAACCCATCATCTAGGTTTTAAGCCCCACATGCATTAGGTATTTGTCCTAATGCTCTCCCTCCCCTTTCCCCTCATGCCCCCGACAGGCCCTGGTGTGTGATGTTTCCCCTCCCTGTGTCCATGTGTTCTCACTGTTCAACTCCCACTTATGAGTGAGAACATGCAGTGTTTGGTTTTCTGTTCCTGTGTTAGTTTGCTGAGAATGATGGCTTCCAGCTTCATTCACGTCCCTGCAAAGGATATGAACTCATTCTTTTTTATGGCTGCATAGTATTTCATGGTGTATATGTGCCACATTTTCAAGTCTTTGCTATTGTAAATGGTGCTGCAATAAGCATATATGTGCATGTGTCTTTATAGTAGAACGATTTATAATCCTTTGGGCATATACCCAGTAATGGCATTGCTGGGTCAAAGCGTATTTCTGGTTCTAGGTCCTTGAGGAATCGCCACACTATCTTCCACAATGGTTGAACTAATTTACACTCCCACCAACAGTGTAAAAGTTTTCCTATTTCTCCACAGCCTCGCCAGCATCTGTTGTTTCCTGACGTTTTAATAATCACCATTCTAACTGGCCTTGAGATGGTGTCTCATTGTGGTTTTGATTTGCATTTCTCTAATGACCAACAGTGATGATGAGCTTGTTTTCATATGTTGGTTGGCTGCATAAATGTCTTCTTTTGAGAAGTGTTTGTTCATATCCCTCGCCCACTTTTTGATGGGTTTTTTCTCTTGTAAATTTGTTTAAGTTCCTTGTAGATTCTGGATATTAGACCTGTGTCAGATGCGTAGCTTACAAAAGTTTTCTCCCATTCTGTAGGTTGCCTGTTCACTCTGATGATAGTTTCTTTTGTTGTGCAGAAGCTCTTCAGTTTGATTAGATCCCATTTGTCAATTTTCGCTTTTGTTGCAATTGTTTTTGCTGTTTTAGTCATGAAGTCTTTGCCTATGCCTATGTACTGAATGGTATTGTCTAGGTTTTCTTCTAAAGATTTTATGGTTTGGGTTTTACATTTAAGTCTTTAATCCATCTTGAGTTAATTTTTATATAAGGTGTAAGGAAGGGGTCCAGTTTCTGTCGGTGCTCTACATGTTCAGAAAAACTTTTCTAGTAATGAACTATAGAAATGATCCCTGAAAGTATAGTCTTCATGATCAGTACTTTCTTGATGCTGTCTTTTCTTTTCTTTTTTCTTTTTTTATTTTTTTCTGTTTTTTTAGATAGATTCTCACTTTGTCCCCCAGGCTGGAGTGCACTAGCATGATCTCGGCTCACTGCAACCTCTGCCTCTGGGGTTCAAGCTATTCTTGTGCCTCGGTCTCCTGAGTAGCTGGGATTCTGGGATTACAGGCAAATGCCACCATGCCTGGCTAGTTTTTTGTATTTTTAGTAGAAATGGGGTTTTGCCATGTTGGCCAGGCTGGTCTCAAACTCCTAGCCTCCCACAGTGCTGGGATTTCAGGCATGAGCCACCACGCCCAGCTTGATACTGTCTTTTCTATCAAAAGATATCACTTTTGTGTGTCAGGTCCAGGGAGTTCAAGATAACCTGAATTGAAACTCAGGTGATAATGGCTAATTATAACCTTCAGTGGAAACATATTGGCTGCAAAACCAAAAGTTCAGGTACTCTGAGAATTTCAGGCCAATAGGAGAGATTAGGGCAGGGTCGTCCAACTCCCCTCAGATCATACCCAATAGGAGACTCCTGATTCCATCTACAGGGCTGGCAACAGTTGGGGGAAATTCTTTAGGAAACCATAGGCCAAACTGAACAAAGGAAAACGTAGAATGTGGCTAGAGGGTACTCTATGACCTCTTGTGCTCTGGTCCCTGTTTTCCTTCCTCCCCTGAGGAAACGCAGAGATGTTTTTGGAATGTAATTCTAGATAACTCAGGCTATTGAGTTGCATTTCATCTGGCAATTCAGACAGGCCTGATGAGCCAGCATAAAGGGAGACTGGAGGTGGGGGAGGGAGGGGACAAAGGAAGGTGGTGACAAGAGCAGCTTAAGGAGGAAAAGACCTGCAAATCTGGACCCAGCAGGTTCAGCCTCTGAGTCCAATGTCCATCTGAAGGCCAAGAACATCACCAACCACCCGATGGGAATCCCCAGCCTTTCCTGATTGCTTCGGCCAAAGTCCATGACTCTCATTTCTAGACATTTCACTGTTTACAGAGTGCTTCCCAGAAAGAGTGTCTTGCAGTGGCCCTGGGACAAGGTCTTCTGCTGTTGATATGCCAATTATACAGATGAATACACTGAGGTTGAGAATTCCAGCGATTTGCCAACATTGTTCTGTGAGTGAGAACTGGGACTTCACTCTAGGTCTGCCCATTTTAAAACCAGTCCTCTCCCACCTGCTCTTCCTTCTCCATTGCTGTGGTCAAATGACGATCCAGAATTTCTCTTTGATTTCTTTAGTTGATGACCTCTCAGCATTTACTATGAATAAGCATCTGCTGCCAAACAATTTCAGGAAATAAAAAGATGGGGAGAAAAATGTCTCCTGCCCTCAAGTTATAAGCATGAGAGATTTTGAAATAGCAGGTCAGAGGCTTCTGGTCTATGTGCTTTCAAAAGCAACCATAAACTCCACTCTCCTTCCGACCTTCACCCTAGAGTCAGTCATTCATTCAACAAATGTGTATTGAGTACCTGCATGTCAATGGATCATATTGTGTGCAAATTCTTGGAGATACTACAATAAATACTGGATTGATACTGAGGGGCCCAGAGAGGACATGGAGGAGGCCGCTCAATATCCAGTGTAGCAATGATGGAGGTGGTGGGACTGATGGGAAGAGAAGTGGAGAGGTTCGAGAGTTATTTAGAAGCACAGCACGACTCAATGCTGGATTCAAAATAGAGGGCAAAGAGGGGAAAGACAAAGGGGCACTCCTGCGTTTCTGTCTTGCCCTGTCCTAGGTGCTGAGGTTACAATGGGGACACGGCAGTTAAGGTCCTTGCTTTCATGAAGCTTACATTCTAGAGAAGGGAGACAAATTAGAAACCAATAAAAAAAAAAATAAACAAGTATATGTTGAAACTAAAACCAATGCAAACAGAGCTTCTCTTGGGAAAAAAGAAGCTCAGATCATATGAATGTCAGGCTGAGCTTCACAAATCAGCCTACAACCTTCTAAATTAATACCAAGAGTTGGTTCTCTACCAGATCATATAAAAACAAACCCCTTTATTACAAAACCACACACACACACAAAAAAAAACATATGAAAGCTCAGTCAAGAGTCAGACTTGGAGGGACTTTTGCAAGACCTAAGGAAAGATGTTATTGCTGATAAACCACAGTCCCATCTTCAAGGCTTGGTGGATGCAGGGCCTGATAAAACAGCAGATTTCATTCACGTGGGAATGAGCTGGGAAGATAACATTATCATGATGACTTCAGGGTCAAATTAGAGCCTCTTGTAAATCAAAATTAAATTATGCTTTCAGTATAACAAGCAAGAAGTTCAGATTCCAGGACATCAATATGTGTTTGTTCACATGTGGCTTTTATATTTCAAAGGGTAATACTGTCTGAAATCAGCCCAGCCCACCCCACAGTGTTCTCTCTTTGAACCTAATGCATTTGACATCCACGGTGCCTGTTTGGCAATTAACCACACACTGCCCGTGAACTTGAATTGTTGTCTTATATTGTTCTTTATCTCTTCCAGTGTTGAACTTATGCAATGATGATTCATCCACCAACTGGTTCACAGGGATTACATCTGACCTTTACACTTTTTTAACCTTGAATGATGACAAGCCTTCATTTAATCCACAGTTTGTTGAATGCCTACTATGTGCTGGCCACATCATTAGACACTGGGGATAGGTAGAAAAGGTCATGTGTAGCATCTTGGAGATTACAGACTAGAGGAAGGAAGAGACATTAGCCATCACTAAAATCAATCTACTGTGACAGACTGAGACACATGCAATGAAGGAAAAGAATTCAGCTCCATAAGAATGGCTCATATTCAGGAAACCAGATCTGGACTAGAGGGAATCAAAGGATTCCCTAAGGAAGTGAAACTGTCATTGAGAAGGAAAGTAGAGGAGGAAGAATGTGCGAAGACCCTGGGCAGGAGGAAACATGGGCCAATATGTGCACTGTGCACGAGTTTGCCCTGCAAACTGCCATTGGGGCCACAGCAAAGAAAGCAAGGTGTGGAGTGAGGCAAGAGACTTAGGTGAGTCCCTGCAAACTTTCTTAAACGCAATGGGAAGCCATTGAGGGATATGCAAGACAGAACAACGTGATCAGATTTGCATATTGGAAAGGTCTCCTGACGGCAGCATGGAGCAGACTTCTCTAACCATTTGACTACATACCCTTACAACTGATAAAGTTTTGAGTACACACCTTTGGTTTATGTAAATGTGTGTGTGTGTGTATGTGTATATATATATACACATACACACACACACACTGTATCATTTATATACATTATAAAACATACAAATACAGAACATTTTTAAAAGCTAACAAAAAATAGTTTTTAAAGTCTTGACAATGTGTTGATAATTGTTGAAGTTGAGTGATAGGCACATGGGGGTCATAATTATATCTCGTTTTTTTAATTAACTAATTTTTTTGAGACAGGATCTTGTTCTTTCACCCAGGCTGGAGTGCAGTGGTTTCACCCAGGCTGGACTGTATAACTCACTGCGTTGATCTCCTGGGCTCAAGTGATCCTCCTACCTCAGTCTCCTGAGCAGCTGGGACTACAGACACAGGCCATCACACCCAGCTAATTGTATTTATTTATTATTTATTTATTTTTGTAGAGAAAGAGTCTTGCTATGTTTCCTAGGCTGGTCTTGTACACTTGGCCCCAAGCAATCCTCCCACTTCAGTCTCTTAAAGTGTTAGGATTACAGGCATGAGCCACCATGCCCAGCCTGGTGATTATATTTTCTATTTTATGTGTGTTTGAACGTTTCCCTAGTGAAATGATTTTAAGTCTTGAAAATTATGACTGCATGTTATCATTAGTTAATATCGCCAAGGACAATATATACTTAGGGTAAGAGTTGTTACTAATAAACAATAGTAGATATTTGTCCATATTTCATCCTGTATTTTTGATTAGCTTATTGCTGCCCTTTCCTTGCCTGTAGTATTACAGTCACGCTTAACGTTCTGAGAAATGTGTCGTTTGGCCATTTTGTTGTCGAGCATCATAGAGTATACTCGTGTACACCTAGATATTCTAGCCTACTGCACACCCAAGCTGTATGGTAGAGCCTATTACTCCTAGGCTGCAAACCTGTACAGCAGGCTGCTGTACTGAACGCTATAAGCAATTGCAACAGTATTTGTTGTATTAGTATTTGTGTATCTAAACACAGGAAAGGTAGTATGTTGCACTACTACATTACAACAGCAATGACTTCACTAGGTGACAGGAATTTTTGAGCTCCATTATAGTTGTTGTTTTTTGGGGGTTTTTTTTTTTTTGGTTTTTTGGCTTTTTTTTTTTTTCTGAGACAGAGTCCCACTATGTTGCCCAGACTGGACTTCAGTGGCACGATCTCAGCTCACTGCAACCCCTGCTTCCCGGGTTCAAGCAATTCTCGTACCTCAGTCTCCTGAGTAGCTGGGACTACAGGCACACGCCACCACACCCTGCTAACTTTTATATTTTTGGTAGAGACAGGGTTTCACCATTTTGGCCAGGCTAGTCTCGAACTCCTGACCTCAGGTGATCTGCCCACCTCAGCCTCCCAAAGTGCTGGGATTACAGATGTGAGCCACCACACCCGGCCCATTATAGTTTTATGGAACACTGTCACTGTCACAGTCATATATGCGGTCCATCATTGACTAAAGCATTATTATGCAGTGTATAATTGTATCTTTAATCTTCAAAAAGGATTCAGGAATCCTTTTAGGTTGCTTGTCTATTGTTTGGAAGTTCGTTTAATTGGAACTACTTAATGTAATCCAGGAACAGCATTCTCCTGGAGAAGATACAAACGGCAGTTCATTGCAACACAACGAGAGCGAACAAAACCACGCAGCCTCCCTGAGAACGCCGTCATGTTCTGGAGTCCCCAGATACCTCTTGAACCAAACATTGACTTTAGACTGGCTGAGAGAAGAATTGGGCAAGGAGCCACAACCAAGCCAGTCACCAAATGTCAGGAAGGCTTGCTTTCTTAATTTTAACATAAATAAAAATCAAAATACTAATGGCTTCTGCCTGCAGGACAATGGATCATATTGTGTGCAAATTCTTGGAGATACTGCAATAAATACTGGATTGATACTGAGGGGCCCAGAGAGGACATGGAGGAGGCCGCTCAATATCCAGTGTAGCAATGATGGAGGCGGTGGGACTGCTGGGAAGAGAAGTGGACAGATTCGAGAGTTATTTAGAAGCACAGCACGACTCAATGCTGGATTCAAAATAGAGGGCAAAGAGAAGAAAGACAAAGGGTACTCCTGCATTTCTGTCTTGCACAGATAATTGTGTCTTATACAAAAAAAATTATTTCAATGTTGAATTGTTAGCACATTGACACAAAATTTAAACCAATTTGTGCTATTTAAATGGACTATCTTGCTAATTGTGCTTATGGTGATATTTTCTCTGCATTGGTTTTTTGTTTTGTTTTGTTTTGTCTGTTTTTGAGATGGAGTCTCTCTGTCACCCAGGCTGGAGTGCACTGGTGTGATCTCAGCTCATTGCAACCTCCGCCTCCCAGGTTCAAGCAATTCTCCTGCCTCAGCCTCCCAAGTAGCTGGGATTACAGGTGCCCACCACCACACCCAGGTAATTTTTGTATTTTTAGTAAAGAAGGGGTTTCGCCATGTTGGCCAGGCTGGTCTCCAACTTCTGGCCTTAGATGATCCGCTCGCCTTGGCCTCCCAAAGTGCTGGGATTACAGCCTTGAGCCACCATGCCCTCTGCTTTGGTTTTTAAGCCATTCTACTATAGAGAAAGTGCAGTGGGTTTTCACTTAGCTAATCTTACCTGTGGGAAGCTTTTGATTTTGAATCCTGAGCCCAGGTAGAGTCTCAGAAACAATAAAGCTTCACAGTATTCGACCTGCCCGTCCAAACCTGTATAGTGCAGCCCACAGCCCAGGGGCTTTGATTCCTCCTTCCCACCACCAAGAAGCAGCTCCTTCAGGCCTGGATTCCCCAGCAGGAAGTCCTCCCTGTGAGAGCACATCACATCCCCAGCGGCGGGCAAGGGGAGCCCTGGGCCTGGGCCAAGCAGATAATCATCTTCTGTAGGTTTACTGTTGGGGCACCAGGAAGACCGAGCCCCAAGATCCAAATTCCCTCTCCCATCCCCCCGGCATTGTTACCTGACACCCCTCCCCGCTGCCCTTGGAAATGAATTACTTTGCATTAAATATCATCTCCCAGGCATTACTCTCAGGAGTAATGTTTCACTCCCGAGAGGAGTAAAACATGATCACTGTCACCTTAATGTGAGTGGATTTAGCAGAATACTTTTCTTAGAGTCAGAAAAAGCCCCGTGTCTTAGTTCATTTTCTGCTGCTGTAACAAAATGCCACAGACCGGGTAATTTCTAAAGAATAGAAGTTTATGTGGCTCACAGTGCTGGAGGCTGGGAAGACCCAGAAATGGTGCCAGCATCAGGCAAGGGTCATGCTATGGCAGAAGGCACCACATGGCAAGCAAGTGCACGAGACAAAGAGAAAAATGGGGCTGAACTCATCCTTTTTATCAGGGGTCCATTCCAGAGATAACTAACCCACTCCGATTATAATGGCATTAATCCATTTATAAAGGCAAAGTCCCCACGGCCTAATTACCTCTTACTACTGTTATAATGACATTTGGGTTGTCTTTCTTTTTTTGAGGGGGGAGTACATAATTTTTTTTTATTTTTCCATAGGTTATTGGAGTACACGTCGTGTGTGGTTACATGAGTAAGTTCTTTAGCGGTAATTTGTGAGATTTTGGTGCACCCATCACCCAAGCAGTATACACTGCACCATATTTGTAGTCTTTTACCCCTCGCTCCCCTCCCACTCTTCCTCCCAAGTCCCCAGAATTCATTGTATCATTCTTATGCCTGGCCATTAAGTTTCAACACATAAACTTTCAGGAAACACATTCAGGGTCTCACAGAACACTATGTGTCCTGCAGACATGGAAACTAGCAGGCAGGGAAACTCCTGCTACAAACACCACTAACGTGCTCTTCCTCAATCTCCAGGTTGCAAGGGGCAGACAAACAGAGAGGGCTCCCCACCCAGAGCTCATTCCCCCAACTAGGGAGATTATGCAGTTGTAGAGGGGTTCGGGGGGAAGGGAGAATGACAATATCTTTAAGGATTTTAAAATGCTAATTTACTGAGCAATTTTGTGTGTCTGGCACTTGGAAATGCACTTTACAGGCAAAATCTCGTGTACTCCTTACTCCAACTCCATGAGGTAGGTAACTCTTACCGCCTGCATTTGACAGATGACTAAAGAACAGAGACGTAAGTACTTGCTTAAAGTAACACAGGATGAGTGATGAAGCCAAGGTTATATTTCAGATAGCAGGGTTTTTATAAAACTGCCCTAAGAATGAAGAGCATGATCTTGGGTGGCCTCAGAGCCTGTTTTCTATTCTTAAAATGAGAGGCAGGTTGATCTCAGGGCTCCTCCCAGCTCAAACATCCTACAAATACATTGAAACATAATCTTCCCATCCAGCCAGACATTCTCTCTTAAACAAAGTGTAATTAACAGTGCTTTGTGCTGGCTCAGAGGAATAGACACTGTTTCCAGGAGGTAACCAGGTGTTAGAATGGCTGTCTTTTTTTAATTCTTAAAAATGAAAAAGTTACTCTAGCACTAATAAGAGTAATACCTGGGCATTCAATGTGTTGGGTGGAAAAAGAACTATCAACCTACTGAGTGGATGGGGAAATTTGAAGTCACGCTCTTGTGTTATGGCATTGTGTTGCTGTAACCAAGGCTTGGGGAGGCTTAGTGCCTCAGCTGTTCCATCAGCTGGGAACTATTCATGTTTCTCAATTCTCAGAGTTATTGTGGTTTAAGCAGAATAATTTTCCACAAAGACATTTAACAGGTGGCCTAGAGTCCCTATTTGGTGCCCAGGACAGTCATAATAACCAGTCCTTGCTGCAGACAACTTTTCAGAAGAGGAAGTGCCTTTCTTTATAACCCGGAGGAGACTTCATCTGGGACCTGCCTCTTGTTGATTTATCTTAAGTCTACTTTTATCATTCCAGGGAAGCGCCATAAATAAGCTACTCCTGGCTGTGGCTACGGGTTCATAAACCTCACTTCAACACTTAAGAACACCACCTTGGTTAAGTCACCTAACACCTCCAAACCTCAGCCTCCTCGCCTGGAAAATTGAGATTATGTTAGGCTGATGCAAAAGTAATTGTCGTTTTTGCCATTGTACTTTACAGGGTCACTGACAATATTAAGGGATTTTTTTATATGAGAATATGCCCAGCATAGGGTTTCCATACATTAAGTATTGCATAAGCATTTGTTAAATCGAAATAGTAAGTTGCAAATCTCACAGCCTGGAAGAGGAAAGTTAAAGATTTTATGTCATGCAGAGGAAAGTTATTTTGGAACTCTATGTAGCCTCCAAAAGTAACTGGAAATTTCATTCCATTTATTCAGCAAGTCTTTATTGAGTATCTATTGCGTACCACTCACTGTTCAAGGCAGTGAGGATACAGAGATGAACACAACAGGCAAGAAAGTGCTCACATGGCACTTACTTAATGTAAGCTACTTGGAATTTTCAAAAGTTTAAATCCACTTGGAAACACAGTATCATTTAAAGCTATTAGGCCATTAAGAAAACCCTGTCTCAGGCCGAGCACAGTGGCTCACGCCTGCAATCTCTGCCTTTTGGGAGGCCGAGGCGGTCAGATCACCTGAGGTCAGGAGTTTGAGACCACCCTGGCCAACATGGCAAAACCCCGTCTCCACTAAAAATACAAAAATTAGCCAGGCATGGTGGCACACACCTCTAATCCCAGCTCTCGGGAGGCTGAGGCAGGAGAATCGCTTGAACCCAGGAGGCAGAGGTTGCAGTGATCCAAGATCACACCACTGCACTCCAGCCTGAGTGACAGAGTGAGACTGCCTCTCAAACAAAAACAAAAAACAAAAACCATCTCTGGCCTCTAAGCTTGGCATCAGCAAAGGACAGCCACATGCTATTACAACACTTTTCTTGATGGCCCTATCAGAGAGCAAATTCCTGGGCTGGAAGGATGGTACTCTCACCCAGTGTGACATTTCCTGTGTCCTCAGGTATCCTTTCTGGCCTCAGTGGACAGGCAGCGTGGCGTAACACAGCCTCTCTTTCCCAACATATGTTCCTCAAGGCATAACTAGATGAGCAATGGAAACTTCCCACATAAGTTCAAGCAACAACGGATTGAACCAAGTTAAACAGGTTTCTTTGCTTCAGGCCTTCTCTGAGACTTTAGTAAGCTAAGTTGCTTATGAACCTCCAAGAAAGGATTCGCAATTTGCAGCCTTCCCACAGTGCTTTGACCATGGAATGTTCTTTATTCCAGAGCACGTGGTTCTTTATTCCAGAGCAATGTGGAATGTGGTTCTTGATTCCAGCATGTTCTTCACTGGAGAGCAAGAGACTCCAAAGGACTCTTTCAGGAGGAACACTGGTCTTCAACAGTACACATTTCCAGGCTTGGAAAGAAGGCAGGAGCCCCGAGTTCTGGTCCCAGTATGACACTGACTCACTGTATGACCTCAAGTGGGTCAACTTACCTCCCTAAGGCATAGTTTCCTCAGCTAGAAAATGTGTTTGTGCTGTTAAGGTGGGCTAGGAAGGTAATGAAGAGGAGGGAGGAGGCTGAACTACAACCCCCGAAGGTCTCTTTTAGGAGGAAGACTTCATCATCAGGGAGGCCACCAACCTCCCTGGTGTACAAGCAGGCTCAAGACTTTCCACTGGCCTGTAGGATTCAGTGAGCCCCTCACCACCAGGACCCTGTGTTGGACTGGGCTGCATTCTCCATCCCATGGATCATTCCTGCTTCTCCCTTTCAAACCTACTAGAGCCTCTCCATCCTATGGCCTACTAGTTCCCTAAACCCCCTCCATAGCCTGTGCCAGCAGCCAAGTAGAGCCTTTAAGAGGTTCCAGGACAAGTAAAACTGAGCACAGTTCCATCTGAACTGTTTCTAGAGGGCTAGGTGAAAATTGTACAAATAGTATTCCTATTTCTAGCAGGATCAACCATGTACAAATAATATATTGATCTCTCCCCCTTGAGAGAGCTCTCACTCTATGTATAGATATCTATGGAAATATATATAGAAAGAGAAAAAAACCCTAGAGAAGATGCAGCCAATACAATAAAATATTAACAGTGGTTTTCTTTGGGTTATAGGACAAACCACTGCTAATATTTTATTATTTAAAATATTAAACTCTTTAAATGTTTCTACATATCCTAAATGGCCTTTAATAAGCATGTATTATTTTTATGATGCAAAAACAAAACTAGCCCCTCCCCTCCCCCTTTGTAAAAGTCATCTAGTGTAGGTCTGAGTGTGGAAGAAACCACCCAGCATTTTGTCAAGTTGCCCCAGCAAGAGTCCTCTGTGTTCCTGTCTCCCATTACCTTGGCTTACTTCCCTGATTCCTAATTTTCAACACCAACACCCAAGAAGTTTTTAATAGCTCCTCAACTGAGTTCTTGGCATTTCCCTGTGACCTCCTGATATCAGCTGGTGCAGGCCCCAAGGCCTCAGAGTAACCATATGTAGTTGTGTGGATTGTCCTCTGCACAACTCAAGGAGTTACAATTGAAATATGACAATGTGAATGGCACCTCCTGAGTTGTGCAGTGCACAGTCCACCCAACTATACATGGCAGCCCTGCCTGGTGCTCCGAGCCATTATCATGATTGTCTAAACATTTTATTACATGAGGTGCTACTCAGAAGATGAAAGTCACTGGGCTTGGGAGGTAGCACACTGATCTATCACAGCATGGGCTCCAGAATCAGATTGCCTGGTTTATACATTGCCTCTGCCACTTAACAGATGAGTGATCTCAGATAAATTATTTAATTTCTCTACTAGCACAGCTTCAGTTTTCTTACCTATAAAGGGAGATAACACTAGTACTTACCTCCTACTATTGCTCTGATAATAAAATAAAGTTAAAAAACGGCTCACTTAATTTTCTGTCCCATGGTAAGCATTCAGTATACGTTAGCTATTATAACTGATTCATTTCCTATGAAGTCACACACAGAGACCTAAGACAAGGTCTTCTATGCTAATTACATCTTATATTTTTATTTAGCTTTCTCTGAGTGGGGTGTGGTGGCAGGCACGCTAGGGTGGGAGTACGTTCCATAGGACCAGAGCTGACTCACGGGTACTCACCAAAGTCGCACAGAGTCCAGAGAGCCAGGCTGATTCAGGGATGGCGAGGGTTGCCTAAGAAGAGACACCAGCAGCAACGGCAAGAGGCAAGATAGAGACGAGGGCAGAGATCCCAAGACTGCAGCATTCAATGGGAAAGACACTGGGGGGAGCCAAGGACAGAGTCGACAGCTCCTGAACCACCGCTGGGAGACCCTTGGGATGCTCTCAGCTTGTGTGTGGAGACACTGGGTCTGTTGGGCCTCCTTAAATGTCAGAGTTAAAGCTGTTTCTTTCTACAGGAGTTAGGGTGGCTCCAGCTGTGAGTTTTGAAAACATCTAAAATAACAGTGGCATGGCCGACGCAGTGGCTCGCACCTGTAATTCCAGGACTTTGGGAGGCCGGGGTGGGTGGATCACCTGAGGTCAGGAGTTCAAGACCAGCCTGGCCAACATGGTGAAACCCCATCTCTACTAAAAATACAAAAATTAGCCAGGTTTGGTGGTGTACGGCTGTAAGCCCAGCTACTCGGGAGGCTGAGGCAGGAAAATGGCTTGAACCAGGGAGGCGGAGGTTGCAGTGAGCCAAGATTGTGCCACTGCACTCCAGCCTGGATGAGAGTGAAACTCCATCCTAAAAAAAAAAAAAAAAAAAAAAAAGTGGCTTGAACAAGATAGAAGTTTATTTCTTGCCCAAGTGAAGGTGTGGAGATGAGAATCCCAACACTGGTCTTACGGCTCTGTTCCTTCCAGCTCACGCCTCCATTCTCTTCAGGGTATAGCCTCATCCTTGCGGTCCAATTAGCATCCATGTCTAGGCGGCAGTGGGAAAGAGAGATGAAGAGAGGGAGGTGGTCTAACATTGCCAGAAGCTGCCACACAACTGTTCCACCTATGCCCAGAACTTAGTCGTGGCCACACCTGGATGCAGGAAAACTGAGCAGAGTCTTTATTTGGGGCAGTATATTATTTTCCTGTTGCTTCATAGCAAATCACCACAAACTTAGCAGCTTGAAACAATACAGATCTATTATCTTACAGTTCCAGAGGCCTGAAGTCTAAAGTGGGTCTCCCTGGGCTAAAATCAAGGGGTCAGTAGGGCTGGTTCCTTCTGGAGGCTGTAGGGGAGAACCTATTGTCATGCCCCTTCCAGCTTCTAGTTGTCTGCCCTTCAGTCCTGGTCACCTTCCATCTTCAAAGCCAGCAATGGCTGGGTGAGTCTTTTTCCCGAGGCCCTCTCTCTGTTTCTGCCTCCCTCTTTCCCATTTAAGGGCCTGTGATTACACTAGGCACACCTGCATAATCCAGGTTAATCTCATTAAGAACAGTTTATTAGCATCCTTAATTCAACCTGCAACCTCAATTCTCCCTCCCCACCCTTTCCATGAAACGTAACAGATGCCTAGGTTCTGGGGATTGGGATGTGAACATTTTTGGGTGGAGTGGCAGGGGATTATTCTACCTACCACAGGCAACGGTGGCAAAAATTCTTTCCCTGTCGAGAAAGCAAGGACATCCCAGATTCTCCAACCAAGCTATGATTTCAGAGATGGTGCCAATCAGAATTCTGGATGAAGCAATTGTTTCAAGAAACGGGCCTGTGGCCCAAGCCAGGTCAGTCATGTCATTCCTCGTAGTCGGGCTGGAATTTTGATATTCTTTTTTCCTAGGATCACCAGTTCTGAGAATAGTGAAAACAGAGACATAGCAGTGGCCATCTTTGTCACCATTTGAAAAGCCCCCTGGTGTCGAACCCAGTGCAGAAGTGAGCAAGGATCTAAAATGGAAAGAAAGAGACTGAGCTCAGGGTGTCCAGCCGTGGCCACAGCCCAAGATCCACCCCTGGGCTTTTCAAGCACATAGGCCAGTACCTCTCTTCCTCTCTTGGGTTTTTCCTTAAACTAATTTGAGTTTCTTTCACTTGCACCCAAGTGCCCTCACTAATACACTCAAGAAATATATGTTGGGACATGGCACAACTTCCCAGAACCCTGAAGTGTCTCCTAAATTCCAGATATAAAATGCTATCATTCTAAATCAATGATTAGGACTGTGAGTCCCTTCCAGCTTTTATATGCCCTAATTAATATTCAAATGTCCTTGAGGTCACTTGGCCTAGCTCAGCCCAAAAGCATACACAATTTCTCCAAGTCCATTATTCCACATGGGAAATGCCTCATGTAACCAGAGGCCCCACCTGACAAACTTGCCTTCTCTCCTCCTTATGCATCTGCTGGGAACACTAACAAATACTCACGGGCAACTAACTGCAGGTCTCCATGGCTCTCGTGGGACATCCATATGGAAACCTGTGGCAGCAGGAAGAAGAGGACCCCAGATAGAAAGAAGAAACAGCTTGCTTTCTTTGAGTGGCAGCTGCAAAGGAATGGAGGTATTTCCTCTCTTCCCAAGCCTCTTCCCTAGCACAGCATTTCATGGCCCAAGTCCCTCCCTAAAGTCCAGTTCTTGGCTCTGTTCCAAGTTGTTCCAAGTGAAAGTCACATCTTGAAATGCAGCCTGAAGCAGGAATACTACCTTCCGGGAATTCAGCCATTAAGAAAGATATTTAGGAGTAATAAACATTACCTAGCGATCTACTATGCAGGGTAATGTCAAAATCAGAGCCCCCTGGAGCTGCCAGAAGGGGCTGTGGAACTGAAGAATTTTCCAAAGCACTGAGAAGCCATGTTCCTAATGTCAGTATCCCATTCCAGAATCCCCTGTGGGTAGGGTCCCTGGCTCATAAGAGCAGGTGTGCACATCCCTCCACAGACTTAAACATGTCCTGGTACCCTTCACTTTCTCCCAGGTGGATGGGACCTTCTCTATCATGCAGGCCTAGAGAGTCCTGAAGTTTCATCTGGATTCTGGTGGCTTTAAGGACACCAACATCCTTTTAAGTCACTAATTAAATGAGAAATTAATCCTCATGATCTTAGTATTTTGACTAAAATGAAGTGTGAAATCATAGTAATAACCACCATTTATGCAGTGCCTCCCAGGTACCAGGCACTTTACGCCATTACCTTCTCTAAACCTAACTACGACCTACCAAGGAGGCCTTATTATCCCCGTCTTACAAACCCAGAGCGGGTAAGTTAGTTGCCCAGGGTCTCACTTACAACAAGAAGGTATGTGCTCAAACATAACTCAATTCTATGGAATTAATTAATAAATTTTAAATGAATTTAAATGAATTAATTAATAAATTTTTAAAATTTAAATTAATTTAAATGAATTAGTTAATACATATTAAATATTTTAAATAATTTAAATTAATTTAAATGAATTAGTAATACATATTAAATATTTTAAATATTTTAAATTAATTTAAATGAATTAGTAATACATATTAAATATTTTAAATAATTTAAATTAATTTAAATGATTAATAATATATATAAATTAATTTGAATGAATTTATTTATTAATAAATTCATTTAAATTAAATGAATTTATTTATTAATAAATTCATTTAAATTAATTGATAAATCAATGAATTTTATCTAACAGATAACTCAAAATGAATGCCTCATTGTAACATATGATAAGGTTGTTGTAAATAAAAGCTCCACATTTATTTCCCTTCTATATGACTTTATTCTGAGAAAAATCCCTTGATGACATGGAGTTGAAGACTACTGAGGTTGTGCAAAGACCCCAGCTCTTGGAGAGCGGTTTTTGGATGTAATTCTGGCTCCGCCACTAACTAGCTGCGCAAGTTTGGACAAATCAGGTGCTACGGTTTGAATGCTTGTGTCTCTTTCAAAATTTATATTGAAATTTAATTCCCAATGCAACAGTCTCAAGAGGTGAGGCCTTTCAGAGTGATTAGGCCAGGAGGGCTCCACCTTTATGAATGATGAGTGCCTTTATGAAAGCACTTGAGGGAGCAAGTTCCTTCCATCCCTTCCACCACTTGAGGATGCAACACCATGGCGCCATCTTGGAAGCAGAGAGTGAGCCCTTGCCAGACATCAAATCTGATGGCACCTTGATCTTGGACGTACCAAACTCCAGAACTGTGAGAATTAAATTTCTGTTCTTTATAAAGTACTCAGTCTAAGGTATTTTGTTATAGCGCCATGAAGAGAGTAAGCATCAAGTAAGCAAGCTGAGCTTCAATCTTATGTTAAAAATTGGTGCTACAAATACCCACTTCTCTGGGTTTTTGTAAGGATCTTAGATAATTTCTGTGAAGTACCTAGCAATGAGCACATAGTGAGTACTCAATTGCACGTTATTATGAGAACTGAGATAATGATAATTGATTGACATGGGACAAAGTAATGGGTTCCATATATGGGCAGATGGTAAAAGCAGAGAACCCACTGAAAGAAAGCCTGGGAGAGATACAGTTAGGGTACTGGATAGCCAGCCCAGAGCAGAGGTCACCAGACAGTAAGATTCAAGGGCAGGGAAGTGCAGAGAGGATCAGAGGCTA
This sequence comes from Rhinopithecus roxellana, assembly GCF_007565055.1. NCBI lineage: Eukaryota > Metazoa > Chordata > Mammalia > Primates > Cercopithecidae > Rhinopithecus > Rhinopithecus roxellana. The sequence goes on from NC_044557.1 coordinate 102,923,288, forward strand.
TAGGGGGAGAGCTGAGAGTTATGAAAGAAGTGGTTCCATTACCAACATGCCAAGGACTCCATGGCCTGGAACTCAAGAGCTGGCATCAGGTAAAACCCCCTCTAAGACCTCTCCTCCAGAAGGCACACTTGCCCAGATGCTGACCTAACATCAAGGCTCTTGAGTTAACTTCCTATGCAAAGGGGCTGAGGCTCACGCAAGTTCACTTGCTCACTTGCTCTTCCATCATAAGATCAACAGCCCCTCTGCTTCCCCTATCCCCTTCCCCTATAACCCTCCAGGAGGCTGAGTTGAAACATTCTCTAGAGACACCTTTTCTTTGCAAAGGATGGTTGGGAGGCCCTTAAAAAGCAAATATTCAGCCTCATAAACATGTCATAAATCCATAACCAAGTTCTCCATGTTCTCTGTGTTTTCCTGTGATATATCTAATATCTTTCTACCCATGACTTTGAACCCACATCTTCTAGGTTCAGGTTACTAAGAAGTGGCTGTTCACAGGAGATTTTATTACTATTTATTACTCTTGTGTGGATGGAGCAGTTGCTTCTTTTTTATTCATCTCCAAGAAAATATATTCCCTGATGATCTCAGATAAAACCTATGAGATAGATTTTCTTTTCTTTCTTTCTTTTTTTTTTTTTGGAAGAAGTCCCTCCTACTTCTGGTAGGTTATTGTCTGACCTGGATTTTCCAGAAGCTGGATTGCCTTAATGGTTTGAAAGTGGTGGTCATTATGTGGGAAACTATTAATACATCTACTTCCTTCCCTCAGAATGAATGTGCTCAAGACGAGTGCCATCTGATGCCCACTAGGCCCCTTGCAAATTCTGTCCATAAACATCCACAAATGACAAAATGCAGGAGAGCCAACTCTTGGTTAACCAGCATTCCACACACTCAAACTCTCAATTACTCAAAGCTTTGTACTTGACTTGAGAGAAGACTAAGAACATGGAAGAAGCTGATATTAGAAGGTTTGCTCTAGAAACCAAAATCTTCCAGTGGCTCTTTTGATAATGCCAATAACTGCTAGGAGCTTATGGGATGCCAGACACACTGTTAAGTAGCTTATTATTTATTTATTTATTTTTTTTTTTTTTTTTTTTTGAGACAGAGTCTCCCTCTGTCACCCAGGCCAGAGTACACAGGCACAATCACGGCTCACGGCAACTTCTCACTCAACCTCCTTGCTCAAGTGCTCAACCCACCTCAGCCTTCCAAGTGGCTGGGACTACAGGCACACGCCACTATACCCAGCTAATTTTTGTATGTTTCGTATATATGGGCTTTTGTCATGTTGCCCAGGCTGGTCTCGAACTCCTGGGCTCAATTCAAGCCATCTGCCTTGGCCTTCCAAAGTGCTGGGATTACAGACATTAGCCACCAGGCCCAGCCCACACACATGATATAATTAAATCCTCACAACCCTTGAAGAAAGTAGTGTTATTGTCCCCATTTTGCAAATAAGAAAACTGAGTCTTACAGTGGTTGAATAACTTGCATCACACAAGTCTGCCCTTGAACTCAGGACACTGACTTCTGAGTCCACAGGCTTAACTTATACTCGATTGTTCTAGGAAATCAATAAATCCATGTCCAACACCTACAACTTCTGCAGAGACCTTTAGAGCTGGTTGAAAAAAGCCTATTCACCTGTCTTTATATAGTCGAGGAGACAGATGCCCAAATAGAGAAAGGAGTCTATCTGAACTCAGCCAGCAACCACTAGCACCAGGATTTGAAACAAGTTCATACCCGCAGGGCATTGCCTAGAGGCTGCATGTTTAGAAAGATGACAGTCTCCTGTCTCCCACAACAGCCTCCCCTATGGTTGCTAGGCTCCCTAAAAATAGCACAGTGAGATCATATCTTTTGGACCTATTTCCAATAAGAAAATTGGGAGGGGAGTAAGTTAATCACTTAATTAAATTTTTTAATCAATTAAGTAGCAGGGCCAAATTGAAGATTCCTTTGGATGTTAGATTCAACAAGCCAACATGATAGACAACAGCCATTGGCCAGGCGCGGTGGCTTACGCTTGTAATCCCAGCACTTTGGGATGTCGAGGCAGGTGAATCACTTGAGGTCAGGAGTTTGAGACCATTCTGGTGAACACGGTGAAACCCCTCCTCTACTAAAAGTACAAAAATTGGCCAGGCATGGTGGCACATGCCTGTAGTCCCAGCTACTCAGGTGGCTGAGGCAGGAGAATCACTTGAACCCGGGAGGTGGAGGTTGAAGTGAGCCGAGATCACGCCACTGCACTCCACCCTGGGCAACAGATCAAGACCCCACCTCAAAAAGAAAAAAAAAAAAAACAGCCATGAAGTACACACAGTGGTCCAAGTTCCATCCCAATCATTTTACACATTTTAACTTAGTTCTTCCTCACAGAGCTAATGAGGGGGGACGAATATTACCCCCACTTCACAGGTGATGAAACTGAGTCACAGAGAGATTAAGTACTTGCTTGAGTTCTGTTAACTTTACCTAATATCCATATTATAATGCTTCCACACATATTTTCTTATTTAATATCATAAGCTTGAGATTTACAGATAAATATTTTATTATTTTTATCACCTCCATTTGTGGGAAACCGAAGTTTTTGCCTTAGTCCTGTCACTACTGAGCTAAGGAACCCTGAGCTTTTCCTCTCCAGGCACCAATGTCCTCCTCTGCAAAGTGAGAGGCTTGGAACTGGATTGTTTCTGAGGTCTCTCCAGTGTAAATACCCAAGAAAATAAAGAAACAACCTTGTTCTCTGGAATGTCCTTCCCTTATGGTCTGACAAATGTGAGGTTTCTTGGCTTAAGTACAGGTAGGTTGGCATCCCCTCCGTGGTTGTAAATAAGTATGTGATTTAATTATCCATGTGCCCAAGAGCAGAGGAGAGTGGATGCATTTTTACATTGATCTTGTCAAAGCCTGTGTAACCCAGGATGAGGCCTCTCATCTGGCGCAACATCTCTGTTTCCACAAGCACTAGATGTATGGTCTGGGCAGGCTTCTCTTGAGATGGTGATGAAGATACAGGAGTTTACTCATGAAAAGTCCTGGGGGCACTAGCCAAGAAACAATCCACATGTTTCTCAATAGATTTTCCTTTAGGACAGAGGGTAGAAGAATTTTTGCCATCAGGCTACAACTCTCAAGGGTTAAGGCAGCAGGGAAACTCCCCATTCTCACATGCATGGCAAGATCTGAGTCCTCATGTTTGTTCTGAGTATTTTTGTTTTGATTTGGTTCTTGCTTTTTAAGGCGATTAATTCTGCTTATATTTAAAAGGGCACTGTGTTCTGGCAGGGTTTACTTTTAAAACAAAAGGTGAAGGATAGATAAGAAATTAATAGATCACTTGAGTACATGATGACCTATCATAGCTTTGACACCTGACATTTGGATAGTGGGGAGCACATGGGAAATAATATGGTAAGTCTTTCAATTAATCAAAAGGTTCAGAGAACTGGAAATTTTGTCAGAAACTGTCAAATAACTATAATGTGTTCAAACTTGGCTTTTCACCTATTACTACAGTGAAGATTGTTTTTTTCTACCCAACACAGAACTTTCCTGCTCTACAAGAACTCTCCCACAGTATGTCATAGGGTAAGGCAAGCCAACTTCTCCTATAGAAGCCAAAAAGACCAAATATTCACTTTCCTGGCTTCCCTTGCAGCTAAGTCACAGACAATTAAATAGACCTATGGACTTTCAATCAGAAGCTGATGATGCACAGAAGGGCCAATGGAAAAGGCATTCTGGTGAGGCCAGCAGCAGTAGCAACCATGTCTGATATCCAGGGACCATGATGGCAGCAGTGGTATACTTGGTAGTGTCCTCTGTTCAGTGGGGATGCCAGCAGCATCCTCACTAGACTCTTCTCAGGTACGATTTTGGGCATAGTCTGGGCTGCCATCTTGTTTTCTTTGTTCCAACTCATGTTCCAAGCCTGGGTCTTCCTGGTGATTATGTGAGCTCCCCAGTAGCCTGTCAATAAATTCCTTTTCTTAAATCAGCCAGAGCTGGCTCCTGTTGTTTATAATCAGGAATTCTAATGGATGTACTAGTCATATGACTTGGATAAGTTATTTAATCTCCCTGACTCAGCCTCCCTGTCTGTAAAACGAGAATCATACTCCTCTCTCTTTACAACAGAATATCGTTCAGTCATAAAAAGAAATGAAGTACTGCAGTATACATGATACAATATGGATGAACTTTGAAAACATTATGCTAAGTGAAAGAAGACAGGCACAAAAGGCCACATATTTCCTGACTCCATTTCTATGAAGTGTCCAGAATAGAGAAATCCACAGAAACAGAAAAGGGATTAGTGGTTTCCAGTGGCTAAAGAGAGAGAGAGAATAGGGACTTCTAAAGGTTATAGAGTTTTCTTCTGGAATTTCCTTCTGGAAATAGTATGAGAGGTTCATTTGGGCTACTGGGGAGCTCACAAAATCACCAGGAAGACCCAGGTTTGGAACATGAGTTGGAATAAGGAAAGCAAGATGGCAGCCCAGACCATGGCCAAAATCACACCCGAGAAAAGCCTGGTGAGGACACTGCTGGCATCCCTGCTGAACAGAGGACATTACCAAGTGGACCACTGCTGCCATCATAGTCTCTGGGTATCACACATTATTGCTACTGCTGCTGGCCTCACCAGGATGCCCTTTCCATTGGCCCTATTCTCTGCATCATCAGCTTCTGATTGAAAGTCCATAGGTCAATTTAATTGGCTTCTAATTTCCTTCTGGAATTAGATAGTAGTGATGGTTGCCCAAGCCCATGAATATACTAAAAACCATTGAATTTTACACATTTAAAGGGTACATTTTAAGGTATGTGGATTATATCTCAAAAGAGGGCTTTCACATTTATTCAGTTCTTCATCACTGTTTCCCTTTATGCCCCACTTACTTTCTCTCCTAACACTGATAGTTGTCCTCAGCACTACTAAGAAAGCCCCTGGCAACCTTCCATGCATAGCAGCTCCATCAGACAGAGACCCTCCCTCTCTGGGGGTCTCCCCAGATCAATTCCACAGAAGACTCTGATTGGCCCTACTTGGGTCACATGCCCATCTATGGCCCAATCACTGTTCCAAGGGTAGGAACTGTAACTGACTCAGCTTTGTTACTTGGCAACCCCTGTTGGTATTGTGGGAGGAGAGAGTACTGTGATGAGCAGCCCTACACGAACCACGTGGAAAAGGGAAAATTTTACCCCAAAGGAAAGGAGGTATGGTTAGCAAAAAAAGGGAGGATGAGATGGTGTACATGGCCACCAACCTCTATCCTGATTCACCATGATCACTACAGAAACCAAGCCTGTTCTAGGGGTGCCAGCAAGACTCTCCTTGAGGACATTAAAGCTGAGACCTAGAGAATAAGTAGAAATAATGAAGTACCTGAGCAAGATTGCTATAGGTAGCAGGAATGCCTCACAGTAGGTAATATATGTTAAAATGCATCATCGACACTAAACCACTGAGTATGTTATTGTTGTTATTTTAAGATCCAGGAATCCTGACTCCCAGATGAGGTCCCTTTCTACTCTAGAGAGCTGGGACTTAGACAACACCCTGCCTCAGGTTCCCCTGCAGAAGCCCAATGCTGAGAGCCATCCCTGTCAGTGGAGTAACTGCCTCATTCTTGAAGACTCTGCAGCTGTTTAGCATCATAAGCACAGTATATACCATTTCATGCCTAGAGTTCCAGCCCTCTTCTCACATAAAAGCTATAATCAGATATTTTAATAGTCCTTGCTTTCATCTAGGTAAAACTGCTCTAAGGGATGATAACATCAGCTCAAGCACATTGCTTGGATCTTGGAATGCTCTGCAGAGCGGGCTTTTTTTCTTTTTCTTTTCTGTTTTTTTTTTCTTCTTTTAACTGCAAAAAGGGAGAGGGGAAGATTGCAAGACTGGCCTGATACAGATTCACAGACTTTCTGGGGCTGGAAGAGAACATTAAAGTCAATCGCCTGCTCATCGTAAAGATCAGAAAATCAAGAAGAACTGACTGGAAGGCTTTAGTTGACTTAATCAAATCCACACAGATGTTCCTATCCCTTGAACTGCCCATTTCTGAGTTAGTCAAGACCCATTTGGTTGCAAAGAACAGAAAACATAAGAAGTCCACAGGTGGGGTTGAATCCGGGGGCTCAAACAGTGTCATCGGGACACATGTTCACCCTCTCCTTGGGGTTACCAACTGTCCTGGTCTGCCTGGGGTTCCTACAATTTTAAAACTTTTAGTTTTAAAATCAGGACAGTCTCAGGCAAACCGTGATGCATTGGTCACCCTAGTCTATGTCTTTGGTTATGCTGTCCTCTGTTAACTCCATTCTCTGGCAGGTTCTCCTCTCACAGAGGCAAAACGGCAGCCAACAGCTACAGGATTACACCCCACCCTCTCAGCAATGCCTGTGGAAAGGGGCCTTCCCAGTCTCACTGGCAGAAGTCCTGCAATTGGCTCTGATTGGCCTGATTTGGGTCACCTGCCCTGAATGCCCCACTGTATCCAGGAGGATGACTGACCAGGCCTGTGCTCACCCTCCTAGACCTTCTAGAAAAAGACACACAAGCCAACCTACTGGTCACCATTCCATCACTATAATTTTATGCCCATGTGTGATGCCTCTCCAGGATAGCAACCCAGAGAGAGAGACAGAGACCCTCCCTCTCTGGGGACCTCCCTAGATCAATTCCAGAGAATACTCTGATTGGCCCTGCTTGGGTCACATGCCCATCTATGGCCAAATCGCTGTCCCGGGAGTAGGAACTGTAATTGGCTCAGCTTTGTTACCTGGCAACACCTATTGGTATTGTGGGAGGAGAGAGTTCTGTGATGAACAGTCCCACCAAACCACACAGAAAAGGGAAAATTTTCCCCCAAAGGAAAGGAGGGGAAGTTAGCAGAAAAAGGGAGGATGTATGAAACCATACACATATATGGTTACTCACTGTTTATTTAGGGATAAATATTTGGATATCCCTAATCCAAAAATCCAAAATCTGAAATGCTCCAAAATCCAATATTTTTTGAGTGCTGACATGACATTCAAAGGAAATTCTGATTACATTTTGGATTTCAGATTTTCAGATTAGGGATGCTGAACCGGTATATATATAATCATATAAGAAGATATATAACCCAGGAACCCTATAGCAAGATGGCACTGATGATCCAGTGACAAATTGTTCCTAGAACCTAGATGTCAGATCCAGGTGACACAGCTTACAGAAGCACTTTTTGCAAACACGTAACACTGCAGTGATTTCAACAGGACTTCCTCAGTCTGTACAGGCAGAATCCCATCACCATAAACCCAAATGTGTCTCCTACAAGAAAAAGGGGTGACCTAAAGAAGTAGTTCTCCCAAAACATCTTCCAGCCTGAAACCCTCTGGGGCACTTTGCTAAGAGTGGAGCCTCTGTGCTTCCCACATCAGTAAGATTGTGACATCTGTAAGACTCAGTGCATGTTAAAGCTGCTGCATACAGAGCAGACAAGGCAAGGGACCTGAACCAGGAATCTCCTCTTTATCCCTGAGTGGTTGCACTGGGTATTTTCCATTTTCCTTTCCAGACCCAACACTTTGCCCTTCTCTGCCTCGGTCTGTGCCCTGGGAGGCTGACCCATATGGGCTGCATCAATGGGCTCCTTTGACCTCTAGCTTCTGGTTGGGCTTTGCCAGTGAAGGCACTGGCAAGAAATCGACGGGCAGAAGGAGAGTGAGTTCAGAATACTGATATCCCTTTTGGCTGCATCCTTCTACCAAAGGCCACAGCTCCTATCTGGAGGCCCTCCCCTATATCATAGCCCTTCTCTCCAGGGCCCTGTAATTGCTCCCTCTGTCTCCCCCTTTAGGCCTAGGGATAGCGGTGTCCCTCCCCACGGCTGTCCCCAGGGTGCCCCCAATCCTTTGTTCATTTCCCTTGCCCTGCCCATTCCACTGCAAACTGTCTTTTCATCAAACTATCCTCAATCCCCGCCATCTGCAAGTGCCATGTATTTCCTAGAAGGACCCCGATTTGATATCCCAGCTAGGTGACCTAAAGCAAATTTCTCACCTTCTGGGAACCTTAGTCTTACAACTGAGAATGAGGATAACTATACTTATGTCTCAAGGTCATTATGGGATGACATCTATGGAATCCAGCACATTGCGTGACACACAGCAGACACTGCCTGTAGCCATATCTCCTGCACTAGACTGGTCTGATCTCTCAGACCACAGATGTCACTTTATTCATCTGTGAATCAGCAGCACCTAACACTGAGTGTGGTACACTCCATGTGCTCAATAAATGTGATTTTATATATTGTCCTTCTCTTTTTGGCCCTTCTTCCTTCCCTTTGGTCCTGGAAAATAGGTAAGAAAAATAAAGCAGCACTTGACATTGATCCCTAATGTCTACCAATGCCAGAAGCTGATTCTTCATGTTGTATCTTATATTTTTGTTATGTTGTAAAAGGAAACTGATTTGGTCACATATAGTCCATGTGCTTTCTCTAGAAGGAACCCAGCCAGGAAGGGATGCTATTTAAACATGACGGTCCTGTCCCAATATTTGGAGACTTTGTACTTCAAGACAATACTCTGGATCCATTGGTTTCCCCTTGCTTAGGGACTTCTAATACAGCTTCAGTCATTTCAACTGTTTAAAGCACAAGAAAGTGGAGTGTCCCTCCCACAGGGATGGGCACACACTGGTTTCAACATGCCTCCAGTGCTCTAGGGTTGAACACCACGGGAGATGCTCACGTCACTCGCATAGGGCTCTCTGCTTCTTTTTTTTTTTTTTTTTTTTTTTTTTTTTTTTTTTTTTTTTTTTTTTTGAGGCGGAGTCTCGCTCTGTCGCCCAGGCTGGAGTGCAGTGGCGCGATCTCGGCTCACTGCAAGCTCCGCCTCCCGAGTTCACGCCATTCTCCTGCCTCAGCCTCCCGAGTAGCTGGGACTACAGGCGCCCGCCACCGCGCCCAGCTAATTTTTTTGTATTTTTAGTAGAGACGGGGTTTCACCATGGTCTCGATCTCCTGACCTTGTGATCCACCCGTCTCGGCCTCCCAAAGTGCTGGGATTACAGGCGTGAGCCACCGCGCCCGGCCGGGCTCTCTGCTTCTATTCTAGCTGAAGACTTCATATGGCAGAGGAAGATCTTCACAGCAGGTCCTAACTTGTCTTCCATTCATTCTCCATATCTCCTTCCATGCAGCCTCTGCCCCAGCCAAACTGAATTCACCACCTTTTCCAAAACACCGCAGATACTCTCACTCTTACATGGCTTTGCCCTCTCCCTGGAGTGTCATCCTCCTTGTCATTTGTCCAGTGAAACTGCGCTCCTCTTTAATTTTTATTTTTTTCAATTTTTTTTTCCTCGAGACAGAGTCTCACTCTCTCACCCAGGCTGGAGTACAGTGGCACGAGCTCGGCTCACTGCAACCTCCACCTTCCAGGCTCTAGCAATCCTCCCACCTCAGCCTCCCAGCCAGCTGAGATTACAGGCACATACCAACACGTCCAGCTAATTTTTGTATTTTTTGTAAAGACGGAGTTTCACATGTTGCCCAGGCTGGTCTTGAACTCGTGAGCTCAAGTAATCCATCCATCTTGGCCTCTCAAAGTGCTGGGATTACAGGCATGAGCCACCACGCCAGCCCCAGGCTCTTCTTTTAAATGTCACCTCTTCTATGGGACCCTCCATGATTTCCCCATAACAGAATAAGTTCTTCCCTTCTCTGCACTCCCTTATTTGTACATGTATACCATGCATTACATTTTATTGGAATGGGTCTGTCTCCCCAATAATCATAATCTCTAGCATTTATTAATCATCTACTATGTGCCTACTGCTTCATTTAATTCTCATCTCATTTCATTCTCACAACTCTGTAAAGGAGATCCCTAGACCACAAATGCCATGACTGCAGAGACAATCTGGTAAGTGGGATTTATATTTGTTTGGGGTAGGTTTTGTGTTGTTTTCTTGCTTTTTTCTTTTCTTTTCTTCTTGTTTTGGAGGCTGTTTTGTTTTGTTTTGTTTTGTTTTGTTTTGGGGGATTTTTCCCCTCAGTCTTCTACCTCCACTGCATGCATTGGCACATAGCAAGAATGCAGTAACTGTTGAATGAATGAAAGTCAGTATTATTTTTACACATGGAAACACTCTAGGCCGGGCATTGTGGCTCACACCTGTAATCCCAGCACTTTGGGAGATTGAGATGGGTAGATCACTTTGAGCTCAGGAGTTGGAGACCAGCCTAGGCAATACGGTGAAACCCCATCTCTACTGAAAATACAAAAATTAGCTTGGTGTGGTGGCACACACCTGTAGTCCCAGCTACTCAGGAGGCTGAGGCTGGAGAATCACTTGAACCCCAGAGGCAAAAGTTGCAGTGAGCCTAGATCAAACCATTGTACACCAGCCTGGGTGACAGAGTGAGATCCTGTCTCAAAAAAAAAAAAAAAAAGGTTGGGCACGGTGGCTCACGCCTGTAATCCCAGCACTTTGGGAGGCCAAGGCAGGCGAATCACTTGAGGTCAGGAGTTTGAGACCAGCCTGGCCAACATGATGAAACCCCATCTCTACTAAAAATACAAAAAATTAGCTGGACTTGGTGGTGGGCACCTGTAATCCCGGCTACTCGGGAGGCTGAGGCAGGAGAATCGCTTGAACCCCGGAGATGGAGGTTGCAGTGAGCCAAGATAGCGCCACTGCACTCCAGCCTGGGTGACAGAGCGAGACTCCATCTCAAAAAACATAACAAAACAAATACAAAAACAAAAAAAGCAAAAAAAAGACACTTTAAAGCACAGACTTGAATGAATTTGCCCATGGCCTCTCACACTATGCCCAACTTATTCCCGGTGGGCAAAAGCCACAGCTCACTTATCTTTATTTCACCAGTGGCAGGGCCTTGGCGTGGCACTCAGAAACTACCAAAAAAAGGCATGGAGAAGGAATAAATGAATGTCTGGTTTCTGCAAATCCCAAAGGATTTTCATTTGATGATAGCCAATAGAAAAGGTGAAGTAATAGCCAAGTTCTACCACATGTCTGTAGAAGTCAATTTTCTCATTTATGACATAGACATTTTTGTGATAAGTCTGCGAGGAGGAAAGTACATTTGCCTAAGTTTCTTAGATAAAATCAACTTTTAAAGTAGCCTCCTCCCCTTATTTTATATGACTTCTGGCATGACGTCTTGGAAGTCTGCATATAAATCAGATGTTTGTAGAGCCAATTGACTTAAATATCACAGAGATTCGCATTTTCAAAAAACACCATACATATCTTCCGGGAAAATGAAGACTGCTTCATTAAAATGAAATCCGCTCCCAATTTGCATCACCCAGGGGCCCAGCGGGTTACAAAACTCTGTTCAAATGCTTTGACTTAAGAGATTTTTAATAAAGGGACCAGTTACAGAGGTGCAGATGATAGGGTTCATGGAAACTACGAGACTAGCATCTGTGGGAAGCTGTTGCTACCTCTGGGTCTTAAGGGACAAGGGGAAAGTGCTTTCACAGAATCCAGTGACAGCTGAAATCAGGGCAGAGGGGTGGCCTGGCAGGAACTGAGGTCACAGAAGAACTAAGGCTTAGGTGCTGAAGCCTAAGTTCTTCTCATCTTCTGCTGAGGACCTTCAGCGACCAACAGCAACTGGAAACCAGACGGCAAGAGAACCCAGGTGAGGTGGTTTGGAGGGCTCAGCCTCCTTAGGCCTAAAGAAGAATAGAGAATGGATTGGAGAGAAGTGAAGGGGAGAGATGCAGAGAATAACCTGCATGGTCCACCCCTTTTGTATCCACTCAGCATCTATCTTGCCTCTCACTCGGGTGAAGAAACTCTCATCCTCAACATTTTCGAGACGGAGTTTTATACACTGTCACGTCATGGTAAGAGATGTCAATACAGTCATACTCTCACCTGGAACCTAAATTGTAGTGTGCCTTTCACACAACGGAGCAGAAAGGTGAGAGGGAAAAGAAAATTATAATCCATTAGATAAGACAAGCATAACAGTTACATTCCACACCTCAGTAACTGGTCATGTAATGGAAATCAACAGCCATAGCTTCCTCCTTCCCACCTCTCCTTACCCTCAGCATCTCAGATGGGTGGAGTTTTTACCTGATAGAATGACTCAACCCTTTATTTCCCAGGATCTAAGCCCTAGTGATCCTGTATTACTGAATTACCACAGTTTGCCATCAACCATTATGATTGCACATAGGAGTGCTAAGAAGTGACCCACTGAGTCTTCTAGGCTCCTAGACATGGTTTTTCTTGCCATCGTTAGATAGCAGTGGCCTAATTTCCCTTGATTAAGATCAGTCACTCCAGTCACTACAGTAACCTTCTTGTCTGTCCGTTGATTCAGTAGCATGAGGATCTTAAAATGCCTAGGGAACAGTTTTAGCTTCAGATTTAACAGAAGCATGTCTGTTTCCTCAGTGGAAATCAGAATCTGCAAATGCACCAACCCAGGGTTTCAGGGATGAAAACCCAAAAGGCTACATCTAAGTTACTATGTGTAATAGTCTCAAACGAGATTGGGCTACACCCATTCCTTCCACCCTTGGTTCCAAGACCACGTATTCTGGACATAGGGGAAACAACACCATATCGACCTCCTTCTATAGGGCAGTATCCCTACATTTTAACAATGTTATTTCTTAGCTGGTCTTTAGAAGGTCATTCTGCAGTTCTACAAAGCCTCTGGGTGATGAGTTACACATAAGATCAGTTCATTTCACCAATAAGAGCGCAGGCCTGTACTTCTTTTGCTGTAATGTGACTTTCTTGGTTATTTAGAGGTGATATTGTATGAGTTATCAAGACAGTCAAAACTCCTCAGACTACACAATGGCAGCTATGAAAAACCAGTCAGCTATGTCTTCAGTCCCGATTCTCATTTACATGGAAGAAGAATGTTCTTCTAAATTCTAAAGTCTCTCTCTCTGTGCTTTTCTCTCCTGTTGACCTCATGAAATCTTTGAGAGGCAGATGGTAGGACAGGAAGAACACAAACTTTAGAGTCAAAAGTCCTGGATTCAAATCCCAGTTCTACCACTTTGTGAACTGTATGATTCTGAGCAAGTCACCTACTTAGTTTCCTCGTGAATACAACAGAAATGTTATACCTCCTTTGTAGGGTTTTGAGATAAATTAAATAAACCAATGTAAGGCCAGCCATGATGGCTCACACCTGTAATCCCAGCACTTTGGGAGGCCAAGGAGGGGAGGATCATTTGAGTCCAGGAGTTCAAGATCAGCCTGAGGAACATAACAAGACTCTGTCCCTACAAAAAATATAAAAAGTTAGCTGGGTGTGGTGGCACATGCCTGTAGTCCTGGCTACTCAGGAGGCTGAAGCAGGCAGATCCTTTGAGCTGAGGAATTCAAGGCAGGAGTGAGCTATGATTGCACCACTGTGCTCCAACCTGGACGGCAGAGCGAGACCCCGTCTCAAAAATAAAATAAATACACAAACCAATGCAGATGAAAGTCATTCACACGATAGGCACTCAATAAATGTTACTCTCTTCCTCCTGCCTTCAAACTAAATTTCATGTCTGAAGCATGAATTTTAGAAATCGTTTGCAACAAAACACGTGCCTTGGGTACATTTATAAAATCTCACCAAATGCACTTTCTCTGGGCTCGCCCTTGCTGCGGTGATGATACTCTTGCCGTGGTTTTTTTATAAGCAAAATCTACAGCTCTAAGCTTTTCAATGCCTCATCTTTGACTGTCACAGAGGGATAATTCAACATTCTTTTCTGTCTCAATATTTCTAAATCTGCCAGTTTTGTGCAACACAAAATCCTTTCTCTGGGCTTGAGTCCAGTTTTCTCAGCAGATGATTTCTTTTGGTAAGTCCTAATACAAATCATTCTTTCTGGTCTAATTCAACCCTTGGCCCCAGTACACACATAAGCACGTAAGACTGGAGGGGCTCTGGGGAGTAACGGGTGAAGGAGAGGGTGAGAGGAATGAAGTGACCCTGTCCCTGGATACCTCTCCTGCATGGAAGGTCTACACTGACAGGACCAGTTTGCAAGCAACAGAAATCAACCCTGGCTCAGGCAAAGATTTTATTAAAAGACTATTTGGGTGCATAGTATCAGCAAGAGGCTGAAGACACAGACTTGAGAAATGCAGGAACTGAGAAAGCTCTGGAGGACCAGGCAGCAAGAACCATAGCAATCTGACCACAGGAACCATTTGTGGTCAGCACCCCTCACCGATGCTGGCAGGAATGCCCTCCCAACAGAGAACCACCAACCCCCTTCTTTCACTCCCCCAGAAGAATGTGTCATTTGCCAAACCTTTTAGTCACATCCTGACCCTGGCTGGACCACAGCAGAGAGTGAAAAGATCAGATCTATGTAGGTCCTATTTTTGGAAGTGAGTGTGACCTCCCACCAACACTGCACGCAGTGAAGCACCCTCTAAAAATCAGGGGGCTAGCAGAAAATGGGTCCTAACCAGATGGCAAAAAAAAATAAATATAAGATAATTTTTACCATGAGTTCATTGACTTATTGATTTCAGGTCATTTCATTATTTGTTTGTTTGGTTAAAATAAAGTTTATTATAACCACTTTATAAAGAGAACTAGCATGATATATATATATATATTCATAACATTTTTAAAGCATTTGAAAATGGAACATGTACAGGAATGCCGTAACCACTGGCAGAGAAAGACCATCTTATTCAAGATGGATCGATAGGTGAAGGTAACAAGAACAGATCCCTTCTGAATGTTGTTCCAAATACAGTTCCTGCCTCTTCCTCTGGGCAGGCCTGGGCAATTAGGAAGAAGTCCTGCCAGCAACACAGGCAGTTTCCCCAGGGGCACAGGAAGCACAGAATTTGTTCTGTTCTTGGCCCGAAAGCCAGAGAAAGTGAAGCCTCTCTCAGAACAATGAGACTGCAGTCCTCAGGCTTCCACTCAACCATTTATTTCTTCTTTTACCTAAACCAGAATCTTGAAAGGCCCTGCTTGGCGCTTCCCTTTCCTCATCCCTTGCAAGGAGGCAGTCAGGGTGTCCTACAGTGTTTGCATCTTAGGTATGGCGTAAGTCTGTCCCGGCTCTCTGTGGCACTCCCAGTTCTGCTGCTCATCAACTGCTGCTTGGAAATAACCACATCCTCCTAACTGGTCTCTTGCCCTCTGTCATGTACTTCTTCTATCCATCTCTCTACTCTGCAAGAGAATCTCCCACAGCGCTATCTGCCCATTGGTGGTCTCCTGCTTACAGCTCTTCCATGGCTCCCATCATTTCAGATAAAGCCTGGGCTTTCCAGTGAGGCACACGGAGGCCTCTGCAAATCTCACCGTTGCCTATTTCCCCATCACCAACTATCCTCATGCCCTGCTCCACATGCTATTCTTCACCATGTCCTATGCTGCTCCTCTCCTCTCTGCCATTGTTCCTACTGTCTCCTCTCCCCGGAATGCCCACCCACTCCCATCCTTACCTCCATTTGCTTGATTAGTTCCTACCCGTCTTTTAAGACCTAGCTCAAGACCAACTCCATGAAGCTTCCTCTGACTATTCCAGGCTGATTAGGTGCTTTATTCTCCTAAGTGTTCTAATAGTACCCTGTATCTATCTCTCTGTCTCTTTCTCTCTCTCTCTCTCCCCGCCCCCCATCCCTCCCTACCTCCCTCTCTTCTCCACCCCACTCACTGCACATAGGCTCAGCTTTAGATATACATATTAATGTCTCTCTCTCTCTCTCTCCTTACAGCCTGTACACTCGCTAAGGGTAAGTGTTCGTCTTTGTGTTCTCAAAGCTGCTTTAGAAGAGCACCAGGATCATAGCAAGGGCACGATGCATCTCTGTTGAGACAATGAATGAGTAATAATTTGTAATAAATTTTACCACCCCAAAAATGCTCTAAAACAGAACTAAAGATAAGCATTCCTATTGCTTAGCTGATACAGCAGGGGGAAAAAAATCTAAGACATGCACCATCTCTTCAAAATATACACAGTTTCAAGACATTTAGCAAAGGTTTTATGGCATACCATTTTTAGCAAAGCAGATGCTTAAAAGACTAAATTATTTCTTAAATTACTATCAACCATGGTTGAAAATATTATGTCCCTTAAGGGACTGAACTTCTCAGGCTGTAGTTGGAATGAAAGAGAAGATGAACATTCTGTACTTCTTTTTAAATCACTTTCTTCTTCCTGAAATGAATGCACTATTTAAAAGAAATCAAGGATCCATTTGCTTTTTATTCTTATTGAATCGCCTGAGAGAAGCAGTAAGGCAGCTTGCAGTGGATGGGCCACGGTTGACACACACTGAGATCTCCTATGTGCCAGGAATCAGGTATTTTTTTTTTTCATAAAATAACTTCTATGCAGGATTAGTAGATCTGTTTACATACAAAAAACAGAAAGGACCTCATTACAGTCAGATTTCACATAAATTACACATTGACTTTTAAAAACTACTATTCAATTTCATTTAAAGTCCCCTTTAAGGACAGCATTAGGAGAAATACCTAATGTAGATGACAAGATGATGGGTGCAGCAAACTACCATGGTACGTATATACCTATGTAACAAATCTGCATGTTCTGCACATGTATCCCAGAACTGAAAAGTATAATAATAAAATAATAATAAAGTCTCTTTTAAAAATTTCATTTTTGCTGGGTACCGTGGTTCATGTCTGTAGTCCCAGCACTTTGGGAGGCCTAGGCGGGCGGATCACAAGGTCAGGAGTTCGAGACCAGCCTGGCCAACATGGTGAAACCCTGTCTCTATGAAAGATACAAAAAGTTGGCTGGGCATGGTAGCTTACACCTGTAATCCCAGCACTTTAGGAGGCTGAGGGGGGCGGATCATGAGGTCAGGAGATCGAGACCATCCTGGCTAACATGGTGAAACCCTGTCTCTATTAAAAATACAAAAACTTAGCCAGGCGTGGTGGCAGACTCCTATAGTCCCAGCTATTCGGGAGTCTGAGGCAGGAGAATGGCATGAACCCGGGAGGCGGAGCTTGCAGTGAGCCGAGTTCGTGCCACTGCACTCCAGCCTGGGAGACGGAGCGAGACTCCATCTCAAAAAAAAAGCAGATACAAAAAATTAGCCGGGCGTGGTGGCACACACCTGTAATCCCAGCTACTTGGGAGGCTGAGGCAGGAGAATCCCTTGAACCTGGGAGGTGGAGGTTGCAGTGAGCCGAGATCATGCCATTGCACTCCAGCCTGGACAACAGGGCAAGACTCGGTCCCAAAAAAAAAAAAAAAAAAAAAAAAGTCATTTTGAGGCCAGGCACAGTGGCTCATGCCTGTAATCTCAGCACTTTGGAAGGCTGAGGCAGGCGGATCACTTGGGGTCAGGAGTTCAAAACCAGTCTGGCCAACATGGTGAAACCCCATCTCTACTAAAAATAACAAAAATTTGCTGGGCATGGTGATGCACACCTATAATCCCAGCTACTCAGGAGGCTGAGGCAGGAGAATCACTTGGACCCAGGAGGTGGAGGTTGCAGTGAGCCAAGACCACATCACTGCACTGCAGCGTGGGAAACAGAGCGAGACTCTGTCTCAAAAAAAAAAAAAAAAAAAATCATTTTCAAGGCACAGTGCATGAAATAAACCAAGGACTGAAGCACTTGAGATGAGTGGGTGTTGAGCACCTCATCTAAACAGTTATAGGTTGCTCTAGAACTGGGAGTATCACTTGGGAAAAACTGGAGAGGTGAAAAGTTTGCAGACTACAACTGCAGACTTTTGCTTTCTGTGAAAAAATGACAGACACAACAGACAAAAATACACAAACCACCCCAGGAAAAGGACAGGAGGAATTGTGTTTTTCTATTTCCTAATGAAAAATTGTCATCGCTGTTAATGATCATCCTTCAGTCAATAATGTCAAAGATCATACAACATGGCTGTGCATGGTGGCTTACACCTGTAATCCCAGCACTTTGGGAGGCACAGGTGGGCAGATCACTTGAGCTGAAGAGTTTGAGACCAGCCTGGGCAACATGGCAAAACCCTGTCTCTATGAAAAAAAAAAACAGAAAAAAATAGCCGGACATGGTGGTGCACACCTGTAGTCACAGCTACTTGGGAAACTGAGGTGGGAAGATCACTTGAGCCTGGGAGGCAGAAGTCGCAGTGAGCCAAGATAACACCACTGCACTCTAGCATGGGTGACAGAGCAAGACTCTGTCTCAAAAAAAAAAAAAAAAAAAGAACCATACAACCACAACCATCTTTATAATGTGTGTGTGTATAAACGTGAAAACAGAACACCAAACAGGTTACATGACTTCTCCAGAATCCAACAGATCAAGAGCTGACTCACACAAGGAAACACACTTAAATGACTCAGAAAATGCTTCTCCAATCACTAGATTCGACCAGTCAAAACATGCAGTGGTGACAAAAATGTGTCCAAGAATAACCAGCAGCAGATCTGCATTTATTCTGGTGGTCAGGGAAGGGCTTCCAGGGTGCCTGATTTTCAAATCTGTTGTTTCTCTAGGATTCTGGTTGACTTTGAAGAGTAATCGCTTTCAGGGCTTAAGTACCTGTTATTGTTTTTCTTGTATTCTTTGGACAAAACTCATTAGATGAGAAGTCCTGAAAAAATTCAGTTACTGGGATGTGTAAATCAGATGATTTGAATTTTACTTCAAAATTACATTTCTCAGGGACATTGGTCAGAATAGTAGGTGTAATGGAATATTCTGTCCCTGTTGGTTTGGTCTCATGGTATCCAATTCTGCTACTACCAGCTAGCTCTGTGTACTTCAGTGAGTCTCTCTTCTGTGAGCCTTAGCTTTCTCATGGGTAAAAGAGGACTGGACTAGGTCACCTCTAACATCTATTCTGGGTTTTTTTATTTTGTTTTTGTTTTTAAGACAGAGTCTCGCTTATGTGACCCAGGTTGGTCCCAAACTCCTGGTTGGTCAAGCAGTCTTCCTGCCTCAGCCTCTCAAGTCGCTGAGATTACAGGCATGAGCCACCACACCCAGCTCCTGTTATGATTTTTAAGCAGACCTATGAGTAAGTTAACACAGCTGAGCCTCAGTCTCTTCATCTGTAAAATGGGAATAAAAAGGTCTACCTTGCAAAGTTATATGAACACTGTTGATATAAGTAAACCACCAGACACATATCTAGACAAATTTCAGTCCAAGCTATTTTTGCATATGAGAAATCTCAGAACTAAAATTTGACACTCACTCATCCAAGACACCATTTGAAGGATTATTGATAGGCTGGTTTTAGCCAATTTCAGGCACTAATATTGTATTGAAAGCTCTGCATCCATAACAAATTTAACATACAAAATTGACGGTCACAAATTTAACATCCTCACTTTAAAATCTTTTTTTTAAAGATACACTAGAAATTTGACCTATTGATGTAAATGTTGTGGTTTCATTCACTTCCTTATATTACACAAAATTTAGCAGGCTTGTCTTCAAATCCTTTTTGCTACTTATTAAGAGAAAAAGAAAAGAATTTTCATTAAAACTGAGCAATTGGCCTACAAAGAGGGGAGGAGGATTACAAAATCCCCTTGACTCTCTCTCAGAAACAGAACCAGGCCCACATTTGAGGAATGCCAAATGATTCTCATTAAAGTAATGAGCATACTTTCAGTGACATGTGTCTGACCGCCTTTAATTTAGTTGGCAGGACTTGTGGCAGCCAGAAACCCAAAAATAACACTCAGCTGGCAATTCCTGCCCACACACCTAACAGACGTATTTCACACTGTTTCAGAGATGCCCCACCCTAGACATATGGGGCGTAAGGTCATATGCAAATTGTTGTGACATTAAACATACATTCCTTGTGACCATACTAACAGGTTGAATTTAATACATTGAATTCCCCTAGTTCCTCCTTTATAAAATTCCCTCTAACTTGAACAGATTTAGTTGCTTTCTGCTCCTGCCCTACCCAACAAGCTAAAGTTATTTTTAACTTACAACTACTACTGATAAGTACTTTTCACCAAAAAAAAAAAAAAAAAAAAAACCCTTTCAGAAAGAGAAACTATGAAAAAACAAAGTATCATTGCACTTCAGTGAGAAGTAGTCAGTCCCTCAGCCAAAGCTATAAACCAATGTCATTTTGGTTTAGAAGCAATAAAATACTTTATGTTTATGATTTTTTTCAGTCCTTTCTATAATTTCTGTAAACAGTCTTATGAGGAAGTGGACAGGTAAATTTGTGTTGTGTGTACCTTTGAAAATATAGTCTTCCAGCCGGGTATGGTGGCTCACTCCTGTAATCCCAGCACTTTGGGAGGCCGAGGCGGGTGGATCATGAGGTCAGGCGTTCAAGACCAGCCTGGCCAAGATGGTGAAACCCCATCTCTACTAAAAATACAAAAAAAGGCCAAGCACGGTGGCTCACGCCTGTAATCTCAGCACTTTGGGAGGCCAAGGTGGGCGGATCACCTGAGGTCAGAAGTTCGAGACCAGCCTGGCCAACATGGTGAAACCCTGTCTCCACTAAAAAATTACAAAAATTAGCCGGGCGTGGTGGCAGGCACCTATAATCCCAGTTACTCAGGAGGCTGCGGCAGGAGAATCTCTTGAACCCGGGAGGCGGATGTTGCAGTGAGCCGAGATCACGCCATCGAACTCCAGCCTAGGGGACAAGAACGAGACTTCATCTCAAAAAAAAAAAAATTAGATGGATGTGGTGGTGGGCACCTGTAATCCCAGCTGCTCAGGAGGCTGAGGCAGAGAATTGCTCGAACCTGGGAGGCGGAGGTTGCAGTGAGCCGAGATCGTGCCACTACACTCCAGCCTGGGTGACAGAGCGAGACTCCATCTCAAAAAAAAAAAAAAAAAAAAGAAAGAAAGGAAAGAAAAGAAAAGAAAGAAAATAAAAGAAAAAAAGAAAAAGAAAATGTAGTCTTCCACATTTTCTACCAAATAAGGCCCATTTCCATAGTTCAAGTGTAATAAATAGTAACTAATAAGATTCAAGGAATTATTTCATTATACTTGTACTCCATTAGACACATTTGTCCCACATCTGGAAATTTGCTGAGTGAGCTATGCTCCATGCCCTTAAAAACTTACAGTTTGATGGGGAAGGTGGACATGACTTAATTGAGTAAAAGATGGAGGTACAAACTTTGCATAAAGATAATGACAGTAAAGAGCCATTAGCGTTGGTACTGTTAGAAGTTCTTCATACATATTACCTCAATAAATCCTCAAAACACCCTTTGAGGTAGGTACTATCATTATTCCCATTTTACAAATGAAGGAAGTATGGTACAGAGATGTTAAGTAACTTGCTCAAGATCACACAGCTTTTTAAATGGGGACTATGATTTGGACCCAGTGAGTCTGGCTCTACTCAGGGTTAGAGGTAAGCCTGGGTACCCGCTGGAGTCCCACCACTTTTGCTAGGTGATCTCATGCAGGCTATTTAACTTTTCTGAGCTGAAGTTTCCTTATCTATAAAACTGGACTAGCAATTTCTAGCTCACAGGTTTATGAGGAGTATGAAACAGGATTGTGTTTGCAAAGTGACTGGCACACTGTCCTCAGCATGGCAGGCATCTATCATCAGTGGAATAGAACATTAATTTTTTTTTTTCTAAGATGCCACCTTTTGACTACCTTCCCCATCTGCCTCACTAACCCGTAAAGCATCACTATTGGAGAATGCAGCTATACGAGGCAGGACTGGGGACTGCCAACCCTCCCTTTGCCCCACCCTGCTATGTCCCTAGAAGTAATAAAATATCAATAGGTAAAGACATGGGCGTAACAGCCTTCCAGGTCAGCTCAACAACATTTGTTGATTTTTTTTTTTTTTTTTTTTTTTTTTTTTTGAGAAGGAGTCTCACTTTTGTCACCCAGGCTGTGCAATGGTGCAATCCTGGCTCACTGCAACCTCCACCTCCTGGGTTCAAGCGATTCTCCTGCCTCAGCCTCCTGAGTAGCTGGGATTACAGGCACCCACCAACACGCCTGGCTAATTTTTATATTTTTAGTAGAGATGGGGTTTCACCACATTGGCCAGGCTGGTCTTGAACTCCTGATCGGGGTGATGCGCCCTCCTTGGCCTCCCAAAGTGCTGGAGTTATAGGTGTGAGCCACTACGTCAGGTCCATTTGTTGATTTATTGATGTAAATGTACCATGTACTAAGAACCTTGTTAGACACTGTGGCACTAAACTCCTAAGACACAGTCCTGCCATCAAGGAGCTCACACTCCTAGAGGGGAGAAGGAAACACAAAAAATGAAATACCCAGCATGTAATCTGGGTAATGTGTTGTACAAAACTATGCAGGAGAGGCAGTAGCTAAGTGTCTAAGCAATGAAACACACAGCCATGGTACACACGTTGTGCACACTGCCAAACCATTATGCTGCATGGGGTCCTAACCAGTCTGTGCCGTGCCTTGTGAAATTCTCTGAGTATCCACCTGTCTCTATGTCTTCAACCTGAAGCTATAACACTGATATTTTGCCTTTGGTGATTCTCAAATGCTCAGCTATGATAGGGCTTACAATCACAGAGCCTTCACAAAGTCAAGCCAGCATCTGATGTGAAGGTAACTGTTCTGGACATAGCCTAGCAAGGTCTTTATCTTGAGGGGTCCAGCATTACAAAACTTCCCAGTAGAAACCATGTGTTTAAGTAAGTGTCAGCTGCCTGTACTCCTAATGCTTTGGGAGGCCAAGGCAGGAGGATCATTTGAGGCCAGAAGTTTGAGATGAGCTTGAGCAACATAGCAAGACCACATCTCTCAAAAAAAAATTTTCTTAATCAACCAGGCATGGTGTTGCACGCCTCTTGTCCTAGCTGCTCAGGAGGCTGAGGCAGGAGAATCACTTTAGCTTAAGAGTTCAAGGCTGCAGTGAGCCATGAATTGCACCAGTACACTCCAGCCTGGGTGATAGAGCAAGATCCTGGTTCAAAAATAAAAAAGAAAAGAAAAGAAGAAAAAAAAAAGACATGTCAAGTTAGATTTTTTATGGTGGGAAAAATCCAAAACAGTCAGTCATACTTCAGAAGAAGCCTGCATTAAGATATGATAGCAACACTTCTGGGTTTTTCGTTTTTTGTTTTTTGTTGAGGAACAGAAAGCTGAAGGACTAGAGACAAACACTGAGGCTTCCTAAGATTAGTTATTAGACAAAAAGACAAGGACAAAAATAATTGTAATTTCCTATTTGTGCTTGAATTTTAGAAGTTAAACAAACTTTCGCCAACTTTGAGCCAATCAATCCTTTATAGTAGTCAGCCATCGACACAATAATGCTGTGTAACAATAAATCACAAAAATCTCAGTGGCATTCAACAAGACACATTTATTTCTTGCTAACACATCTGTGGGGTCAACTGGAGTGTCTGCTCCATGTGTCACATCCTGGGACACATGAACATCACGCAAGCCACTCCAGGAGCAGCGGCTACTCAGGGTATGCTCTTTTCACGGAGCAGGTGAACACACAAAACATCAAGACCAACCAGGCAAGTACATACATCAGATCCTCTGCTCACATCACATCCATCAGCATCCCATTGGCTAAAGCCAGTCACATGGCCAAGCCCATTGTCAAGAATTAGAAAAATATACATCACCAAAAAGTGCAGGCTCAAGACGCTATTGGAAAGCAGGGAAGAATGGATACTAATAATTCAATCTACCACAGCTTTTAAACCATCCTGAAAGGTAGGCATTATTGGCTCCATTTTTTCATGACAGTTGAGTAAATGGGGCATTAAGAGTTTAAGTCATTCATCCAACGGAGGACAGGTAGTTAAGTATGCTGCTCCAGCAGAATTAGAATTCAAATCTTCTACCTTCTGGCCCTTTGTGGTTTCTATAGGTATGTAGCTAGCTTACTAACACATAACTAACACGCATCTTTAATAATCACATCCCAGCCGGGCATGGTGGTCAACATCTGTAATCCCAACACTTTGGGAGGCCAAGGAAGGAGGATCAGTTGAGCCCAGGAGTTCAAGACTAGCCTGGGCAAGATGGCAAAACCCCATCTCTACAAAAAATATAAAAAATTAGCCTGGTGCAGTGGTGAGTGCCTGTAGTCCCAGCTACTGGGGCTGAGGTGGGAGGATCGCTTGAGCTGGGGAGGCTGAGGCTACAGTGAGCCATGATCACTCACTCTAGCCTGGGTGACAGAATGAGACCCTGTCTCAAAAATAATCATAATCACATCCCTTAATTATGCAGATACCAATTCTCTCCAACAGAGACCAGACACAACATTGCCTCATTTGTTAGCACCATCACAGTGTTTAACATTTGTTTGGGACTTCTGTAATGTTTTTACAAGCTTTTTTTTTTTACTATTATTACACTAATAAATTATTTACGGTGGGAAATCTAAATCAGAAAGCTCTGGCTACTTGAAAACAAGTTTTATTAAAAACATCTTCCCAGTCCAACATGTAGCCTCATAGGGCACACACAGTTTCTTTGCCTGAGCCTTAAAAATTACACCGAGTCATTGGACGAGATGATATTGATGGCAGCAGAGAAAGGAGTATGGAAGAATCAAGTTTGAAGCTAACGCTTGAGCGTGGGATTTTTACTCTGCTGCTGCTGTCCTGTGCAAACTAATTGCCAAATAGACCAGGCTGTAAAACATCATAACTAGAGGTGATGAAGGGCAAGAAGCCACCCTCATGCCAGCAGCCTCCCATATCCATTCGCTTATTCACACAGTTGTTGAAGGCCTGCACCGGGCCTGGCAGGGTGCAGGGGCTGAAATGCCTCCAGAACAAGACAGACCAGCTCTCATGGAGTTCCCACTGCTGACAGGGGTAGATTGTTACAACAACAACAACATAAAGTAAACGCAAACAGGGTAGTTTCAGATTGTACTGTAGCATTGGCCCTGGGTACATCATTTAACCCCTGTCTTAGAGTGTTCGGGTAGGGTGGGGGCGCTGTTCCTTTTCTCCACTCCCACCCTGCGGGAACCAGATACCTCCCGGGGCTTCCTCTCCTTCCCCTCCTTTGCTACCCCAGGGGCAGGCCTCATGGAGGACTGGTTAGTGACAGCTAAGAGGTCCGGAGGGCTGGGAGGCTGTCCCTCCTCCCCGTTCCAACCCCCGCGCGCTAGGGCGGGGTTGGAACTGTGAGCGAGGTCAGTAGGCTGCGCCCCCTACTCTCCGCCGGGCTGCGTGGTGCCGGCCACAGCTGTGCGGACGGCCTCGGAGGCTGATCTGGCTGCGGAGGTCGATCCTGACAGTTCCGGGGCAGGAGGGGGGCTGGCCCTGCTCCCCATGCCCACCACGCAGGGACCCAGACGCCGCTCCGGCCGCTTCCCTGCACCTCGTTCAGCCCGGGAGCTGCAGGAGACCCGGGGACAAGCTTTCCGAGCGCCGGGCCTCGCTCTGGGACGACGGTGTCCTGGGGTAGGGGAGGGCGCGCGGAGGTGCCAGGGGCGGCGGGGGACCCGGCCTGGCAGCACCGCTTCAAGTTTCCACCGGCGCGGTTGTGCAACCCGGAGAGGAGCGTGAGCCGCAGGCGCCTCGGAAAACAAGCCGAGCCCATAAACAAAGCCACGTGGCCTCCGGGCCGGGGGGCCGGGCTAAGAGCAGGCGGCTCTTCCGGCAACAAAGAGCAGCGGCCGGCAGCGGGCATAAATACTGCGGCAGCGACTGCCGCGCAGCACTCCCGGAGCCTGCAGCGCCTGAGACCCTCCCTGAGCCCGCCGCCCCGCAGGGTGCCCCGCGCCGTTCCCGCCGCCCCCACGCCTGTTCCCGGCCGTCGTCCCCGTCGCGGGCCCCTGCACCCCGAGCATCCGCCCCGGGTGGCGCGTCCCCGAGGCCACCAGGCCGGCCCCTTCTCCCCATCCGTCCCGTCCGCTCGCGGTGCCATGCCATTCCTCGGGCAGGACTGGCGGTCCCCCGGGCAGAGCTGGGTGAAGACGGCCGACGGCTGGAAGCGCTTCCTGGATGAGAAGAGCGGCAGCTTCGTGAGCGACCTCAGCAGGTGAGGGGACCCGCCACCAACTTCCAGCCCCCGCGAAACTGACCCGGGCTGGTCTAGGGGGCGCAGGGACGGCGAATGAGGGGTAGGCAGGGCTGGAGCGGGCTGAGGAGGGAGACCCTGGCCCGGAGGGTGGGACTGCAGTGCCTGATTTCTGTAGAGGTCTCCGGACCATCGGAGACGGGAAATTCAGTTTCTCTTATTGTTCAAGGTCAGTGTCTCCAAGTGGACACGACTCCTTACAGAACACCTGGTCTCTCTGAGAGTCTGATGACATTCGCGGATCGTGTCACCAAACGCTCGCTCAAACTTAATGACACAGCTTTAGTGGTCCGTGCTTTAAGGACACTGGAGTCGCGCACTTTGCTCTTGTGGGGGCGCGGGTTGGTGGGCTGAGCCCCTTCACCGCGGGGTGGCCCGGCTCCCAGCGCCCAAGCACTGTGGAGGCGATGGGTGACGGGATCCGACGCAGGTCCCGCCTGGAGCGCTTCCAGGCCCTGCCCAGGCACGGTCAACCACAAGTGGCCGGGAGGATGAGCAACTAGGAAGGGACAGCCAGATGGTCCCTGGAGCAGCCGCTTACTGGGCGGACTTGGGAGCGGTGGAGGCTCGGCGCTGCAGAGGTGCCGAGGAGGGAAGTGGGCAGGGGATGAAACCCACAAGAGCTCTGCTTCTGGGAGGACAGGGCTCTTGCACCTGTTTCCTCGGTGGCCCTCTCAGTCGATCGACTTTATATAGAGAGTGCACTCCGTTTCCAGGGGTGCCTGTCTGCTGCGAAAAGCCTGCCTGGCCCCCGGTGAACCTCTGGATTCGAGGTCTCACCTGAGCCCTGTGGTCTGATGGGAAACCTGAGGGCCACTGCGCTCCCGGCTCAGCTTGGCGAACGACGCTAGCGCCCGGCTAGTAAGTCAGGTAGCCTGGAATTTCTCAGCCCCTGACCTCAACAGTTGACTTTCAGAGACTCTTAGCATTTAGCCTGGTGAGGGGTTGGCGATGAAAGTGGTTCCAGAAGGGACTGGTGCAGCCAGAGTCACCCTTAGGAGCCTTTTCCTGCCGCCTTTGGTTAAAACCATGGGCCCCTGCACCCTTAAATTGGCTTCAATGGAGAATTCTGTTTCTGGGCCAGGTTCCCGCTTACTGAGATTTACCAGTGGTTGCTTGGATAAAGCATTGGCAATAAATTTTGAGAAGACTATCAAGAAAATGTGGTTATTTTGTCAGCTTGACCTCCTGTGCCTCCCATTTGTTTGCGATTTGTAATGCATCAAATTCCCATTGTCTCACAATGTAAAGAAAGACATTATTTAATCCTGGGGGTCTGTCTGGAGAGACTTAAGCATATTAACTGCCAGCATATAACCATTTATGTTGGAGTTACTTGGAGGCAGTCCCAGGGGAATTTAGGGACCACCATAAGGAAATCTTATGTACATAAAATCAGGTAATTTATTTACAGTAAAGTAAGACCAACTGCTGTTGACAGACTGTGTCTTTTATCTACTGGAGTTACCAATTATGCCTAAATTATTCTCCCTCAACAAAATGGGAAACTTCCTTCCTTCCTCCTTGTTCCTAAGGACAATGATCTAATATTTGGTACTTTATTTCTGTCTACAAGTTCAGGTTCTTTCTAGAAAAGTGCAGAAAGGATCTGAAGAGTCATATTAGAGCCGCTCACCCAAATATAATTTCAGGATGCTTCTCAGTGGATAGCAGATGATTCCATTCAGCAGGAGAAGATTTAAAATGTAGGGTTGTATTAATACTCACCCTACTCGGGAGGCTGAGGTAGGAGGATCGCTTGTGCCCAGAAGTTCAAGGTGGCAGCAAGTCATGACTGTGCCACTGCGCTCCAGTCTGGGCCACAGACCAAGACCCTGTCTCCAAAAATAAATAAAAAATTAAAATTTGCTTTAAAATACCCTGTACCAGCATCAGGAGAGAAACTGGTGTCACTCTCCTTTAGAAATAAATAGTGGTATCTCTGTCTTCACAGTATGGAAGACCTGAAGATGGTCTTAACTTACCATAAAAGTTTAGACTGGGCTGGGATCAGGTGGCTTCCTGCACAGCCCCCCTCCCTTCCCCGAGTCCCTGTCCCCTTCATAAGCCTCTTTTCTTTCTTCTCATTTCACACCTGAGCTGGAGCTGTCACATCCATCATCATTACCGCAAATAGTCATTGATATACTGACCACCTGTGGTCTTTGAGTCAGCGTTTAGGAATCATTTGGTAGCCTCCTAGCAAAGCAGCTGGCTGTTTGTTTGCAGGGTATTTTTTTTTTCCAGCAACTGTAAACAATCCCTTCCCTACTTAGAAGCCTGCCAACTTCTTAAAAGCAGTTGGCCTTCTGTGGTCTGGGTTTGTCATCTCAAATATCCTCAGTTTTTGGTCTTGGTGACGTTTCCCCGTGATGTCAGGTTTGGGCTGCGTGTCTGCCTACACAGGTGAAGCTGAATGCCCCTCCTGTTTTGAGAAAACAAAAGGCAGGCCCTTAAGCGGGGAAGGATCATGAAACAGAACTACAGAGACATGGTAGACTAACTTCTCTAATTCCACAGACCATTCTGCAAGTGGCCCAAACAAGAGCCCCGGATAAAGGATGCATTTGTTGGTTTTCAGCCTGGGATTATTATTTTGTGTTGACCAAGGCTTGTCCACACAGCACACCTATTCTAGACTCAGCTGGCCATCTTCTCTGTGGTCCAGGACTCCAACCTTCTCCAGTGTAAAATATTACAAATCCAGTCTCAGCCTTGTGTCCAGGAGTGAAATCATGGGAGGATTTAAGATAAGCTTAAAGCAGGACCCCTTCTCTAAAATGTTGAAATTATATAAAATAGAAGGGGAATGGCAAGTGTTAAATATGGTGGGGCAGATTTAAAATGCAAGGAAAGAGCTTGGCGTGAATTGGGATGATCCAAGAATGCTTCAAGGAAGTGGTGGTTCAGGCGCCTGCACAGCCCTCCTCAGCAACCACCCCCTCACCGCCCACCCCCAGGATGAGTAACCTAAGCTGTCTGAGCCTCTGCCACTCTTTTCTAAGCCCACACTTCTGTCTTTGAAAACTGACTCAAATGTTGCTTTACTGTATAGCTAAGGCTGGACCCGGAAGCAGGAAGTTTACCTTGGTGCCTGGATAAAAATAATAGTTAAGATTTTATGAGTGCTTACTGTGTGCAAGACACTGTTCTATGAGCGTTATACACTAGGCTGTTTGTTTCACCAGAGCATTCTGGGTACTAGTCTTGTGAGTTTGGCGATCTAGAGATGGGTCAGTAAATTGGTGTAGAAATCTCACTGGCTTTAATCAAGGCTGTATAACTACAATTAAGCCTCTGGGGGCACGTCACAGCTTTCTTAAATGGTTTTTATTGCAAATGAAATGAGAAATAGGGCTTTATTTTTTTTTATTCCCTTCTTTATCTGCTGCCAAAACAGTCTTATTTATGGTCTTATTTTGAATTTTTTCTACATTTTTAAAAAGTTGCCTTAAAGTATCTTGGTATGTGGTAATGTGGGGCTGGGGAGTGGGTCTTTTTCTTATTCTAGGCCTGTGCCTATAAAAATCAAGATTAGTAAATAGTGACTACAAAATAGCAACTTGCTGGCTATTATTGAATTTAGTGAAGAAAGCAGCCTCGTTGAGATGGTTTTGCTTATTAAAAAAAAAAAAAATCCAGTGCTCCAATTCCTAAATGGTGGTGGTTTTTCTTGTTAAAAATTTCAGTTGTAATTTTCCATTGGCTTTGCATTTTCTTGAAAAGGACACAATTGAACTCTCAAAACAGCCTCTAACTGAATATATTATTGCTTAAAAGAAAATATATAAGTAGGCAACACAAATAAACCCCATAGGCCTTCTTTCCAGGCCCTACCTCCGGAATCTAAAACCTAATACCAAGTGAAAATATAGGGTTTCTCTTTGGTTAAAACTTTTCTACATTCGACAGTGAGAGATCATCATCAATTATGTCAAATTCTTTCTAAACTAGCTTTTGAAATGAGTCACTCAGGCTTAAAGCAGGTTATTGTAGTTTCTGAGGAAAGTGAGTGCTCCAGTTCCTTTAAAGAATGTTTTCAATTGTAAAAGAATAAGATGAAATAGAAATATTTGACCTTGCTAAGTAATGATCACAGTCTATGACCCAGGCTCGGAAAATCTGCTGCTGAACCTTAAATGTTGAGAATAAGACAACCTCATTTTATGATTCTCTATATGTGGAATTTATACTGTAGGTTTTTGTTGTTTGTGGGGGGTGTGTGTGTTCTTTCTAAGTAAGCCTTCATGTGGTATTTTTGCACACAAAATGTTCTAGCTTTGCTTTCTAAAGCTGATCTCAGCTGTGGTACATCACGGACCACTCAAATGACCTTCCATCTTTTGCTGTTTTTCTCAACGTTGATTGAAATGTCTTAAGTTAGCCTCAGGAATTCAGTTCTGTTCTTTGTTCTGTCCCTCTTTTCCTTCTGACCTTGGAGCAGATAATCAACTGGTCAGTGATTCTATACCCCTATAGTCATGCAAATAGACAGAAACACACTCCTGTGTTATACAAAGCCTGGCCCAAAACACTCATCCTTGGCTTGTTCTTGAAAGTGCCTCTGAGAGGACATTTCTGCAGGACTCTATCTGAAACCTAAAAATATCCTGTTTCCCTGAATGAAAAGGAGAAGGCTATCGAGTTTAGTAGGAAACTCAGTAAATGGTATTAAGCATGGCCTTATGAAGGAAGATTAATAAATGATTATTTATCATGTTAGCCCTTAAGGGTCCAGAAAAGCAACACTGAGTGTATTGTTGGAGATGTCAAATGTGAGCATATTAGCAAGATACTTGTACTAACCGAAGTGCTACTTAAGACAGTATTGTATTAATAACAAAAAGATACTGGAAGTTGCTTCAAATCTTTTTTTCTCTTCTACCATTTACACAATGCCAAGGAAATAGAGAAGTGCAGATCTACATAATGGTACCCAACAGATGTATATCCAAAAAAGATATAAATCAAATTGCATTTTAAATTCAGCAGAAAAACTCAGAACATTAAAGGAGTATAAAATATCGGTGGTATAGCAAAAAAAAAAACACCTAATTTATGTTTTACCAGTTGGCATTATGTTTTACCAGTTGGTTTTATATACTTCGTGAGGGTTGAGGGAGTTAGGGAGCCTATCTTATCATACTTCAACATTTCTCCTGCATTCCTTCTGTGGAAATTATTCAGATTTACTTTGAAGTTACATTGTATAGTAGAATAGCTCATTACCCCTCAAATGATTGCTCAGCCCACTGAGGGACATAATCGCCAGGCCCGAGGTGAGCCTGCCCATCCTTCAGTGACCTGTGAATTAGGCAGGTACATTAGGCAGACAAAGACTTTGGGTCTTGACTGTACAAGGTAAACTTATAATTGATAAGTTTATAAGTTTACCTTGTACAGTCAAGACCCAAAGTCTTCGCCTCGCAGCATGATGCCTAGTGTGTGTTAGTCAAGGCACTACATAAAACCTAAGCAACTAGCACTATACACAAAGCATCTCCTAGAAATGAAGTTATAAGTCAGATTTTTGTAAATGTGATTGTGTTTTAAAGACATGTTAGAAGGATGCTACTTAAAAGCAGCTTAAGTATACTTTAAATGGATGAATTGTATGGTACGTGAAGTTTATCTCAACGAAGCTGTGTGTTTTTTTTTTAAAGAAGCAGCAGCAGCTTGGGTAGATGCTTTTGCAAAATGAAGGCATTGTGTAGTACAGCGATACCAGTAATCACCCCTCCCCTCCATTCATCGTTTTTGTTTAAAGTAATATTGTAGTACTCTGCATTGCTCTTAGTTGAAGAGCAGAGTGCTGTGTGTCAAATTACAATGCAAGGCACTGTTAGGGAATTCAAAAGATGTAGAACTCCCATCTCTGCCTTCCACGCAGATGTGAACTTGCTTCCTCCTAAAGGAGAAGTTTGTGCCTGTATAGACTTTTTTTTTTTTTTTGAGTGATCATTTTATTGTTTTATTTTGTTTGAGAAGCCTGTATGTTTGTTTGTCTTATAACTCAGTGAGTTATTTATAGAAACAGCTCAGGTTCATGTATAGCTGTTACATCTCATCCTCTTTGTCTTCTGTTATTCATAGTTACTGCAACAAGGAGGTATACAATAAGGAGAATCTTTTCAACAGCCTGAACTATGATGTTGCGGCCAAGAAGAGAAAGAAGGACATGCTGAATAGCAAAACCAAAACTCAGTGTAAGCCATTTGTTTTGAACTTCAGAAAAAATCTGTTTGAAGATAGTTATGATTGGTTCTTGGAGGAAAAAAATAATAATAATAACACCTCCCATGTCACACATCTGCCTCAGTGTTTTACTGTGTGTCCCTGACAGAGGTTACTGAGATCTTAGCACTCAGAAACCTGGCTGTACATTTTACAAGCGAGATTAGCATATTCTTTATAGTCTTGTTTATAAGTCAGTTGCTAGTTGAGGGCCTTTTTTCCTGCCAGTCATTTGTATTTGGTTATTTTACAGGGATGTGGTCGGCTGAATCGGTTCCAGTATGTATTTTTATTTTGAACTGTTTTGAGGCTTTGAAAACAGATTTTTTTCCCTCTTTCCTTCTATAAATCCTATTAACATTTCTAGATACTATATGTAAGTATCAGCAGAGAATATAAAGTTTTATTAATAGCAGGAATTACAGGTTACTTTCTCTGTAATGCATGTTTTCCTCGTGTTATCTGTTTGATTTCTACTTTTCATGGGCTTATATAAGTTTCAGGTTTGGCATTGGAAATAAACTTGTACTTGAGTATTAGGTTTGTGTGTTTTTTTTATTTTTTATTTTTTATTTTTTGGTTTTTTTTGTTTGTTTGTTTTTGTTTTTTGAGACGGTCTCTCTCTTGTCACCCGGGCTGGAGTCAGTGGCATGATCTCAGCTCACTGCAACCTCCACCTCCCTGCAACCTCCACCTCCCGGGTTTAAGTGATTCTCATGCCTCAGCCTCCTGAGTAGCTGGGATTATAAGCACCTGCCATCACACCTGGCTAATTTTTGTGTTTTTAGTAGAGACGGGGTCTTGCCATATTGCCATGTTGCCCAGGCTGGTCTCAAACTCCAGGGCTCAAGCCATCCACGCCCCTCTGTTCACAGCATGTGACTCAGTCTGTCAAAGCCTAATTTCATTTTTTGGTGGGGATGGAGTCTCGCTCTGTCACCCAGGCTAGAGTGCAGGGGCACAATCTTGGCTCACTGCAACCTCCACCTCCCGGTTTCAAGTGATTCTCCTGCCTCAACCTCCCAAGTAACTGGGATTACAGACGCCTGCCACCACGCCTGGCTAATTTTTATATTTTTAGAAGAGATGGGATTTCACCATGTTGGCCAGGCTGGTCTCGAACTCCTGACCTCTAGTGATCTGCCTGCCTCAACCTCCCACAGTGCTGGGATTTCAGGCGTGAGCCATTGCATCCGGACTGTAATTTCTTATGGCATCATGTTTTAGAAAAAAATAACAATAATT
The DNA here is from genome assembly GCF_007565055.1 of Rhinopithecus roxellana. Lineage (NCBI taxonomy): Eukaryota > Metazoa > Chordata > Mammalia > Primates > Cercopithecidae > Rhinopithecus > Rhinopithecus roxellana. The sequence goes on from NC_044557.1 coordinate 102,956,824, forward strand.
TGGAGCGTTGGTATACGAAATCTGGCTATCAAAGATTTAGAGTGCTTCAGACAAAGCAACTTATAGCCCCAGTATTTCTACACTGCAGAAATTAAGCACTTGAAACTCCTTAGGTTGTCAGTAGAGTCCTTATCTTTTTTGTTCAAAACTTTTAAAACGATGGAAATCGTGAAATGAAATGTTTTAAATCTTGAGCATGTTGCAGATGTTAAAGCTGTGTATTCTTTTTGTCTCTATAGATTTCCACCAAGAAAAATGGATCTATGTTCACAAAGGAAGTACTAAAGAGGTGAGCATCCATTCATTTACTAAGTTATGCTAAACCTTATCCCTTCCTGGTAGCGTAGGGAGGGACATGGTAGGGAGGGAAACTACTTCAAATCATGAGTGTCTTCTTGGATGTGGGAGACGGCAGCTATTAGTCTATTATCTAGCCAACCATCAGAGTTTGGAACAACAGAGAGAGAAAGAAGCAAAAGTCACTAGGTGGACCCTCTAGTCGTTCAATGAAATTATGTATGGAAAAGTGCTTTAGAAAGACTGACATGCCCATCTCAACCATGTTATTATATCGTCCTGGGTTTTGCCTCAGGGCAATGTCTCCCCTTTGTTCTAAGATCTCTTTGGACTTCAACTCAGTTAAATTTCAGTCCTGGAAGGAATAATCACTAAGTATAGTAGAAGTTTGCAGTGCCTGCTCAGTGTGATGTGGGAGGGGACAATACATTATAATAACTACATTTGTATGGCACTTTATAAAGCCCTTTTATGTATATTTTCTCTCTGCACAGACATTTGCTAAAATAACTAGGATACAAGCATATGAAAGAATTTCTCTGACTGTCAGGGACCTCAGTGAACATCTAGTTCCCTCCGTGATTTGAGGTCCAGAGGGGGTCACTGATAGTCCCAAGACCACCCAGATACCCAGATACCGGGACTATGAGCCAGGACTTTATACTCCCAATTCCCTCTGTGTTCATAGGTTAAAAGAGCAAAACTTCTTTTGCTTTCTCTCAAAACCTTAAAAACACTTTTGATGATCACAGTGAGAAAAGCACTATTGGTATAAGGCAAGCTGGTGACACAGTTGGCGCAGGTAGGTCTAACTCTCCTCCTAGGAGTGCGTTACAGTCACCAACCATCATGACCTCCCATATCCCATACCCTGCTCCCAGTCTTCCCTTAATACGCAATTACTTATGATTTTTTTTTTTTTTTTTTTTTTTTTGTTGTTGAGACGGAGTCTCGCTCTGTCGCCCAGGCTGGAGTGCAGTGGCCAGATCTCAGCTCACTGCAAGCTCCGCCTCCCGGGTTTACGCCATTCTCCTGCCTCAGCCTCCCGAGTAGCTGGGACTACAGGCGCCCGCCACCTCGCCCGGCTAGTTTTTTTTTTTGTATTTTTAGTAGAGACGGGGTTTCACCGTGTTAGCCAGGATGGTCTCGATCTCCTGACCTCGTGATCCGCCCGTCTCGGCCTCCCAAAGTGCTGGGATTACAGGCTTGAGCCACCGCACCCGGCCAATTACTTATGATTTTTCTAGACTAATATGTGGAAAAATCATAAGCAAGGTCCCAAATGGTACAAGTCAAGAAAAGGGCGTGTTTAACATGTGAGGAGCTGACTGAGGCAGCTGCTGGCTGTGTTACCCACCTTGGTGCCTCTCAAGGGCTTGTGGGTACAGGAAAGAAGCCAGTGCCCCAGGTCACCTAAGACAGGCATCAAGCTCATTTGTCAAAATCCAGTTGGGTTGTTGTAACTGGCTCATTCTGACGTGGACGACCTCTGCATGGCAGGAGTAACTTCTGTGCCTTTGTTTTCGCGTTCAGCGCCATGGATATTGCACTCTGGGGGAAGCTTTCAACAGACTGGACTTCTCAACTGCCATTTTGGATTCCAGAAGATTTAACTACGTGGTCCGGGTGAGTCTCAAATGCCTAAAGACTCATCCAGGCCCTTTCCCAAGTTGAATCATCTCTTTGGGTTGTCTTGAAGTGGTTTCCCCAAAAAATAACTTTTTAGGACCTTAAGAATTTTGAGGCAAGCAGAAAACAGACCCCTCAATCTCCTTCTTCCCCAACATCCTTCAGGTTCTTAAGTGGGTCGCACTAGGATGTCCCTGAGATTGGCCGGGGTGGGCAGGGGCCGCCCTATGACCCCAGTGAGTGGGTTAAAGAGCCAGCCTCTTCGAGTGAAATTTCACACCAAGCCCCTTCCAAGCCCGCCCTGTGGATACATGGGAACATGTCACAGGCAGCACTGGCCTTGGCAACAGCCTTAGCAAGAGAGAATTCAGCAGGAAGCAAACCCTAGAGTGCTTTGGCCTGTTTCAAAACCCTGCACCTCTGACTGTTCTCACTGTCTCCCACTTGTCCTACTTCAGCTGATTCTGGGGGACCCCAAGGCATTCTCAGATGAGGCCACAAAACTGGATGAGTTAAAGCACCTCCGTGTTTTGTGCCTGTGGTTCCCTTCCACCCCGGTGTGATAACAGTATTCAATCCCATGTCCACCGAAAGCTTAAAACTGCCTGTTTTGGCCAAGCGCGGTGACTCACACCTGTAATCCCAGCACTTTGGGAGGCTGAGGTGGGTGAATCACGAGGTCAGGAGTTCGAGACCAGCCTGGCCAACATAGTGAAACCCTGTCTCTACTAAAAATACAAAAAAAAATTATCCGGGTGTGGTGGCAGGTGCCTGTAATCCCAGCTACTCAGGAGGCTGAGGCTGGAGAATCACTTGAACCTGGGAGACAGAGGTTGCAGTGAGCTGAGATGGCGCCATTGCACTCCATCCTGGGCGACAGTGCAAGACTCCATCTCAAAAAAGAAAAAGTTAATGAGCAAAATATTAATGATGAATATGGTAAAGCAGATCAGCTTAACCATGACTGTCATGTTATTATTTTTCATTGGTTTATTATTATTTTGTTATCCCTGCCCACCCTCCGAAGCCCCCTTGTGTATTTTTGTCAGCAGTCAACCTGGGAGGTAACAGCTGTTTGGGTTTTAGGCTCAGAAGTAGGAGGGAATTTTCCCCCGTGGGTGTGGTTGGTTTGGTTTTATTTGCTTTTTCCTGGGTTGTTGTGCTGCTTGGTGCTGTGCCACTGAGTCAGATGATTGCAGAGGCTCAGCCAGGGTGATGACATTCAAGGACCCTTGAGACCTGGATCCTTCACCTGTCATCTGGGCAGATGCAGGCTTGGCTGTCCAAAGTGACCTGATAAAAACCCAGGCCTGCAAGAAGCAGGTTAGGAGCTGTGAGCTGAGCCTGTGACCACATGAGCAGATATATTCGCTCTTCAGCTAAGCTCTTCTTCCAATCCAAAAGGGATAAAAATAAGAGACCTTCTTGGGTGAAATGTTCATGCCATTCAGTGTGACTCTGCAAGTTCACGGAGGTCACCTAGTCCTCCTAGGTCCCACAGACTAGTCTAGGCTGGTTGGAAATGGGCCCAGGATGATCTGGAAGCTTCCACTGCTAAGACTACGAATAGTTTCCATCTTCTGGGTATTAGAGGAAGACACTTAGATCTGATGTCTTATTACAAACTGATCTTCAAAATGGTCAGTTTTTAGATGGCCTTCCTTTCTACCTGCTTTTCCTTTTACAAGAAATAAAGCAAAGGAACAAGCATCATGATAGTGAAAATCTATTTCATCCAATATATTCATTTTTACCTTTTATCTTTTCAGTAACCCTATAAAATATGGGTGCTTTGATTATCTCTCTTTAAACAAATGCTAGTACAGTAAGATAAAATGACTTGTCCACGATCACAAAGGGATGAAATCAAGATCTGAAATCTGGGCAGTCTTAGAGTCTACACTTTTAACTGGTACCATGAGTTCTCTGTGAGCAGCGGATCTGAAGTAAAATAGCCTGAGGGCAGGTCCCAGCTCCACTGATTTCAAACTGTCTCAGCCTCCCTAAGACGTGGTTTCCCTCCTCTGTAACAATGACTTACCTCAACTTTCCAAGGTAACTGGGGAAACTTAGTGATATAAACAGAAGCACTTTGCACAGTAGAATCTATCTACTGTGCAAAGTCAGCCGCTAATGTTTACTATTACCCACTTACCAAAATTATTGATTTCCCCCTAAAATGCCTTTTCAGTTGAGCTGATTAAAATGTTTTCTACTTTTAAAAAAATAATTGGTGAATCTGGCACTTGCGTAAGACGCAGCACAGAGAACACGTATCCAAGAGTATCTAATTGTAAAATACATCATAAGCATTTTGCTTTAAATAATCTTAGAGAAACTGCTGAATGCTTTCAAAGTTGTTAGGCTCAGAAATAGTGGAAAAATATGTCTGTTTTGCAAAGAACAGTTTTTCCCCATCACTATTAGAGGCCTCTGTAATTTGAGGAATAATATGTTATTTTTATAAAGAACTTAAAACTTTTTAATGATAGCCACTGTGTTTTGAGGTTTTCCTTCTTAGGAACTCAGTATACTTCTCATACATTCTTATCCTTAAACCAACTCTGCAAGGTAGCTTGCCAGTATGTTAACCCCATCATACTATTTTGACCTAATGGTGTTTAAATGCTACAATGATTACTGGTTTCGCTAAGGAGCTAAACTGATTTTAAGGGCCATTTGGGGGGGAAAAAAAAGGTTCAAAGCCTTGAGAGCCAAATACATTTTCTGAAAATCTGTTATGTTCATGCCGGTTGTCATCTTCCAAAAAAGAGCCATGCAGAGGTAATAAAAGAGACGGCTAACGCTGCTATCTCAAAATGTTATCACTCAGCATGAAAATTTCATGGAATGTTTAGAGTTGGAAAATTTTTTACTATAACTTAGAAAGATGTTTATATAACATTTCTACATCAATTTCACTGGCTACAAGCTACATGCATTGGCCCTGCTCCCTCCCCTACACAGCCCCAATGACATAAAGACAGTTCTAGCTATGTCTTTTAAAGATTTCACATCTCTAGAAGCAGCAGCTTACCTACTCGTGGAAGGACATTTAAAACATAGTTTACCCTATACCTCAAGACCAACACATTTTGGAAATTCCCTTGGGGAGCTGGAGAGGATTCCAGAGGCTGAGCCAGTCAGACTGGAAGTTTGTAAACATGAGTAGGTGAGTGCTGACTAACCAGGTCACAGAGAGGTCAGAGGATTGAGTGAGTCTTGAGCCAAGTCAACCAGGAGAAGGTTTCAGAGACCATCACCCACGTAATGGCTCTGCAGTGAGCCTGCTGTGATCCCAGTGGTTCTTAGCCCTGGCTGCACATTTCAATCACCTTCGAAGCTTGTTAGACTACAGAAGCCCACCTCTGGAGCTTCCAATTTAATTAGTTGAAGGTGGTACCCAGGCATTGCTACTTTTAAAACATCTGCCTGGTGATCCCAGTGAGTTTTCAAGTTTACAGACCAGCTCAGAAACTACTTTGGAGCCCAGATATTACATTTTGCATATTAATGAGAATTTTTAAACAAAGTGCATGGAGACATTAAACTCTAGATATGACTTCTGGGGCGTGTACTCTGGTCCTTCAGGAATTTAGTGATGGAAAGAGGACAGCCCCTCCTATATTCCAGCTCAAAGTTCGAAGCTTCTTTTTTTGTGGTACCTTCTGCACATCAATCACTTTACTTCTCTGAACTATAAAACTGGGATAACCATACCTATATTGAAGCATTTTTATGAGAATGAAAAAATAAAATGTAAAAATAAAGGCAATGGGTGTGAAAGTGTTATATAAATTTCAAAATGCAATGTAACTTACTTTTCAGAAAGTTAAGTAGGATTTTAGCATATGCAACCATCTTTCCAGGGTGATTAAACCTGAAGACTCAATTCATAGGCCAGATACAGTTGGGGACAGAGATTTGCCTATTTGCAGTGGGACTTCTGAGGTCCTTAGAATGGTTGTACATTTTTAAAATCTTTATATTCTCCCCAGTGAGGCTCAATGACAGAAAACACCAACATTTATCCAAACAACTGCCCCTGTTCCATTGGTCCCTAGTGAGTCCCTTGAGAAACTGCATTATTGGGATAAGATGGAATTAAGACAAAAACTGAGCAGTACCAATAAAAAATATGACTTTAAAAGGGCATGAAAGCAACTGTTATTTGGTGTCTGTTATTGCTGAGTACAATGTAATATAGAGCTTAAACTTGAATTCAAACTTATACTCTTCTAAAACCTATATTATTTTCTCCAGGCCCTGCCACTAGCCAGTGAGGGAAATAGATGAAATAGATCTGACTCTACCTTAAAGGTCTGCAGCAGGGGTCAGCAAACTTCTAGCCCTCAGGTCAATAGCCTACCGCCTGTTTTTATATGGCCCATGAGCTAAGAATGATTTGTACATTTTTCAATGTTTTAAAAAATTAAAAGTATAATATTTCATAACACATGGAAATTACGTGCAGCTCAAATTTCATTATCCATAAATAAAGTTTTATTGGAACAGCTTTGCTCATTCATTAGATATTGTCTGTGGCTGTTTTTGTGCAAAATGGCAGAGTTGGGTTCAGAGTTGAGCAACAGAGAGCTTATAGCCTGTAAGCCTAAAATATTTACTATCTGGATTTCTACAGAAAGAAAAAAAATTATTGCCCCCTGCCATACAGTGTAACTGATAGCCTGAGAAGTGTGCATTAGAAGAAGTTACCTACCCTGACACCATGAGAATGAATCTGAAAAGAACCAAGATGTGGTAGAGGCAGATAGGCTATGAAGTTTCAGAAGGGTAGCATCACTGTGGGCAGGATATTCAAGAAAGACTTCAAGGAGAAAGTGGGATTTAAACTGGTCTTGAGTAAGGGTAGAACTCAGGGGAACTGGTTTGAGGCAGGCAGGCAGGTATAAGGTCTGTTGAGAGATCAGTGAGCAGAACATTCAAGTATGGACAGAAGTAGCACAGTGTGCTTTAGAATATAGGATCATGGGCTGGGTGCAGTGGCTCATGCCTGTAATCCCAGCACTTTGGGAGGCTGAGGCAGGAGGATCACTTGAGGTCAGGAGTTCAAGACCAGCCTGGCAAACATGGTGAAACCCTGTCTCTACTAAAAATACAAAAATTAGCCAGGTGTGGTGGCGCACACCTGTTAATCCCAGCTACTCGGGAGGCTGAGGCAGGAGAATCACTTGAACCCGGGAGGCAGAGGTTACAGTGAGCCAAGATCACGCCACTGCACTCTAGCCTGGGTTGCAGAGGCTGTTGTTTTAGAAACTCTGTCTCAAAAAAAAAAAGAATATAAGATCGTCGAAGGGTGTTGCCACGAGCTGGTTATTATGATCTTGGGCAGGCCTTTGTTGCCCATCTGTAAGATGGAAATGATGACAATAGCACCCTGCTTCTAGATATGATGAGGACTAAATGAGATAAGCAGTTTATGAGTGTTAGTCATGTATAGTAAGAAGTTTATAAACACTAGTGATGATTGTTCATTTAAATATGGCTAGAAAAGGAGATTGGACAGACTTGGGAAGAGGCTTCAAGTGTGAAGCTACATTGTCTAGTACACAGGAGGAAGCCACTGGAAAAAAACAAGAAACAGCACCTTGGCCAAGCAGTGTTTCAGAAGATCATGACTTCTAACAGGCTCTGGCATCCCCAGATGCCATCAACCAGCAAATTATAAATCTGTTACTTTGTGGTTTATGAAGTCCATCTTTGTATATCTACGTCTTTGATAAGCACAGTCAGGCTGTACAGTAGGCAGATGTTGTTAACCCATTTTAGAAGTGAGGAAGCAGAGGCCAGGGAACTGGGTGATTTGCACAAGGTTGCCTGCCCAGGAAGGGACGTGGAATAGAGGCAGGACCTAAGCCTGGTTCTCCAACTCCTGCTCCAGTGCTCTCTCCTTTCAACCGCATTGCTTAGAAGGCAAAATGCAAAATGGAGCCTGCCTTTTATCACCACTAAAATATTTGCACACATGCATACACACTATCACAGGAGAGGGTCTTAATGCCAGAATGACCTTTGATCTGATTACTCCTAGCTCTCTCTATGGGATGAGAATGAGCCCAACTCTACAGTAACTGTAGCTGCCATTAACAGCCCAGGAAGGTCAGGGAGAACTTGAGTACCAATTTTCTCACTGGAGTAAACTGACCCATACATGCTAGTGGATCAAGAAGGACAAATAAAAGCTTGCAACCCCAGTTTCTTTGTCCCTCTGCAGCAGAGCATCACAACCTAAACCGATGCACATTCCTATTTTTTCTGCGTTACCACCCTAAGTGCAGTTGAATGTTTCCAGCAAGTTACTGCATTCCTACCACCCCTGAAAGCATTTTCCAAAAACATGTTTTAGTTTAAGTTGACTGGCGGTTTGGCAAACAAAAGGCTGGAATATGGCACAATGACTCAAATTTAAACCCAATGCCTTAAATTAAGGGCATGCTGTTGCCAAGCCCCTGGTGGGCCTTGATGTGCATCAGCATCCTGGCCCCTTCACACAGGTTCCTCTGCCACAGTGACCTTGGATTCACTTGAGGCTGTACATGCAGAGGCCTTCCTCTGATGGAGGGTGGCCTCGGCCACCTGGGCTTTAAACTGGTGCTATCTGGGATGAAGGAAAGTCCAACAACTGCAGCAGCAATAAAGGCAAAAGAGCAGAATCACGGGCCCATTTGAAAATGATGCACAGAGCCAGGCGTGGTGGCTCACGCCTGTAATCCCAGCACTCTGGGAGTCCACGGCAGGCAGATCACCTGAGGTCAGGAGTTCGAGACCAGCCTGGCCAACATGGTGAAACTCCATCTCTACTAAAAATACAAAAATTAGCTGGGCTGATGGCACACTGCTGTAATCCCAGCTACTCTGAAGGCTGAGGCATGAGAATCACTTGAACCCAGGAGCCAAGATCTTGCCACCGCACTCCAGCTTGGGTAACAGAGGGAGACTCTGTCTCAAAACAAGAAAAAAGAAAAGAAATGATGCACAGAAATGATGGTGATCCCACCCTTCTGAAACTTCCAAGCCTATCTGCCTCTACCACATCTTGGTACCGGGGGCGTTCACTTAGTCCCAGCTACTCAGAAGGCTGAGGCAGGAGAATCATTTGAACCCGAAAGGCAGAGGTTGAGGGTACAGGGTGGGTCCTTCAGTGACTGCTGGTTAAACTGCTAGTGATTTCACGGGAGGAAATCTGTATCTCCTGGAATTTCTGGCCTTGTTAGTCATTTTTATTAGCATTCAGGCAGGCAGATCCTGCGGTGTCTAGGTGCCCACGGAAGTGGAGGCTGCTCACAGACACGGGGACATGGCCACAGCATTAGAGGGGGCTGTGCAGCAAAAGGAGGCCACCTGAAGAAGTAGGAGATGCCCACACCACCCTAGTAGTGTAGTAGGGTATTTGCAGAAGTAGGAGGGTACCCACAGAAATTAGGGCTCCTGTGGAAATGCGGGAAGATTAAGAGACTAGCGCATAGACTCCTAATAGTATAAAATAATTTAAGCATGCACTCTCAATTTATGCATATTCATAAATTCACTTAGAACTCATATACCTCTAAAAGATGCCAGTAATGATGTCTACCCTGCAGTGTTGCTGTGAGAATGAAATTGAATTTCAACCTGGTAAATGCTGTAGAACCACGCCTGGGATGTGGTAACATTCAGGGAGTGTAGTAGTTGTTGCTGTTACTGTCATCATCAACTTTAGGGACCTTATTGTGGGCATTAGAAAATACACAAAATCAGAGATTAAGGATCATATAAAATACTGAGATTTCTGTTTTATTAGTTTTCTACCTGATTTTCTTTCCAGTACTACTTCAGAGACTGCTGGATCGAAAGTGTGCCCATTTTGTATAATTTTTTTTTTCTTGATGACTCAGGATCTAAACCTATAGCACTAGCATCCCAGCAGTGTTTTCTTTTTCTTTTTTTTTTTTTTGTTTGTTTTTTTGTTTGTTTGTTTTCTCTTTGTTTGTTTTTGTTTTGTTTTGTTTTGAGACAGAGTCTCGCTCTCTCACCAGGCTGGAGTGCAGTGGCGCGATCTCGGCTCACTGCCACCTCTGCCTCCCGGGTTCAAGCGATTCTCACGCCTCAGCCTCCTGAGTAGCTGGGATTACAGATGCCTGCCACCACACCGGGCTAATTTTTGTATTTTTAGTAGAGACAGGGTTTCACCATGTTGGCCAGGATGGTCTCTATCTCTTGACCTTGCGATCCACCTGTCTCAGCCTCCAAAAGTGCTGGGATTACAGGCGTGAGCCACCGTACCCGGCCAATGTTTTCTATTAAAATTCTACCTAAGCATCTTGGCCCTGTCGGGGGCTTATCGTACCTTGGGATGTGCCAAATTGTGCAGGTGAGCTGGGTTTTCAGTGCCAGTCCCACAGACCTTTTCTCATCCAAGGAGGGATGCTCCTGAGAGCATTTACACTGTGCTCTAAGTATCTGGGACCCAGAATCTGAAGGCCTCATGAGTCCAGTAAAGGAAGAGGTCTCCGATAGCAAGAAGTGGGAATTGACAGCATCCTCCTGCTAGGTCTCCATATGCAGCAAATTGCTTCAAATGAATGCTTTTGAATCCCTGAACAAGTATTTCTACATTGGGCCCAAACACCTAGTGTTGCCATAGCCACTTGAGAATCATGTCAGACCTGGCCCCTGCTTGTCAGGTGCTTCTGGGCTACTCTGGGGGGGACAAAGTATAACTATTCAAATGGCAAATTGAATTAGCACAGTCTGGGAGCCTTGGAGATGGCTTCTTGAAAGAGGTAGAACCTGAAATTCTCCTTCCTTGAGGGATGGCCAGGATTTGGCCAGATGGAAAGGCAAGTGGAAGGCTTTGCAGAGACAAGTGATGTAAGCAGAACCTAGAAATGGGAAGGAACGAACGTGAAGGGGAATGATTTTGGGTCGGGGCCAATAGCAATGTGACATTCAGCCTATAGAACTGTAGGGCAGAGGTGAGGGTTGCTGGAATACATGGGAGCTCAGTTTAAGGAAGATCACCAAGCCAAATGTCACTGTTCAGATGGATGCAATGGGGAATCAACTGCCATTGTCAATTCAAAAGTAACCAGGGCCAGGTGTGGTGACTCACACCTGTAATCCCGACACTTTGGGAGACTGAGGCGGGTGGATCACTTGAGGTGAGGAGTTTGAGAACAGCCTAGCCAACATGGTGAAACGCCATCTCTATTAAAAATACAAAAATCAGCCGGACATGGTGGCAGGTACCTGTAGTCCCAGCTACTCAGAAGGCTGAGGCAGGAGAATTATTTGAACCTGAAAGGGGGAGGTTGCAGTGAGCCAGTTCACACCACTGCACTCCAGCCTGGGCAGCAGAGTGAGACTCCGTCTCAAAAAAAAAAGAAAGAAAGAAAAGTAACCGGGATGGGTGAAAGATGAAGAGGCAAGTCTCTCTCTGCTGAGAATACAATTAATGCATGTAAACTTGGCTCTCCTTATTATTTTAACTCCCTCTGTTAAAAGAGACCTGTTTCACTTGCAAATAATATTTATCCAATCTTGACATGCCTGCAGATTATTAATGTCGCTGAAATTTTTTTCTCTTTCAACCTGTCAGTGTTCAAGCTCAAAGTCAGAACAAAACTTTCCAGGTTTTTTATCTGTGTTATTCACTGAGTAAATAAGGGTCTTGGAAGTACCCAGCACTCAGAGCAGGGAGAGGCACTGCCTAGTCTAACTGAAGGTTTATTATAGAAGACGCCACCTTCCTATAGATGGGCACCCAACTTGGGTATTGAGCATGTGAGGCATGCCAAGGCTGCTTGAGGCTGGGCCTCGTTTCTGCCTTTGATAACTCTGGCAGATTTTCCAATCAGACATATACTTCATACTGCAGCACCCCACTTGTATACAAGATAAGGAATTTGGGGATAAATTGTGTTCTTATTCTTAACAATTCTGTGTGAGAATGATAGAGTAGGCCGGGCGCGGTGGCTCAAGCCTGTAATCCCAGCACTTTGGGAGGCCGAGACGGGCGGATCACGAGGTCAGGAGATCGAAACCATCCTGGCTAACACGGTGAAACCCCGTCTCTACTTAAAAAAGAAATACAAAAAACTAGCCGGGCGAGGTGGCAGGCGCCTGTAGTCCCAGCTACTCCAGAGGCTGAGGCAGGAGAATGGCGTGAACCCGGGAGGCGGAGCTTGCAGTGAGCTGAGATCTGGCCACTGCACTCCAGCCCTGGCAGCAGAACGAGACTCTGTCTCAAAAAAAAAAAAAAAAAAAAAAAAAAAAAAAAGGGAATGATAGAGTATACTTAGGCAAGAGCCTTGTGGTTTTGTCCTTTTAAACTAACAGGTAGAAGAAGCTGCTATTTTTGTTGATGCTTCTGAAAGCCCAAGTGTTTACTGTCCCTCCAGATCTCAGGCTGCTTGCCCTTCTGGAAAGCGTTTGAGATACGTTTGCATTATAAGTAATGTACTCCTAGGCCCATGCCACTCCTGGGGCATCAGTCTGAACCAGTCCCCATACAGATATCAGCCTGACCAGCCAGATGATCCGCCATTGACCTTGATATGTCATTTGGCCATCATGAGCCGCCTCACCTGTAGCATGAGGAAATTTGGGTAAACTGTTTCCTAGTCCCTTCCAGCTACAACACTCTGATTCAAAAAGACAAATGTATGTTTAAAAAAAGCACTATTTGTTGAGTGCTTACCAGGTACCAGGCTGGGGGTAGAGTGGGAAACAGGACAACACTTGCTGTCTTGAGGGTTCCATCCTAATTAGCCCATCAGCAAGTAAGTGAGCAAGACCAATTCAGATGTACATAAATGGAACAATGAAACCATAGTAAGGTGAAGATGGCAACAGGGAGGCTTTCACATAAGATGGCCAGGAAGGGGTCCTCTGAGCCCGGGGCAGGCCACATTTGGAGTGAGACCTGAGGGATGGGATGGAGCCGAGCATGTAAAGATGTGGCAGAGGCAAAGGCCCAGAGGTGAGAATAAGCTTGACCTATTCAAGAGACAAATAACCTGTGTAGCCAGAGCAGAATGAAATTGTGCAAAACTAGGCTGGAAAAGGAGTAGAAACCAGATCAGGGAGAACCTTGCCACTCATGGTAAGGAGTTTGAGTTTTTTCCTAAGTGCGAGGAGAAGCCATTTGAGGATTTTAAGCAAAGAAGTAATGTGAACTGATGGATTTTTAAAACTATGAATGCTATGCTAAAATAAACTGTAGGGAAGAAGACGTAAGAAGCCTGCTCTTGACACGAGTGTAGTGAGATAAGAGGGAAATCTCTCTTCTGCCCATTCATCTTGCACACACCACTTCAAACTCTGGTTCATATCCGCTCTGAGATTTGCTAGACGATATTGCTTGCAACTAGATTTGTCTCCTGTTCATTGCCTCCAGAACTAGCATGAGCCAAAGCTGAAGGGCAGGATGTGGTTTCAGCATGCGGTGACCACCATCCCTCCCTCCAGTAGCTCAGAGCCATTCCTGGTACTGCACAGCTCGTCACTGCAGATCATGCCGGATGCTCAGAGTGCCCACACGATAATGACACCATGGAATTCCAGAGGAGCCGAGAAACCTCCTCCTCCTTCCCTTTCCCTCCCCCTGCCTCTTTTTAAACATAGCCACAAATTACTGGCACCTGGGCTAAAATTTGCCCAGTCAAAAACAAGCAGCCACTTCCAAACAAGACATTTTCCTCTGTTCTCTTTTTCTCTTGTGGCTAGGGCCAAAGAATCCAATTGGCTAACTCATCTTGGTACACAGATTGCTAGATACAAACCTACTTTCGTAGGCGCACAGCTCTCTTAACACAAATAAAATCGATAAATTTGGGCTGTGCGCGATGGCTCACGCATGTAGTCCCAACACTGTGGGAGGCCAAAGTAGGTGGATCACCTGAGGTCAGGCGTTCAGGACCAGCCTGGCCAACATGGCGAAACTCAATCTCTACTAAAAATATAAAAAGTATCCAGGTGTGGTGGCGAGCACCTGTAATCCCAGCTACTCAGAAGGCTGAGGCAGGAGAATCATTTGAACCCAGGAGGTGGAGGTTGCAGTGGGCTGAGATTGCACCATTACACTCCAGCCTGGGCAACAGAGCGAGACTCTGTCTCAAAAATAAAAAAATAATTTAAAAGTTGGTAAATTCTGCTCTCTTCACTACTAGTTCCATACATCACTACCTAGTAGCTCTGGGCCTATAGAGTGATGCTGATGCGGAAAGTAGACCCTGTGGTTTACCTAAAGCAGTTGCCTCATCCTAAATGTGCTGTTAGCACTTTCTGGGCATTATAGCGCCCTTAATATTAAAAGTTGATTACCAGTCACAGCATAATATTATATAAAATTTCTAGACTCTGTTTCCCCAAAACACAACAATAAATGGTATTGCTCCCATTTTTGAAGTAAAATTTGGCCCTCCATGCAAATTGATTGGCCTTGACAAACTGAAGTCCTAAAATTGTCAGAATATATGTTCTGCCAGGCACAGTGGCTCATGCCTGCAATCCCAGCACTTTGCGAGGCTGAAACAGGAGGAGCACTTGATCCCACAAGTTCAAGGCCAGCCTGGGTAACATAGGAAGACCCTGTCTCTACAAATAGAAATAAAAAACTTAGCCAGGCATAGTGATGTGCCCCTGTGGTCCCAGCTACTTGGGAGGCTGAGGTGGGAAGATAACTTGAGCCTCAGAGGTCAAGGCTGCAGTGAGCCATGACTGTGCCACTGCACTCCAGCCTAGGTGACAGAGTAAGGCTGTCTCAATTAAAAAAAAAAGAAAATGTGTCCTCTGTTAGACATATCTGGGCTCAAGTCCTGGCTCCACCATTTCCTACTGCTAGTATGGCTTTAGGTGAGTGCTTCTCTGAGCCTCAATATCCTCATTGGTTAAATGGAGAACCTACCTCATTGGGTTGTTGTTAAAGATAAACAAGATTACACATGTGTAGTGCTTAGCAGTTGCTGACACATAGTAAGCACCCTATTGTTATTGTTATTGTTATTGTTAGCAAAATAAGCCTCCATGGTAGAAAAACCATGCAAGTCATAAAATGTATCAGCATTAACTTTTATCAACAGATAGGGTGCTATTAAATGTATCACCAACATAGTAAAATGATAGAAAGGAATATTACAGTGTGAAAGCATTTATGCATTTGTTTGACAACAGGTACAATTGAAATACAAATATGCACTTGTTTGACAACAGGTACAATTGAAGCAATTCCGAAGGTCTTTAAATGGGTTGTATTTGCCCTGTTAACTCAGTATTTCCTGACTGGCAATAATTTTACTTGGTAATGCTCTGTATTATGGTAAAAGCTAATGATAATAATTTATCGAGTATATTCTTTGTACCAAGCACAGTTATGAATGCTATGTGAACACATTTAATCTTCACTGCAACTTTGAAGTAGGTACTATTACTGTGCATATTTTGCAGGTGGGAAAACTGAGGCAGACAGTTTGCCTCTGGAGCCCTCACTCTTAAACTCTATGATATATACCAGAAACTCTATGATACAGCCCAGGTGCCAAATCTGGCCCTCCACCTGATTTGTAAATAAAGCTTTATTGGAACACACCCATGCCCACTCATTGACACATTGTCTATAGCCATTTCTGTGCTATAGCTTCAGGGTGGAGTAGTTGCTCTGGAGACCACGTGGCCCACAAACCTTAAAACACCTACTGTTTAGCACTTTACGGAAAAAGTTTGCCAACCCCTGATGTCAACTTTAAACTTCACAAAAAGACTGGAGTTTAAAAAGGAAAGAAAGAATACCTTATAATAAAAATGCCTTAGGTTTGGTATTTACTGTGGATTTGTACATATTTATCTCACTTAATTCTCATAGCAATCCTGTGAAGTAAGTAGTCTTTTTATTTCCATTTTAGAAATGAAGAATCAGGAGTTCAGAGGGATTAAATGACTTACACTGTAAGCTGGAGAGCAAACTCCATGAGTCTAGGGATCATGTGTCTTCATCGTCATGTCCCTGTCACCTACCACGATGCTAGCACAGGGTGGACACTCAGAAAATACTTGCTAAATGAATGACAGTTACAAAGGTCACCCAGCTAGAGAATCCAGGTCTTCTCCTATTCCAGGGTTCTTTTTCCTGACTCCACAACTTTCTGACAGTTAAAAAAAGGTCGGGAGGGACTTTCCCTTGAGATAGGATGAAGCCCAGAATGGTTAACATGTCATTATGCTGTCAGTTGACAAGTTTTTGCTGCTATATTCCTCCTTCTCCTTAGTCAGAGAAGATAATCAGACCAAAAGGCAGTTCGTTTCTCCTCCAATGCACAGTCATGGTGTTGAGAGTTTACTTGTCCTTGTGATTGGTGCATATTTTGACAAGATTAAAACTGACACCCTCATGAGATGGTAGTCACATGGAATCTGGGTTTTGGATGGATTTCAGGCAGTGCTTTGGCTGCCTTCCTCCCAACCCCTTGCCCCACCTCCTACCCAGTGATGAGTCACAGTGCACAGCCGATTGCCCTTCAAGAGCTGACCCAAGGCTTTTGTTTTCTTTCATCTGCTTCATGCTGGTCATGTGAGGATCAGGGTATTATTAGACCATCATCTTGGGCTTCTAAATCTTGCTGTTGGTCAGGGAGATACATGAAAGGTTTAGTCAGTCCGTTTGTGCCATTTTCACTCCTCTCTTGACTATCACATGCTGGTTGGTGGCAAAGCAAAAACAACAGAATTCAGTGTGGTCACCGCCCATGGCCATGGTCTCTACTAGTGTTTTGACTTCCTGCCTCTTTTAGCAGACACTCAGTGAGCTCCTGACTTCAGACTAGATCACCAGTACTGATTGTAACAAACTACCTCCTCCTCCAGTCAGCTGGCCTCATCTCTCCCTGCCTGTGGAAAAGATACAGAAGCAGGGAGAAAAAGGAGTTTGGATTGGGGTGGGTTTTTTTATATGTGAAGTAAAATTACATTCAGGAAATTAAAAGTCTGTGTGTGGTTTAACAGGCTCCTAAAGGACTCCAGAGGGACAAAAATTTTACACAAATGCCGTGGAAGCAGAGGTGCTCTGAATTGCCTAAGCTATTGATCCAAAAGTTTCCATTCTCCTCTGCAACCCAATCTTTCCAATTTCATTTTGCTTCTTCCCTTGGCCTTGATTCCAGCACCCACCGGAGTGTCATACTCAGTGTTTATTGACCTGAAATGAAGTCGGGCTGAAACCTAGCCAGGAGATGAAATTCTCTTCGAGAGTTTCCTAACAGCGAAGATTCTAGCTTCAATGTAAAGGAGGGGTCTCGGTTCTCTATGTCTAGTCTACTGAGTCTCAGGCTACTTATTACCCCAATTACTTTTGCACCAGCCTAATAGTTTTCTCTGGGGGCCTGGTGGGTTCTCATGAAGTTAATTACTTTCACTTTATATCAACCTCTTTTGTTTGTTAACCCTTTGAATGCATGAAGTGTGTTCTTTTATTTTCCTGTGTTGAGAAGGACTCTGCTGAGTCCTCACTGGTTGTGGAGTGGCTCATAAGGTGGGTCTCTTGGGCCTCACTTTGCTCATCTGTTAAGTGGATTGAACTAGATGGTCTCTTAAAATTCCTTCCGGTCTAAAGTTTCATTTGTCAACAATAGGATCTTTGTTTTTTATTTTTTATTTTTTTATTTTTTAAGATGGAGCCTTGCTCTGTTGCCCAGGTAGGAGTGCAATGGCACAATCTCGGCTCACTGCAACCTCTGCCTCCTGGCTTCAAGCAATTCTCCTGCCTCAGCCTCCTGAGTAGCTGGGAGTACAGGCATGTGCCAGCATGCCCAGCTAATTTTTTGTATTTTTAGTAGAGATGGGGTTTCACCATGTTAGCCAGGCTGGTCCTGAACTCCTGACCTCAAGCGATTCACCTGCTTTACAAAGTACTGGGATTACAGGCATGAGCCACTGCACCCTGTCTGTATTTGTTTTTTAATCTTGCCACATCAGTAAAGAATTTTGCTATAGAAGGAAAAAAAGATTGGACTAAGTATGCACTAACCTCGGTTATTATCTTCATTTATTTTTGTCTGGCGATTATGGGGTGGTAGGAATGGGACATACTTTTTCAGCAAACACACTGGCTGGGCTTGGTGGCTCATGCCTGTAATCCCAGCATTTGGGGAGGCCAAGGCGGTTGGATCACCTGAGGTCAGGAGTTTGAGAGCAGCCTGTCCAACATAGCAAAACCCTGTCTCCACTAAAAATACAAAAAAAAAAAGAAAAGAAAAAAGAAAATTAGCCAGGCATGGTGGCGGGCATCTGTAATCCCAGCCACTCCGGAGGCTGAGGCAAGAGAATCACTTGAACCCGAGAGGTAGAGGTTGCAGTAAGCTGAGATTGCACCATTTCACTCCAGTCTGGGCAACAAAGCAAGACTCCATCTCAAAAAAAAAAAAAAAAAAAAAAAACACACTCTGTTTAGCACTGAATTAGTGCCAGGCACTTGCTGAGGGCTTTATGTGCATTCTCCTATTATCACTCACAACAACCTTGTATTATTGACTCTACCTTGTATTAAAGGTATTAAAT
Organism: Rhinopithecus roxellana; assembly: GCF_007565055.1. Taxonomy (NCBI): domain Eukaryota; kingdom Metazoa; phylum Chordata; class Mammalia; order Primates; family Cercopithecidae; genus Rhinopithecus; species Rhinopithecus roxellana. The sequence continues at coordinate 102,975,298 of NC_044557.1, forward strand.
ACTCAACCTTGTATTAAAGCCTCTAAGTATTTCTAGTATAGGTGAACAGACTAGGTGGGGCACCAAGAAATATAGTAACTTGCCCATCATCATGGAGCTAATACATGGTCAAATCAAGACTTGAATCTAAGGCCAAGAGCTACAAGGATCCAAGTTTTTAGCCACAGTGACATCATATAAAATACATCCCTGCATTTCTCTCTCTTCCTGTGATTGGCATCTTTCTACAGAAATTTAAGTGCGATGAAAGAGTCTCATTAATAGACATGTTTATTGAACACTGCAGAAGCAGGAGGTATCAGGATAAGACTCTCCACTTCCATGGAAAGTGCACGTGGCTGCTGAACATGGGCTTTAGGTGCCTTGTGAGCAGTCAGTGCCAATAAGGAAGAAGTTCAAGCGGGGGCAGAAGAATTCCCCTGGGGAGGTGATTCTGCAGAACTCAGCCATTCACAGGTCATGGGAGATTTTGTTCCCTTCAGGATACGTCAGCTTCACTTGCTGAAGTAGGACAAGTAGAATGAATTAGCCCTGGCAGAAGCCAAAATTCTTTATATTTAAAAGAAGAAAAGCAATTAAATACTCAGCCCAATCCTGGGTTTTGAATTACCCCATTTATCTTTCACTCTGAGCATCTGCTTTTTATTGCATTGTGGCCCTGCCTGCCATTTATCTCTCCCTGTCAGTCTGTATCCACGTGTCATGGGACTCAAAAGTGAAGATTAGAGGAGAAAAATATCTCTGTATTCTAAGCCTAGCAACTTCTATTTTTATCCTCAGCTGTTGGAGCTGATAGCAAAGTCACAGCTCACATCCCTGAGTGGCATCGCCCAAAAGAACTTCATGAATATTTTGGAAAAAGTGGTACTGAAAGGTGAGCCTTCTGTCACTCTCTCACCCCTTTTAATAGGCCTGGAGGTGGGCAGATGGATTTTCCAATAGAGTGGACATGTCATTAGATTTAAAGATGTGGAATGGATGAAATGAACAACTCCAGCTACATTTCAGAGGCACTAAATTCCAGTTCAGAAGGGGGTGCAGCGCATCCTCATGGCAAAGGGTGAGACTGTCGCCCTCCTGTCCTTTCTTTGGGACCATCTACTTGCCCTACTAAAAGCCTCGTAGGCTTCTCAGTGTAGACACAGGTCCCAACACTGGCTCCCGAGCCTCCGGGTCGCAAATTCCTAGAAAATCGATACATATACAAAGTCAGAATAGATTCATAGACTATTCGAGCTAGAAGGAACCTTAGGTCTCTGGTTCACCTGACTCATTATACACATGGAGAAACTGAGGCCCATGAGGAGAAGTGATTTGTCTATAATCACACAGAATCAGCCAGACAGGATTAGAACCCAGGCTCCAAACCCCTGAAACCACGCTCCTTCCACTGACTGTCCTAAAGGGGGTCACTTCTGGGCAAAAGGAGTGGCTCTCTGATCAGCTGAGCCATGGCTGCTGGGAGAACAATGAAGAGAAAGAGGCTTTATAGAAAATGAGAGGGAAGAGAACAAAGAGGGACCTAGATAATGGAAACTCTACCTTTTGACCTGAAGTGCAGAAGCTTGGCCAACCGTACAGTAAACACCCGTGAGGAAGAAAACCATATCCCCAGAGGCAGTGCCTGGGTAACATGACTGGAATAGAGACAGAGAAAAGCTCATGTATAAAATACAGGGTGTTCCAGTATCATAACTTTGATTATTTTTTCTTCCCTACTCAAGTCCTTGAAGACCAGCAAAACATCAGACTCATAAGGGAACTACTCCAGACCCTCTACACGTCCTTATGTACACTGGTCCAAAGAGTCGGCAAGTCCGTGCTGGTCGGGAACATTAACATGTGGGTGTATCGGATGGAGACGATTCTCCACTGGCAGCAGCAGCTGAACAACATTCAGATCACCAGGGTAAGCGGGAGGCCCAGCCTCCTCCCAGCAGTGGGTCCCTCCACGGAGACACTGAACAGCCTCACCAAGACTTTGAATTCACTCCCGGGACAGAAGAGTCTGGTCTTTTCTGATCTGCTGCTTTGTCCTGGTGCTGAGGGCGGGCTGGGGGACCTCCTGATAAAGGGAGGTGGGAAGAAAAACTTGGCGAAACGGGATCAAAGTACATGAAAGATGGCAGCCTGGTGAACGACCGTGGGAACGCTGGAAACTGGGCTTTTGGGGAGAAGCAGCCCTGCTGCTGAAATCTTGAGCGGGGTTCAGAGATGTCTCTTTGCTCATATCCTCATAAAGGATGAGTTGTTTGCCACTTTAGGTTGCTGTCTTGAATATAACAGAGCTGGGAAGGCTTGGAGAACTGGTACCAGCCTTTTAAAATCCTACTTGTGATGACTGGTAGTTATGACAAAGGAAGCCTTTGATTAAAGTCTGTGAGCTTACATGTGGGAAAATGATGAGCAATTTTCAAAGCAAAAAGGAAAAGCCCTCTGTTACCAGTGAGGTTTGGCGATCGATAGCAGTTGTTCCTTTTGGCTTTCACAACCTAGCTTGGCCCTCAGCTCTTGTCTCCCTAATAGTGAGCAGGAGGACCAAGGCACAAAAAAAAAAAAAAGGAGGAAGATGCTGGTACAATCTCTTAGGACTCACTAATGGACAGACACACTCAGGCGGCTCATGTAGCACTTTGCTTACTTATCTCATCACAGACTGTAACTGGCTTAAGTGGTTTCCGGAACCCACACTGATAAAGTTTGAGGTTGCCTCATATCAGGAGAAGGTAGCAGGAAGAAATCCTTTGACTGCTTTTAAATAACTCTTTTACTAGATGAAGTTTTCAGAATGCATGTTCATGACTTTACTGGTAATTACCTCTCTGTCCCTTCGCTTTTTAAGCTGTGAAACAGGATCATTCGAAGGCTCAGAGTTACGTGACTTCCTTAGAGTCACGTAGGTTACAACACCTACACGCTGCTCCCACAGACACACACACAGAGCAGAGCACAGATGCAAGTCATCTTTCAGAAATCATCTCACGTATTTGATTTGTTTAAGAGAATGTACATATTTATTATGAACATTTACCTGATTGATTCCAATAATTTACCCCATTCCTACATCTCAAGTGTAGGCACATAGTCTGACCATGTGAACGTGAGACCCAAGTTCCCAGCTTCTCTCTCACAGAAAACCCACATACACGTTCTCCCTGGTTTCTGGCATTCTCTATGGCCTGGACTGACTGACTAGGATTTTTCTAAGACCAAGAGAGAACTGCCAAGCCAGTGATGTAAACAAGCGGGTCCCATGTGTCCCAAGGGCACTTCCCTTCAGCAACTTCAGAACACCCATTTAGATAGTCACAGTTGGCCAGGTGTGGTGGCTCATGTCTGTAATCCTATCACTTTGGGAGACTGAGGCAGGCAGATCACTTGAGGTCAGGAGATCGAGACCACCCCAGTCAACATGGTGAAACCCCATCTCTACTAAACATACAAAAATTAGCCAGGTGTGGTGGTGCACACCTGTAGTCCCAGCTACTCGGGAGGCTGAGGCAGGAGAATCACTTGAACCCGGGAGTTGAAGGTTGCAGTAAGCCGAGATCACGCCACTACTTACCAGCCTGGGTGACACACTGAGACTGCATCTCAAGGAAAAAAAAAAAAAGAAAAACTCTATAGAAGGTCACACTTGCCTGGAGCTTGCCTCTGTTCCCTCTGTCCACCTCCAAGGACCCCTCCTGGCCACATCTGCCTGCATACCCTGCACTGCCATAGGCTTACATGCTCAGAAGCCTTCTTAGCTGATCCACCAACACTCTTCGGAGCTAGCTATCGTAGCTGTTGTTACCCCTCTTGGAGTGGAGGTGGAGTGGGGACCAGAGATGCCCAGTGACTTTCCAAGCGATATACAGCAGTTAGGGCCAGAGCTGAGGCCAGAACCCTGGATTCCATATTCCTAAAATGTCAAAGCTTGCTTGAGTTTCCAAACTTTTTCAATCCAGCTTTCTTCCAACTATTTATCCAATGATCCAGCTGTTTAAAAAACTCTCTTTGATCCAATGAGATCCCACGAAGAAGAGATCAAACACTGAAGTTCACTCACTATCTCTTCTGCATGTGGAACTCCAGCCAAGCCAAGTCATTCTCTGTACTCTCCAAGCTTGGCCCTGCCTCAGGGCTTTGAAGCTTGCTGCCTTCTTTGACCATCCAATCTATGGACATCACCATCATATCACCTTCCTCTGAGCAGTTATGATCTGAAATTGTCTATAATGTGTGTGTACTTTTCTGTCTCTGTCCACTGGCTTATAAACTCCACAAAGAAAGGACATTACCCATCTATTCCCTGTTCCTGACACAAAGCAGGAGACAGCCAGTAAATCTGAGCTGAATGAATGAATGGTTGAAAGGAGCCTCCTCCCATTGCCTGCCTGAGTACTTGTTCAGTGTTCAAAAGAACACAGTTGGAAAACATGGCCCTGTATTATGAATGATGATGATAATTTACCAGCTGCAGGATTTCTTATTTTGAGACAGGGTCTCTGTCGCCCAGGCTGGAGTACAGTGGCGCGATCTCCACTGCTCACTACAGCCTCCACCTCCTGGGTTCAGGCGATTCTCCCACCTTAGACTTTCCAGTAGCTAGGATTACAGGCATGCACCACCATGCCCGGCTAATTTTTATATTTTTTGGTAGAGACAGGGTTTCACCATGTTGGCCAGGCTGGTCTCGAACTCCTGACCTCAAGTGATCTGCCTACCTCAGCCTCCCAAAGTTCTGGGATTACAGGCATGAACCACCACGCCCGGCCCCAACTGCAGGATTTGAGGCACGTTATTCAGTCTCTCCATGCCTCACTTTCCTCGTTTGGAAAATAGTTGCAGTAGTGTCAACTCATAGCCATGGTGTGAGATTTAATAAGTTAATATATGGAAAGCAAATGGCACAGTGCCTAATGCACAGTAAATATTGTAAACATGTCAGCTGTTATTATTAAGGGCTGGCTCTGTGCAGGCCCTCTTCTAAGTCCTTTACATGTATTGATTAACTCACCTAGTGAAGAATTGTAAGTAGGAGTCCTCACAGTGGCTAGCATTTTTTGGGCACTACACTGAGTGATTCTATGCATTATCTCATCCGCCCCACCCAACAACATTGGAGGATAAGCTTTTTCTCATGTTATAAATGAGAACAATTAGAACAAGTAGTTAAGAATAATTTGGCTGAGGCCGGGCGCGGTGGCTCAAGCCTGTAATCCCAGCACTTTGGGAGGCCGAGACGGGCGGATCACGAGGTCAGGAGATCGAGACCATCCTGGCTAACACGGTGAAACCCCGTCTCTACTAAAAATACAAAAACTAGCCGGGCGAGGTGGCGGGCGCCTGTAGTCCCAGCTACTCGGGAGGCTGAGGCAGGAGAATGGCGTGAACCCGGGAGGCGGAGCTTGCAGTGAGCTGAGATCTGGCCACTGCACTCCAGTCCTGGCGACAGAGCGAGACTCCGCCGCAAAAAAAAAAAAAAAAAAGAATAATTTGGCTGAGGCCTCATGCTCAGTAGGATGTAGCACAAGAACTGAACCCAGGCCTGTCCACAGAGGTTGTGCTTTCAACCACTGTACCTTCCTCCCGCTGTCCTCTGTCCCAACCCTCCTTGGCTTCCTTATATTGAGAGCTGTACTGGAACCCACAGAGCCTTAAAGGGCTTTTCTTTTTTTGTTTTTGTTTGTTTTGGTTTTTTTTTGTTGTTGTTGTTGTTGTTTTTGAGATGGGTCTTATTCCCATTGCCCAGGCTAGAATGCAGTGGCATGGTCCTAGCTCACTGCACCCTTGGCCTCCCAGGTTCACGTGATTCTCCCACCTCAGCCTCCCAAGTGGCTGGGACTACAGGCACTCACCACCACACCCTGCTAATTTTTGTATTTTTAGTAGGGATGGCGTTTCACCATCTTGCCCAGGCTGGTCTCGAACTTTTGGGCTCAAGCAATCCTCCCGCTTCAGCTTCCCAAAGTACTAGGATTACAGGCGCAAGCCACTGTGCCCAGCCTCCACACAGAAGCTCAGCTCTCTAGGGGAAGGAGAAATTGAGAGAAAGAGAAAAGACTTAATTACTTCAGTCTGGACTGTATTTTAAAACTTACTTTTTTTTTTTTTAACAGTTTGACCCAGAGAGAAGTACATTATTACATGAAAACATGAAGTTGACTTTCAGAATAAATGCTTTCTATTTTGCCAAAATTCTATCATTCTCCTCCCAGCATAAAATCTTGTTTTCCTGCGAAATTTTCATATCTCATTCTATGGAGCCAATTTTTATTGGCAAAATAATGTAATAAAGAATGAAGGAAAGAAATTAAGAGAACTGGGTCTTAGGGGGAAAAAATCAAATACAGTGACAGTATGTGGTGGGCGGGGCACTGTTTTGAAGCATGCGAGGAGTGACATAGACCCGAATGGACGTTAGCCAAATGCTTGACTAGAGGAGCGAGAGTGACTAATTTTTCTTTCATACGTTCGAAAGGAGGAGGGATGTAAGCAGTTAACCACTTACCAGGAGGAAGGGCTCAGCGTGGGGTCTGGGCAAGGATTTTGGAAAAGTTCAGGTTTGAAAATTTGACAGAGTGAACTCTGCCAAGTGGACTTGCCTTTAGTAGGAGTTAATGTAATAATTGGCCTGGGAGTTTTAACCAAAAAAGTAGAGGCTTTGAAGTGTTGGAAACGAAAAGAAAATCTCATGGCAGTTTTATGAGCTCATATGATCAGCAGCAGATGAAAAACGATAGATAGGTCTAGGGCCTTCTGCAGTTGGCAGACCTGAAGTTTGCAAACAATTGAGAGTTCTGCCCAGCAGCCTGGGGTAGAACCGAGTGGTATAAATTGCCAAGTCATAGATACTTTGAATGAAACAGGAGGCTGAAGTCCTTCTACATCTGAGATTGTTGGAGCTGGGAGGGATCCTCAGAGTCTTCTAAGGCATTCATTTTGAACATGGGGAGACTTCCCAGGGGAGCTGGGATCCAGATGTGCTGCCTGTCCATTGGTGTTCCTTCCCTGCACCTCCCATTCTTCTCCGTAGCTCAGCCTTCCCAAGGCCCCTTGCCACTGCTTCCTCCCCACCTCGTGCCTACCCAGCCTTGCTGGGACACAGAGAGAACTGCTCAGACCTAGTGTCTCCTGGAATCCTCCATGTGTTTGGGCTTCGATGTGCTTCATACAGAGTTTGGCTCCTGTAAAAATTTGGGCAGGGAAATTGATACCCATTCTCAGGATAGTTTCCCCTGAGCTAAGGGAGGGTTTCTTCATCCTGTATTGTTTTTCCCCTGTGACCTCTCAGAGGTCACAGAACATTGATCTAAAAATGTGAGTAGTCCAAAATCAAGAGCTCACCCAGAACCAGCAGGGGTAGGACAAGGAGCCACAGTCCCAGGTGGTCTATTGACCTGTCTGGATGGCAGCATCCTGTTGCTGTTCAAGACACATCAGCAAATACATGTGCAGATTCCCAGGTGCAGATCCTTCCCACAGAGCTTTGTGCTTCCCTCCATGACAGCATTTACTGTCTTATTTTATATTATTTTATGATTATTTGTTTCTGCCTCTGGGTCTGTCACCAGCCTAAAGAGCTTATTGCAGCAACTTCAGCACCAGGCCATAGTAGACACTCAGGAGAGGTGGCTTGTGCTGGGCTGGTCTACAAGGGACATAAAATGAGACCCTGCCTTCAAGGATGTAGATCTGGGCAGGGTATCATAAGCTCATCAAAATTTAAAACAATAAAGGCTTAAATATATTAGTAAGTTCAGGGATGTACCAGAAGCTCTTGAAGAAGCTCACAATTAATTGCCAAGGTATTATCCACAGACCAGCAGTTTTCACAATGTTCCACTGAGGCCCCGGTTAGAATAGAGATGTCTCAAGGAATGGTGGAGCTTGGGCCAAGGGCTTCTGGACCTGCCATTCCCAATGTGCGTGCGTGCACGCGCGCACACACACACACACACCCCAGCACAGAGTCTTCGTGTTGTTTTCTACCTATTTAATTATTTGGGCTTCATTCATTCCACAGGTATTTGTTGAGTGCCTTCTATGTGCTGGGCACTCCTGTAGACACCCAGGACACAGTAGTGAAAAAAGATTAAAATTCCTGCCTTCATAGAGCTTACGTTCCAGCAAGAATGTTCCTTTCAAAGTTTCTTTTAGAAAAAAAAGCTCATGTTGCATGACAAAAAGAAGGATATTGCAAAAAGTATCTCAAAGAGATCCTAGGAATTCTAGGAAGGTGCAGTGGGTAAGGGAGTCACAAAAACAGAAAAGGCTTTTCAGAGGAAGTAGGTTTGAACTGGATCTGAGCAGGATGACCACGTGGCTGAGCAGAGAGGACTGGGGAAGCGAGGGCATTGAGGTCAGGCTGAGTCAGGTGTGTTTAGGTGCCAGTAAGTAAACCTACTTGGAGGGACCTGAGGTCTGGAGGGCGGCCAGAGAGATGGGACTTGGGGTGGCAGTCTGGGCCACTCCATCCAGGGCAGTGAGGCCTTCAGGAAAGCAGCAAATCTTGTAACTGTGTGAACTGAGTAAAGCACATGCACCATTTGGAAAGTCTTTAAGAGTGAAAGTTTCAAGCTTTGGAAATGTAGGGAGATCCCTCTGGCACCACTCAGCTCAGCCCACTCCACACAGTTCTTTGTGGCTCATGGCCATGGCCTCGTGTCTGCATTTAGGATGGGCAGATTTACTCTGCTTTTGACCTCTTATCAATAAACTGCCTCGAGGGTGGAGGACAGGGGGACAGCTGCATGCCTAGAAGGTGTGGCTTGGTGAATCGTTGCTCTCTGGCACCCCACCTATTGTCACCCTTCTCTCTGCAGCCTGCCTTCAAAGGCCTCACCTTCACTGACCTGCCTTTGTGCCTACAACTGAACATCATGCAGAGGCTGAGCGACGGGCGGGACCTGGTCAGCCTGGGCCAGGCGGCCCCGGACCTGCACGTGCTCAGCGAAGACCGGCTGCTGTGGAAGAAACTCTGCCAGTACCACTTCTCCGAGCGGCAGGTCGGCAAGGCCCAGTGGGCTTTCCTCCCACCCTCCTTCTCTGGCCCCCACCCCAAGCTTCCTTGGTGCCCTGCTCAAGCCTGAGGTCTGGATTCGCCCTACTCCAGGTTCCCTGGTTTGACTGAAAAATGACAGTTGAAGGAGTTTTGTGATTTTGTTTTTTTTTTTGAGACAGGGTCTTGCTCTATGGCCCAGGCTGGAGTGCAGTGATGCAATCATAGCTCACTGCAACCTCAGCCACTTGGGCTCAAGCGACCCTCCCACCTCAGCCTCCTGAGTAGCTGGGACTACAGGCTTATGCCACAACAACCGGATAATTTTTTTATTATTGTTTTTGTAGAAATAGGGTCTCTCTATGTTGTTCAGGCTGGCCTCAAACTCCTGGCCTCAAGTGGTCCTCCTGCCTCGGCCTCCCCAAAACACTGGGATTACAGGCATGAGCCCCCATGCCCACCCAGTCTTGAGTTTTTAAATAGAGATGTTGTGTGTGTGTGTTTTTCAGGTAGTTTTTATGAAAAAAATTAAACTTACATTCTTAACCTATTCTCGTTTTACAACTCACTCAAAAAAATCATAAATTGGCACCCATCCTTTTTTTCTGTAACCCCATAACTTATATTTTCTGAGTGCTTTAAAGTACTTTTTTTGTTGTTTCTTTTTTTTTTTTTTTTTTTTTGAGACGGAATCTCACTCTGTCTCCCAGGCTGGAGTAAAATGGTGCAGGCTCGGCTCACTGCAACCTCTGCCTCCCTGGTTCAAATGATTCTCCTGCCTCAGTCTCCCAAGCAGTTGGGATTACAGGTGTGTGCCACCATGCCTCGCTAATTTTTGTATTTTTAGTAGAGACAGGGTTTCACCATGTTGGCCAGGCTGGTCTCGAACTCCTGACCTCAGGTGATCCACTTGCCTCGGCCTCCCAAAGTACTGGGATTACAGGCGTGAGCCACCGCGCCCGGCCTTAAAGTACTTTCATAGATATTATTTCATTTTATTCTAATGGCCCAGGGAAGGATAGGTATTGTTGTACCTACTTTAAACAGATGAAGGGACTAAAGCCACAAATGGCCAAGTGACATATCCAAATTAATGAAGTAGCTCTTTGGGTGAGGAAACTGGCCCTGACCTTGAATTTGGACCTTCAGACACCAACTCCAAGCCTGTTTCCCTTCATCATGCTGCCTCAAGTTTGTTGGTCTTTTTCCAGTTTCTTTATATGGATGTGTGAGTTCAACAAGTTCTGTTCATGAATCCACTAATATTTAGATACAAACTAGAGCCCTGGTGCCAAGCAGTTACTGCATCTCCCTGGAAATGATCACTCAAGTCTATACCAAAGAACAGATTGAAGTTGTTTATTGAGATCCCTTAAAATTTAAAGGACCATCCAGCCGCAGTTTAGTAAAGGTCACTAGCCATGTCACCAGCCACCTGTTGTTTTGTTTTGTTTTGTTTTGTTTTGTTTTAAGCTTGGTGAAAAGCTACTGTTTAACTGAGGAGGTCTAAGAAGGTATTTGTTTATATAGTGACAGTTCTCCCCTCGCTATTGTAGAGCTGAAAAGAGGGGGAAAAGGGTGAGAGTTAACCTCTTCAGAACCAGAAAACCACAAGCCATCTTCTTGACAAACTCTCTCGCAATTTCTTTTATTCATCTGATATTTTAGATCCGCAAACGATTAATTCTGTCAGACAAAGGGCAGCTGGATTGGAAGAAGATGTATTTCAAACTTGTCCGATGTTACCCAAGGAAAGAGCAGTATGGAGATACCCTTCAGCTCTGCAAACACTGTCACATCCTTTCCTGGAAGGTATGTGTCTCAGAGGTGGCTGCCACAGACCCCTAGCCCAGTCCCTAAAAGCCAAGAGTGCCAGCCAGCATGGTGAGGCCAGCGCCTTTCCGCCTCTTCCCCATCATAGCCCCCAGCTGAAAGTGAGGGTAAACTGATTCAGTGCCTGGGAGGGTGGGGGTTCCCTTTGTCTGAAAGACTTTCATAGACCTCCATTTTCTTCACTTTTCTTATGTTTACATTTTTCTGCATTCCACCCACTCACCCTTAAATCCTCCTCTCTTTGTGTGTACCGGTACACACACTTACACATGGAAACACATAGCTTTTAGTTTTTCCAGACTTGTAAAATTTTTTCATTGATGCATAATACATAGTTTCAGGGTCCATGTGATAATGTAATTCATGTAATTTGTAAAAATTAAATCAATGTACTTGACACATTCATAACCTTAAATATTTGTCACTTATTTATGCTAGAACATTCCAGTTCTTCTCTTCTGGCTATTTTGAAATATTCAATAGATTTTTTTTTTTTGAGACAGAGTCTCACTCACTCTGTCACCCATATTGGAGTGCAGTGGTGGGATCTTGGCTCATTGCAACCTCCACCTCCCAGGTTCAAGCGATTCTCTTGCATCAGCCTCCCTGAGTATCTGGGACTACAGGCACATGCCACCACACCCAGGCTAAATTTTGTAATTTTTAGTAGAGTGGGGTTTCGCCATGTTGGCCAGGCTGGTCTTGAACTTTTGACCTCAAGTGATCCACCTGCCTAGGCCTCCCAAACTGCTGGGATTACAGGCATGAGCCATCGTGCCCAGCCTGAAATAATCAATAGATTATTGTAAACTACGTTCACTTACTGATCTAACAGCAGGTCTTACTCCTTCTGCCATACCATGTATTTATACCCATTGATCCACTTCTCTGCATCCCCTTCCTTTTCCCTTTCTCTGCTCTGGTAACCACCAGCCTACTCTCTGTTTTCATGAAATCTGCTTTTATAGCTCCCACATACAAGTGAGAACATGCAACATTTAGGCCTGGGGCAGCATTATTGACAGAGAATCGTTGCTTTGAAGTTGGAAAATGCCTTTTGGTGCCAAAAGCCAATGAGAGGCCTCTGAGAACTTGAAGCTAACCGTGTGTTCCTTTCCAGGGCACTGACCATCCGTGCACTGCCAATAACCCAGAGAGCTGCTCCGTTTCACTTTCACCCCAGGACTTTATCAACTTGTTCAAGTTCTGAATCCCAGCACATGACAACACTTCAGAAGCGTCCCCCTGCTGGCTGGAGAGCTGGGAATATGGCATTTGGACACTTCATTTGTAAATAGTGTACATTTTAAACATTGGCCTGGAACTTCAGAGATAAGTCACGGAGAGGACTTGGAGGGGAGAAATGCAGTTGCTGACTGGGAATTTAAGAATGTGAACTTCTCACTAGAATTGGTATGGAAAAGCAAAATACTGTAAATAAACTTTTTTTCTAACAATTTGCCAGCAAGACTATAAGGGCAATAATTCTGTTTCAGCGGTGAAAACGGAATCCTCTTAATGGTCACAGAAACCCCCTTATAGTTCCCTAGGAAGAAAAAGGCAAAACTCAAATACAAAATAGGACGCTTTGTTTACAATGTGAAAATTTGTTTAGAAAAGAAAAAAGAAGAAGAAAAACTACATAGGAGAAATCCCTGGGCTTTGGGGTTTGATCTGGTGTTTGTTTTGAGAAGGCGAAGGAAGCGCCACCCATCCTAAACCTGCATGGGCACAGAGCCTTACCCTACAGAGATACCACACAATGGTCTACCTCTAAAAGTGTAGAGTGCCCTCTCTGACAACGCATGTGATCCAGTAGGCAGTGTCTGTTTTTCTTGTAAGTGTTTTCATCACTATAAAAAGTGATTTAAAATGGAAAGGGATATTGGAGGCAACCCTCATCTGGTTTTACACTTCCTTTTCAGGCAAACAGGGCCCTCCTTGGAGTTATCTGTTTACCAGAACAACCCAAAAGCACACGTTCCTTTTTTCCTGTCATGTTGTAGCTCATTTGGGGGAAGAGAAGGCCAACTTAAAACAGTCCCAGGGGAGGATTGCTTGAGCCCAGGAGTTCGAGGTTTGCAGTGAGCTATGATCGTGCCACTGTACTCCAGCCTGTCTCCAAAACAAAACAAAACAAAAGCCGTCCCAGAGGAAGTCCTGCTGCAGAAAAGATGATAGAATTAGTCACCCAATCGATAGCTGTGAAGACTTTCTTATTCCTGCTTAACTTTCTTCCTTGGATATCTTCATGGATAAGCCTGTGTCTGTGGACAGAGTGGGGCCCAAGTGCTGAGGCTCGAAAGACAGGTTTTACAATCAGCCAGTTAAACATCTTACCAGTTGCTGTTCCCCTTGCCAGGGGGATGAGCTGAGGAGCTTCTTTTCTTTAGGTCCAACATCAAAATGAGTCCATCTGAGCTAAGGCTTTTTGCAAAGGTGATTAAAAATCAAGGCTGGAGTTCCAGCCAAATAGGGAGGAGAGTTACCACAAGTTCATCTTAAACTTGCTTCCAGGCTGGATAGTTAAAACAGGAACATCCCAAGGGGATTTTGTGAGACAAATATCAGCAGGTAACTGTGGAAGAAAGGAAATCTCAGGACCTAATGAGTTCATTGTAAAATATTGCTGGGAGTAGATGAGGGATCTACTCCCAGTTTTTTACTTTCTACAGAATGTTGTTGCTTTCCTACAACAATGTACATATATTTGCAGTTGTATATGCTTTTTTTTCCCCCCAAATAAAGTTGTCACCCTGCATGCCCTTGGCAAATAAGTGAAGCAGAAATAGGAACATGATCCACATGCAAGTTGAGGAACAGTGTATCTTTAAGAACTGACCTTTGGGGTGACCTGGAAAGGGGGAAAATGGCTAAGCACGGAGAGAAATGAGGCAAGAGACAAGCTATGATACAACACCTCTTCAGCCCCTGCCCTCAATAGCACACAACCCACGTATCAGCTTTCTGAAGAGAAGGAACCTACTATTCAGTGCTCCTCACTTTGCAATGTTTCTGCTACGCCAGGATTTCTCCGATTTTTTTTCATTATCATCTCCCTAAGGAGAAAAAAATTACATTGAATATAAATTTTCCCTAATAAGGAAAATTAATATGAAAGAGTAGGATTTTGTTGGGTAAGATTGAGCTTTGGAAGGTCACGAACCATTATACTATCTAAGGTGTGTTTTTTCTTTTTTTTTTCTTTTTTTTTTTTTTGTAGTCCCTCTCCCCCTGAATCAATTTCACATTGGGAATGCGGAACCTAGACTGTTGAATAAAAAGCTACTTCTTCCATAATTGTCAGGTTCTCTCCAATTTCTCAGCCTCCTCAAAGACATGGGGTGGAGTTGGGTGTGCCATCACTGAGAGAGCTCTGGAACCTTTGACTCTCAGTGACATTTTTAGATTTCGGGGTTCGTGGCCTTCCACATGTTGCCACCAACTGCTATCTCTGCCCCTTCATGCTGATCAAGAAAGTAGAAACTCCTCGTTGCCTTCAGGTTTGCAGTCCCAGAAACATTGCCTGCTGTGGACTGTCAGCACAAAACTGGGACACTGGTCTCATTTAGACTCTCAGCAGTGCACGTGATTGTATGATAAACCCCAGGCAACCATGTGCATCTGGCAAGATGACCCCTGCCCCAAGAAAAGGGTTACGGTCTTCTTAAATGTTTACCAAGATGGTGCTGGTGGGCTCTCCCCATGTCCTTTGGTGTTACTGGAGTTGGTATATGACAGAGTCAAGGAAATTTTTTAAGGAAAATGAAGAATAAATCAACCTTTATGGTTCTCTTTCATTGGAAGAGGAGAATAAGGAAGGAAATGGCAGGTAGAGAGGGAGGGGGGAAAGGAATAGAAATGGCATGTCTTTGATGCTGTGGCTTGTGTGGGGATGATGGGAAGAGCACAGCAGGCACAGCGTATCTGTGTTAGTGCCACGTGGTATCTGTTAAGTATGGCCAGAGCCTCATATATAAGTGAAGAGAGTTAAGACAATTCTTGCTCTTTGAACAATAATAGTTTATAGAATTTCTATTGGCAAACCGTCCCAGACAATCTGACCTATCAAGCAAAAGCAAATAATCCCTGTCTCAGAACTGCTGGTCTAAAAGTCAGAAGGGGCACGACAATGGAAATTGCTGGAAAAGAGATAATGCTCTACTCTCTTTCCTGTGCCTACCTACCCCCATCCTAAACCCTGTAAAACAGAATTTCAAAATAGATGTCAAATATGAAGTAATTCAGACTTCCAAAGAAGGAAAGAGTTCTGCCCAGGGCAGTATGAGCAAATCCACAGGGATGTTAAGATTTGGTCCAACTCAAAGGTTTATGGGCAGTGAGCCTAGAGTCTCTTGAGAGTAAGCCCTTGCATTTGGGACAAGGAGAATATGTGAAGCTCAGGAGTGCTCACACTAGAGCAAGATCCGGAAAAAAAAAAAAAATCCAATGGCATTTTAAACTAGATTGCATTATCACTCAATGCTGTTATTTTGAGCAGACAAATCAGTTGAATGGGAGGGCAAATGGCAGAAATGAACAAAAGCTATTAGGTGAAAGCATCCCCCGTGTATCAGTTGTGAGATGATTCTTGTTTAATGATGATCAGGTTTACATTGGAGTGGCTTGGAAGATGTATTTCAGAGGGACTGGGTTTGCACTGCAAAACTCTGAACACTAGAGCAGGTTCTACTAGCACTGGGGAAGCAAGGTAGTGGGTGTGTATTATGCTGTTGCCACAGTTCTCATCTTTGTGGATTCACATACCCTTTCCCATGAAGAGCTTGCTACTAACAGAGGCTCCCTGTTTCTGTTGTTTTTATACGGGAGAAGAGAAAGAGCTTGGAATTTCAATTGTCTAAACAAGTGGTATGATTTACAAGGAGGCAAACCATTCAAGAGATGTTCAACAGTATATCATTCTTAGCATTCAATACAATGTTTATTATAAAATATATACCTGAGTTTATGTTTTTCTGCCAGGCTGAAAGGCAATAATGTCTTGCTATGCAAACACTATTTTATGTGTGAATGTTTTAACTGCAATTTTATGTGTGAATTTTTTTTAACTAAACTCTATCATCATTTTCTATGTTGACATCTTTTTTTTTTTTTTTTTTTTAAATCTGTTTCCAACTCTGAGTCTGTGAACTGTCTCTTCTGACTGGATGCTGGCCTAAAATCCTATTAGTGCTTAAACAGACCTCAAAACACTCTGATCCTCTAGGCCAATACAGAGATGTTGTTATTTGATATATCTTGGGTCCTTGATGGCTTCAACAAACAAGGTCATAATTTGTTTAAATTCAGTGTTTTCTGTAGATACTTTCTTCTCAGTTTCATTTAGGAGAGTAACCATCTTTGGTTTTCCAAAGAATGGAAACTCCTACCCCACACTTTAGACTTAGAGCTTCTGCCTTTCACAATGAGGAAGAGATCCAGAATGTTTAGGGGACGTGCGTCAGCCCACCTGGTACTCAGTGGCAGAGCTGAATGCCAACTTGAGGCCTCCTGAGGCCTGACCTTGTGTGCCCCCAGCCCTCCACCCCAACCACCTTTTGGTGTGGCTGGAGACACATGACATTGGATGTGATTTTTCTCAAGCCCTTCACCGTGGAAGGCATGGGAGACTGTCCAGCCTTGGGCATCTGGCTGTTAACGTTTCCATTTCAAGTCCCTGATTCTTACTGGAGAAGTCAAGGAGCCACTTAATGTTTTTACAGACCTCTGATTCTGTTGTGAATGTGGCATTCCAGTGAGTACAACCTGCTTGCTATAAAGAAAGCAGCATATTTTGACAACTTTATTTTTTCCTTGGGTACTTACATTTTTATTACAAAAATGGCCCTTATAAAAAAAGACAGAAGGGCTGGGCAGTGACTTACTTCCTAGAAACTGAGATTCC
The DNA here is from genome assembly GCF_007565055.1 of Rhinopithecus roxellana. Lineage (NCBI taxonomy): Eukaryota > Metazoa > Chordata > Mammalia > Primates > Cercopithecidae > Rhinopithecus > Rhinopithecus roxellana. The sequence continues at coordinate 102,992,022 of NC_044557.1, forward strand.
AAAGCAGGTGTTTCCTCTCCGCTAGACTCAGAGGTACATTTAATCCAACTTCTCCATTTCCTCCTTCAGGACCAGCTATGAGATTCAGTGCATTTCTATCCCAGCGGATATTCATTCTCCGCTAAACTTCATCTTTTACTAAGCAAAGGGGGATTATTCCATGAGGCAGCCAGGAGCAAGGGGCCATGATATTCATGACTTTGTCTGCTGGGCATTTTTCAAAGTGTCCTTGAATTCACTCAGCAAACAAAGCTTTCTGGAGAATCTCTCAAAACAGGCCCCGCTCCATTTGGCCAAAAACGATGGCTGCTCCAAAACTCCGAACTTCTTGAAACTCCATCTGCTACATTATTTCTGGAGTTTAAACACGACTTTTTCTGTCTTTGAGTATAGATGTGTTTGTTTAATTAACGAAGCACAAGTCTGTTAAGCAGAAGGCTCCAAGCTGTATTCTATACTTGGGAACCCTTGGTGCCATCTTTATTTTACTAAGTGCCAATCACCATGGCTAAAGTGGGTGTATATTACAGCCTGTGTCCTAAGCTTAGATGTTTTAATGTACTTTTTTAAATGAAAAATATTAGAGGGGGTTGAACATTGTAACTAAAGCATAAAGCTAGACCAATTACATGCAGAGATGTTTATTTAATATTGTGTGAGCTGAGTCCTTCTGTATAAATTATTTGCACACTTTTCTTGCATGATGAACTGATTTTTTATAGTTGTTTGTACCAGACGGTGGCATATTTTTGTAAAAAACTTTTGACACTGAATTGCAATAAATGTTTTTCCAACAACACACACTGGTGCATTTTTAGTATGTCCCAATTCAAGTTGGCATTTTATCATACTAAATATGTTTATCTTTTGCCTATTGAGACTTATATTCCTTCTCCCAGAAACTTGTTACCATTTTTGTAAAATTTCTAGGAATCCATAGAAAAACAAGCTTGTTGCTGAATACCAACCTGAGTCCATAATACAGCATTATGCTTGAACTGAAGGTTTTCATATACTATTTGCATAGCAGAATGATTAGGGAATAATGAATTTTGAAGTCAACATCAGTTTATTCATCAACAGGCATTTATGGAACAGCTACTATATGCTAGACCTGTGCAAGGCACTGGGAATAGGGTGGTGAACAAGACAGAAATTGTCTTTGCCTTTTGTGTGTGGTTTTGTTTTGTTTCGTTTCGTTTTGTTTTTTGGTGACAAGGATGGGATCGTCCTTACCTTAAGGAAATTTAGATTTTAGTAAGAAAGGGGGCCCAGGTGCAGTGGCTCACGCCTGTAATCCCAACATTTTGGGAGGCCAAGGCGGGTGGCTCACTTGAGGTCAGGAGGTCAAGACAAGCCTGGTCAACATGGTGAAGCCCTGTCTCTACTGAAAATACAAAAATTACCTGGGCATGGTGGCACATGCCTGTAGGCTCAGCTAATCAGGAGGCTGAGGCAGGAGAATCTCTTGAACCTGGGAGGCGGAGGTTGCAATGAGCCGAGATAGCGCCATGCATTCCAGCCTGGGTGACAGAGGAAGACTCTGTCTCAAAAAAAAAAAAAAAAGGGGGCGGGGGGAGGGAGTGGAGGAGAAAGCAAGTAAAAAAAATTATTTGTAATAACCAATATGAAGGGAATAAACAATGGGTTGAGATACAGAATGACAAGTGGGACCCAGTTAAGACAGTGAGAACCGAAACAGCGGGGGCCTCTCTGAAGAAGTGATGTTGAAGGAGCCAGCCCCAGAGGAATGAGGGCAAGAGCATTCTGGAAAGAGAAACAGCTTGTACAAGGTTCAAATCATGGTCCTGCCACTTACCTGCAGAGTGGCCTTTGTCACCTCACTTCACCCCTCTGTGTCTCAATTTCCTCGACGCTAACAATACCTATCTCTAATGGCTCAGAGGGTTAAGTGAACTAACACATATGAAGTGCTTGGAGACAGGCACAAAATACGAGTGCGGTCAGTGTTAATGATTATTGTTATTCCCTGAGCAACAAGAGTCTAAGAATCGGGTTCAGAATTGCACTATGTTTCCAGGAGGGTATGATTTATTCAGATGACTGACTTGCGGGAGACTGGCTTACTTGATACTTTCACTCTGGGACACCCTCCGCTCTGACCACGAACTGTCAATCAGAAAATGACAAAAGGTACATGAGAATAATTAGAGATCATTTTTTTAAACCTCCACCAGGATCACAAAATCTCGCCATTCCCTAAATATGACAAGTCTTCTTTGCTCAGGTAGTGTGCCTCCTTAGTATGTTCTACCATCTGTCTGATTAGCACCTTTGGGCCACTTCCTCACTAAAGTCTCCCCCAGCTGAGTAAATCTCATTTCCCATCACACTTCTTTGCCTAGGGACTTTGTTACATTGTAGTCTTACTTGTGGCAATTGCATGGTACCTAGCACTGCGCCAGGACTGAATGAATTAATAGGACCATATATACCAGGGGTCCCCAACCCCCAGACCGTGGACCAGCGCTGGCCCATGGCCTGTTAGGAACTGGGCCACGCAGCAGGAGGAGCAGCAGGCAAGTGGGCGTCACCACCTGAGCTCCACCTCCTGTCAATCAGCGGTGGCATTAGAGTCTCATAGGAACATGAACCCTGGTGTGAACTGCACATGCAAGGCATCTAGGTTGTGTGCTCCATATGAAAATCTTGGCCGGGCGTGGTGGCTCAAGCCTGTAATCCCAGCACTTTGGGAGGCCGAGACGGGCGGATCACGAGGTCAGGAGATTGAGACCATCCTGGCTAATATGGTGAAACCCCGTCTCTACTAAAAAATACAAAAAACTAGCCAGGCGACGAGGCGGGCGCCTGTAGTCCCAGCTACTCGGGAGGCTGAGACAGGAGAATGGCGTGAACCCAGGAGGCAGAGCTTGCAGTGAGCCGAGAGCCGGCCACTGCACTCCAGCCTGGGCGGCAGAGCAAGACTCCGTCTCAAAAAAAAAAAAAATAAAGAAAAAAGGAAAAAAAAAAAAGAAAATCTAATGCATGATGATCTGATGTAGAACAGTTTCATTCCAGAACCATCCCCCCGCACTCCCTGGTCCACAGAAACCAGTCTCTGGTACCAAAAAGGTTGGGGACCACTGATATATACACTCAAAGAATGCTTTTGAAAGTCTTAGGACCATATGCTTACCCTTAACTAGAACAAAAATTGGCATGAGTTTATGTGCATAGATAGAATTACTTACAGCTTTTTGGTTTAAAATTACTGTTTGTTGATAAAGTAGAGAGACCCAGTTTTCATTAAAGTTTCCTTTAAATTCCACTAACAAATCTTGATGTTTACAAGCCTAGTAAATTTTAATACAAAATAGTAGGACCTTTTATTCCTCTTAATAAACTCAAATTTAATAGATCACATTCCCTCTAAAAAGTAATTCTCATTTACAAACTTAATAAAAAAATCCTTTAAACATTTTAAAGCTGCAACTATAAATCTGATACATTTGATTTTTAAGCACTTCAATTATAAATTGAATGCATTTGCTTTTTTAAAAAACACTGCAGGCTGGGCGCGGTGGCTCACGCTTACAATCCCAGCACTTTGGGAGGCCGAGGCGGGTGGATCACGAGGTCAAGAGATCGAGCCCCAACCTGGCCAACATGATGAAACCCCGTCTCTACTAAAAATACAAAAATTAGCTGGGTGTGGTGGTACAAGCCTGTAGTCAGGAAGCTGAGGCAGGAGAATCACTTGAACCTGGGAGGCGGAGGTTGCAGTGAGCTGAGATCGCACCACTGCACTCCAACCTGGGGACAGAGTGAGACTTTGTCTCAAATAAACAAAGAAACAAACAAAACACTGCAAATACCTGCTCAGATAAGCTTACAGCCTTAATAAGCAAAACATTCTCAAGTAAGTTACAAATTTAACAAATTAAGCATAAATATATTTTATCTCAAACTCTCTTAGAAACTCTAACATTGTTAAGTAAAACTATCATACCTTTCCATCTAAAATCTTATCTTACACTAACTACTTATTTTAAATGGAAATCATAAGGCCACCACAGTAGGCAAAATAATAGCTCCCTAAGGATGTCCACATCCTAATTCCTGGAACCTATGAATATGTTGCTATGTGGTAAAGGGAAAAATGCAAATGTGATTAAATTAAGCACCTTTAGATGTCGGGGTTATCCTGGACTACCTGGGTGGGCCCAATGTAACTTCTTTTTTTCTTCTTTTTTTTTTTGAGACCGAGTCTCACTCTGGACTACAAGCACATGCCACCACGCCCAGCTAATTTTTGTATTTTTAGTGGAGACGGGGTTTCACCATGTTGGCCAAGATGGTCTTGATCTCCTGACCTCATGATCCCTCCTAGGCCTTCTAAAGTGTTGGGATTACAGGCGTGAGCCATCACGCCCAGCCTTTTGGTTTTTTTTGAGATGGAGTTTTACTCTTGTCGCCTAGGCTGGAGTGCAGTGGTGTGATCTCAGCTCACTACAATCTCTACCTCCCGGGTTCAAGCAATTCCCCTGCCTCAGCCTCCCGAGTAGCTGGGATTACAGATGCCCGCCACCACACCTGGCTAATTTTTGTATTTTTAGTAGAGATGGGGTTTTGTCATGTTGGCCAGGCTGGTGTCGAACTCCTGACCTCAGGTGATCTGCCCACCTCGGCCTCCCAAAGTGCTGGGATTACAGGCATGAGCCAGCGCCCCCAGTCCCAATGTAACATTTATGGCAGGGTCTTTAAAAGTACAAAAGGAATGCAGCAGAGGTCAGACTGATGCAACACAAGGACTCCACCGGCCCTTGCTGACTTTGAAGGTGGAGGGGAGGCCACCAGCCAAGGAATGAGAGCAGCACCTATAATCGGGAAAAGGCAAGCTCTAGGGATTCTCCCCTAGAGCTCCCAGAAGGGAACAGAGCCCTGCCAACGTCTTGACATCAGTCTACCAAAACCTATGTCAGATCTGACCTGCTGAACTATAAAAATAACAAATTTGTGTTGTTTTAAGCCATTGAAAGTGTGATTTGTTGCAGTAGTAATAGGAAACGAATACAGTTAAGCTGGCAGCTTCTCTAGTATGTCTAGCAGCCCACCCCTACAATAGCTTTTCCCTGCCAGTTCTGCCCCCACCCCAGACAAACTCCCACTGTCCCTACTGCTGCATAGCCCTCAACCCAAGCTGGGCAAGGATCTGTCTGAAAATAAAAGGCACAACCATCTTCACTGCCTAATTCAGCAGCAAGACTTATTTTGACCACCAGATATGTGGAAGTGCAAAAGCTAGACAGGGGGTGTCAGCCTCTGTCCATGATAGGTGTGAAGTTTCTCCTTCCTGTTTCACAAAGGCTTAAATTGAGGATGACACCAATCACGTTTCTGCCCAAGAAACATCACAGAGAATCGGCGTTGCAAATTGTCTCCACTGAGCAATGTTTATGAAGCAGCAGTGTCGTCGGCACTGGAGCAGCCAGGCAGAAGTGTGAGCTTAGCCCTTGCCCTCAGGGAACTTACCCCACTGGTGGAGGAGTGGGAGGGGCTGGAAAATGTGTATCAATTACAATACAGGAGCCAAAGTTGTAAATGCCCAGAGTCAGTTACGATGCACTAGAGGAGTTCAGATAGGAAGAAGAACTGAGTTCACGTTTTTGAGAAGGAGAACAATGTGGGATGAAACACGAGCTCCTTCATTGGAAGCCAGAAATGGGACTAGGGATCAAAGGCCAGAGACCAATACTTAACACTTACCAACCAAAGTCCATTCTGTGCATTGATAGATTTCTTGGGAGGGGAAAAAAAAGTACTCTAAGGTTTGAACAGAGTTCCCTTTTAGAGAGAATTAAAGCTGTGTCCCTGGGATCTCAGTACCAGAGCTTTCCCAGTGTTCTAGAAAGCTCACAGAAGCTCAAATGAGCTGAGGTTCATTTGGTTCTGAATCAAATGAATCAAATGAACCTTCAAATGGTTCTGTGATGGCTAATTTTATGTGCCAACTTGGCTAGGCCATGGTACCCCATTGTTTGGTCAAGCATCAGTCTAGTTATTGCTGTGAAGGTATTTTTTAGGTGTGATTAACATTTACATCAGCAGACCATGGGTAAGGCCTTCCATAATGTGGGTACACCTCATCCAATCAGTGGAAGGCCTTGAGAGAACAGAGTGACATCTCCTGAAGAAGGAATTCTGCCTTTAGACTGCCTTTGAACTCAAGATGGCAACATCAACTCTTCCTTGGCTCTCCAGGCTGCCAGCCTACCCTGGAGATTTTGGACCTGCTACTCTCACAATTGCATAAGCCAATTTTTTTTTTTTTTTTTTTTTTTTTTTTTTTTTTTTGAGATGGAGTCTCACTCTGTCACTCAGACTGGAGTGCAGAGGCACAATCTCGGCTCACTGCAACCTCTGCCTCCCAGATTCAAGCAATTCTCCTGCCTCAGCCTCCCGAGTAGCTGGGACTACAGGTGCCTGCAACCACGCCCTGCTAATTTTTTATATTTTTTAGTAGAGACAAGGTTTCACGGTGTTAGTCAGGATGGTCTCCATCTCCTGACCTCGTGATCCACCTGCCTCGGACTCCCAAAGTGCTGGGATTACAGGCATGAGCCACGGCACCCAGCAAGCCAATTTCTTAAAATAAATCTACATACATACTGTATTAGTCTGTTTTCATGCTGCTGATAAAGACATACTCGAGACTGGGAAGACCATGCTGCTGATAAAGACATACCCAAGACTGGGAGAAAAACAGGTTTAATTGGACTTACAGTTCCACATGGCTGGGGAGGCCTCAGAATCACAGCAGGAGGTGAAAGGTACTTCTTACATCCCAGCAGCAACAGAAAAATGAGGAAGAAGCAAAAGCATAAACCCCTGATAAAGACATCAGATCTCTTAAGACTTACTACACAAGGATAGCACAGGAAAGACTAGCCCCCATTGTTCAATTACCTCTCCCTAGGTCCCTCCCATAACACATGGGAATTCTGGGAGATACAATGCAAGTTGAGATTTGGGTGGGGACACAGCCAAACCATATCACATACATACATAGATGATAGAGATAAATAGAGATAAAGGTATAGAGAGAGATTTAAAAAATTTTTTTTCCTGAGACAGGGTCTCACTCGGTTGTCCAGGCTGCAGTGCAGTAGTGCAATCATAGCTCACTGCAACTTTGAACTCCTGGCCTCAAGTGATCTTCCTGCCTCAGCCTCCTGTGTATCTGGGACTACAGGCACACACCACACACTGGGCTATTCTTATTTTTTATAGAGATGGGGTCTTGCTATGTTGCCCAGGCTGGTCTCAAACTACTAGCCTCAAGCAATTCTCCTACCTTGGCCTCCCAAAGTGCTAGGATTACAGGCATGAGCCATTGTGCCTAGCCAAATATAGGCCAATTTTAAGGAATAAAATATTTCACTTTACCTAATAAAGTAGTTAAAAGAATAAAATATATCAGCCAGGCGCAGTGGCTGACACCTGTAATTGCTTTGGGAGGCCAAGGCGGGCAGATCCCTTGAGGCCAGGAAGTTGAGACCAGCCTGGCCAACATAGTGAAACCTGCCTCTACAAAAAATACAAAAATTAGCCTGGGGTTGTGGCACGCACCCGAAACCCCAGCTACTCAGGAGGCTGAGGCACAAGAATCACTTGAACCTGGGAGGCGGAGGTTATAGTGAGCCGAGATCATGCCGCTGCACACCAGCCTGGGCGATGGAGCAAAACTCTGTCAAAAACAAACAAACAAACAAACAAACCTACCTATATAAGCATATATGGAGATGATAGATGATAGATAGATATAGATAGATAGATGATAGACAGAGATACTAGAGAGAAAGAGATTTAGAGACAGAGAGATCATATATATATATATATATATATATATACACACATACACACACATTTATAAATAGAGAGAAAGACATGCACCTCCTACTGGTTCCGTTTCTCTGAAGACTAATACAAGCTCCTAGAAAGAGAAAAAGGGCAAGGAAAGTCTAGAGGAAGGTTTCAGAAGGCAGGGGGAAAGGGAGAAAAACCAGAGAGAGAACGGAATCCAGTGGCCGCAAGGGCAGCCGGCCAACCACCACATCCTGAGAAATCATGCTTGGCAGATGCCAAAGAGTGCAACAAAACAGTCACTCCTGACCCACGTAAAAGTGCCTGTGTGGCTCCCTCTTTTTTGTACTTTTTAAATGCCTATTCAAACGTTTTCATTACATTGTACGATTTAATCCTTTCTTAATGTCAAAAGTGTCCCAAAGAGCCCCTACTTCCTTCAGAGAGGCAGAGCATAGCACAGTGGTGAGGGGCCCAGGATCTGAAGCCAGCCCACCACTTCCCAGCTGTGTTGGACAGTGTGTTAAACCTTGACCAGCCTGGCCAACAAAGTGAAACTTGCCTCTACAAAAAATACAAAAACGCCTCAGTCCCTCCATCTGTAAAATAGGCACGATGACAGCATCTGCATCATAGATTTGCCATGAGGAGTCATTGAGTTGGTGCATTTTGCATGATTTGATGCGTTACGTGGTTAGAGCAGTGCTTGGCACATAGTAAGCTTTACATAAACATTTATTATTCATATTCACTAGGTCCACTTTCCATTTTTTGTCTCTGTCTTACATGCTCAAATCTGCCTAGCCTTATACCCAGTGTTGGGGTTTTTTTATTGTTGGTTTTTCAGAGACGCAGTCTTGCTCTGTCGCCCAGGCTGGAACGCAGTGACATGACCTCAGCTCACTGCAACCTCTGCCTCCCAGGTTCAAGTGATTCTCCTGCCTCAGCTTCCAAAGTAGCTGGGACTACAGGTATGAGCCACCATGCCCAGCTAATTTCTCTATTTTTTAGTAGAGATGGGGTTTCACTATATGTTGGCCAGGCTGATCTCGAACTCCTGACCTCAGGTGATCCAGCCACCTCAGCCTCCCAAAGTGCTGCGATTATAGGCATGAGCCACCACGCCTGGCCTACCCAGTGTTCTTTTATGACACCACTGTTGTCTCTCCCACACAGCACCTAGTGTAAAACTTTGGGAAGAGTCTGTGAAATATGTTTCCTGCACCAGATACCCAAGGTCTCTAGGATAAACCTTCATTAGCCTTGCCAACCAAATGAGCTTTCTATTGGAGGAAGACTTGCTGACAAATAACTGAAATAACTCGACTTGTGCTAATAGCCCTGCCTCTAATAACTGGGAATACACTAGACACAGAGCACTGTTCGGCTTCCATTTCCCTCACGTGGATGAACACAATGCTCTCTCCCTCCCCAGCTAGGATTTGTCCCTCTTTCTATGTCTGGCACTTCACAACTATGAAGTGCTTTGATATGAATGTAGTTTTTGCAACAAAGATGAGAAGAGAAAAACCTTGAAACCAAGCAAACCTAAAACCATGAACGCTATAGACTCAAAGTGATACCTGACAGAGATCTGAAGAGGTGATGTGGTCCAGTTTCTGCCACCTTCCTACAGGCATACCCACCACCCCCATTTCACAGATGAGACAACCAAGACCTAGAAATGTTAATGATCTGCCCCCAAAAAACTGTAAGAGGGCATCATACTCTGTAATTAACTAATTACTGTAATAGATGTTGAATGGAGTTTACCTTATTTTCCCAGAACTTTCGATACAACCTAATACTGGCCGGCCATGGTGGCTCATGCCTATAATCCCAGCACTTTGGGAGGCTGAGGCAGGAGGATCACTTGAGGCCAAAAGTTCCAGACCAGCCTGGCCAACATAGTGAAACCCCCATCTCCACAAAATGTAAAAAAAAAAAAAAAAGTCTGGGATGGTGATGTGCACCTGTGGATGGTGATGTGCACCTGTGGTCCTAGCTACTCAGCATGCAGAAGGACCATTTGAGCCCAAGAGTTCAAGGCTGTAGTAAACTATGATCACACCACTGCACTCCAGCCTGGGTGACAGAGGAAGACCCTGTGTCTAAAATAAATAAATGAATTTCTTTTAAAACCCAGTTCAGAGGACAGATGGCATTGAGTATCCTCCTGATATTCTAGTTTCCAATTTCAATAGTTGGAGCCAGCCACCTCCCTACAAGGTTTATCAAGAAGCCAGAATTGATCCTACTCATTCCCAGCATCAATATAAAAGAAGGGGTGAGGAGAAAGGACACCTTGGAAAGGAGAATAGTATTCATGGAAAGAGCCTATCTTATCCTGTAAGTCATAGTGGGGACTCCAGGAGAATCATTCACAAAACCCCGAAGTGGAAAAGCATCGTTCATCTGGGGTGATACCTGAGATTCGTTGTCTCATGGCCACAGAAAACTAGGACACAGACACACAAAGAGTGAGTTTAAGAGCAGAAGTTTAATAGGCAAAAGCAAGAGAATAGCTCTCTCTGCTGCAGAGAGAGGGGTACCCAATGGGTTTCGGTTCCGTGGTGAAATGCAGGGGTTTTTTTCAGATGAGCTTGGGGCGGTGTCTGATTTACATAGGGAAAAAAGATTGGTCAGATCAGGTGTGCCATTTCCATAGGGTGTGAATTTCTGGACACTCCACCTTAATCTTTTATTATGCAGATGTTCTCCACCTGGCTGGCACCAGGTTGCTTCTTTCTGTATTGTACATGTGGTAACAAATAAAAGGGAAGATGGAGCTTCCATGTTGAACATACCTGGCCCAAGGTAGCCCTTTCTAGTGGCACAGCGGCCGGCATTCACCTATTCAAACTTCCAGCTTGCTTATCTGTTTGCAGCTTGATTTTTTCAGTCTGCTCTTTATTAGAAAAAAGAATTTCTTAGGCTGATTTTTGTTAAAAGGGAAGCCTTGTAGAGGACTCTTTCACCCTCAATGTCTGCCTAAATAATTCTTTTTCTTTTTTTTTTTTTGAGACAGAGTCTCGTCTCACTCTGTCACCCAGGCTGGAGTTCAGTAGTGGCACGATCTCGGCTCACTGCAACCTCAGCCTTCCGGGTTCAAGCGATTCTCCTGCCTCAGCCTCCTGAGTAGCTGGGATTACAGGCACCCATCACCACGCCCGGCTGATTTTTGTATTTTTAGTAGAGACGGGGTTTCACCATGTTGGCCAGACTGAACTCCTGATCTCAAGTGATCTGCCTTTCTCGGCCTTCCAGAGTGCTGGGATTACAGGTGTGAGCCACCGCGCCCGGCATGCCTTAATAATTTCTTTCTGTCTCCTGTACCAGAAGCTCCAGTTGGGAAAGTGTGTGGGGAAATAGTCCCAGAGGACTTGCTCCTGTGCCCCACAGGATAGCGAGCTTGGAATGCCTACCCCAGGGAGACCCGGCAGCAACAACCCACAGGAAGAGGAGAGAAACCTCTTCTTGAACGGCCAAGTCAAGAGGCAACTCTGCCTACTCCTAACTACCACCCCACCACACTCTTATCGCCAACACCCATGTAAGCTCCAGAAACAGAGACAGCTACAAGGGTCCCAGTGGCCATTGTAGCCACAGCTTCGCCCTGCACTGTCAGGGAGAAAAGGAGAACTGCAGATGGATCTGAGATAGACATTATGAAATAATGTCCTGTATCAGAAGTGCCAGCAACATGCAAGCCGGTCAGTCATTCTCCTATGCATGGCTGCTGGGGCAACAGACTTGCAAATATTGCTTGGGGCTGGGGAAGAGAGACTTGGACAGGACAGAGGCCTGGGAGCTGGAGGGGTGGTGAGGCAGCTTTCATTGCTCCCAGCAGCATACAAGGGTATGAGAGCTTTCCATAAATTGAGTGGATACCAAGAAGGTAGCTGGGTTTGAGCCATCTTTGCTGCTTCTCATGAAGGGATGTCCCCCAGTTCAGTGGCCTCAGCAGCCACTAAAGGAGGTGGGGACTGAAGTGATGTTTGTGGAACCATCCCAGCTCTCAAACAAGGGCTGCTAGTCACTGTAATTACAGGCTTGCAGCCTGTCACTGGGGAGGAAAAAAAACACGGATAATAGCTCCATCTGCCTGTGGAATCCAAGCTCTCTCTGGAGGTCATTCAAAACATCTATTTTTATTCAATAAATAGCATATAGCTGCCCCCTACCTGAAGAGGACCGTGGCCTCATAAATGACATCATTGCATCTGGGTAGCATTTTGTGAAACTGAGAGGCTCCTCTGAGGTTCCCAACCATACAAATCCCCCAAAACATGTTCTTTAATCAAGAATAGTGAGTTCCACTTCATAAGCATAAGACATGTTCATTAATCCATACTGTGGAGCAGGATTCCAGATGCCCAAACCCTGCATAGCATCTTAGATCCAGTGAAACAGACTCGTGACTGAGATACACAGAGCCCATCAATTCTAAACACCTTTCCCGGATCAGCCGCCTCCTCTCCTCCACCGCCTGCCCTCTGACACAAACCCTCAGCATTGCTTGCCTGGAATTTTGCAAGAAGTGCTTAACCTATCTCCTCTCCTCTAGGCTGAAGCCCTCCAATCCACCCACTTAGCTTTCCCACAGGTCTTTCTAGAACACATTCCTAATCGTATCACTCCCCTGTTTATAATTACTCAATAGATCACTGTTGAATCTGGGTAATGGGCAAATAATTCCTTTTACTGTTTTCTCTATATTTGGTAGATTTGAAATGTTACATCACAAAACACGTAATTTGTCAATGAAGATGGCACCAGACCATTAACAATGTCTGTAGCAGGAAAAGTCGCAGACAAAACCCCTCAGACACCAAGTTAAAGAAGGAAGGGCTTCATTCCTCCAGGAGCGCCGGCAAGACGCATGTCTCAAAAACCGAGCTCCCGGAGTGAGTAATTTCTTTCCCTCTTAAGGGCTTACAACTCTAAGGGGGTCCACGTGAGAGGGTCGTGATCGATTGAGCCAGCAGAGGGTACGTGACTGGGGGCCGCATACACCGGTAATTAGAACGGAACAGAACAGGATAGGGATTTTCACAGTGTTGTTCCATACAATGTCTGTAATCTATAGATAACATAACTGATTAGGTCAGGGGTTGATCTTTAACTACCAGGCCCAGGGTGCAGCGCCGGGCTGTCTGCCTGTGGATTTCATTTCCGCCATTCAGTTTTTACTTCTTTCTTTGAAGGCAGAAATTGGGCATAAGAGAATAGGAGGGGTGGTCTCCTCCCTTGTATCTATCTACCTCATTTTGGATGGGAGGGGGGATTCGGATGGACACACAGAGGGCATCCAAAACAACAAACAAAAAATAACTGCGTAATTTGGAAGTTTGCTAAGAGTTACTTTTTTCATTTTTGTAATACATGTTAGAATCATTTTGAATCTTCCCATTAACTCTGGTCTAACACCCCAGCTCACTGCCACGGCAACAGGCCAGTACTCCCAAAGCCTCATCGAGAGCCACATGCATCCTCTGTTCCAGCCACACCAAATCGGTGCAGCTCCCTGAACGGGTCGCCTACTTCATGCCTCTGTTGCATGTGTTGGTCTCATTATCTAGAATGCCCTTCCCTGACTTGTCTGCCTGGTAAACTCTCTCCCTCCAAAGCCTAGCTCAATTAAAGGCTTCTCTAAGCATCACCCCCTCCAAGTCAACCCTTTCTCCACTTCGAATTCATTTTCCACCCTTGTTTGTCTTCTGTGTGGCCTGGGAGGTGGACCTGCTGAACTGCATCTGTGGGTTCCTTGGCTGTAGCTTCTGGCTAGGCCTGGCCTATAGAAGGAAGACAGGAAGATTGGAGCATGAGGCAGGGTGAGGGTAGAGTGTTTATTCCAACTGACGCCTCCTTGCCAGCCCACAAGAGAGCTGGGTGTCAATTGACTGTCCATGCAGCCTCCCTGGGATCTGGTCATACCCACCTCCCCTTGCTGCTGCTTTATGCGTAAGGGTGTGAAGCCCCTGCATCCACTTCCTATTGCTGCTATAAAAAATTACCTCACATCTGTAGCCTTAAAACAAGACAAATGTGTTGTTTTGTAGTTCTATAGGTCAGAAGTTTAAAATGGGGCTGGGCGCGGTGGCTCACACCTGTAATCCCTTTGGGAGGCCAAGGCGGGTGGATCACCTGAGGTCAGGAGTTCGAGACCAGCCTGGCCAACATGGTGAAACCCCATCTCTACTAAAAATACAAAAATTAGACAGGCTTGGTGGTGCCCACTGGGAGGTGGAGGTTGCAGTGAGCCAATATCTCACCACTGCACTCCAGCCTGGGAGACAGAGAGAGACTCTGTCTCCAAAAACAAAAAAAAAAAAGTCTAAAATGGGTTGGCAAGGCTCCATTGCTTCTGGAGGTTCTAGGGAAGAATTCATTTTTTGTCTTTTTCAGTTTCTAGAAGCTGTTTTCATTCCTTGGTTTGTGTACCCGCATCACTCTGGCCTCAGCTTCTATGGTCACATCCCTTTTCCATCTCTGACCTTACAGCCTCCCAGTTACAAGGACCTGTGATTGCACTGAGCTACCTGGATAATCCAGGATAATCTCCCTCCATGAAGATCCCTAACTTAACCACATCTGCAAAGTCTCTTTTATCATGTAAATTAGCATATTCACAAGAACAGGTGATTTGAACCTGGGGACTCTGGGAGCCCATTGCACTGCCTGCCACAGCTCTCTATCATTATTTTTGTTTTATCTTATTTGAGACAGAGTTTCCCTTTGTTGCCCAGGCTGGACTGCAGTGGTGCGATCACAGCTCACTGCAGCCTCAACCTCCTGGACTCAAGTGATCCTCCCACCTCAGCCTCCCAAGTAGCTGGGACTACAGGCACACGCCATCATGCATGGCTAATTTTGTTTATTTTTTATAAAGATGAGGTCGAGCTCTCACTATGTTGCACAGGCTGGTCCCAAACTCCTGGGCTCACACAATCCTCTCCTGCCTCAACCTCCCAACATGCTGTGATTACAAGCATGAGCCACCAGGGCCAGCCCACAGCTCCCTATTATTCATGACCTTGGCCACCGCATCATCCTTGGTTGCTTCTCCTAACCCTGCCCATGGTTTTGTAAACACTCCATTTATATGTTAAGGGAGATGTTATACTCCAAATGATCCAGATGAAGTATTACATCTGTTTCTTTTTTTTTTTTTTTTTTTTTTTTTTGTTGTTGTTGAGACGGAGTCTCGCTCTGTCGCCCAGGCTGTAGTGCAGTGGCCAAATCTCAGCTCACTGCAAGCTCCGCCTCCCGGGTTTACGCCATTCTCCTGCCTCAGCCTCCCAAGTAGCTGGGACTACAGGCGCCTGCCACCTCGCCAGGCTAGTTTTTTGTACTTTTTTTAGTAGAGATGGGGTTTCACTGTGTTAGCCAGGATGGTCTCAATCTCCTGACCTCGTGATCCGCCCGTCTCGGCCTCCCAGAGTGCTGGGATTACAGGCTTGAGCCACCGCGCCCGGCCTACATCTGTTTCTTGCCAGGACTCTGACAACGGAACCATCCAAGATAGGACTCTATTCTGCATTTCCAGCCTCAACTGTCCCTTGGTCCCACACAAACCCTCTGAGGTTGTAATTCTCCTCTGAACAACCACAGGCCTTTCTCATGGGTTTCATATCCAGATTACCAGGGAGGAGGAGGGACACAGAGACCAAGACAGGAAGCCCCAGAATCACAGAAACTATGGGAGGGCTCAAGGCTATCACGTAACTGGGGATTCAGGTCAAGCGTAGTGAGATCTCTACAGGGAAGGGAAGCCTCAGGTCATATCCAGGTGACGCTATTGTATGTGCAGTTGTGATGCAGGGTGCAAGAGTTGTGTTAGAGGACACTGGGAGACTCCCTGAACAGAGTGTACATGATATGTACACTTGGGACCAGGGTATGGGGGAAATGCCTCCTTCCTCACTTAGGGAAAGTTCTTTGGTCCCCACCATCTCTAATAGTTGGTCATCCAGGCTCCACTTTGATTCCAGCAACACTGATTTCCAGTGGCAAGGAGGTGACTACTACAACACTACAACAGCTCTGGAAGGAAGCTCTTCTCTGGGCTGTGCACAAACCTCCCTGTCATTTGCTCATTGGTCCACTTCTGACCCCAGAAGCCACAAATGTAAGTCTAATTCATGTCCGCACTTCAGCCCTTCAAATATGGAAGACAGCCCTTGTGCCACCTGCCCTGTCTTTTCACACAAACCACAGTCAGGGTGGAACTCTGAGACTTCTGCAATTATTTCTAAGCTTTCACCATCCTGTTCCCTGCCTCTGAAAGCATTCCAGAACTTCAAGACACAGGACCCAGAAGTTTCCCAAACAGTGCAACTCATCCCTCCCCACTCTGTAGACCCCATGTATATTAGTATATCATATTTTAATGTATATATTAAGATGGAATTAATTGTGGGAAGCAACAATGACCTACTGTTGACCCACATTATGTTTTCTGTCAACTAAAAGTCCTGGGACTTCTGGCTCTCTATCACGTTGAACCTTTCTTTTTCAACCTACCTATAGGACTTCTCATTTTCATTACTATTATGTGATATCCTGATTTCCATCTCTTCTTCAAGTCTACGAAGATTTTTAGAGGTCACACTTCTGTCATCTGTCTTTTATCTTATACTTTCTGTATCTTTATTCAAGTTGGCAACAGAATATATTGAAGAGGATGAGACAAAGGGACAAACTCCACCAGCAAGTTTCTCAACCTGTGACTCGGCCCATCAGTGTGCCATGGCTCCACCAGCCTTCAAACCATCTGGCTGTGAGTTTAGCGGCTATGTTTCTCCACTGTGCCCACATCTAATCATGAGGGCCTGTGCCAGCTGCTATAATGAAATCAAGACACACTTCATTCAGGGCATTCTCCTTTCTACACTTGATCTTAGCCAAAAGGCCGAGAAGCGATGGGCACTCTCCTATCTAAGTAGTCTTACACAGTAACACAATAAATTTAAAAAGCAATGAGGTTCCTTTGGTATGAATTTATTCTTGAATTTATGGCGGCCTTTCATGATCATAGCTTCTCTAAGTATGTACGTTAACTTTCCTTCCTGGAAATACTTGACCACCTGTACCACTCCTTCTTCCCCAAGATGCCCTCTTCCACCAGCTTCCAAAGTCCCACACACCTTGTGTTGCATACAGGAGGGTTACTGGTCGATGGGCACAGAAGTAGGAAGGAGTCACTGTATACCCTTTTGCAATTTTATTTTATTTATTTATTTATTTATTTTACTTTATTTTATTTTATTTTTGAGATGGAGCCTCGCTCTGTCACCCAGGCTGCAGTGCAATGGCATGATGTCACTTCACTGCAACCTCTGCCTTTCGAGTTCAAGCAATTCTCCTGCTTCAGCCTCTTGAGTAGCTGGGATTACAGGCACCCACCACCATGCCCAGCTAATTTTTGCATTTTTAGTAGAGATGGGGTTTCACTGTGTTGGTTAGGCTGGTCTCAAACTCCTGACCTCAGGTGATCCACCCACCTCAGTCTCTCAAAGTGCTGGGATTACAGGTGTGAGCCACTGCACCCGGCCCCTTTTGTAATTTTAGATCTTGATATCTTATAAATGGATGATATATTAAAAAATAATTGTTGGGGCCGGGCGCGGTGGCTCAAGCCTGTAATCCCAGCACTTTGGGAGGCCGAGACGGGCGGATCACGAGGTCAGGAGATCGAGACCATCCTGGCTAATACGGTGAAACCCTGTCTCTACTTAAAAATACAAAAACTAGCCGGGCGACGTGGCGGGCGCCTGTAGTCCCAGCTACTCGGGAGGCTGAGGCAGGAGAATGGCGTAAACCCAGGAGGCAGAGCTTGCAGTGAGCTGAGATCCGGCCACTGCACTCCGGCCTGGGTGGCAGAGCAAGACTCCGTCTCAAAAAAAATAAATAAATAAAATAAATAAATAAATAAATAAAATAATAATTGTTTCAAAAAAAAAAAAAAAAAAAAAAAAACGATGGCTCACGCCTGTAATCCCAGCACTTTGGGAGGCCGAGGCGGGCAGTTCGTGAGATCAAGAGATCAAGACCATCCTGGCCAACATGGTGAAATCCCATCTCTACTAAAAATACAAAAATTAGCTGGGCATGGTGGTGCATGCCTGTAGTCCCAGATACTTGGGAAGCTAAGGCAGGAGAATTGCCTGAACCCAGAAGGCGGAGGTTGCAGTGAGCCAAGACCACACCAATGCACTCTAGCCTGGGTGACAGAGCAAGGCTGTGTCATAAATAAATAAATAAGTTATTTTCTTCTATTTGAGAAAATTCACAAAATATTCACTTCCAAATTCTGCATATCACCTTTCTTTCCTTAGGTAAGGCATATAAAAATCCCTGACATGTAGCACCCCTTCCTTAGTTTCTAACCTAACAAGCCATGTCCTGGGGATGAGTCCCATAACAGTATTTGAAATTGGGGTATTTTATGCTATGGTTCCAAATGATTATCCTTTTGTGTAAAAGAATAATTCTTCCCGCCGGGCGCGGTGGCTCAAGCCTGTAATCCCAGCACTTTGGGAGGCCGAGACGGGCTGATCACGAGGTCAGGAGATCGAGACCATCCTGGCTAACATGGTGAAACCCCGTCTCTACTAAAAATACAAAAAACTAGCCGGGCGAAGTGGCGGGCGCCTGTAGTCCCAGCTACTCCGGAGGCTGAGGCAGGAGAATGGCGTAAACCCGGGAGGCGGAACTTGCAGTGAGCTGAGATCCGGCCACTGTACTCCAGCCCGGGCGACAGAGCAAGACTCCATCTCAAAAAAAAAAAAAAAAAAAGAATAATTCTTCCTTGCCCCACTGACATCTCTGACATGTAACTTACTTCTGCCAATGTAATGCAAGCAGAAATGACCTGTGTCACGTGGAGTAGATGTTTTAAGAGCTATTGCATGGTTCCACCACAACTCTTCTCATGTGCCATAGATTGGTGTGGCCCAGATAGGGGCTATTTCTTCAGCCTGAATCCCAATTGAAAAACCACAGTGGACTCACAGTGGACCTATATATAACATAAATGGAAAATAAGATTTTGCTGTATAAATCACAGAGAATTGAGGGTTATGTGTTACTGGAGCAAAACCTAACAAAAACTGACTAAGATAGTAATAAGTGTACATATTTGTTTACTTTAATACCCATGAGATGGTATTTCCCCAAATTAAAATCTATGAGTCACCTTAATTTCTCCCCTTTCCCTTATCCTCCACATCCAATCCTCATGGATCAAGTCTTGTCAATTCCCAAATCTGTCAATCTGTCAGCTTCTTTCTCTCCACAGCTGCTGCTTCATCCAAGCCACTACCATTTTTTGCACAACGAGGTCCAACAACCTTCTTATTCCATCTAGTCCTTTCTCCACAAGGAAGCAAATCAGATCACGGCACTCACCTATTCAGGACCCTTTGGAGAGTTTCTATTAAACTTGGAATAAAACCCAATTTCTCATCAAGAACCACGAAGACCCTGCATGATCTGGTTCCGGTCTCCTCTCACTCTGTTAGGCTCCAGCCACACTCATCCTGTAACCCAGGGTCCCTGGTCTTTGGGTGCACGCTATGATAGGGTAACCACTTGTAACTGTTGTGCCTTGAGATTATTCTAGGAAGCCCAGCTATAGCAAAACCAAAACCAGCTGGAAGTAGAGATGCCTCAGTTAAAGATGAACTTTGGTGAACTCTCAGCATCACCACACTAAAAAGCCTGCCCAAGGAGGAGCCTATTCTCCATTTTCCTTTTCTTTTTATTTTAAGGAGCAGAGCGTTTAATAGGCAAGAAAGGCAAGAAGGAAGGGAGAAGGAAGAAGCTCCCCTGTACAGAGACAGAGGGAGGGAGGCTCCAAAGCCGGGAGAGGAAACCCCACCTACCACAGATACCAGCTAGGTATATATACAGAGGCTGGCGGAGGTAGTGTGTGATTTGCACAGGGATCAGGGGATGGGTTTGACGGTGTCATTCACATAGCCCTCAGAACAGCTGGTCCTCCCACCCTAGCCTTTTGATATGCAAATGCAGGGCACCATGATGTCCTGCACACGTGGGGATAGTGGGGGCGCCCATGTTGCCAGGAACATGTGGGGAAAGGGCAAGAAGGCCAGCGGGAATCGCCATGTTTGGGTGGACCCAGTTTCTAATGGCTGGCATTCGCATATCAAAGGTTGCTGACCTGGCTCTAAGAGCCGCGGCTTTACAAGAAACTTTTCTGGGGATGCTTTAAAAAATGAAAACTTCCCAAGGACGTCTTTTCCTCTCTGCCTAAAATAATTTCTTAGTAACTCCTAGGACATTCCCCCCTGTGGAGATACCACACTAACTGCTGTTAGGGGGTTTGGGGCGATGACTCCTTCTGGCTACTTCCTGCTGGAAAAGGGCATCGAATGGGGAACAGCAGCTAGGGCTCCTCCTGCGGCCGATCTAAGGGTCCTCGGAAGAATGGCGTGTCCATGTGTGGTTCAGTTTACAGCACCATTTGGAATTTGATTGCTTCTAGACAAGAAGAAGCAATGCGAGTTACAGTATTGTGTATACAGGGTTCAAATATCAATACAAGACATACAAGCAAGAGAGGGCTTAATAAATGGGTTAACCAATCCATAAAGAAGACTGGAATTTGTTAAAGAGGCATTGTAGCCACTTGGGACTGAAGCCAGCATTTTCCCTGAGCCTGTCAATCATTTTCTCTTCGCCATTTTCAGTACTTGCCATGTGTGAAGAAACAGGATCTGCGACCGCACCTGCACTACCTTTACCCCCACTCCCCGCACTATCTTTACCCCACCTTTACATGCAGTGACTCAGCCAGTGGCACAGTAAAATCCCTGCTTTCACCTTCATTCCAGGAGACACTGCTTTGGGAACTATCCCCAGTGTTCTTCTTACTTGTTGCAAGTACTAAAACCCCATTGTTACATTCTCCTTAATTGTGGTCACTGGGTTCACAATAGCTCTACAAGGGTATAGCATGCCAACTAAGAACATATGTTATATGGAATCATATTGATTTAGGTTCAAATATCAGCTGCTACTCTTGCAAATTCCTTAACTTGTCTGTACTTTCATGTCCTCATCTGTAAAGATGTTCACCCACCAAGCAACCGAACCCACCCATTATATGGGTAACAATTCTCCAGCTCCTCCAACTCGTCAAGCTCTTTCCCGCCTCAGAGCTTTTGTATGCGTTGTTCCCTCTTCCTAGGCTCTTTCCCATCATCTGGTCTTAAATGTCACCTACTACAGGAAGCCTTCCTTTACTACCCCATACAAAGTAGGATCCAGACCCTCCTCCCCATGTCCCAACTCCACTAACTCTTTGATTATTTTCTTGGTGGCACTTATCACAATTTGCAAAGATTTCTTTTTATTTTTCATTCTCTACTAGACTGTAAATTCCACGAACAAAAGGATTAAGTCTTATCTAACATTGTGTCCCTACAGGCTTTGAGTCTGAGAAAGCAAGCACTTGGTGCAATATTTGTTACATATGTTATATGGTCATTTTATAGACTCTAAGAAGCAATGGTTAATACAGTCAACATTGTAAACTTTATCTCAGTGTAGACCAGTTTCCTTTACTTGTTTACAAACTCTCTAACCCGATCAACTGTCATCATTATTGTATCTTCGGCCTCACTGCAGTGCTGCGTAATATAAATACATTTAGCACCAATCATCACTACTGCTATTCAATTCTTTTCAAATCAATAGATACTTAAGAGCATTAAGTGCTGCGTGTCTTATTAATACATCAAGAGGATGAGTAGCATCACCTTATATGAAAAAACAGCATTATTTTGCTTATACATGTAAGTAATACCTGGAATTAATTGTGATGCTTATCATGGACCAGGGACTATGGTAAGTTTGTTACACACATCAACTCCTGTTGTCTTCACAACAGCCCTACAAGGGTATAGCATACCAAGTAAGAACATAGGTTATAAAATCATATTGATTTGGGTTCATATGCCAGTTATGCTACTGTTGCAAATTCCTTACCTTCTCCGTGCTTTCATTTCTTCATTTGTAAAATGGGGGCAATAGGCTGGGCACAGTGGCTCACACCTATAATCACCGTATTTTGGGAGGCCAAGGTGGGCAGATCACTTGAGCTCATGAGTTTAAGAACAGTCTGGCCAACATGATGAAACCCTATCTCTACTAAAAATACAGAAAAAATAAAATAAAATAACTAGGCATGGTGGTACACGCCTGTAATCCCAGCTACTCAGGAGACTGAGACACGAGAATCGTTTGAACCTGGGAGGAACAGGTTGCAGTGAGACAAAATCACGCCATTGCACTCCAGCCTGGGTGACAGAGAGAGACCTTGTCTCAAAAAAAAAAAAAAAAAAAAAAAAATGAGGGAAACAGTAGTAACCACACCTTAGGAATGAGTGCATTGAGGATTAAATAAGATGATGCATGAAATGTGCTTAGCTCAGCGCGTGACACACAGAAAAGTGTTCCATAAATGTCAGCTGTCTCTTCTTAACTTGCTCTTCTGGGGGTATTTTACGTCCTAAAGCATCAATGTGTCCCGGCACGGAGGGAGACTGAGTTCCTGCCTCTTAGGAGCACACAGTCAGAGATAGCGTGGAGCACGTTTGCAATCAGAAGAGGACAGCAAACGTGTTTTTAGAATGGTTACATTCATGTTTATGGTCCAAGCATAGTAAACTCGTGTTCTCATTTCCTTTTCCACCAAAACAGCTATCTCTGCTCCCCGAAGAGGCCTTGGATTATTATAGTTCCTTAAATTCCCTGAAATTCTCAGGAGAGAAGGAATATTTTTTTAAAGCAAGCACAGCTTGGAGCTAGAAAACAAAAGGTTACTAGGACAATGTAACTCATTTCCTGTTTTTCTCAACTGTCTAGACACAGATCTCATAAGCATTAGCCATGAATCCCACCGTCAGGTTAAAAATAGAAGGTTTAAATATGAAACGCTGTGGTGGAGGAAAGATTATAGGTTTCCACCTTTGTCCACAAAATGACTGCTTTGAAATAGGATTTTTTGCCTTTTTTGTTAGTTTTGCCATAAGTTTTGTGAAGCAGTATTTCAATGGCAGGAATAGAGAACACCTTTTTTCTAAAGAATATATTTGCCCCTTGTAAAGCTAATGCAATTTAGGTTTTAAAAACCACTTGAAGACAAGCTTATAGTAGCCTATCCTAACAAAAAATCTGATCACAATTATAGTACTTGAAACATTTCAGGTTATTGCACATACCAACATTTAACCTCAAATAAATTTGTGCAACAGAAAATGCATACAGATTTGACATATCTACTTTTTCTTTTTTTTTCTATCTTCTGCCTCCATAAAATTATTAGACAAGTAATTTGTTTTGAACACAGAATTACTCTGCAAAACAAAAAAAATTTTTTTGAGACAGGGTCTCACTCTGTTGCCCAGGCTGGAGTGCAGTGGTGTGATCTCAGCTCACTACAACCTCTGCCTCCAGGACTCAAGCGATCTTCCCACCTCAGCCTTCCAAGTAGCGAAGACTACAGGAGTGCACACAGCTAATGTTTTTTGTATTTTTTTAGAGACAGGTCTTCACCATGTTGCCTAGGCTGGTCTTGAACTCCTGGACTCAAATGATCCACCTGCCTCAGCCTCCCAAAGTGCTGGGATTACCAGTGTGAGCCACTGCACCCAGCCTGGAAAACAAATTTTTAAAAACTCCTTTAATAATCCATAGGCATGCTGAGCATGCTGTCTCACACCTGTAATCTCACAACTCAGGAGACTGAAGTGGGAGGAGTGCTTGGGCCCAGGCGTTTGAGACCAGCCTGGGCAACATGGCAAGACCCCATCCCTAAAAGTAAACAAACATATAAATAAAATAATCCATGGGCAGTGTCACACAAGTGTGGAGGATCTACAATGCTGTTTCCCAAACTTACTGAACCACAAAACCCTTTGGTCAGGATAATGCTATTAACACCTCCTAAAATAGTACTCCATGGAATACCAGTTTAGGAAATAGAAATTGGATAGTTCCATGATTTCTTTTTCTGGTTCCAGAATTATATAAGGCTAGGTCTCTTCTCTGACAACCTCAGCTATCTGAATTACAACATAAAACTTGAAAGTAAACAAGTACTAATGACTCTGCAACATTGTAATGGACCTACTCTATTATTGGGAGATAAGGAGAAGGATGCCTTAGAGATACACATGCATTTACTTTTGAATGTATTCATTGCGGTCCTTAATAGTTATATAGATATATGTTGAGATAAGCATAGATTTATAACATATTTATAATTTTATAACATAAACATTTAAAATTATACAATTTTATAATGTATAAATATAAACATATGCATGTTTGCTAGCATACCTACATATATTTCCAAACTCTGTCCACTAAGAGCATATAGCAGCAATAAAACCCCAGTAGCAATGAGAATACTCAGTGCCAAGATCTTGGTTCCTAAGTCCATTTTCCAATAAAAGGAATTAGAGATCTTTGGAGAAAAGATCAATTCCATGGTTGGGGCAAAGAAAGTACAAGATGAGCCTAGATTAAAAAGTAAGCATCAAAAGGCAAGAAAACACTAAAAATAAGAAGGCATTTGAAAGGATACAGGAGCCAACCTGGTTAAGCTCCTAATGTCCAGAGCTGGAACCACTGGAGCAACAAAATAAATAACGACAGTGTTTGATTATAACCCATAAAATAAAATAAATATTCATCAGCCCATATTGATATAAAAATGAGGGAGAAGTAATAACTCTTTCTTATAGAAGACTTCCTATTAATAGAGAAGAAAGAAAGGAAACAGAAAATCACTAATAGGCAAATGATGTAGTAATAATTGTGACAGGCAAGAATCATCCATAGGTGCTGAAACTAGTGGGTGAAGGTACAAGAAACAGGATATTTGAATAGTTTTGTTTTTCTCTTTGTTTTGAGACAGTTTCGCTCTTGTACCCCAGGCTAGAGTGCAATGGCCCAATCTCGGCTCACTGCAACCTCTGCCTCCGGGGTTCAAGCTATTCTCCTGCCTCAGCCTCCCGAGTAGCTGGGATTATAGGCATGCACCACCACTTTTTGGTAGAGACGGGGTTTCACCATGTTGGCCACGCTGGTCTCGAACTCCTGACCTCAAGTGATCCGCCCGCCTTGGCCTCCCAAGGTGCTAGGATTACAGGCGTATGCCACCACATCCAGCAATATTTGCGTAATTTTAAATTATTTCCCCAAGATATTTGTTAGTCACCGAGGGAAAAATGGTAATTTAGCAGAGAAACCTGGAAGACACCACTTTAACCCAGAGATCAACGTTAATTTCACCAGTAATAATGTATACTGGCATTGTGTACTTCTTGATACGGTGTATGAGAAAGGACATAACATTACTTCTGAGATATTCTTGCAAAAACTGTATTATCTCAATTTAATCAGAGAAAATACAGACAAAGCCAACTTGGAGGGCATTCTACAAAGTTACTGACCAGCTTTCTTCAGAAGTGTCAAAATCATGAAAGACAAAGAAAAACTAACTTATAAAAGACGAAGTTTGTCTCCTTCTCATAACTAACTTCAATTGGAGATCAATGTTTGGATCCCGGATCAGAAAAAAACATTAATGGGAAAACCTGCAAATTCAAGTCAAATCTATAGTTTACTTAATAGTATTGTAGCAATGTTAATTTCCCAGTTTTGATCATCACACTCTGCTTACATAAGATATTAAACAGTAGGGGACGTTGGGTGACGAAATATATGGGAATTGTCTGTATTATTTTTGTAACTTTTTTAAGACAAAAATTATTTCCATTTTTAAAATAACAAATAAGTTCACAAGTCAAATATGTATAACTCAGTGTCTTGCATACCAATGATATTAATAACAACAGTAATAATAACGCGATTTAAAAAAAAAAAAAACTTTTACTTCCTGACGACCCATAATGTACCAGAAGCTTTTATATGTGCTCTTTCCTTTAACATCCACTATTAGAGGTCATAAAGTTAAGTAACATAAACAAGATGATATTTCTAGTAAGTGGCAAAGTTATAATGTCAACTTTTGTTATAATCTAGCAGGGAAGATCAAAGTAAATTACTTACTGCTTGAAAGAGACCAAATAGAAACCTAAAATTATGTGGCAATGTTGAATATATGTGCTACATGATTTCTGTTTCTTGCTCATTGTCTAAGACTTCAAGGCAGGTCAACAATGTAGAAATTCAAGAACACAGGCCGGGCATGGTGGCTCATGCCTATAATCCCAGCACTTTGGGAGGCCAAGGCCAGCAGATCAGTTGAGGTCAGGAGTTCGAGACCAGCCTACCAACATGGTGAAACCGTCTCTACTAAAAATACAAAAATTAGCCGGGCGTGGTGCCATGCACCTGTAGTCTCAGTTACTTGGGAGACTGAGGCAGGAGAATTGCTTGAGCCCAGGGCATGAAGGTTGTAGTGAGCTGAGATCATACCACTGCACTCCAGCCTGGGCAACAGAGCAAGACTCCATCTCAAAAAAAAAAAAAAAAAAAGAATTTCAAGAATACAAATTAATTAATACCCTAGGTGAGTAATGGATGACTTACTTTCTGAATAATTTTCTACAAAATTATTTCCCTCAGGGCTGTATGTCTTGGAAGATTTTCCCAGACACTTTCTTACACATTGATTTTGTGATTGGTTGTATGTGATTTAATAATACATGCAACCACCAAATAAGACAAGTTACATTTTCTCCATTTTTGCAAAAAAAAGAAAACTAACTCTCAAGAGGATTGAGAGACCTTCCACTGAACACCTTCCCATCCCCTCATCCCAACAGTTAACAGTTAACAATGGGCATTTGTGTCCATTCAGATGAAGGTAAACTAATATCCAGGACATCCTTGGATAAGAAAATAGGTGATGAAAGGAAAGAGGGAAGAGGGAAGAGGGCAAGAAGGAAAACACTTTGGCCAATGAGTACACATGAAAGCTCAGCTCAGCCACTTAACTGTGACCTGGGCAAGTTACTCTCCCTGCCTTTTTCTCTTCCACAGAAAAAAGAGTTTTAGTAAGTATAGGGGGTTGAATAGACAAATGGAATTATATCAAACTTAAAAACTTTTATGCACCAAAAGACACAATCGATATTGTGAGGCAACTTATGGAATGGAAGAAAATATACTCATATAATACATCTGAGAAGGGACTAATATCTAGAATATATAAAGAATTCCTTCAACTCAACAACAAAAATCAAATAACCCAATTAAAAAATGGGCAAAGTACTTGAACAGATGTGTCTCCAAAAGTGATATACAAATGGCCAACAAGCACATGAAAAGATGTTCGCATTACTAATCATCAGAAAAATGCAACTGAAACCCACAATGAGATATCACCTCACTCCCATTAGGATGGCCACTGTGAAAAGAAAGAAGGGAGATTGTATAACAACTGCTTGCTGGTAAAGATGTAAAGAAATTCAAACACTTGTGCACTGTTCGTGGAATGTAAAATGGTACAGCCCATGGAAAACAGAATGCAGGTTCCTCAAAAAATTAAAAATAGAATTACCAGTAACTATATGACCAACAATCCCATCCCTTGATACATATTCAAAAAAACTGAAAAAAGATCTCTTGGAGATATTTGCACATCTATGTCACTTGCAGCATTATTCACAATAGCCAAGACGTGGATGCAACCTAAATGTTCAGTGATGGAAAACTGATAAAGCAAATGTGATATATACATACAATGGAATTTTATTCAGTCCTTCAAAATAAGAAAATCCTATCATACACTATAACATGAATGAAACTGGAGGACATTAAAGCTAAGTAAAATAATGCAGATAAATGCTTTATGATTTCACATATATGAGGTATCCAAAGTAGTTAAACTCACAGAAACAGAAAGTAGAATGGTGGTTACTGGGGGGGATATGGGGAGAGGAAAATGGGGAGTTGTTTGATAAATACAGAGCTTCCATTTGCAAGATGAAAATTTCTGGAGATCTGTGGCATGATGATGCAAATATACTTTACTGTACACTTAAAGATGGTTAAGATGGTAAGTTTTATGTTATATTTTTACCATAAATAGATAAACACATAAATAAAGTTTTGAATGTATTGGTATTTGGGGTAGGAGGAAGCATATTCCCTACCCCACTACCCTCTTTGGGGGCCATGCAAGAATCCCTATCTCCTGAGGCCCTTTCCCAACTCATCTCCTGACATGGTGGGCATCCCCTTGCTCTGGCCACCTGCTTCAGTTTGTTTACCTCTCATTTAGACACCTTGAACCTCCAGCACGTTGGGAGGCCCAGGCAGGTGGATCACCTGAGGTCAGGAGTTCAAGACCAGCCTCATCAACATGGCAAACCCTGTCTCTACTAAAAATACAAAATTAGCAGGGAGTGGTGGCCGGCGCCTGTGATCCTAGCTACTCGGGAGACTGAGGCAGGAGAATCGCTTGAACAAAGGGAAGCAGAGGTTGTAGTGCGAGACCATGCCATTGCACTCCAGCCTGGGCAACAAGAGTAAAATTCCATCTCTAAATAAGTAAATAAATAAAATAAAATAAAATAAAAATAGACACCTTGAACCTGTCTCTTATATTCACTGCTTCTCTGGCCCTTGCCTCTCCCTTTCTTGCTTGCCCACAATTCTACAGGATTTGGTCTGGTTCTAACTACTCCAAGGAACCCTCTGGAACCTGGATATGAATGGCCAGTAATTAATTTATGAAATCAGACTCTCAACCACATTCTGTACTCAAGATATTAAAGCCAAGCTTAAAGACATTGATAAAACACTTAATACAAAAATTGTCATATTATGAAAACACTTTAAAAATTATTTCAAACATCAAAATGGCACTTAAACCCCATTACATTAACAATCTTATGACACTATCTCATGCCGTTGAATACGTGATAAAACCTTCATACCATATCTGGTGGGAATGTAAGTTGGCACAAACATTTAGAAAAGCAATTTGGCAGCCAGGCGCAATGGCTCACTCCTGTAAATCCCAGCACTTTAGGAGTCCAAGGCAGTTCGATCACTTGAGGCCAGGAGTTTAAGACCAGCTTCACCAACATGGCGAAACCCCATCTCACTAAAAATAAAAAAATTAGCCAGGAATGGTGGTGCATGCCTGTAGTTTCAGCTACTCGGGAGGCTGAGAATCACTTGAACCCAGGAGGCGGAGCTTGCAGTGAGCCGGGATCACGCAACTGCATTCCAGCCTGGGCAACAGAGTGAGACTCTGTCAAGGGAAGGGAAAGGGAGGGGAGGGGAGGGAAAAAGAAAGAGAGAGAGAAAGAAAAACAATTTGGAATATGTTTCAAGAACCACAAACATTTCCCGGCCCTTTGACCTATTAATCACATTCTCAGGAATTTGCTCTAAGGAAAATTATACTATTAAAAAAAGAACTTATATATAGAAGATGTTTATTTCCAAGTTATTTACGTAACTGATATGGTAACATAATCAAAATGCCACTTAACTGTTTTTCTTCCATCATCCCTTTAATGTAAAATGGTATCACCCATGAAAAACAGAATGGAGGTTCCTCAAAAAATTAAAAATAGAATTACCAGCAATTATACGACCAGCAATCCCATTGCTTGATATATATCCAAAAGAACTGAAAACAAGATCTCAAAGAGATATTTGCACATCCATGCATACAGTTTGCCGGGGGGAATAGGGAGGAGGGGCAGCAGGAGGAAAGTGTCCTCACTCCAGATGAAAACAATTGCAGGCTCCTGCCTGCTGTGTCACTTTCAGGTAATGACAGTCTGATGGTTACATCAAGTCACAACCATGGTCTTACTAGAGTAATTCAATGAATCAGTTCATTCTATTAATCAACAATTCCATTTTCACTCAAAAGATTTCTTCCCCTTCTTTGTGAGAGCTGGCAGTTCCCAGGGAGGTGAGGGGAAACTAGTCATTTTCTTCCGTCTTGCACCATGCGCCATAATCCTCCTCCGCTCACTGGCTGCTGGTTTGGATCCCATGCCCAAATGGACAGAAGGCAAAGAGGTTGTGTCTGGAACTACTTTAATTGGCTTCTGAGTGGCACAGTTGTAAGCTGACTTCCTGCTCACTGGGCTTTGCAGCTATATAAAGCTGCCTCTCACTTGGGGCACTTTTCTTGGGATCTTTGGTGATTCCCATCTCTGGGAACCTCTCCAGTTGTAATTCTCAGAACAAGGGAGAAGCATTCCATTCCAGCTGCCATCGCTCTCAGCCCTGGGTTCTCTGGCAACCCCCTCCACTCAGACTTCACTCTTTGGCTTCCTCTCACCCTCCCAGAGGGTCCTCTTGGACAGGATTTAAAATGACTTTCATGCAGAATGACAAACTGCGAATGGGTATACAACAGAATACGACTCTAAGTTATAGGGAAAGAATGAACTATTGACACATGCAACAACATGGATGGAATTCAAAGATGTCATGCTGGCTGGGTGCAGTGGCTCATGCCTGTAATTCCAGCACTTTGGGAGGCCGAGGTGGGTGGATCGCTTGAGCCCTGGAGTTCTGAGACCAGCCTGAGCAACATGATGAAACCCCATCTCTACTGAAAACACAAAACTTAGCCTGGCTTGGTGGCGGGCGCCTGTAATCCCAGCTACTCAGGAGGCTGAGGCACAAGAATTGCTTGAACCCAGGAGGCGAAGTTTGCAGTGAGCCGAGATCGTGCCACTGCACTCCAGCCTGAGTGACAGAGTAAGACTGCCTCAAAAAAAAAAAAAAAAGATGTTATGCTGAGTGAAAAAAGCCAATCTCAAAAGAGTACATACTGTACAATTCCATCTACAGAACACTCTTAAAATGACAAAATTCTGGTGATAGAGAACAGATGAGTGGTTGCCAGGGGTTAGGGTTGGCAGGAGGGTCTGACTACAAAGCTATAGTATGATATAGAGTTTCTCTGCAGTGACGGAAGCTGGTGATGGTGTCCTTGTGGTGGTGGTGATTACACATACCTATATGTGTGACAAGATTTCATAGTACTGTGTATACACATGCACACACAAGAGCATGTCAAAACTCATGAAAATCAAGTAAGGTCTATAGTTTAGTTCACAGTATTGTGTCAATGTCAATGTCAATTTCCTAGTTCTACGTTATCATTGGTGAAAGCCAGATGAAGGGCACATGGAACTCCCTTTTATTTTTGCAATTTCTTCTGAGTCTTAAATTCATTCAAAATAGTAGGGCTCTGGCCCAGTATCATCTCTCCCATGGGGCCCACACATTTTTTTTTTTTTTGCCTGAGACGGAGTCTGGCTCTGTTGCCCAGGCAGGAGTGCAGTGGTGTGATCTGGGCTCACTGCAACCTCCACCTCCCGGGTTTAAGTGATTCTCGTGCCTCAGTCTTCCAAGTAGCTAGAATTACAGGCGCATGACACCACACCCAGCTAATTTTTATATTTTTAGTAGAGACGGGGTTTCACTATGTTGGCCAGGCTGGTCTCAAACTCCTGACCTCAAGTGATCCGCCTCCCAAAGTGCTGAGATTATAGATGTGAGCCACGGGGCCTGACCAAGGGCCCACATTTAAGCCCCAGGAAACACTCTCTCATCTCTTGCCCCAACAAACCCTGGGAACACAGTACCAAACCCAGCCCTCTGTGTCCTGCTGCCACAAGCCACTCTAGCCAGTTACATATTTCCCAACCATAGGAAATATATAAGTTAAATATGTGGTCCTATGGGAGTCCCCCTCGTACCCTTGAGGTGAAGGTGGTAGCACTCCTGGCAGGGGGAGGGAGAGTGGAGGTGCAGCCTGGCAATGCTCTCTCCAGTGGCGTCTCTTTGCCCTTCCTCCTCCTCATGTCACTGCCACTCTGACCTCTTGTGTATTCAGTCTGAGGGGATCCAAGCTTAGGCAACATGTTCATGAGCATTTCCCTGCTGTTATGGATGCTGTGGTCCCTGCCCAGATCTCGCCTTCCTGACTGAGGCCCTCATTTCTATTCCAAGTCTCTCTGAAAATTGCTCTAAGCTGAAGGGAGTTACCATGATCACATCTTTGTCCCAGGGGCAACCTGCATCCATTGACTGGTCCCTTTAGGGGTATAAAGACCCAGCCTTCTTGCCCCAGAAGGCAACAACTCTGCAAGACCATCTGTATTAGTCTGTTCTCACACTGCTAATCAAGACACACCTGAGACACGGTAATTTATAAAGGAAAGAGGTTTAATGGATTCACAGTGCCACATGGCTAGGGAGGCCTCACAATCATGGTGGAAGGTGAAGGAAAAGCAAAGTCACGTCTTAACATGGCGGCAGGCAAGACAGCATGTGCAGGGGAACTCCCCTTGATAAAGCCATCACATCTCGTGAGATGTATTCACTATCATAAGAACAGCACAGGAAAGACTCTGCCCCATGATTCAATTACCTCCCACCAGGTCCTTCCCACGACACGTGGGAATTATGGGAGCTAAGATTCAACATGAGATTTGGGTGGGGACACAGCCAAATATCACCATCCCAGCTCTAGAGGTCCCTGGGGATTGGCTGAGTAGAGATTGCATCACAGTTCAACACCTCCCTGTGTCTCATCCTCCTTCCTTTCTTCCACCTTAGCTGTTGAGCTCCAAACACTCCCCCAATAAACCGCTTCCATACAAACATCCATCAAGAGCCTTTTACAAGGAACCTAACCTGTGACACTTGATGAATTCCGTATACCACGTCAATCTCACACTCACTTTGGATTCTGATATCTATTTAATTGGTGCCTGAGTCAAAACTGAGAAAGGGGAAGTCCCAGTTAACATCATGGTATACTTATAACAGGAATAAACAATAGCAGTCAAAGAGAAACTTAATAAAGCATGGCAAATCAACTTTATGGGTTATTCAATAAACAGTAAAAATTATAAGCATTTTGCAGCAAAATATTCCAGAAGAATAACTGTGATCTAATATTAAGAGAATATAAAATTTATTCTGGATTGAAACCAAAAAAAGCACTAAAGAACATCTTGGGGATATTTGGAGAAGTTTGAATACAGACCACATATTAGACATCATTGTTGCATCAATGTTAAGTTTCTTGGACGTGATAATAATATCGTCATAAGGCAGAAGAATGTCTTTCTTAGGAAATCCTTCTGAAGTATTTACAGGTGAAGTCTCATGATATCTGCAACTTGCTTTCAAATTCTTCAGAAAGAAAAATGTGTTTTTCAGTGAGAAAGAGAGAAAGAAAAAATGTGGTTCCCTACAAAGAGCAGGAATACTCATTTCCTGGAGCCACCTTATTCCCATTCCTGTACTAGATGCTCCCCCTGGTGTACCAAGAGAGCAGAATGCATTCATCAAAATGTATTTCAAAATGCCCTTCACCGTGGGAAAGTAATGTCCCAAGACTTTTATAGAACATGATCAAAGTGTCACACTTTTTAATATACCTTCTCCCAAGTCCTAACCAACAGTATAGTTCCTGTTCCCCAGTTTGCTCTCTGTGGTGTCAAAATCTTGAGTGTCAATTCTGGTGAATTGGGGGCATGCTTGGGGAAGGAGTGAAGAGAAGGTTACCTGTAGCCATGCCCGTGAATGCATGAGCTCTGGAGTCAGTCAAATGAATCCCACTTTGGCCACTTATTGGCTAGGGAACTTCTTTTAGTGTCAGCTTTGTAATCTGTGAAGTGGGAATGATAACAAGATTCATATCAAAGAGGATTAAATGAGACAACACAGACCAAGACTTAGCATGGGGCTTGGCACATAGTCTAATTGGAATTCAATAAGTCGTAATCAATTATTATCATCTTCTCCTTTTTGAGGTGGCTCCTAAGACTGCCTTAGAAGTCCTAGTGCCTTGTGTAGTTCAAAAACTACTGCTCTAGAGTATCTGAGTTGTATACTTAACTCTGCTGAGAAAATCCATCCAATGTTCTTTCTACAAAGTTATAATAACTAATCTCATATTAAAAACAAAACACAGGCCCAGCATGGTGGCTCACACCTGTAATTCCAACACTTTGGGAAGCTGAGGCAGGCAGATCACATGAGGTCAGGAGTTCAAGACCAGCCTGGCCAGCATGATGAAACCCCTTCTATACTAAAAATACAAAAAAAAAAAAAAAAAAAAAAAAAAAGCCAGACGTGGTGGCACACGCCTATAGTCCCAGCTACT
This sequence comes from Rhinopithecus roxellana, assembly GCF_007565055.1. Lineage (NCBI taxonomy): Eukaryota > Metazoa > Chordata > Mammalia > Primates > Cercopithecidae > Rhinopithecus > Rhinopithecus roxellana. The sequence goes on from NC_044557.1 coordinate 103,026,013, forward strand.
CGGGAGGCTGAGGCATGAGAATCGCTTGAACCTGGGAGGAGGGGGTTGCACTGAGCTGAGATCACGCCACTGCACTCCAGCCTGGGTGACACAGCGAGACTGTCTTTAAAAAAAAAAAAAATTAAAAAGAAAACCTCCCATTTAGGGATACATGCACTGAAAAATATGTTTTCACTAGATTTCCCCTTCTCACACATTATTTCTAAGAAAAATGATTTTTTTTTTTTTTTTTTTTTTTTTTTTTTTTTTTTTTTTTGAGATGGAGTCTCGCTCTGTCACCCAGGCTGGAGTGCACTGGCCAGATCTCAGCTCACTGCAAGCTCCGCCTCCCGGGTTCACGCCATTCTCCTGCCTCAGCCTCCCGAGTAGCTGGGACTACAGGCGCCCGCCACCTCGCCCGGCTAGTTTTTTGCATTTTTTAGTAGAGATGGGGTTTCACCGTGTTAGCCAGGATGGTCTCGATCTCCTGACCTTGTGATCCGCCCGCCTCGGCCTCCCAAAGTGCTGGGATTACAGGCTTGAGCCACCGCGCCCGGCCAGAAAAATGATTTTTTAAGTTCTCTAATTTTCTGCTCACCCATGGGCCTCCTGGGCTTCTGCCTGTGACACTGTAGCCATAGCCTCCTCCAAAGCAAATCACTCTTGTGCCTCATGTCAAGAAGAAGCACAAGAGTCTCTCTCCTCTGCCCCAACTTCATGCTCCCAACTGTCTTCTCTTCCCCTCACATACTTATTCTTGCTCTATCTCCCTTCCTTTCAATAAATCCTTATTAAGTATCTACTTGCTGAAAGACGCAGTTCCTGTTGTTCTTGAGTATACAAAGTTATCAAGGTGATAGTTCCGCTTTTTATGAGTTTATGGTCTAATAGGCCAGACTCTTGCAGGAAAGCCCAACATGTAAAAGGACCTAGGGTGTCATTATAGCAGATACTAAGCATGGGAGAGCAGAAGACAACACCAGGCGGGGGCTAAGGAGAGGTGGGTTAAAGTCCTAGATGTGTTACATATTGGATATGCGAGCTTGAGCAAGTGAAATAACCTCTTGGGGAGTAGATATTATCATCTGGAAACTACCGTGGGTTGGGTTTCCCCGATGCATGTCTTGAGACAGGAACTTGGGTAGTTGGTTTTTTTTGTTTGTTTGTTTGTTTTTTGAGGTGGAGTCTTGCTCTGTCGCCCAGGCTGGAGTGCAGTGGCGCGATCTTGGCTCACTGCAAGTTCCGCCTCCCGGGTTCATGCCATTCTCCTGCCTCAGCCTCCTGAGTAGCTGGGACTATAGGCGCCTGCCACCGCGCCCAGCTAATTTTTTTTTTTTTTTGTATTTTTAGTAGAGACGGGGTTTCACCATGGTCTCGATCTCCTGACCTTGTGATCCGCCCGCCTCGACCTCCCAAAGTGCTGGGATTACAGGCGTGAGCCACTGCGCCCGGCCGGGTAGTTGTTTATTTGAGAGGTGATCCTAGGAAACACCAGTAAGGAGTGGGGACATGAGTCAAGGAACAAGGAAGCCAGCCAGGTCACTGAGCAGGTGACAAGAAGATAGGCTGTTGTGGGCAGCTGGGGACCAAGGCTGCTGGGGACCTGGGAGATAGTACAGCATCTAGCCCAGAGTTGTACCTTCTAAGGATCAAGAAAGCTAAGCCACTTATCCATCCACTCCCACCCATCAGGGCTGAAGGTTGTTCCAGGATGTGTTAACTCCATGCTTCCCACCTGCCCAAGCCAGGACCAAGTGTGTTAGGTCACTTAGGCGAGGAATAGTAAGGACGGTGCCTATGGAAAGGGGGGATTGACAGCATCCATACACCACCTGCAAACACTGTTTGGAGGAATGAATGAGAGAAAAATTTCAAAAATCCTGAGCAGAGTACCTGACAGAAGTGTGAAATGTGCCTGAATGTCAAAGTCAGATGGTGCACCTCCTCAACCCATCCCTGGATGCTGGCACATGTTACTCTCTCCTTGCTTCCTTTGTAACCTTCAGCCAATACACACTCCACTACGTCGTCAAAACCAAACCTCCCAGGTCCATCCTTCCCTCATCCCACTTCCGACTCCCTGCCGTTGCATGCAGAGGTCTCCCCCAGCTGGTCTCCACTGTCCCTTCTGCCAGCCCAAACCTGCCCGCCACAGCCAAAAGACACCATGCAAAACACTGATCTTCTCACATCTCATGTTGAAGAGCTTACCCTGACCACTTTTTTCCTACAAGATTGATTCAGCCCTACATCACATCTTGTGGTTCAGAGGCTATCTAGTAGTAGACATCCCATGTGCCACAGACAGCCCACCCCTTCTTGTCCCCTTGGCTCTCACCTCTGCAATATGCCCCTCCTCAGACCCAAGACCAGCACAAGAAGCAATGCCCTCATTTTGCCTTTAGATTTATTCCAATGTGACTGGATCTCCACTTTATGGTGTAGTGATTCTGGAGTCAGGCTCAGGTTCAAATCACATTCCTTTACATATTAACTGTGCTACTTTGGGCCGTTGCCCATGCCCATTTCTTCATCTAAAAACAAGGATAATACTAATTCCCACTTTATAAGGTTATTGTAAGGACTAATAATTTCATGCCCAACAAGTAGTTTTGAGCAGTGCCTGGCACAAAATGAGTACTCAATACATATTATATGTCATTAGGGGTTCTCTCAAAGTGCTATTTTAAGATTTTTTTAAAGAAATCAAGAGCTATCTGTTGTGAAATAAGAATGATGTATATTGGGCTGGGCACGGTGGCTCACACCTGTTATCCCAGCACTTTGGGAGGCTGAGGTGGGCAGATCACCTGAGGTCGGGAGTTCGAGACCAGCCTGATCAACATGGAGAAACCCTGTCTCTACCAAAAATACAAAATTACCCAGGCGTGGTGGTGCATGCCTATAATCCCAGCTACTTGGGTGGCCGAGGCAGGAGAATCGCTTGAACCGGGAGGCGGAGGTAGAGGTGAGCTGAGATCGTGCTATTGCACTCCAGCCTGGGCAATAAGAGCGAAACTCCATCTCAAAAAAAAAGAAGAAGAAGAATGATGTATATTGGTCTCTACCCAGGTTCCTGGCACGGAGCTTTGAAAACCCTTGTGATTTCCTGAACAATAGGGGTTCTAGGAGAAACTTGTGTTGAAATTATTGGGTCTCTGCCCCAGGTACCTGAGACAGAGCTCTTAAACCTTATAATTTCCTGAGTGATAGGAACATCTGACTTAGAGTTCCTGAATCCCTTGGAATTTTTCTGAGGAGTGTCTTTTTTTCTAATGAGGGGACTCTTGGTGAGCTCCTAGACAGGGGCTGCTCACTGGAAAGGCTGAGCCATGATTAGAAGCTTGGAACTTTCTGCCCCATCCTCCATTCTTTAGAGATGGGGAAGGGCTAGAGACTGAATTAATCATCCATCATGGCTACCTGAGGAAGCCGAAGTCCTGAACTATGGGGTTCAGAGAGCTTCCGGGTAGCAGAACACATCCATGTGCTGGGAGGGTGGTGCACCCCAACTCCATGGGGACAGAAGCTCCTGCACTCAGGATCCTTCCACACCTGATCTCTTCATCTGACTGTTCATCACATCTGTTTTTGTTTTTTGTTTTTTTTTTTTTTGAGACAGGATCTCACTCCATCACCCAGGCTGGAGTGCAGTGGTATAATCACAGCTCACCGCAGCCTCGACCTCCCAGGCCCAAACGGATCCTCCCACCTCAGCATCCTGAGTAGCTGGGACTACAGGCACACACCACCACATCTGGCTAATTTTTGCATTTTATTTTATTTTATTTTATTTATTTATTTTAGACGGAGTCTTGCTCTGTTGCCAGGCTGGAATGCAGCGGCACGATCTCGGCTCACTGCAACCTCTGCCTCCCCGGTCCAAGCAATTCTCCTGCCTCAGCCTCCCGAGTAGCTGGGACTACAGGCACGCACCACCACACCCAGTTAATTTTTTTGTATTTTTAATAGAGACAGGATTTCACCATGTTGGCCAGGATGGTCTCGATCTCTTGACCTTGTGATCTGCCTGCCTCAGCATCCCAAAAGTGCTGGGATTACAGGCGTGAGCCATCGTGCCTGGCAGATTTTTGTATTTTCTATAGAGATGGAGTTTTGCTGTGCTGCCCAGGCTGGTCTCGAACTCCTGGGCTCAAGTGATCTTCCGAACTCAGCCTCCCAAAGTGCTGGGATTACAGGCATGAGCCACCATGCTCAGTCTCTATCTTCTAACATAGCCTTTGTTAATATAATAAAAGAGTAAATGTTACATGTTTCCCTGAGTTCTATGAGCTGTCCTAGCAAATTAATCGAACCTGAAGAGGGGGTCGTAGGAACTCCGATTTATAGCAAAATATAGGTGACCACCTACTACTTGCAACTGACATATCAAGTAGGGGACAGTCTTGTGGGACTGAGCCCCTTAACCTGGGATCTGACTCTGACTCCAGGTGTCAGAATTGCATTGAATTCTAGAACAGCCAGCTAGTGTCACTGGAGAAATGACTGAGATGTAGGAAAACCCCACACACATCTGATGTCAGAGGCGAAGTATTATGCTGAGTGTTGAGTGTGAAAATACCAACTGTGGCCGGGCGTGGTAGCTCACGCCTGTAATCCCAACACTTTGGGAGGCCAAGGCAGGTGGATCACGAGGTCAGGAGATTGAGGCCATCCTGGCTAACACGGTGAAACGCCGTCTTTACTAAAAACACAAAAAATTAGCCAGGCGTGGTGGTGGGCACCTGTCGTCCCAGCTACTTGGGAAGCTGAGGCAGGAGAACGGCGTGAACACAGGAGGCAGAGCTTGCAGTGAGCCAAGATCGCGCCATTGCACTGAAGCCTGGGGGACAGAGCGAGACTCTGTCTCAAAAAAAAAAAAAAGAAAAAAGAAAGGACCAACTGTCTTCCCTGTGTCATACATCTGCTAAAAAGGTTTTCTCTCTTCACATGAGCTCATGGGCTTTCTGAGCATTTCTGTACCCAAATTGCAGCTTAATGCCAAAGATGCCACAGAAACACACCCCTGACCAGCACACAGACAGCGACATAGCTGTTCAATGATTTAATCTAGACTCACAGTCTCAAGGTCTCACTTTCACTCACAGTAGCCCAATCAAAGGGTTAGGATTGGTGAACAGACAGGCTCAGTATCACCAAAAAATAATTTCTTTTGGCTTTTCTTGCTCTTGGTCAATGAAACGTTGATCAGATAGAACATCTGAGGCTATACTTGTATCAAGTTGTGTTTGTTTCAAAAAAAAAAAAAAAAAGCCAGACACAGTGGCTCACGCCCGTAGTCCCAGCACTTTGGGAGGCCAAGGAGGGAGGATTGCTTGAGTCCAGGAGTTCCAGACCAGCCTGGGCAACATAGCAAGACCTCGTCTCTACAAAAAAAAAAAAAAAAAAAAAAAAAAAAAAAGTTGTTAATACATATGTTAGGGAAAGTATGATTTATTTTTTTTAATTTTAATTCTACTTTTTTTTTTTTTTGAGACAGAGTCTTCCTCTATAGCCCAGGTTGGAGTTCAGTGGCATGATCTTGGCTCACTGCAACCTCTGCCTCCCGGGTTCAAGCGATCCTCCTGTCTCAGCCTCCTGAGTAGCTGTGACTACAGGCGCATGCCACCACGCCTGGCTAAATTTTGTGTTTTTAGTAGAGATGCAGTTTCACCATATTGGTCAGGCTGGTCTCGAACTCCTGACCTCAGATGATCGACCCACCTCAGCCTCCCAAAGTGCTGGGATTACAGGCGTGAGCCACTGCGCTCGGTCAATTCTACTCTTAGTAAGTAATATATTCACAGGGCTCACAACCCTTAAAAACACAAAAGGGTACACAGTGAAGTTTCCCTCCCTCCCATGACCCTAGCCACCCAGTTCTCTTCTCAGAAGCAACCAATATTACCAGTTTGGTATTGGATACTGGATATTCCTATAGATAATCTGTACACATATAAGCAAATGCACATATATGTGTTTATCTTTTAGTACAGATTTCTACTTGCTCTTTAATTGTATTACATATATAATATAGGTTCACTACATATTTAATATAGGTTTAATTTGAAAGGCAAAAATAGCAATTACTTTTGCACCAACTAATACATGCAAAATAATATTTATATCATGTTTAAGATTTTTTTTTTTTTTAATTTTGGCTGTGTGCAGTGGCTCACGCCTGTAATCCTAGCACTTTGGGAGGCCTAGGTGGGCGGATCACTTGAAGTCAGGAGTTTCAGACCAGCCTGGCCAACATGGGGAAACCCCATCTCTACTGAAAATACAAAAATTAGCCGGGCATGGTGGTTCACACCTGTAATCCCAGCTACTCGGTAGGCTGAGGCAGGAGAATTGCTTGAACCAGGGAGGCAGAGATTGCAGTGGGCCGAGATCACACCACTGTACTCCAACCTGGGCGACAGAGGGAGACTGTCTCGAAAAAATATGTATCTATATATAGAGAGATATTTATAGATATATAGATATTTTTTTAAATGTTAAGCCACCACTCAGCTTAAAAAACATAAACATTTCATCGGCCCCCTGTTAATAAGCCTACAGGTAGTTTCCAACTTCCTGTTGCTATGCCCACAGCTACAATGAGTATCCTTGTGTATCCACCATTTTATATGTGTGCAGTATATATCTGTAAGATAAATTCCTAGATGAGGATTTTCTAAGTCAAAAGGGATGGTCACAGGTCATTTCTATAGATAAATATCTGGATTGCCCTCCACAGAAGTTGAAAACAATTGATTCATTTGTTTTTGAAAGTTTGCAAGATGCCTAGAAATTTAACAGGTGGCAAAATCATTTAAGTGACAGAAGACAGGAAAGCAAAAGAATCTTATTTAAGTGACATTTCTTGTTAAAAACACATAAAGCATTAACCATCTCTTGTTTCCCCTGAGGCAATCATGTAAAACAACTCCTGAGGGTGCCTTCAGTACTTGGGGAAGGGCCCATATACTTCATTCTGGTGTAATTCCTACAAGGATTAATATTGCTCAGAACTGACAGGAATGATTACTTCCTGCAATGAGGTAATTATGGAATCAAGTTCAGCCACACTTTTTGTGACTTTGTTTACTTTAAAATGCCTGCTGCCTTAGATATTTAAGATGTGCATCTTGGGTTCCAAGTTTTGAAACAAAAATCCTTGCAGAGGCAGAGGCTGCAGTAAGCCAAGATCGTGCCACTGCATACCAGCCTGAGCGACAGAGCAAGACTATCTCAAAACAACAGCAACAACAAAAATCCCCACAATATATAAGTTCTCTCAATATTCAAAAGCATAAGGAACAAGTGGGATGATTATTAACAAAGGATTTATCCAGAAATACAACTGTCAGATTATAGGAACCTCTGCAATGCAACGTCATGGCCACTGAGGTTTGGCATTGGAGATGCAAGCAACTAAATATCACCCTCCTTGGGGAGGGCCACTAACTTGAGCCCTGCCATAAGGATCAGACCGGAAAAGATGTTCTTAAAATTCAGAGACTGGAGAAAGTCAATATTTCCCCACCTGACCAGATGCCTAACAGAGTATCAGCACATTTTAGAACCAAACATGAATGGGCTGAGATACAGTTTCTCGCCTCTCTTGCCACTTTTGTAATTAGCCACAGCAGCCACCACTTTGGAAAGGTACTAAAGTTTACCCGCTTACTAAAAACAGCCTAATTACACTTAAAATTAGCAATATACCTAAATCCGTATTTCATGACACATGGTCCCAGAACACCTGCAGTAGACTTCTGGGTGGGGAAGTGGGAGTGAGTCTGGCTATTAAAATGCTGATTTCGGCACTGGCTCACACCTGTAATCTCAGCACTTTGGGAGGCCGAGGAGGGTGGATTGCCTGAGCTCAGGGGTTTGAGACCAGCCTGGGAAATATGGTGAAACCCCGTTTCTACTAAAATTACAAAAATTAGCCAGGCGTGGTGGCACACGCCTGTAGTCTCAGCTACTCAGGAGGCTGAAGCAGAGAATCGCTTGAACCCGGGAGGCAACGGTTGTAGTGAGCCAAGATCGCGCCACTGCACTCCAGCCCAGGCGACAGTGCGAGACTCCATCTCAAAAAAAAAAAAAAAAAAAAAGTTGATTTCTGGACATGGGGTTTGAGAATATTGGTAACACAAACGGTTGCTCACTACAAATCCTCACTGGAAACAGCACTAAAGAACCACGGTGTGGACTGACTCCTCTGTGCAAGTTACTGACAGTGTCCCTGTATTAATACTGTGGGCCCATGAACCAAGCAGCCACAGCGGCAGGAACAGAGGTGTGCATGGACTCAGCCACTGTCTGTCACTCACCAGAGCTGACTCGGCTGCCTTCTCGCTGAAGCCATAAGTGGAGACCAAGGCTGAGCTATGGCATCTTAATTATGAGAGATCCCTTCCAAAAGGGAAGACAGAGCTTTGCGCAGTGGTAGTATCATAGCCAATGAGGTTTGTCCGAGGTGCGATAATTGCTAATTGAAAACAAAAGACAGGTGACTTCCCCCTCCCTTGAGTAAGCACTTCTTCCACAGATGAATTTCCTTTTCCTAATTACCATGCTTCTGCCAGCAACTTACCAGCTCATTGAATGCCTCGTCCACTGCCACAATGCCAGACACCCACATTGCTTCTGATCACAAATCCATCCACAGCAAAAGAAATGGGTCCATATGCTGGTGCCCCCCAGATGCTCTGACCTTACCGTGGTCCCCAGGGGTAGGTGATCTTCTGGATGGTAGAATGAATAGCCCATTGGAGACTGAGCTACAGCATCTGCTGGCAGACACCACCTGGTGATGCTGGGGTTCTGTCTCTTAGGATGCAGTAGATGCTCTGAACCAGTGACAGTACTGCCAGAGTTCACAGGTCTGGGCACCAGAGGTAGACATGAGTGCATCTCCGACTGCTACACCTATGACTGTTTCTCTAGATGTTTGTTTCCCGTCTCCATCACTTTGAATCAAATGCCTTTTGGATTCACGTAGCAAGTGATTTCTGTTCTCTGCCGCTGAGACCTGACTGGTATGCTTACTAAACCAGAACCACCCAGGGAGGTTCTGGGCATTTGCCTTTTTAACAAGTTTGACATTTACTGATAAAGGTTCTTTGAGGTAACTACAGGGTAAGTTGCTTCAGGTGGACGGTTGTGAAGGACACTTCATCACGACCATGGGGAAGCTCAGTGACCCACTCCTGCCCTACAACAGACAGCCCCTTGCTAGTGACCCATTATCTGATTACAGAATGTGAGCATGAACTGGGTGAACTGGGAACTGGGTAAAATGGATGGCAGCCAGGCCCTGGAGCAGGAATGCCTAGATCCAAATCCTGTCTCCACCACTCACTAGCTATGTGGCTTTCCATAAGTCACTTTACTTCACTGAGCCTACACAGTGTAACATGAGGAGAATGATGGTATCTACCTTATATTGTTGTTTTGAGGATTGAGGACTGAGGATTAAGTGAGTTCATACACATGAAGAGCTTAGATGTGCTAATCTGGGGCCAGGCACGATGACTCATACCTGTAATTCCAGCACTTTGGGAGGCCAAAGCAGTTGGATCACCTGAGGTCAAGGGTTTGTGACCAGCCTGGCCAACATGGTGAAACCCTGTCTCTACTAAAAATACAAAATTAGCCAGGCGTGATGGCAGGTGCCTGTAGTCCCAGCTACTCCGGAGGCTGAGGCGGGAAAATAACTTGAACCCAACAGGCAGAGGTTGCAGTGAGCTGAGATCGCGCCAATGCACTCCAGCCTGGCGACAAGAGCAAATCTCCGTTCAAAAACAAAACAAAACAACAAAACACTTCACCTTTCGATGTATGAAATATTATCTTCCCCGCCAACACACACACAATCTCTTTAAGCCTCAAAATAATTCTTAGGTGAGGCAACGAAGGCCCAGAGAGGTTAAGTGACTTACCCAAGGTCACACAGTATGTCACTCACAAATGTAAAACTGTAACGGGGGCCAAGGACTTAAACTTATTTTTCCTGTATTCCAGGTGCAGGGACAAGATCTTCTCAGCATCTGGCCCCAAGGAGGTCAAACATAGCCCTGCATCCTGTGGGCCTTGAGTGGGAACTGACTGAACTGTCACCTATCGCTGCAGAAACAGCGTGTGCCATAACAGAGTGACTGTATTAACATCTTGCCCCACAATTTCCTTCCAATGTTCTTCCCAGAAATTGCTCTAAAACTCCAAGTCCCCATGGAAACCTCAGGAGAGATTGCCTATTGACTCTAAGTTAAATTCTGCTACAACTGTTCCCTAAATAATTAATGGATGCTTTTTTTTTTTTTGAGATGGAGTTTCACTCTGGTTGCCCAGGCTGGAGTGTAATGGCGTGATCTCGGCTCACCACAACCTCTGCCTCCAGGGTTCAAGCAATTCTCCTGCCTCAGCCTCCTAAGTAGCAGGCATTTGCACCATGCCTGGCTAATTTTTTGTATTTTTAGTAGAGACGGGGTTTCTCCACGTCAGTCGGGCTGGTCTCGAACTCCTAATCTCAGGTGATCTGCCTGCCTTGGCCTCCCAGTGTTGGGATTACAAGCATGAGCCACTGCAAGCAGCCTTTTTAAATTTTATTTATTTGTGTGTGTGTGTGGAGACTGAGTCTTGCTCTGTCACCTAGGCTGGAGTGCAATGGCTCGGTCTCAGCTCACTGCAACCTCCACCTCCCAGGTTCAAGAGATCCTCCTGCCTCAGCCTCCCAAGTAGCTGGGATTACAGGCATCTGCCATCACACCCAGCTAATTTTTGTATTTTTAGTAGAGACAGGGTTTCACCATGTTGGCCAGGCTGGTCTCGAATTCCTGTTCGAGTGATCCACCCGCCTTGGCCTCCCAAAGTGCTGGGATTATAGGCGTGAGTCACTGCGCCTGACCAATAAATGGACGTTATTAAAAGCCTGGCCTGAACAGATACCTCCTGTAAAGCTCAGGGCCAAAGCCACATTCTCTCTGGACTGCCAGGGTAAAAGACATAGTTCATTTTCTGGTGCTAGGCTGCATGGTCAGCTTGGAGGAAAGGGGAAAAGTGTACTGTGAGCTCCTGCTCTCAATATCAAACACAAGACATGGTGCTTTCCACATCTGCATTTGTGACAAGGGGCTGGAATGAGGTGCCTGCCAAGCATGTGAGAGAACTAATTAAATAAATCCATGGTGTTCTTTGCTCTCTGCAGAAGTCATTCATAATGTGCTTTTCAGACCACAAGGTGGAAGACTAGGGCTTGGAGTTAAGGCTGAAGGGACTGCAGACGAAACCTGTTTGAAAAAGGACAAGATAATCTAAAAAAGCAACAGAATCTAGTCAAAGGGAAGAATTCAAAGAACAAGACTTTAGCAGCAGTTTTCCAGCATTATCCTGAGACACAGGGGAGTGGTGGACTTGATGTTCCAGACCCCTTTGGTGACAAGAGTTGTTCCTTTATTGAATACTTGAGGAATATTTGTTGAGTGCTTACTATAAGGTGTCAGATACTGTACTAGACACTATATTACAGTGGAGAATAAGGCAGGGAGGACTCAGTCCAATGGAGGGAGATAGAAAACAGACTTTTAGACCAGGTGTGGTGGCTTATGCCTGTAATCCCAGCACTTTGGGAGGCTGAGGTGGGCAGACTACTTGAAGTCAAGAGTTCGAGACCAGACTGGTCAACATGATGAAACTCCATCTCTAATAAAAATACAAAAATTAGCCAGGTGTGGTGGCACATGCCTATAATCCCAACTACTTGAGAGGCTGAGGCAGGAGAATCTCTTGAACCCAGGAGGCGGAGGCTGCAGTTAGTCGAGATCACGCCACTGCATTCCAGCCTGGGTGACAGAGCAAGACTCCATTTTAATTTAAAAAAAAAAAAGGAAAACAGACTTTTAAACAAAAAAAGTGTACAAGATCATTTCAGTTAGTGATAATTGCTATGAAGAAGAAAAGGTACTGTCATGTTGACTGGGGCAGTCAGCTTTAGATGCGTCAACAGGGAATAATTACCAGACTCGAGCTCAGATCTCAATGTCAGGGAGTGTCAGCCAACAGAAGATAAGGGGAAAAAAAAGGGTCAGATCAGAGTAAACAGAATGTGAGGTCCCTGAGGAAGGAATGAGCTTGTCCTGCTCACCAAGAGAAACCTAATGGGGGAAGCAGGACAGGGAATGGGCCAGCAGTGGCAGAGCTGAAATCACAGAGACAGCTGCAATTCAGACCACACAGGGCCCGAGAGCCAGGGCAGAAGAGTGGATTTAGCTTCAGGACATGCTGAGGCCATTGCAAAGTAGTGGTGATTTGTTGTTGTTTGAAAACAGGAGAATGAGATGGTCTGGTTTTTAACAGATCACTCTGTATGAAGGAGAAATGAAGCAGAAAGAAAAAAAGAAAAAAAGATCACTTTGGCTGCTTTGTGGAGAAAACATTGCAAAGTGGGAAGAGGTCAAGGAAAAAAGCAAAGTTATTGGGGTGGTGCCTGAGGCTTCCCCATGACCTGGATGAAATATCCCTGAAAGTTATCCAGCTTTCTTTCATCTCTGTCAATGCTGAAGAAGGGCTGCATGAACCAAGGGATGGATTGAGTCAAAGGGAGTGTCCTACGGAGTGAGAACTGAGGAGTATTTGCCCTGCTTGAGACAGTGGCCCTGGAGGACAGAGGTTTGGATGTCATGGGAGGTCTCCTTGGAGGGGCAGAAATGGATAGTTCATTCTTCATAATGGAAGAACTGGCTGAGGGCCAGGCAAACAGCAGTCTCCCCTGCTGACCCACATCCCCCTGCAGTACCACCCCCTTTCTCTGCCCCCTTCCCAAACCACTCTACTTCCTTCCTCCCATTCCCTCCTGAACCCACTGAAATTAGGCTGTCATCCCCATCACTCCACTGAAATTGCCCAAAGACCTCCACACTGCCAAAACCAATGGTCATCTGTCCTCAACTTACTCAACTGATCAGCAACATCTGACAGAGCTGACCCCTCTCCCCTTCTAATACCACTTTCTCCTTTGGGCATCCTTGTTTTCTCCTTCCTCCATGACCATTCCATCTGCCTCCCCATCTCCTAAGCCCTAAATAAAAGGCTAGGTCCCTGGACCTTTCCTCTATCCACACACATCCTTTCAATGATATTATAGAGTCCTGTACCTTTAAATATCATCTATTAACGGATGTCTCCCAATTTGATATTCCCATCCTACACCTCTCCACTGACTCTGGGACCCCTTTATCCAACTCATACATATATATATATAATTAATAAATATATATTTAATAAATTAATGATGAGTTGGATAAAGGGGTACATATATTTAATAAATTAATTATATGTATGTGTGTGTGTGTGTACACATATATATATATAGAGAGAGAGAGAGAGAGAGAGTCTCACTCTGTCGCCCAGGCTGGAGTGCAGTGGCGTGATCTCAGGCTCACTACAACCTCCGCCTACCACACCTGGCTACCAACTCCTATTTGACGGCTCCTCTTAGACACCCAACTGGCACCTCAAATTTAACATACCCCCAGTAAAACTCCTGATCTTCCTCCCCAAAATTACTCCACCCACAATCTTCCCCAACTCAGTAAATAGCAACCAATCTTCCACTCAATGAAGAAGTTCACTGTCTGTCCTCTCCACAAGAATGTAATATCCATGAGCGCAGGATTCACTGCTGAATCACCAGGGCAGTGATACAGCAACAGTAGAGGTCTTCAACTCCTGGCCTCAAGTGATCTGCCTGCCTCAGCCTCCCAAAGTGCTAGGATTATAGGCATGAGCCACCACATCCAGCCCTCCAGCTCTTTTAAATAAGCATCCTCCATGAAGAATTTTTGAAAATCATCAAGGTGTTAATTGCTATATGCTGAAGGTACACAAGCCCCTACCAGTCTGAGAGTCCTGTGTAAGTCATTTTCTCTTGCAAAGTCCTGATGAAAAGGGGACTCACAGACAATCCAAACCACAGCCTGCAGGCTTCCTCATGCTTCTGCTTCACTGCTGAGCCAGCCACTGGTCATGGCCTGTACTGCTGTCAACCACCAAAATACCACTCAGTCAGAACATTGCTGTCCACTGTTCTCCTACGGAAAATCAGCAGTTACTTCCAAGGTTCCCACAGAGCCACATGGGGCCCCTCGTGACACAGTTCTTTCTTTCCTTCCCAAGAGACAGGGCTTTCCAGAGAGTAAGAGAAAAGGGGTAAGGGTGCACCGTGGCACATCTCTCATCGCACCTGCCATCAAGGAACCTCTAATGTATAATCATCTAGTCTGGTCCTCTCAGTCAGATGTCATCTTCCCTTGCATTGATTTTCTCTCAGGGACCTGTTCATATTTTTCTCTCCTCTAGCAAAGACATCTTTGAGGACCTCTAGCCCACGGGACAAGCCTATACGTGTCTGAACCCTAAATGAGAACACAGACCTTTTGGCTTCTTTCCCACAAGGCTCTTGAACCTCATGCAAAACAACAGGAGACCAGATAGACATCTGTGTTCAGGCTTTGTGAACATTCTGGGAGGGGCAATAATTCCACAAAAACTGTGAGACACAAAGGGGGCAGTCTGCACAAGGACACAGAGGCTCACACCACAAATTCTTTTTTCTTTTTTTTTTTTTTTTGAGATGGAGTCTCACTCTTGTCGCCCAGGCTGGAGTGCAGTGGTGCAATCTTGGCTCACTGCAACCTCCACCTCCCAGGTTCAAGCGATTCTTGTGCCTCAGCCTCCCGAGTAAGTGGGATTACAGGCATGTGCCACCATTCCTGGCTACTTTTTGTATTTTGGGGAGAGACGGGGTTTCACCATGTTGGCCAGACTGGTCTCGAACTCCTAACCTCAAGTGATCTGCCCGTCCTTGGCCTTCCAAAGTGCTGGGATTACAGGTGTGAGCCACCATACCCGGCCTGGAACACCACAAATTCTTATTTCTGACCCAGCTAAAAATATCCTGTTACATACTTGAATGTGCACTGAATTATTTAGGGAGTACTAAACAGTCAAATCAAAACTCACCAAGAATTCTGTGACTTAAAAAATACACAAGTTCGTCTCCTATGAAAGAGTTCCACAATATAGTATTTAGGCAGGTATGCAACTCCACAGTCACCAGGAATCCAGGCTGAAGGTGGCTATCAACTGCCTTTGGTAAGCAGCTTCTGAGGTCACTCTAGTCACACCATTTCATCTGGTAAGAAAGTGGGCAAAGGTGTGAAGGAGTGGGCAGGAGTTTCACAGGTCATGTAAGTGGCACACACACTTCCTTTTATATCCAGCTGGTCACATGGCCACACCTGACTGCAAAGGAGACTGGGAAATACAGTCCATGGCAGAGCAGTCACACACCAGTCACAAGGGACAGCAAGCTGTGGCCCAAGGGCCAACTCTACCAGCTCTTGGTTTTGCAAAGTTTTTTTTTGTTTTGTTTTGTTTGTTTGCCATATACATATTTTTATATGAAATTATATAAAATACAGAAAGAGGCATAATGAATGTATGCAGTTAGAAAGCAGGATGGATGGTGGTTACCCTGAGAGAATAAGGGGGTAATCAGAAAGCAGCATGAAGCTTCTCAGGTGCTTTTTTTCCTCAGTTTGAATCCTGGCTCTACTACTTACTAGCTAGTAACTTGGTGAGCTATATGAAAACCTCTCCCTGCATCAGTTTCCTTATCTGTAAAATAGGGATAAAAATAGTACTGACCCCATCATGCTGTCAGAAAATTGCCTGGCATACAATGACTTCCAGATAATATACAATGAGCTCTATTAGTTATTTTCTCTAGACAGTTATGTTCTTAAAACCAGGGTGATTATCAAAAAGGACATTAGATTTATCCATCACATTGTATATTTTTTAAAAAGAACATGTTCATATATTAATTATAAAAATTAATCTTGTAATATGAATATTAAGCAAAAGACAAGCACTGCTCTTTAGTGGTATGTGCATCTGAGCCTAAGATTAGGTTTTATTATAAAAATGTAAGTCTAATTTTTTTAATAGTAAGCAACTCAAGCCTAGCAAAAATACTGCTTCTGTTGCTACTCAGTGAGAAAACATATTTATATATTTAAAAAGCTAAGCGATTTGTACAAGGACACCTAGACAGAAAAGTAAACTTAGAATGAGGTTTCTGATAATGAAGGTTATTGTTTTTCCCCGCTATAGACAGACTGGCAGAATATTCAAGCAGACAATGAACAGGGCACAGATGATAACAGAACCCTGACCCTCAGCTCAGTGGTGATCAGTATGGAGAGATCAGGACGTGGTCAAAAATTGCAGCTTCCCCATGTTGTTGTTGTTCCTACTTTCAGCTTGGAACCAGACAGAGAAAACCAAACATACTCCTCCAATCACTTAGGATGTCCAGTTTCTAGCTGGAAAAAGAAAGCCACGTTTTTCCTTAACCTTCTAAGTTCATAGTTGGAGCAGAGTGTTGTGGAGGCTGTAAGTCCAAGATTAGGGCTGAGCAGATTATGTTGTCTGGTGAGGACTTGGTCTCTGCTTTGAAGATGGCACTGATAGGCTCCAATGAGTGGAGCAGCACCAGGGCTCTTGTCTTACGCAAACTGGATAAAATGATACAGACACAGTTGGAGTGGTTTTAAGGAGCAGAGCGTTTAATAGGCAAGAAAGAAGAGAAGAAAGAAGGAAAAAGTTCCCCTGTACAGAGACAGAGGGAGGAGGGCTCCAAAGCCAAGAGAGGAGACCCAGGTTTTGCAAAGTTTTATTGGAGCTCAGCCACACCTATTCATTTACATATTGCCTGTGGCTGCTCTTTTCGGCTACAAAGGCAGAGTTGAGTAGTTGTGGCAGAGGCCTTAAGGCCTGCAAAGTCTAACATTTACTGTTTGGCCATTTACAGAAAACATTTGCCAACCCCTGCTCTAGAAAAAGAAGAGAAGGGCCAGATGCAGTGGCTCATGACTGTAATCCCAGCACTTTGGGAGGCTGAGGTGGTGGGGGGATCACTTGAGGCCAGGAGTTTGAGACCAGCCTGGCAAACAGGGTGAACCTCTGTCTCTACTATAATAAAAACACACACAAAAAATTAGCCAGGTGTGGTAGCGAACACCTGTAATCCCAGCTACTCAAGAGGCTGAGGCCCGAGAATCGCTTGAACCTGGGAGGTGGAGGTTGCAGTGAGCTGACAGAGTCTCACTCTGTCTCAAAAAAAAAAAAAGAAAAAGAAAAAGAAAAAGATAACAAAACAAAACAAAACAATGGATTTGGTGGGACAACTAGCAGTCTACGGTTTCAAAATTCATCTTGGGGCCAGGCACAGTGGCTCACGCCTGTAATCCCAGTACTCTGGGAGGCTGAGGCAGGCAGATCACCTGAGGCCAGGAGTTCAAGACCAGCCTGGCCAACACGGTGAAACCTGTCTCTATTAAAAATATAAAAATTAGCCAAGTGTGTTGGCGCACGCCTATAATCCCAGCCACTGGGGAGACTGAGGCAGAAGAATTGCTTCAACCCGGGAGGCCGAGGTTACAATGAGCTGAGATTATAACACTGCACTCCAAACTGGGCAACAGAGTGAGACTCTGTCTCAAAAAATAAAAAACTTTAAAAAACTTTCCAAATTCATCTTGGAAATTCTTATGAAACAAAAACATCTATTGTAGCATTTTTTTTTTGGTCATACCAAGAAGCAAAAAACAACTTATAAAGGACTGTTAAATTATGGACCATATGTATCGCAGAATACAATGTAGCCTTTAAAAAGAATGTAGATATTTTCTCATTCTTGTTGATTTTCCAATCAATATGTACTGATTAGAAAACATTCAAATATATTAACTTTAAAAAGTAAAATGTATTTTTATTTGTTTAGTGAAGGGAAAAAAAGTAAAATACAGTATAATATGTTTAGGATGCTACCATTTGTCGGGAGGGGGGAACAGAATTTAATGTATAATACATACCTCTATGTTTACACAGGCATAGAAAATTCCTGGAAAGAAGGATATAAAATAAACTGAAAAAGAGGCTGTTTCTGGGTGGGAACATCAGAAAATTGGAGGACAAAGCAGGAGGGAAGTTTACTTTTCACCAAATACTCTTCTATACATTTTGAATTGGTACAATGTACATTGTACCATCTATTTTTTAATTAATTAAAAATTAAACCAAGGAAAACACACAAAAAGGTTTGCATTTATTACCATTGCTAACCAACTCCTCTTCTGAAAGACATACTTTTCTTAAAACCTCCAATAATATCTTCAATCAGGGATAGCCAGTTCTACTGAGCTGGGAACCATTTTATACTTTCATATTTGCTTCCCACCTCCTTGGTGTGTCAAGTTCTCAGAGATACCCTGTTTCTGTTGCTTTCATAGTCAACTGACAAATTCTGCTTTAGGCAGGGCGCGGTGGCTCA
The DNA here is from genome assembly GCF_007565055.1 of Rhinopithecus roxellana. Classification (NCBI taxonomy): domain Eukaryota; kingdom Metazoa; phylum Chordata; class Mammalia; order Primates; family Cercopithecidae; genus Rhinopithecus; species Rhinopithecus roxellana. Next base: position 103,044,380 of record NC_044557.1, read on the forward strand.
CGCCTGTAATCCCAGCACTTTGGAAGGCCGAGGCAGGCGGATCATCAGGTCAGGAGATAGAGACCATCCTGGCTAACACAGTGAAACCCCATCTCCACTAAAAAGACAAAAAAAAAAAAAAAAAAATTAGCTGGGCGTGGTGGCGGGTGCCTGTAGTCCCAGCTACTCAGGAGGCTGAGGCAGGAGAACGGCGTGAACCCGGGAGGCGGAGCTTGCAGTGAGCCAAGATCACGCCACTGCACTCCAGCCTGGGCAATAGAGTGAGACTCCGTCTCAAAACAATTTTTTTTTTGCTTTAGTCAGCCAGGCGCTATGGTCCACACTTGTAATCTCAGCATTCTGGGAGGCCTAAGTGGGAGGATCACTTGAGGTCACGAGTTCGAGACCAGCCTGGCCAACATGGTAAAATCCCCTCTCTACTAAAAATACAAAAATTAGCCAGGTGTGGTGGGACATGCCTGTAATCCCAGAAACTCAGGAAGCAGAGGCAGGAGAGTCACTTAAATCTTGGAGGTGGAAGTTGCAGCGAGTTAAGACTGTGCCACTGCACTCTAGCCTGGGCAACAGAGCAGGACTGCATCTCCAACAAAAACAAGCAAACAAACAAAATTCTACTTTAGTCCCCTGCTTTTCTTGAAATTTCCTCTTTCCAAACAGAAAATCATCTCACACATGTTGAATACTAAGAGAAAGAAACATGACCTCAAAGAAAACTCGTCTTAGTTTGGGTTCAAAAACAAAAAGAAAAAACGTTTAAACAGAAAAATTAAGCACAGACACAAATAACAGTTCCTAAGCCTGATAAACAACTCTGAAGAAAAATCTTGTAAGAAAACCTATCTTTCAGTTAAAAATAACGGAAATACAACTCACACAAGCTGAAGAGAAAAAGGAATCCACTGGCTCAGAGAACCAGGAAGTGCAGGCCGGACACAGTGGCTCACACCTGTAATCTCAGCACTTTCGGAGGCCAAGGTGGGTGGATTGCTTGAGTCCCGGAGTTCAACACCAGCCTGAGCAACGTGGCAAAACCTCATCTCTACTAAAAATATAAAAATTAGCCGGGCACTGTGGCACGCCTATAGTCCCAGCTACTCAGAAGGCTGAGGTGGGAGGATTGCTTGAGCCTCAGAGGTGGAAGTTGCAGTAAGCAGAGATCACACCAGGGCTCTCCAGCCTTGGTGACAGAGCAAGACAGTCTCAAAAACAAAAAAGGGGGCTTGGTTGCAAGCACAGATCAATCTGAAACAGAGCAGGCAAGTCCCAAAGTAGGGCTGAGCCCATGAGACTTCTTGGCTTTGCCCAGGAAAGAATTCAAGGGCAAGCTGAAGGTGAAAGAAAACAGCTTAGGCCAGGTGCAGTGGCTCACGCCTTGTAATTCCAGCACTTTGGGAGGACAAGGCGGGTGGATCACGAGGTCAGGAGATCGAGACCATCCTGGCTAACATGGTGAAACCCCGTCTCTACTAAAAATACAAAAAATTAGCCGGACATTGTGGCGGGCATCTGTAGTCCCAGCTACTTGGGAGGCTGAGGCAGAAGAATGGCGTGAACCCGGGAGGCGGAGCTTGCAGTGAGCTGAGATTGCGCCACTGCACTCCAGCCTGGGCGACACAGCGAGACTCCATCTCAGAAAAAAAAAAAAAAGAAAAAAAAGGAAACAGCTTTATTGAAGCTGTAGTGTTACAACTCTGTGACCGCTCCTGCAGAGCAGGTTTACCCTGTAGGCAGAGAGGAGCAGCTAAGGGCAGTTTGGCAGTCACATTTATACCTACTTTTAATAACATGCAAATTTGGCCAGGTGCGGTGGCTCATGCCTGTAATTCCAGCACTTTGGGAGACCGAGGCGGGCAGATCACCTGAGGTCAAGAGTTTGATACCAGCCTAGCTAGCATGGCAAAATCCTGTCTCTATTAAAAATACAAAAATTAGGTGGGCATGGTGGTACACGCCTGTAATTCCAGCTACTCGGGAGGCTGAGGCCTGAGAATCGCTTGAACCTGGGAGACAGAGGTTGCAGTGAGCCGAGATCATGCTACTGCACTCCAGCCTGGGCAATAGAGTAAGACTTTGTCTCAGAATAAATAAGTAAATAAAAATAATATGCAGATTAAAGGGCAGTTTATGCAGAGATTTCTAGGGAAGGGGGCCAGGCACGGTGGCTCATGCCTGTAATCCCAGTACTTTGGGAGGCGAAGGCGGGCAGATCACTTGAGGTCAGGAGTTCAAGACCAGCCTGGCCAACATGGTGAAACCCCGTCTCTACTAAAATACAAAATTAGCCGGGCGTGGTGGTGCACACCTGTAATCCCAGCTGCTCAGGAGGCTGAGGCACGAGAATCACTTGAAACTGGGAAGCGGAGGTTACAGTGAGCCGAGATGACCCACCACTGTACTCCAGTCTGGGTGACAGAGCAAGACTCTGTCTCTAAATAAATAAATGGTTACAGTTGTACCCTCCATAGCATAAGGCAGAGGATTCGCATTAAATCTCAGTTTCTCTTTTTTTTTTTTTTTTTTTTTCTGAGACGGAGTCTTGCTCTGTCACCCAGGCTGGAGTGCAGTAACATGATCTCAGCTCACTGCAACTTCCACCTCCCAGGTTCAAGCAATTCTGCCTCAGTCTCCCAAGTAGCTGGGATTATAGGTGCCCGCCACCACACCCAGCTAATTTTTGTATTTTTAGTACAGTCAAGGTTTCACCATGTTGACCAAGCTGGTCTCAAACTCCTGACCTTATGATCCGCCTGCCTCGGTCTCCCAAAGTACTGAGATTACACGCATGAGCCACCATGCCCAGCTGACAGTTTCTTAATAAGTAGAAAGCTCATCTAAGAACAAAAGGTCAGACATCCTTGCTATCAGAAGTTGTTCCTTTTAAAGCAGAATCATGAAAACATGAGAGCTGATACTATATGCCAGTGTAATGCCAAATATCTTTCATTTGGAATGATATGATTAAAGCCAAATGATCAAGATGTCTCCCAAAAGGCACATGTAATAAATATATTTTAAAGCCCTAGTTCTCATCTACAATTGAGGCATATTTAGGTATTACGGATCATCAAGGGTGACACAAAAATCTTCAAAACAAAACAAATGTTAAATCAATTTTATTTAAAGTCATAAATAAATAAACCAAGTAACACTCAAATTTGAGAGGGCTGCAATCTTTTTAACAATACCATAGTCCAAAAATACTAATACTTATTGCTGATTCAGCTCACAATAGTACCCCTTTCCAAACAACAGCACATTGAAATGTTCAAGAAAACATTTTATGGGCACCTTTTATGGGCATTTGAGATTCACAGAGCAACGGGCCATGGCCCTGCCCTCAAGGAGCTTACAATGTAGCTGGAGAGACACAAAACATCCAGAACAGACATGAGGGGCTGGCTCTACCTCCACACCTCTACCTGAACAAAAACGATTACTGGCTTAAGTCCTCATGTTTTAACAAATGAGCCACAGGAATATCTTAGCAAGTACACACTATATCAAGTTTCAATTTGACATATCAAAACAAAAGTTTTTATGTTGTTATTCATATTTGTATTCAGTCAGATTTCCACTCAATCAAATGAAAAGAGAAAGACATAATTCCAAGCCAACTGTACCATAATGTTTGCTGTCCTCGATGAAGGGATAGCTTGTTCATGTCCTAGAATTTCTCCACAGTTCCACATCTTGAGGCCAAGTTTAGCAGTTTTTACTGCCAAACCGATGTGTAAATTCGGATAGTGTGTAGACAGCGCCCCATCCTACCTCGGGATCCATACTGATGAAATCGTTCAGGTTCATTTTGGAATCTAAAACAAATATGAAAAAAAAATGTCCACTGAAAACACAATTTTGGTTTAACAGCAATAAAACAATGCAGAAGACCAAAAGTAGGTAAAATGAGTCAAATAGATAAGGGCTCAAAGTCACCTCTGTGGTTTTCTTGCCTTGAATGTATAACTTCAATCCAATCATGACAAAACAAACACACCCAAACTGAGGGAAACAGAATGTCAGTGAAGAGGGGACTACACAGAGAGTCAGAGCTCCAGAGATCAGCAGAGGGGACCCCCTGGGTCTTTGGCTAAGTACTGATCTTCTCTTCTATGGAACGAAACCTCATGAGGCCAGGGAAAGAAGCACCAGGAAGGAGTGGGTCTAATAATCCCCAGAACTTCCACAGGGCTAGAAATAATTCATGTCACCACCAGCCAGAGTGGAGAGAACTCTTAAGATGCAGCATTCAGTGGAGTCCTCAAAAGGGTCATGTCAGAGTAGAGGGGCTAAATTAGCCCTCGATGAAAGGCTGCTCTGAGCCAAGCACGGTGGCTCACACCTGTAATCCCAGCACTTTGGGAGGCTGAGGTGGGCAGATCACTTGAGGTGAGAAGTTAGAGAACAGCCTGGTCAACATGGTGAAACCCCATCTCTACTAAAAATACAAAAATTAGCTGGGTATAGTGGCGTGCCTCTCTGATCCCAGCTACTTGGGAGGCTGAGACAGGAGAATTGCTTGAACCTGGGAGTTCGAGGGTATAATGAGCCAAGATCATGCCACTTCACTCCAGCCTGGACAACAAAGAAAGGCTTTGTCTCAAAAAAAAAAAAGAAAGCCTACTGTGAACCTTTACTCAAAAAGATTAAAAGCAGCCAGGCTTGGTGGCTCACACTTATAATCTCAGCACTATGGGAAGCTGAGAAAGGTGGATCACTTAAGGTCACGAGTTCGAGACCAGCCTGGCCAACGTGGTGAAATCCCATCTCTACTAACAGTACAAAATTTAGCCGGGTGTGGTAGTGGGTGCCTATAATCTGAGTTACTTGGGAGGCTGAGGCAGGAGAATCGCTTGAACCCAGGAGGGAGAGGTTGTAGTGAGCCAAGATTGCGCCACTGCACTCCAGCCTGGGCAACAGAGCGAGACTCTGTCTGGAAAAAAAAAAAAAAGGAGTTAATCCTGGCCAGCGTGGTGGCTCATGCCTGCAATCTCAGTATTTTGGGAGGCCAAGGTAGGAGCAATACACTGAGAACCTATCTTAATTACAAAAAAAAATGAGTCAATTCCATAACTAAATCCAACATACCTAATAATGTATGTATCTAAAACATGCATTAATTTCATGTCGGTTTTCTTTTTTTTTGAGACAGAGTCTCCCTCTGTCACCCAGGCTAGAGTGCAGTGGTACCATCTTGGCTCATTGCAACCTCCACCTCCCAGATTCAAGCGATTATCCTGCCTCAGCCTCCTGAGTAGCTGGAATTACAGGTGTGCACCACCATGCCTGGCTAATTTTTAGTTAGTTAATATGGGCTGGACACAGTGGCTCACCCGTATAATCCCAGCACTTTGGGAGGCCAAGGTGGAAGGATCACCTGAGGCCAGGAGTTCAAGACCAGCCCGGATCATATGGCAAAACCTCATGTCTACTAAAAACATAAAAACTAGCCAGATGAGGCTGGGCGGGGTGGCTCATGCCTATAATCCCAACAGTTTGAGAGGCTGAGGCGGGCGGATCACAAGGTCAGGAGATGGAGACCATCCTGGCTAACATGGTGAAACCACATCCCTACTAAAAATGCAACCAAAAAAAATTAGCTGGGCCTGGTGGCGGGCGCCTGTAGTCCCAGCTACTCAGGAGCCTGAGGCAGGAGAATGGCATGAACCTGGGAGGTGGAGCTTGCAGTGAGCAGAGATCACACCACTGCACTCTGTCGCCTGGGCGACAGAGTGAGACTCCGTCTCAAAAAAATAAAGAGGTATGAAAATTGCTTGAACTCAGGAGGTGGAGGTTGCAGTGCGCTGGGATCGTGCCACTGCACTCCAGCCTGGGTGACAGAGTCAAAAAAAAAAAAAAAAAAAAAAAAAAAGAAAAGAAAGAAAATTGGGCTGGCAGTGCTCACCTCTGCAGCCCATATAGTAATTGGGCTGGCAAAAGCCCAGTACAAAATAGCATCCAATGAGTAGTAGTCATGAAAACCAAAGGAATCGCCCCAGTCGGACCAGGGCTGACAAGGGGTTCACTAAATGCCTGCTATGCACTAAGCTCTGTCTTAGGTGCTCACATATCGAAGGGAAACAGGTAGCTGCTAAAGGCACACTGTGCCGAGACCAGGCCCTGTAGAGCAGGTTGCCGGAGATGCTAAGGTAGACCCCTCAAGCCCTCTCTTTACCAGGGAGCTTCCCCAGTTCTCACACTGAGGTCAGGAAGCAGCTCTGTATACCAATAAGCAATTCCAATATAAATTTTTTAAATTATGAGAGCTTTTCATAGGGAGCCTCAAAAATCAGAGTTTGAACCCTCTCTTAGTCCCCTCAAATATGCCAAATGTATTTTTTACTTTCTTCCTTGTTAAAGTATTTTTTTCTTCTTCTTTTCTTTTTTTTAGATGGAATCTCACTCTTGTCACTCAGGCTGGAGTGCAGCGGTACAATCTTGGTTCACAGAAATTTCCGCCTCCTGGTTCAAGTGATTCTGTCTCAGTCTCCCAAGGAGCTGGGACTACAGGCACAAACCACTACGCCTGGCTAATTTTGGTATTTTTAGTGGAGACGGGGTTTCACCACATTGGTCAGGCTGGTCTCGAACTCCTGACCTCAGGTGATCCACCCACCTCAGCCTCCCAAAGTGCTGGGATTACAAGCATGAGCCAACGCACTCAGACCCTTGTTGAAGTAGTAACACTACTGCCCTATTTTTCTGACATGCTGCAGAGCTCACAGAGCACTTTCACACAGACTGTATTTTCTAGGTGTTGGGATGATCTCACCCCTAAATGGAAATGTTGAGAATTACTTACAAACATAAATAATGCTTCAAACTCATATGAATGCCAAACAATAGTAATAGGGTGAAGGAATCTTTATCTTCTTAAATGTCAGGAAATTATCAACTGGACTGATACCTAAAAGCACATAAACGAGACAAGTGGTACAATAAAACCTGCTAGCGCTCACCTCCCTCTAATGCAGATTTTATTATATAGCCAAAGTGACATTTCACACATCATAAGGATGCAATGGGGATTTCTTTCACGATAGCACAAAACCCTACCATGGCAAGGTGCTACTAGTCCCACTGTTAAATGACACAAGCATGTGAGTCTCCTGATGTTCAGTGTCCCCGCAGTAGCTACATTCAATAATCCAGCAGGTTGCAGGGGCCATGCTCCTGATCCTTAACACCCTTTGTCTCCCACAAGTTCTTATGCCTTCCAGTCCTATTCCCTGTGCCTTGATTTCTGAATCTAACACGCACACAGAAGTAGTATTTCCTGTGACCTCCTTATTTATGGAGTTTTTTTTTTTCTTTTCTTTTTTTTTTGAGACGGAGTCTCACTCTGTTGCCCAGGCTGGAGTGCAGTGGCCCAATCTCGGCTCACTGCAAACTCCGCCTCCCAGGTTCACGCCATTCTCCTGCCTCAGCCTCCTGAGTAGCTGGGACTACAGGCGCCCACCACCACACCCGGCTAATTTTTTGTATTTTCAGTAAAGACAGGGTTTCACCGTGTTAGCCAGGATGGTCTCGATCTCCTGACCTCGTATCCGCCTGCCTCGGCCTCCCAAAGTGCTGGGATTCATTCATGGAGTTTTATTCAAAGAATGACCTGATTTCTGTCCTCCGTTAAGGAAAAATGCTGATGTGTACATGATCAATCAGAATCCCCTTTGAGAAGGCATCCTGGCTCACCTCCAGTCTCAATGCAGGGATATGGCGGCGGAGGCTCTCTCCAATTCCCACTGGAGTCTTTCATGTGAGATCGGTCAGAAGCAAAGTTCTTCAAATATGAATCTGCACGGATCACTCTAAATTTCCTGCAGACAAATCAATATACACTCACATTAGGGAGGTGTCACATTTGAAATTCTAACTCAATTTTTATATGGACTCATTTCCTATGACATACACAAAACTACTCAAGCATTTCTGTATGGTTAGTAACACAGGCAACTTTACTACCTATTGGAGAAGCATAGGAAATGATCAACTAAAACCCGAAACAGAAAGACAAAGGCACAAAAACATGTCTGGTTGCCTTGATTTACTCAATTTGTGTATCAAGGGCAACGGGCATGATTTTCTGATGCTGCCTTCACAGCCCTCTCAATGGTGACACCAGGTATCCCCACAAACCCCCAAACAAAGAGTATAAGAAAAATCCCCAACCTGCTTGAAATTAAATGTGTGGGATCTCAACACACAAAATTTTAAAAGAATGCCAACCTTTTATATGATAGATAACTTTTAAAGTTTTAAAACATTTTGAATCTCCTGTGTTGCAAATACATCCTTAAACATCAACTCAATGCTGATGCCAGACGAGATCGTTACAAAACAACTGTCAAAAAAAAGAACCTCTGTGGAATCGTCAAAGTCTTACTTCAGAAAATAAGTAAATCCATCCTGAATGTCCTCACCTCCTAAACTGTGGGTGGATGTCATCATCAGACTTAAAGGCATCTTCTACATAAGTATCAAAGGGGCAGGGAAATGGCAAGACAGTATCGAGATCATAAATGAAGCTCTGTCCTCCACTTGAAACATGAAGCAAAACAACATGGTAATCCTAGAAGTAAAAGTTGCTAAAGTTAACCAAGTTACTTCATAATGATGAAATCCCAGTATTCAGGCACATACATTATCACTAAAAAGGATATAAGACTGCTACAGCCCTCCTTATAATAGTAAAATAAAATAAAGCAAACACAACACCCTGAAAACATTAAATGTCCACAGATAGGGAAAGTTAAATAAATAATGGAAATGTTCATAGTCATTAAATGCACATCCTCTGAACCTGCAATTTTACCTTTAGGAAACTTTTTTTTTGAGATGGAGTCTTACTGTCACCCAGGCTGAAGTGCAATGGCACGATCTCAGCTCACTGCAACCTCCACCTGCCGGGTTCAAGCAATTCTCCAGCCTCAGCCTCCTGAGTAGCTGGGATTATAAGTGAGCAACACCATACTCAGCTAATTTTTTTGTATTTTTAGTAGAGATGGGGTTTCATCATGCTGGCCAGGCTGGTCTTGAACCCCTGACCTCAGGTGATCTACCCGCCTCAGCATCCAAAAGTGCTGGGATTACAGGCATGAGCCACTGCACCCAGCTCCACCTATTTTTTTTTTTTTTTTTACTGAGACAGAGTCTTGCTCTATCACCCAGGCTGGAGTGCAGTGGCATGATCTCAGCTCATTGCAACCTCCACCTCCTGGGTTCAAGCGATTCTCCTGCCTCAGCCACCTGAGTAGCTGGGACTACAGATGCCCGCCACCACGCCCATCTAATTTTTGTATTTTTAGTAGAGATGGTATTTCACCACGTTGGCCAGGCTGGTCTCCAACTTCTGGCCTCAAGTGATCCCCCACCTCAGCCTCCCAAAGTGCTGGAATTACAGGTGTGAGTCACCGTGCCGGGCCCACCTGCTATTTGTTAAAAGTTACCTGTATATAAAGACATACGCGCGCATTCAGAAGTACATTTGCATGCACGCGAATGCAGAGGAAAACGTCTGCAAGGATGTCCTCCAAACTAATAACAAAGCAGGCTTCTGGGGTCAGCCTGGAGAGGAGGAGGACTTTAATTTCTAGTTTGGAACCACTTTTGCAATTAAAAGAAAGGAAAAACTATTTTTTAAAAAAAGAAGTTAGCCAAGCCTTCATCTGTAGCCACTAAAGGAGAAAGAAAAAGACAGCTTTTCCCACACAGCTCTGTCACGGCGTGGATGTTAATTCTCACCCTCACTCTCAGACTCAAGCAACTGCCCAACACCGGCAATGAGCTGAAAGGGATTTCAGGGAGGTGATCAAGGGACATGAGCAATGTGGTGCTGAGTTCTTCCAAAGAAAAATGCTCTCACAGAGAACAGCACTGTGAAATCAACGCAACCTAGGAACATTAGTAATACCATCTTATATTTCCACAACATTTCAGAGTTTAAAAGGCACTTTCTTTCTCAAATATCATTCTACTTGAGCCTTGTATAAATCCTATGAGGTAGGAACAATACTTAAGACTAGGGATGTTGTGCCTTTAAAAGCCTGAGTGCTGTCTTTGGCTCTAAGTCTATCTTAGCAAAACAGAAAGAGATTAAAAAATGAATGCCTATTCTCTGGACGTCCCCAGATGCATCCTACCCTCCAAGCCCCCAAACAGTCCACCGTTGCCTCCCACTGGGCCTGCTCATGTCATTCCCCTCCATCTGCAACAACCTTCTCTACCTCTGCCCACCACACAAGCTCCAGCTAAAGGTTTTCTTCCCATGAATCAATGTTCATCTTCTTCCACCCCCTGCCAGAATCTCTGCCTTACTCAAATTCTGTTTCTCTCTTAGCACCTTCTAACTCATATTACAGGTATGTTTTGGTGGTGGTGGTGTTTTGAGACAGAGTCTCTCTCTGTCACCCAGGCTGGAGTACAGTGGCACGATCCTGCCTCACTGCAACCTCCACCTCCGGGGTTCGAGCGATTTTTCCACTTCAGCCTCCCAATAGCTGGGATTATAGGCACGTCACCAAGCCCAGCTAATTTTTGTATTTTTAGTAGAGATGGGGTTTCACCATGTTGACCAGGCTGGTCTTGAACTCCTGGCCTCAAGTGATCTGCCTGTCTCTGCCTCCCAAAGTGCTGGGATTATGGGTGTGAGCCACTGTGCCCAGCCCCATATCAGTTTTTTTGAACCGCACACTCTCTATTCTATGTGAAAGACTATGCTGCTGAACTGCAGATGCAAAGATGAAAAAGATAAGTTCTCACCCTCAAGAAGTTCCCAGAGAAGTGAGTGGGAACCAGGTAAACCGCTGCAGGACATTGTAGAGAATAGAGAACATCAGAGGCGGAAAGCAACGCAGGCAGGAGCAGGTAAGCACCTGGTTCCAATCTCAGCCCTTCCCCTCGGCAGCCTCAGTCTCCTCTTTTATAAAATGGAGATAACCGGAGTGACTAACTCACGGATGTCCAATCTTTTGGCTTCCCTGGGCCACATTGGAAGAATTGTCTTGGGCCACACATAAAATACGCTAATGATAGCTGATAAGCTTGAAAAAAAAAAAAAATCACAAAAAAATTTCATACTGTTTTAAGAAAGTTTACAAATTTGTGTTGGGCTGCATTTAAAGCTGTCTTGGGCCACATGCAGCCCACAGGCTGCAGGTTAGACAAGCTTGGTCTACTTCACAGTGCTGCTAGAAGCCTTAGTGTGTAAATGGTCAACCCTTTTAAAAGACAACCAAAGGCTGAGCATGGTGGCTCACGCCTATAATCCCATCACTTTGGGAGGCCAAGGCAGGTGGATCACATGAGGTCAGGAGTTCGAGACCAGCCTGGCCAACATGGTGAAACCCTGTCTCTACTAAAAATACAAAAATGAGCTGGGTGTGGTGGTGTGCACCTGTAGCCCCAGCTACTCGGGAGGCTGAGGCACAAGAATCGCTTGAACCCAGGAGACGGAGGTTGCCCTGAGCTGAGATCATGCCACTGCACTCCACCCTGGGCAACAGAGCAAGACTCTGTCTCAAAAACAAATAAATAAATAAAAATAAAAAATTAAAGCCAACCAAGAAAGGAAGAGGACAGGAGCCCAATGGCCAAGGAGAGTTTCACAGAGGAAAGGACCCCATTGCGGAATCTTGCCTGATGGGGACAGCTTTCCAGAAAGAAGGTACAACTTGTGAAAAGGCATAAACAATGACTATTTACAACTTTCTGGTAAGTTCAGGTCCACATTCCTATACACTAGGCAGCTGAGGGACTGCAAAGGAAAAGCGTTGGCCCAAAATTGCCTTCATGGCACAGATGAGGAGCCAAGGAATGCAGGCTTGAGCAGCAGCCTCACTCTCTGAGCTGGTTCAGTGTCTGCCCAGCTGCCAGGAAAAGACTGACTGTGCTAGAAGCAGGGATGTCACCTACAGATGCCACCATCTGCTCCATGTTATCTGGTCTAAGAAGCACTATAGGCATATTTTCTTTTAACTTTTTGTTTTGAAATTGTTATAGGAGGACGGGCGCAGTGGCTCATGCCTGTAATCCCAGCACTTTGGGAGGCCAAGGTGGACAGATCACTTGAGGTCAGGAGTTCCAGACCAGCCTGGTCAACATGGCGAAACTCCATCTCTACTAAAAATAAAAAAATTAGCCAGGTATGGTGGCACACGCCTGTAATTCCAGTGACTCGGGAGGCTGAGGCAGGGGAATTGCTTAAATCTTGGGGGGCAGAGGTTGCAGTGAGCCGAGATCATACCACTGCATTCCAGCCGAGAGACTCCACCTCAAAAAAATAAATACATAAATAAAATTTTAAAAAAGAAAGTATTATAGGAATGATTTTTTTTTTGAGATGAAGTCTCACTGTATTGCCCAGGATGGAGTGCAGTGGTGCAATCTCAGCCCACTGTAACCTCTGCCTCCCAGGTTCAAGCAATTCTCCTGCCTCGGGCACCCAAGTAGCTGGGACTACAAGCACCCGCCACCACACCTGGCTGATTTTTGTATTTTTAATAGAGACGGGGTTTCACCATGTTGATCAGGCTGGTCTCGAACTTCTGACCTCAGGTGATCCACTCACCCCGGCCTCCCAAAGTTCTGGGATCATAGGCATGAGCCACCATGCCCAACGCTGGCCTCCATTCTTTAGGGGAACGGGTTAAGGTGACATGTAGATATGTACTAAAAAGGACCCAGGTCTGAGACCCAGTTCTGCCACTGACCATGCGACTCTGAGCCACTCACTTTGCTCTTCTGTGTTTATTTCTTCCCTGAAAAATAAAGGGGTGGGAGTAGATCTGTATTTTTCAAATGCCAGTCATGTTCACCTGGGAGTTCATCAAGAACACGAACTCCTGAACTCCTCTCTAGATTTACTAAACCAGAAAACTACACTATTTATTTATTTATTGAGACAGGGTCTCTCTCTGTCACCCAAGCTGGAGTGCAGTGGCGCAATCTCAGCTCACTGCAGCCTCCACCTCCCGGGTTCAAGCAATTCTCCTGCCTCAACCTGCCAAGTAGCTGGGACTACAGGTGCGTGCCACCACGCTCAGCTAATCTTCGTATTTTTTTTAGTAGAGATGGAGTTTTGCCATGTTGGCCAGACCGGTCTCGAACTCCTGGCCTCAAGTGATCCACCTGCCTCAGCCTCTCAAAGTGCTGGGATTACAGGCGTGAACCACTGCGCCTGGCCTAATATTTGTATTTTTATTAGAGATGGGGTTTCGCCGTGTTGGCCAGGCTGGTCTGGAACTCCTGGCCTCAAGTGATCCGTCTGCCTTGGCCTCCCAAACTGCTGAGATTACAGGCATGAGCCACCGTGCCCAGCCAAAAACTACATTTTTAACAGTCTCCAAATAATTCTAATGTGTAGCCAAAGTTCCTTCCTGTGCTAAATGGTAAGAGTCTAGGAGATCACAAATATATCCACCATTTAAAATCATTCCTATAACAATTTCAAAACAAAAAGTTAAAAGAATATATGCCGGCCGGGCGCAGTGGCTCAAGCCTGTAATCCCAGCACTTTGGGAGGCCGAGACGGCCGGATCACGAGGTCAGGAGATCGAGACCATCCTGGCTAACACAGTGAAACCCCGTCTCTACTAAAAAATACAAAAAACTAGCCGGGCGTGGTGGCGGGTACCTGTAGTCCCAGCTACTCGGGAGGCTGAGGCAGGAGAATGGCGTGAACCCGGGAGGCGGAGCTTGCAGTGAGCTGAGATCCGGCCACTGCACTCCAGCCTGGGCGACACAGCAAGACTCCACCTCAAAAAAAAAAAAAAAAAAAAATATATATATATATATATATATATGCCTACAGTGTTTCTACCTTAGACCAAATAACATCTATTCTCAAAAGGTCAATTTATTAATAATTATCACAGCCTTTATCTACTGCTTAGGTCACTTATGCTTTACCAAAACATACAGAACACTAAGGGGTTACAAGTCACGATGCATCAATACTCTCTGTATTAACTGTCTTACCCAGATCACAGGTCCATCTCCAGGTCTCGCCTGTTGTTTCCAGATAGGTATCTACAAAATACAATACATTTCATAAGCCATACCTTCAGTTAAACCACTACTAAATTATTTTCCCCTTTTTTGTTTTTGAGACGGGAGTTTTTTTTTTTTTTTTTTTTTTTTTTGGAGATACAGTCTTGCTCTGTCGCCCAGGCTGGAGTACAGTGGCACAATCTGGGCTCACTGCAACCTCTGCCTCCCGGGTTCAAGCGATTCTCCTGCCTCAGTTTCCCAAGTAGCTGGGATTACAGGTGTGTACCACCACAGCCGGCTAATTTTTTACATATTTTTTTTGATAGACACAGGGTTTCACTACGTTGCCCAGGCTGGTCTCAAACTCCTGATCTCAAGTGATCTGCCCGCCTCAGCCTCCCAAAGTGCTGGGATTACAGGCGTGAGCCACCACGCCCGGCCAAGACGGGATCTTGCGATGCTGCCCTGGCTGGAGTGCAATGGCTACTCACAGGTGCCATCATAGTATACCGCAGCCTTGAACTCTTGGCTTCAAGTGATCTGCCCACCTCAGCCACCTCACAAGTAGCTGGGACTACAGACACATGTCACTGTACCTGGCTACTACTAAATTCTTTAAAGCAATACATACATGAGAAACAAAGTATTTTTAAGCATGCAAAAATCAAGGTGAAGGAATGAGTGACGAGGAAGAAATCTAAATCCTTCTCAGTATCCCCAAGAATGAAAGCTCTCAAGAGCACAAATTATTGTATGATGGTCTTCGGAGAGTGAAAAGGGATCTGAACTAGGAATCAGAAGTCCTTGCAGGTATCAAGTCTTGCTTTCCCATTTAATTATTCATAGGGCCACCCTAAGTCTTAATTTCCTCATCTATAAAATGAAGAAAGTTGTCCAAACCTTGCCTGCCTTCACAGGGCTTCCACTGGGATCAAATGAGATGATGCCTGCAAATGTGTTTTACAAAATACGAAGGGCTTCCTTTTTCTAATTCTTTATATAAGTTGACTGTAGTTCTATTTAAACTCCAGAGACAAATCCTTACTTAAACTGAGAGTATGCATATCTAAGCAATTTTTTAAAAGTCTACATCTTCCGTCTTGAATTTAAAAAAAGAAAAAAAAATGGCCAGGCACAATGGCTCACGCCTGTAATCCCAGCACTTTGGGAGGCCAAGGCAGGCAGGTCACCTGAGGTCAGGAGTCGGAGACCAGACTGGCCAACATGGAGAAAGCCTGTCTCTACTGAAAATACAAAATTAGCCGGGCATGGTGGTGGGCACCCGTAGGCCCAG
Organism: Rhinopithecus roxellana; assembly: GCF_007565055.1. NCBI lineage: Eukaryota > Metazoa > Chordata > Mammalia > Primates > Cercopithecidae > Rhinopithecus > Rhinopithecus roxellana. The sequence goes on from NC_044557.1 coordinate 103,059,657, forward strand.
CTACTCGGGAGCCTGAGGCACAAGAATCCCTTGAACCTGGGAGACAGAGGTTGCAGTGAGCCGAGATCGTGCCATTGTGCTGTAGCCTGGGCGATAGAGCGAGACTCCGTATCAAAAAAGAAAATAAAAGACAAGCAACAACAACAACAAAAAACCAGGTCTACATTAATGCCTAAAGAAAAGGGACTTAATCTGTGTAGACCATCACAAATTTCCTTACCTCAAATAAGGGACTAAGCTGGGCATGGTGGCTCACGCCTGTACTCGCAGCACTTTGGGGGGACCAAGGCGAGAGGATCACTTGAGGCCAGGAGTTCGAGACCAGCCTGGCCAACATAGCAAAACCCCAGCTCTACTAAAAAATACAAAAATTAGCCAGGTGTGGTGGCACATGCCTGTAGTCCCAGCTACTCGGGAGGCTGAGGCAGGAGATGAACCCGGGAAGTGGAGGTTGCAGTGAGCCAAGAATTGCACCACTGCACTCCAGCCTGGGCAACAGAAGGGACTCAACTCTTCTAACTCAATCATGCCTTGTGAGGAAAAAAATCTCATTCAAAAGAAAACTTTTAAATGCTGCTGTATTTTATAAAGCACACTTCAGAAGAGTACTACACCCATGCTATATTTTGCTTCTTTTTTTAATTTAATTTAGCTTCTAATGTCATGCTAAATCTTGTTTTCTTCCTGCACTCACTCACCAACTTACCATCTTCCTCTCATTAGATATGAAGACAGCATAACATTCTTCTAAAGGATACTGGTCATGGTTTTTGATGTATTCACAGAGCTTCCAAATATTTTCTTCACTGAAATAAAATAATTGTTTAATCAAGATTAGAGAACATCTATGTGTCTTTTAAATGTGAACAAAATACTGATGATGACACCAAAAAGTTGGAAAAGACCTTAAACACCATGCCATCCAACAACTAGCTAACGTTTGAATCTCCTCTAAAACATCCCAACAAGCTGGTATTCAACCTATACTGTGTGTAAACCCCTCTCCACATAGAGGTGATTACCTTCCCCAGCAGTGCTTGTACATGGAGGCATTTTATAACTGATAAAATGTCAATATTCTATGAGTTTTGGGTCCAGCAACTTGAGATACAGCTGAAATTCTAACTCAGTCACTTACAAGGTAAGAAACTTTGACAGAGGCCAGGCATAGTGGCTCGGGCCGGTAATCCCAGCACTTTGGGAGGCCAAGGCAGGCGGATCACGAGATCAGGAGTTCAAGACCAGCCTGGCCAAGAGATCAGCCTGACCAATATGGTGAAACCCCGTCTCTACTAAAAATACTAAAATTAGCCAGGCGTGGTGGTGGGTGCCTATAATCCCAGCTATTTGGGAGGCTATGGCAGAAGAATTGCTTGAACCTGGGAGGCAGAAGTTGCAGTGAGCCAAGATTGCCTCAGCCTCCTGAGTAACTGGGATTATAGGTGCATGCTCCTACGCCTGGCTAATTTTGTGATTTTATTTTTATGCGTTTTTTTTTTTAGATGAAGTCTCACTGTGTCACCCAGGCTGGATTGCAGTGGTGCGATCTCAGCTCACTGCAACCTCTGCCTCCCTGGCTCAAGCGATTCTCATGCCTCAACCTCCCAAGTAGCTGGGATTACAGGCTTGTGCCACCATGCCTAGCTAATTTTTGTATTTTTAATAAAGACAGGGGTTCATCATGTTGGCCAGGCTGGTCTTGAACTCCCGACCTCAGGTGACCAGAGGTCTTAAACTCCTGACGTCAGGTGATCTGCCTGCCTCAGCCTCCCAAAGTGCCTGGATTACAGGCGAGAACCATCTCGCCTGGCCCCTTTGTATTAACTCTAAGCACACCCTTAGAGCGGAATGAACAAAGAAAAACTACAACCTATACCTCTTCCCATATCCCTCCAAATTAATGACTCCCTCTTCTTTTCTGCATGCATCTTTTATGGCCTTCTATGATGCTTGCCATTTATGGATTTGTATGTCTCTGCTCATGGCCTATAAGCTCTAATTTATCATCACATCCTCCAAGCACTTAGCACAGTATTTTGTACATTATAGGCTCTTGAAGATATTTGCGGTAAACTCCCCAAAAACTTCTATAAGCTAGACAGATAATTGTCTTCTTCAAACCTGGCCTTAGAATGTTTAGAATAAGAAAATTTTATCTACTATATATATGCCATATGTGATGTTAAAACAGTCCGTAATTTTTTTTTTTTTTTTAAAGGTGGTCTCGCTCTGTCACCCAGGCTGGAGTGCAGTGACACAATCTCGGCTCACTGCAACCTCCACCTCCTGGGTTCAAGTGATTCTCCTGCCTCAGCCTCCCGAGCAGCTGGGATTACAGGCGTCCGCCACCACGCCTGGCTAATTTTTGTATTTTTAATAGAGACAGCGTTTCACCATGTTGGCCAGACTGGTCTCAAACTCCTGACCTCAGGTGATCCACACGCCTCAGCCTCCCAAAGTGCTGGGATTATAGGGGTGAGCCACCATGCCCGGCCCAGTCAGTAAATTTTTATTAATCTATAGTACATATCATATGAAGTAGTCAGTATCAGTAGCAATCTTCCCGTTCCCAACTTTTCTTTTCTTTTCTTTTTTTTTTAACCACAACCATCACTTTTCCCTTGTGGTTTCCTAGTTATTTTAGAGAAAAAGAAAACCATGGGAGAAAAATATGTCCAACTGCCATATTTTAAGCCTAGTTTTATGGAGCGTTGAGACAGGTAAGGCAAAGACTGATGAACTGAAAGAGTGTCTACTTCCATAAGATGGTGACCATCCTCAGGGCTGTTCATGCCTTGCTTCATTTTTAGGTAGCATGGCATGGATGAAATTAGGCTTTGGGCCAGGCGTGAGGGCTCACACCTGTAATCCCAGTATTTTGGGAGGCCGAGGCAGGTGGATCACCTGAGGTCAAGAGTTCAAGACCAGCCACGGCCAACATGTGAAACCCCATCTCTACTACAAATACAAAATTTAGCCAGAAGTGGTGGCGTGCATCTGTAGTCCCAGCTACTTGGGAGGATGAGGCAGGAGAATCATTTGAACCCAGGAGATGGAGGTTGCAGTGAGCCGAGATTATGTCACTGTACTGCACTCCAGCCTGGGAGACAGAGCAAGACTCCATCCACCACCCCACCCCCACCCCCAATTAAAAAAAAAAAGAAATTAGGCTTTGACAGACTGAGCCACATTCTGTGAACACTAGAAGGCTATAGTAACCAAAACAGCACGATACTGGTACAAAAACAGACACATAGACCAATGGAACAGGTTAGAGAACCCAGAAATAAAGCTGCATATTTACATTTACAGCCATCTGATCTTCAACGAAGTCCAATAACAAGCAATGGGGAAAGGATTTCCTATTTAATAAGTGATGCTGGGATAGCTGGCTAACCATACGCAGAAGATCGAAACTTGACCCCTTCCTTTCACCATATACAAAAATCAACTCAAGATGGACTAAAGACTCAAATGTAATACCTACAACTATAAAACCCTAGAAGAAAACCTAGGAAATACAACTCCAGACATAGGCCCTGACAAAGATTTCATGATGAAGACTCCAAAAGCAATTGCAACAAAAACAAAAATTGACAAGTGAGACCTAATTAAACTAAAGAGCTTTGCACAGGAAAAAAAACCTATCAATGGAGTAAACAGACAACCTATAGCCAGGTGCTATGAGGCTTGCACTTGTAATCCCAGCACCTTGGGAAGCCCAGGCAGGACGACCACTTGAGCCCAAGAGTTCAAGATGAGCCTGGGCAACACAGCGAGACCCTGTCTCCACAAAAAGGAAAAAAAATTAACCAGGCATGGTGGCACACATCTCTTGTTTCAGTTACTTGGGAGGCTGATGTGAGAGGATTACTTGGGCCTGGGAGGTCAAGTCTGCAGTGAACTGTAATTGTGCCACTGTGCTCCAGCCTGGGTGACAGAGTGAGACCCTGTCTCAAAAAAAACATAAACAAAAAACAGACTACCTACGGAATGCAAGAAAGTATTTGCAAACTATGCTCTGATAAAGTCTAATATCCAGAATCTATAAGGAACTTAAATAAACAAGCAAAAAAAAATCCCATTAAAAAATAGGCCAAGGACATGAACAGAAACTTCTCAAAAGCAGACAGACAGGCACAGTGGCTCACGCCTATAATCTCAGTACTTTGGGAGGCCAAGTCGCACGGATCACTTGAGGTCAGGAGTTCAAGACCAGCCTGGCCAGCATGGTGAGACACCATCTCTATTAAAAATACAAAACTTGGCCGGGCGCGGTGGCTCAAGCCTGTAATCCCAGCACTTTGGGAGGCCGAGACGGGTGGATCATGAGGTCAGGAGATCGAGACCATCCTGGCTAACACGGTGAAACCCCGTCTCTACTAAAAAAATACAAAAAACTAGCCGGGCCGAGGTGGTGGGCGCCTGTAGTCCCAGCCACTCGGGAGGCTGAGGCAGGAGAATGGCGTAAACCCGGGAGGCGGAGCTTGCAGTGAGCTGAGGTCCGGCCACTGCACTCCAGCCTGGGTGACAGAGCGAGACTCCGTCTCAAAAAAAAATAATAATAAAAAATTAAAAAATAAAAATAAAAAACTTAGCTGGGAATGGTGGTACACGCCTGTAATCCCAGCTACTCTGGAGGCTCAGCTGGGAGAATCACTTGAACCCGGGAGGCAGAGGTTGCAGTGAGCCGAGATTGAGCCACCGCACCCCAGGCTGGGCAACAGAGTGAGACTCCATCTCAAAAAAAAAAAAAAAAAAAAAAGGAAAAAGAGACATGCACACAGCCAACAAGCATATGAAGAAATGCTCAACAGCACTAGTCATTAGAGAAATGCAAATCAAAACCACAATGAAATACCATCTCACTCCAGTCAGAATGGCTATTACTAAAGTCAGGCCAGGTGCAGTAGCTCACATCTGTAATCCCAACAGTTCGGGAGGCCAAGGCAGGAAGATTGCTTGAGCCCAAGAGTTCAAGACCAGCCTGGGCAACATGGCACAACCCCACTCTGCAAAAAACATAAAAATTAGCTGGGCATGGTGGTGCACACCTGTAGCCCCAGTCACTCGGGAGACTGAAGTGGGAGGATTGATTGACACCAGGTCGAGGTTGCAGTGGGCCATGATCGCACCTCTGCACTCCAGTCTGGGAGACAGAGTGAGATTCTGTGTCAAAAAAAAAAAAAAGAATAAATAGGCCGGGCACGGTGGCTCACGCCTGTAATCCCAGCACTTCGGGAGGCCGAGGCAGGCAGACCACGAGGTCAAGAGACCGAGATCATCTTGGCCAACGTGGTGAAACCCCGTCTCTACTAAAAATACAAAAATTCGCTGGGTGTGGTGGTGCGTGCCTGTAGTCCCAGCTACTCAGGAGGCTGAGGCAGAACCGCTTGAACCCTGGAGGCGGAGGTTGCAATGAGCTGAGATTGCACCACTGTACTCCAGCCTGATGACAGAGTGAGAATCTGTCTCAAAAAAAAAAAAAAAAAGAATAAAAATAAACAAATAAAAATAATTTAAGAAGTCAAAAAAGCAGTGGCGCATACCTATACTCCCAGCTACTCAGGAGGCTGAGGTGAGAGGATCACTTAAGCCCAGGAAGGTGAGGCTGCAGTGAGCCATGATCATGCCACTGCACTGCAAGCCTAGGTGACAAAGTGAGATCCTGTCTTTAAAAAAAAAAAGGGGGGGCAAAAAATAACAGATTCTGGCAAGGTGGTGCAGGAAAGGGGATGCTTATACACTTCTGGTGGGAATGTAAATTAGTTCAGCCACTGTGGAAAGCAGTTTGGAAATTTATCAAAGAACTCGAAACAGAACAACCATGCGACCTAGCAATCCCATCACTGGGTATATACCCAAAGGAATATAAATCCTTCTACCATAAAGACACATGCACACATATGTTCATCACAGCACTATTCATGATAGCAAAGATATAGAATCAACCTAGGTACCTATCAATGGTGAACTGGATCAAGAAAAATGTGGTATATATCATCCACCATGGAATACTACACAGCAATGACAAATATTCATGATAGCAAAGATATAGAACCAACCTAGGTACCTATCAATGGTGAACTGGATCAAGAAAAATGTAGTACATATATTCCACCATGGAATACTACACAGCAATGACAAAGAACCAAACTCATGTCATTTGCAGCAACATGGATGGAGCTGGAGACCAATATCCCAAGTGAATTAACACAGGGACAGAAAAGCAAACACCGAATGTTCTTGCTTATAAGTGGGAGCTAACCCTTGAGTACACGTGGACACAAAGAAGGAAACAGTAGACACGGGGCCTACTTGAGGGTACAAGGTGACAGGAGGGTAACGATCAGAAACTACCTATCTGGTAGTATGCTCACTATCTGGGTGACAAAACAATTTGTACACGAAACCCCCAAGACATGCATTTTACCCATGTAACAAACCTGCACATGTAACCCCAAATCTGAAATAAAAGTTGGAAGGGAAAGAAAGATTTTTATTACATCAAAACTCAAACAAAATATGTGATTGGATAATATCTGAAATGTTCTTTAGACTCTAAACAAAAGCATAAATGACTCAAAAAAAAAAAAAGAAAAAAGAGCTGTGGATCGTTACATCAAAATCCAAACAAAATATGTGATTGGATAATATCTGAAATGTTCTTTAGACTCTAAACAAAGCATAAGTGACTCAAAAAAGGGAGGGAGGGAGGGAGGAGGGAGGGAGGAAGGAAGGGTGGGTGGCGGGCGGGCTGCGGATTTGCTCCAAGCTGTTAGCTGATCATCTTGGTAGCAGAAAGGTTGGGATGCTGCAGGGGTTCCCAGAGATGAGCTGAGGTCACAGATGTATGCAGATGATGGGGATCCCTGGCACAAAGCAGGCACTCCACAATTGTTCGAAAAACACAAAACAAGTCAGAATCAGAAATGCTCTGCCGACGACACAGTCCCAAACAAATACCGACTGCCACTATTATCATTAAGCAGGGTCTTGAAGCATAAGTAACATCTGGAAGCTAACATGACGGAAGCTAACAGAAGTAGACAGGAGGCACTCATTTCAAGTTTAAAAACCTGCAGGATGGCCGGGTATGGTGACTCACGCCTGTAATCCCAGAACTCTGGGGGGCCGAGGCGGGTGGATCACCTGAGGTCGGGAGTTCGAGACCAGCCTGGCCAATGTAGTGAAACCTCATCTCTACTAAAAGTACAAAAATGAGCCGGGCATGGTGGTAGGTGCCTGTAGTCCCAGCTACTCGGGAGGCTGAGGCAGGAGAATGGCTTGAGCCTGGGAGGCAGAGGTTGCAGTGAGCCAAGATGGCACCACTGCACTCCAGCCTGGGTGATAGACTGAGACTCCGTCTCAAAAAAAAAAAAAAAAAAAAAAAAAAAAACAACCCACAAAGCTGCAGGAGCCAAAGTAGTGCAGTGTCCCCACCTGAAGTGTTCAGACAGGGTAGAGCACTATTTCTCAGCAAGAGGCGATTTTGCCCCCCAACCCCTACAGGACACTTAGCAATGTCTGGAGACATTTTTGGCTGTCACAACTAGAGCTAGGGTGCTAACAGCATCTAGTGGGTAGAGGCCAGGGATGCTGCTACATGTCCTGCAATACACACGACAGCCCCCATAGCAAAGAATTATCATGCTCAAAATGTCACTCGAACCTAGGCGGAGAAATCCTGTGGTAGAGTGGTCAGCTCTTACCATTCTTCTACAAGACTGCTCTAACTCCAATACTCCAATTGTACCAGTCTCCTCACTGTTCCTATCATACTCACAGCATGATTCCTTCTCAGAGCCTTTGGACCTGCTGTTCTCCCTGCTTAAATCACCATCCTCCAATAGTTGCAAAGCTCTCACCCTCTTTTTTCAGATCTCTGTTCAAATATCACCTTATCAACAATGTCTTCTCAAAATATCCTAATAGAAAATAAGCCACCATCCTTTATCTTATTTTTCTCACAGCACTTACCACCACCCAAACATGGTTTACTTGTTTTTGTCTGCCTTTTTTTTTTTTTTTTTTTTTTGAGATGCAGTCTCGCTCTGTTTCCCAGGCTGGAGTGCAGTGGCATTGGCTCACTGGAACCTCCTCTTCCCAGGTTCAAGCGATTCTCCTGCCTCAGCTTCCCGAGTAGCTGGGATTACAAGCGTGTGCCACCACACCTGGCTAATTTTTGTATTTTTAGTAGAGGCAGGCTTTCTGCATGTTGGCCAGGCTGGTCTCAAACTTCTCGCCTCAAGTGATGTGCCCACCTCAGCCTCCCAATGTGCTGGAATTACAGGCGTGAGCCATCGCACCGGGCCTTATCTGCTTTTCTCACATCAAAATACAAGAACCAAGGGATCCATGAGGGAATTTGTCGATCCTGTTCACTGCTGTATCTCCAGTGCCCAGAAGTGTGCCACATACTCCAAGTGCCTAATACACATTTATTGAATGAATGAATACAACAATGGACATTAGGGAGGAGAACTAACGGGATTTAGAAGAGAGGCAGGACAGAAAAAGAGGGCAGTAGTTAAGATGCATGAACTTCAGAATCACGAAGATGTTCCAGTTTCAGCACCACCACTTGTTAGATGTGTGATCTGGGGGCACACAACAGCCTCTCTGTGGCTCACTCTTTTTATGAGTAAAATGAGGATAACGATAGTAAAAGAAGCTACCTCATGGACATCGATGGAAGCACCTGCTACTGAGCCTGACATGCAATCAGGGCCGAACAAATGTTCGGTGGCATTGGTTTAGTGACAAGCAGAAGGGGGAGGGGTAGTTTTAGATAGCACTGAGGTTTCCTGTGCAAAGACTAGAAGCTGGGGAAGAAACCATTACTCAGGAAAGAGTAGGCATGGGAATGAGAAAGGACCAAGGCAGGGGCGGTGCTTCAGCTGCAGAGGTGGCCTAGGACAGGGGTGCAGAGCATGGATTCCGGGGCCAGACTCTGCCTGTAAATCCCCACTCCTCCATTCACAAGCGACGTGGCCCTGCGCAAATTACTTGCAGCCCTCTGTGCTTCAGTGCTCTCATCTTTAAACTGGGGATAACAATACCTACCTCTTAGGGTTATTGTGATACTCAGTGATTTAGTTTACCTAAATCACCCAGAACAACGCGTGGCATATAGCAAGTGCTGGGTGAATGTAACCATTATTAAAATGACAACATGGTTAAGATCATGGTTTCTGGTGCCAGAGAGCCTGAACTGGATTCCTGGCTGCTATTAGCTGGGTGACCTTGGGAAGTTATCCCAAATCTCTGTGATTCCATTCTCTTCCAAAATTAAAATGACCTTCGCCTCAGTCTGAAACCCCACATGCTTCAGCAGAGTAACTTCCACATGCTTCAGCAGAGTAACTTCCAAAGGTTTTCAGAGCTTCACCCTTCCTAGCCCCGAAGCAGAGATCTGCTGAGCAAATCCAACCGACAAGCGCCAGGCACAGGTAATGCACTATCCACCCTAGGATTCCGGACGAATTCCCAACCCCATCCAATAGCCCACGCTCTACTCAAGAGACAAGAGCTGCCATTCCCGCTCCCTACTCCCGCAGAACTGTAGAACCCGCCGGTAGAGGCCGGGAGCGCCCCCGAGGAGGGGCCGGGAAGAGGCGGGGCCTGGTTGCGACTCGCGCCCCGGGAGCCTGGGAGACCCAGAGGCTGCGCCCGCGCCCCCTCACCAGTAGCAGCTGCTGTAGACACAGGCGTCCCGCGGGGGGCTGGCCGGCTGGTAGTGGACGGCAGTGGGGCCATTACCCTCCATGGCCAGCTAGCTCGGCGAGGGCCGGCGCCGGAGGAAGACCGACTGGACCAGATGTAGGAAAGAGAAGGCGTGTAGCGGCCCGCCCGGGCTCTCAGGGCGGGGTGGGAGGAGCCCGCGGCGGCCGGGACAGTTTCCGGGTGGTGGGGCCTGGAGCGCGGTGGGCGGGGCTAGCAGCACGAGTTCACGGCGCGGGAAGCTCGGGACGAAATGGGCGGAGCTCGGGCAAGCGGCGCCAGTTCCTGGGAAGGTGGAGCCCAAGCGAAGTGGGCGGGTCCGGGGTGGGATGAGCGGCGAGAGCTCCCGGTGGGCGGAGCCCGGGACGAGAAGGACTGCGTGCTTCCGGGTAGGCGGAGCCCGGCTGGTGGGTGGAGCCCAGGGTGGGGCAGGACTGGAGGCTCGGGCTCTGGTGGGCGGAGTCAGGGGCGGGGCCCCGGTGGGCCCCCGGTGAGGTTTGGGAGAAGAGGGGTCTTTGGCGGCGGCTTAGGGTGGAGCTAGGTTTGGGCTGGGAGTTGGGCCGTGAATAGCGCTTCGCTGTGAAACTGGAGGCTCTTCCAACCTGGGGCTGAGCTTCTGCGCTCTGGAGAAGCCAGGTGAGACACTGAAATAACAGAGGTTTGGGTGTGAAAATCCACACTTCAGCACTCAGCCTGGAGTCCACGGGAGCCCAGAGAAGAGGAGGGGAGTGGAGGTTAATTCCAATATGACCGCATCGAGGACGCTTTCCGAAAGGGATAGCACCCCAAATCTCTATTGTAACTTAATCTTTTAAATTGGAAGACCTGTATCTATTGGCTCGAAAAGATATAATTCCTTGATATAGTAAATTTGAAAAAAAAAGTTTAAAGAGTCCATATGGTATCCTTTTTGTGTTAATCATGTGTTTGTTCATTTACTGGCAGTCTGGAAGAAAAGACACCATATTGTTAAAATAGTATTTAGGGCCGGGAGCAGTGGCTCACGCCTGTAATCCCAGCACTTGGGAAGGCCGAGGCGGGTGGATCACGAGGTCAGGAGTTCGAGACCAGCCTGGCCAAAATGGTGAACCTCCGTCTCTACTAAAAATACAAAAATTAGTTGGGCGTGGAGGCGCGAGCCTGTAGTCCCAGACACTCGGGAGGCTGAGGCAGGAGAATTGCTTGAACCCGGGAGGCGGAGGTTGCAGTTAGCCAAGATAGTGCCATTGCACTTCAGCCTGGGCGACAGGACGAGACTCCATCTCAAAAAAAAAAAAAATAGTATTTATCTCTGGTGAATGAATAGTATTAATATCAGGGACTTTCAGTTTCAAGGACTACACTTTACAGTCTTCTGAATTGTTTATATTTGCAATGAGGATAACTAGCTAATCAGGGTACTTCCCATTATAAAAACTGAGATGTTTACATTGATTTTAGCCATCCAGTCTGATTTGCCAATCTCTTGAGTCCCAAAGCCGATAAATCCTAAAGACTTTGAGCCCAGTTCCTGTGTCAATTACCAATTTTATTGCCTCTCAGCTCCTAATACAAACTTCCACATAGCCTCTATGCTATATAGCAACTCTGGTAAACATTTCTCCTTTAGAGTGGGAAGCCCTATAAGCTAGAAGGAATTGGGGCCGTATCTTTAACCTCCTCAAACAAAACAATTACCAGCCAAGAATTTTGTATCCAGCAAAACTAAGCATCATATAGGAAGGAAAGATACAGTCTTTTTCAGACAAATGGTGAGAGAATTCCCCACTACTAAGCCACCACTACAAGAACTGCTAAAAGGAGCTCTAAATCTTGAGACAAATCCTGGAAACACATCAAAACAGAACCTCTTTAAAGCATAAATCACACAGGACCTATAAAACAAAAATACAATTTAAAAAGCAAAAACAAAAAAAAGGCACATAGGCAACAAAGCATGATGAATGGAATGGTACCTCACAACTCAATACTAACATTGAATGTAAATAGTCTAAATGCTCCGTTTAAAGTGAGTGGGACGAGTGTGGTGGTGAGAACATCCTTGTGGTGTCTGCCCCAGCCCCAGACTCAGAACATGGTCCCTCCCTAACCTTGCAGTTTTAGCCTGGCAATAACCTTTATTCAGCCTCTTGACACAAAAACCAGGGTTCTCCCTAACTACCCTCTATACAGTAAGGTACTGAATAGATTTTCCTTATATGTTGTAGTTATGCCTTTATCATAGTTAATAATTTTTTTGGGGGGTGGACAGGGTCTCCCTCTGTCACCCAGGCTGGAGTGCAGTGGCACAATCATAGCTCACTGCAGCCTCAAACTCCTGGGCTCAAGTGGTCCTCCCGTCTAAGCCTCCTGAGTAGCTGAGACTGCAGGCACGCGCCGCCGTGTGCAGCTAACATAATTAATAGTTCTTTACATTTAACTTCCCTTGCTTGACCTACTGTGTAGTTTCTTATCCTGACTGGGCACAGACTACTTACTACAGGACTTTGAAGCCAGGCTGGGTAGGTTCTACTGTTGTAACCAAGCGAGTTATAGAGAAACAGCCACACTTTGAGACAAATTATATGGAGTCTTTTATTAGCTGGCAACTCAGAGACAGCTAACGCTCAAGAGGCAGCTAATGCTCAAAATTCTCTCAGCCCTGAAGAAAGGGCTAGATTCTCTTTTATACTGTGGTCTCAGTAGGGGAGTGGGGGTTAACTGAAATAATTTTACAGAAGCAGAATTGGCAAAAAGTTAAAAAAAATTAATTGGTTATAGAAGCAGTTACAAAAAAGTAAACAGTTCCAGGTGCAGGGGCTTAAACTATCACTAAGAGATAAATGCAGGGGCTTTTAAGTACCTTCCATGGAGCACATTCCCAGGAGCTGCTGGTACAGCCTGACCCAATATCTTATCAGCAGGTGCATTCCTGGAAGTGCTTGGAGTCAGCTTGCACTAGTTATTCCCTTAAGGGGGATAAAGGGGACTGCAAATGAAGAAACTAAAATGGAGTCTGTCCAGCTCTCTCTGCTAGGAGAGAGTCACTCAGGTTAAAACAAGGTAGGGTTATCACACTACAGCTTGCCAGTTGGGTGACCTTGGACAAAGTTACTTCACTCTTCGGTGTCACAGTTTCCTCATCTGTAAAATGAAGTTAATGATAATGCTACTATCTCATAGGGTCATTATGAGGATTAGTTGAGCACTTAGAATAGTTGGTGGCATATAATATAAATGTTAGCAACTATTTTTGGTTAAAAAAATCTGATTTCACTATTTCCCACATACCCTATAATTTTTTTTTTTTTTTTTTTTTTTTTTTTTTTTTTTTTTTTTTTGAGATAGAGTCTCATTCTGTTGCCCAGGCTGGAGTGCAGTGGTGCAATCTCGATTCACTACAACCTCCGCCCCAACCACCTCAGCTAATTTTTTGTATTTTTTTGTAGAGGCGGGGTTTCACCATGTTGGCCAGGCTGATCTCAAATTCCTGACCTCAAGTGATCTGCCCGCCTTGGCCTCCACCGCCATACTCTTGTCTCTGAGTGTCTTATTCTTACTTTGATACACCAAGCCTTTAAACAAGATATATGCACACTCTGTCTGATGCACTTTTTCGCATGCCTTATTTGCAGCTTTTCCCAGGATGAGTTTACTGTTGGCTTCCATCTCCCTGCAGCTTTTTTTTTTTTCCTGTTTTATCACAACTTTTTATTCTTATGTCTTGAACAGCAGTAGCATGCTCAGCAACTCAATCTGTCTCTACCTCTGCCATGAGCTCTTCCAGGGCATGGGTCCTGAGAGGTAAAATAATATAAATAGTGCTAGAGTCAGAAACACACTCGAATCTTATCTTGGCTACTTACTACCCTGAGTGACCTTGGATAAGTAACACTAGGATTTCTGAGTGTCAGTTTTTTTGCAAAATGAGGATAATAATAGTAGAGTGCTTATCTAATGGGTGCTGCAGTGAAAATTAAATAATCTCTGCAAAACACTTAGCATAGTGTCTGGCATAACATAGGTACTGTCAAAAATAAACACAGCCGTTGAACATCAGTCAAAGCGATAAAAACAGATTTTATTCAGCAACTATTGACAGTAGGGGAAAGAGCTGAGCTCCATTCCAATTGTGCAGAGGTGATTTGGGCATTTCAAAAGGAGAATGAGGCAGCAGGGAGGAGCTGGGGGTGGGGGGCGGCACTCAGTAGAGCCAGGGAAGTGAAAATTACAAAGCGTTGGTCAGTGTAAATACCATTAGGCCAGCCTTGTCTGCTAGCTGGCAGTTATCTAAGTTAGGATTGTATCCTCCCACAGAGACTGGGAGTCAGAGGCCCTATCCTTCCTGATGATTACATTTCAAAGGAATGGCTCTCTAAGTCCTTGAGAAGGACTTCTGAATTGTAAGTAATACATATTTACAATTCTAAGCCCTTTAAGTAAATGCTCTAAGAAAAGGAGGTCAGGGGCCTATCATCAGGTACTGGCAACAACAAATAGTAAATTTTCCTGGCAGCTTTGAGCTTTCTTAGGCAGGCATTTTAATGGGGGGTTTGGGGGAGAAGGCTGACATAGCCTTATACTGCTAGAAGCCATGCTAGAGTTTGGTCAAGTCTGTTAGTGCAGGGATTTGGAACCAAGTTGTGCTGAGAGTTCTGCAGTTCTCAGTACCCTGTGTAATAAACAACTACATAGGCCGGGTGTTGTGGCTCACCCCTGTAATCCTAGAACTTTGGGTGACCAAGGCGGGAGGATCACTTGAGGTCAGTTTGGGACCAACATAGGCAACATAGCAAGACCCTGTCTCTACAAAAAGAAAATTTTTTTTAATTAGCCAGGCATGGTGGTGCCTGTAGTCCTAGGTACCCAGGAGGCTGAAGCAAAAGAATTGCTTGAGCCCAGGAGTTTGAGGCTGCAGTGAACTATGATTGCGCCACTGCAGTCCAGCCTGGGCAGCAGAGTGAGACCCGCATCTCTTAAAAAATAAATAAGTAATTTTAAAAAAACTACATAAATTTGCAGTGATGATTATTATCCTCACATAGCTCTGAACAGGGTATAAGCATTGTAGCTGGCATAAATCTTTGTTGAATTGATATTTTTATTCAAATACAGGTGACATTGCTGTAACAAAGAAACCCAAAAATATTAGTGACTTAAATGAGATATTGCATCTCTCATGCCACAGCCTGAGCATATACATTCCAGAGCTGATACAGTGTCTCTGCAATATCTGTTACCCAGGCTCCTGATGTCTTATTGGGGGCCATAACTAGAGTGATGCCCTAGTCCGCATGGCTGAAGATGGCTTGCCACCCTACCTGCTGATTGCATTCTGACTGGTAAGACCAGGGAAAAGGAGTAGTGGGAGGTTCAAGGACAAAATCGGCAAGTTGTACACATCACTCTGCTCACATTCCACTGACCAAAAGATGCTCACGTGATCACATCCAGGTGTAAAGGAGATTAGGAAGTTTATTCTGAGCAGTGCAGGTATTATTTGAGTGTCTCAAGGAAGAAGGGGAGAATGCATACTGAGAGAGAGCCAGCAGTTTCTAAACTGCCATATTGTGCTTTTTTTTTTTTTCCTGTTTCTAAACTTTCTCTTATAAGCAGGAATTACTTTTTAGATTGAAAAAAATAGATCATAAAAAACATACAGGCCGGGCGCAGTGGCTCACACCTGTAATCCCAGCACTTTGGGAGGCCAAGGCGAGTGGATCACTTGAGGTCAGGAGTTCGAGACCAGCCTGACCAACATGGAGAAACCCCTGTCTCTACTAAAAATACGAAATTAGCCAGGCATGGTGGTGCATGTGCATAATCCCAGCTACTTGGGAGGCTGAGGCAGGAGAATCGCTTGAACCTGGGAGGTGGAGGTTGCGGTGAGCTGAGAGGGCACCATTGCACTCCAGCCTGGGCAACAAGAGCAAAATTCTGCTAAAAATATAAATAAATAAATAAATAAATAAATAAATAAATAAATAAATAAATAAAATGATCCTACAATAGAAACTATAGGCCGGGCGCGGTGGCTCAAGCCTGTAATCCCAGCACTTTGGGAGGCCGAGCAAGGTCAGGAGATCGAGACCATCCTGGCTAACACGGTGAAACCCTGTCTCTACTAAAAAATACAAAAACCTAGCCGGGCGAGGTGGCGGGCGCCTGTAGTCCCAGCTACTCGGGAGGCTGAGGCAGGAGAATGGCGTAAACCCGGGAGGCGGAGCTTGCAGTGAGCTGAGATCTGGCCACTGCACTCCAGCCCGGGCAACAGAGCGAGACTCTGTCTCAAAAAAAAAAAAAAAAAAAAAAAAAAAGAAAGAAACTATAAAAAGGGATATGGTTTCAGAAGAGTAGGAGGTGGTTAGAACCAGATTCTGACCTACAAACTCCAATGATCTGGTTAAGGAAGAAATACGAAATGCTGCTCAAAGAAGCCTGTATCCAGTGAAATTAAGATATTAAAGGGCAAGTATTTAGAAGAGAGATAAATAACAAAGGAAATTATAAGAAAGGCCACAGACATGTAAAAGGAGATCCAGGGAATCTACAGCACACAGTACACTGAGCTTTAAGGGTTTTTTTAAACTTTTTTTTTTGGAAGGATGTGCTTTTAATGCTTTTTTTTTTTTTTTTTTTTGGAGACAGAGTCTTACTCTGTCACACCCAGGCTGGAGTCTACTGGTGTAATCTCGGCTCACTGCAACCTCCACCTTCCAGCTTCAAGCGGTTCTCCTGCCTCAGCCTCCCTAGTAGCTGGGACTACAGGTGTGTGCTATGACACCCAGCTAATTTTTGTATTTTTAGTACAAAACTAAACCAAC
The DNA here is from genome assembly GCF_007565055.1 of Rhinopithecus roxellana. Lineage (NCBI taxonomy): Eukaryota > Metazoa > Chordata > Mammalia > Primates > Cercopithecidae > Rhinopithecus > Rhinopithecus roxellana. The sequence continues at coordinate 103,076,183 of NC_044557.1, forward strand.
CCCAGGTGATCCACCCGCCTCAGCCTCCCAAAGTGCTGGGATTACAGACGTGAGCCCCCGTGCCCAGTCAAGGATTATTATTAAAAAACAAAAACTAGAATGGGTGTAGTAGCTCAAGCTTGTAATCCCAGCACTTTGGGAGACTGAGGCAGAAGGATCATCTGAGCCCAGGCGATCAAGGCTGCAGTGAGGTATGAGTCAGCCACCGCATTCCAGCCTGTGTGACAGAGCGAGACCCTGTCTCAAAAGAAAAACAATTTGGCAAAACAAAACAACCAAAACCCTGACATTCCCACTTATTTTAATTTGCATTTATCTGATTTGCATTATACTATTTTCCCAAGTTAAAGCGATCATTTCAATACAAAGCAGTTTGTGCTATGGCAGCAAGGTACTATGTGAACTCAGAGGGTAGAGTCCTTATCGCTGGGGGTGGGAAGTTGGCTGGGTTGAAACACAGTATAAGACCCATCCGAATTAGATTGGGGTGGAAAGCATGTCCATACTTGTGGTATTAGACTCACTGCTGTGTACCATACCTTACATGGGAAAACTGAGAAATTGAACTATATATGTTCAGGAGAGGTCAATAGAGAAGTAAGGCTTGAAAACCACATTGTAAGAATATATCAGCAGGGCGCCGTGGCTCACACCTGTAACCCCAGCACTTTGGGAGGCAGAGGCGAGTGGATCACCTGAGATCAGGAGTTAGAGATGAGCCTGGCCAACACAGCGAAACCCCATCTCTACTAAAAATAACAAAAATTAGCCAGGCGTGGTGGCACACGCCTGTAGTCCCAGCTACTGGGGAGGCTGAGCCATAAGAATCGCTTGAACTTGGGAGGCAGAGGTTGCAGTGAGCTGAGATGGTGCCACGGCACTACAGCCTGGGTGACAGAGAGGGACTCCGTCTCAAAAAATATATATATTTTCCAGGCCGGGCGCGGTGGCTCACGTCTGTAATCCCAGCACTTTGGGAGGCCGAAGCTGGTGGATCACCTGAGGTCAGGAGATTAAGACCAGACTGACCGGCTGGGCGCGGTGGCTCAAGCCTGTAATCCCAGCACTTTGGGAGGCCGAGACGGGCGGATCACGAGGTCAGGAGATCGAGACCATCTTGGCTAACACGGTGAAACCCCGTCTCTACTAAAAAATACAGAAAAACTAGCCGGGCGAGGTGGCGGGCGCCTGTAGTCCCAGCTACTCTACTCGAGAGGGTGAGGCAGGAGAATGGCATAAACCCGGGAGGTGGAGCTTGCAGTGAGCTGAGATCCAGCCACTGCACTCCAGCCTGGGCGACAGAGCGAGACAGTCTCAAAAAAAAAAAAAAAAAGACCAGACTGACCAACATGGTGAAACCCCATCGCTACTAAAAATACAAAAAATTAGCCACGTGTGGTTGTGGGTGCCTGTAATCCCAGCTACTCGGGAGCCTGAGGCAGGAGAATTGCTTGAACCCAGGAGGCAGAAGTTGTAATGAGCCGAGATTGCGCCATTGCACTGTAGACTGGGCGACGAGGAAAACTCTGTCTCGAAAAAACAAAAAACAAAAAACAAAGAATATATCTTCCCTTCTCACTTCCTGTTCCCTTCCTCTCTCTCCTGATCCTTCAACCCCCAAATCTGAAAAGGGTATCTGCCTCACGTGGCCTTCCACCATTAGTTTTGTGGGTGTCTTTTCTAGAAAATACTGGTAAAATTCCTCTTGCAGCCTGAGGTCTCACACTAGTGTTCCTTTTTTTTTTTTTTTTTGAGACGGAGTCTCGTTCTGTTGCCCAGGCTGGACTGCAGTGAGGTGATTTCAGCCCACTGCAACCTCTGCCTCCCGGGTTCAAGTAATTCTCCTGCCTCAGCCTCCCAAGTAGCTGGAATTACAGGTGCCCGCCACCATGCCCAGCTAATTTTTTTTTTTTTTTTGTATCTTTATTAAAGATGGGGTTTCACCATGTTGGTCAAGCTGGTCTTGAACTCCTAACTTTAGGTGATCCACCTGCTTCAGTCTCCCAAATGTTGGGATTACAGGTGTGAGCCACCATGCCCAGCCACCAGTCACTGTTCTTGGTTGCAAACAACAGAAAGCATTTCTGGCTAACTTAAGCAGAAAAAAAAGTTTACTGGAAGGTTGAGGAGGGGAGAATTTGGGTGTGACTTAGAGGAGAGGAAGCACAGCCCAGGTTACACTGAGATAATGCTCCAAACATCTAAGAAACAGTTGGTTAAGATGCCACCATTTGGCATGTGCCTGTAGTCCTAACTACTTAGGAAGCTGAGGCAGGAGGATCTCTTGAGCCCAGGAGTTTGAGGTTACAGTGAGTTATGATTGCACCAGTGGGCTCCAGTGTGGGCAACAGAGAAACACTTTGTCTTTTTTTAAAAAAGAAGGAGGCCGGGTGTGGTGGCTCACACCTGTAATCCCAGCACTTTGGGAGGCCAAGGCGGGTGGATCGCCTGAGGTCAGGAGTTTGAGATCAGCCTGGCCAACATGGTGAAACCCTGTCTCTACTAAAAATACAAAAAGTAGCCAGGGGTGGTGGCATGCACCTGTAATCCCAGCTACTTGGGAGGCTGAGGCAGGAGAATCGCTTGAACCCTGGAGGCGGAGGTTTCAGTGAGCTGAGAACATGCCATTGCACTCCAGCCTGGGCGACAAGACTGAAACTCCATCTCAAAAAGAAAAGAGAAACCACCATTAATGCCATGCCTCTGTATCCTTTGATCTGCCACCAGAAATAATCTCTGTCCCCGCATCTTTGGGTCATTCCTCCCAGAGGCAATAAATGCCTCAGATAGGAGCAGCCCATTGGCTGGTCCAAGGTCACATGCCTGAGTCCTCATTGCTAGGATTCCAGGGAAATGAAGTGTATTTCCCTGTAGGATTTCCACAGAAGGAGACTGGGCCCTGCCTAAACCAAACCCACCCAAAGAGAAAAATCTTCCAGATAGAAGGGGAATCTGGGATATAGCTAAACATGGAATAGAATAGCTAATATATGGCAAATGTCAATAGTGTCTCCCCACCTCCATTCAATTAATGTATTTTCCTCTCTTGTGGGAAATCAGTAAGATTCAGTATACAATTTAAGTAAGCTCACATCTGCAATATTCCTGAAAGAAATCCCCGTTCCAAACTAATGTGTACTTTCTAATTTTGCTACCAAAGAACAGAGAGGGACCCACCTATGACCTCATCCCAAATGAGGTAGTGGAATCATGATTAGCTCTTACCTGAGCCTCTTTTCTGTGGCACGTGAAGTAAGAACACTTGAGTCTTTTTGAAGCAGTCAGGGGTTGTCAACAAGAACCTCCGTTTTTGTTTTGTTTTGTTTTTTGTTTGTTTGTTTTTTGTTTGAGATGGAGTCTCCCTCCGTTGCCCAAGCTGGAGTGCAGTGGCGCAATCTCGGCTCATGGCAACCTCTGCCTCCTGGGTTCAAGCAATTCTCCTGCCTCAGCCTCCCGAGTAGCTGAGATTATAGTCGTGTGCCACCACACCCCGCTATTTTTTGTATTTTTAGTAGAGACAGGGTTTTGCCATGTTGGCCAGGTCAGACTCTTGATCTCAAGTGATACACCTGCTTCGGCCTCCCAAAGTGCTGGGACTACAGGCGCCCACCACCACACCCGGCTAATTCTTGTATTTTTAGTAGAGATGGGGTTTTACCATGTTGGCTCAGCTGGTCTTGAACTCTGACTTCAGATGATCCACCCGCCTCAGCCTCCCAAAGTGCTGGGATTGCAGGTGTGAGCCACCACACCCGGCCTCTACTACCTTTTTTTTTTCCCCCTAAATCAAGTCACTCCTAACTAGAATAGTTAAGATTAGAAAAGATAAAATTGGTCACCAACAGAAGACAAATCCCAGACCAATTGTACTGTATACATTTCCCAGGGCTGCTATATGTAACACATTATCACAAACTTGGTAACCTTTAAAAACCAGGAATGTATTCTCTCACAGTTCAAGAGTCCAGAAGTCTGAAATCAAAGCATCAGCCAGGTTGATTCTTTCTGGAGATTTGGAGGAAGAATCTGTTTCATGCTTCTCTCCTGGCTTCTGGTGGTTGCTGGCAAACCCTGGCATTTCTTGGCTTATAAACACATCACTGCAATATCTGCCTGTCTTCACATCACTGCCTTCTCTGTGTCTGTATGCACCAATCTCTCTATCCTTTCCCTTATAAGAACACTAGTCATTGGATTTAGGGTTCACCATAAACCAGAATAATCTCATGTTGAGATTTTAATTACATCTGCAAAGATCCTATTTCCAAATCAGATCACATTCACAAGGTGAGGTTTATATCCTTTATGAGGGTACAGTTCAACTCTCTAATCCAACCAAAAGCTGAAGCCAGTGTGGTAATTTTATCTTTTACTTTTTATTTTTGAGACAGGGTCTCACTCTGTCACCCAGGCTAAAGTGCAGTGGCGAGATCTTGGCTCACTGCAGCCTCCACCTCCCAGGCTCAAGTGATCCTCCTGACTCAGTCTCCCAAGCAGCCGAGAGTACTGGCGTGCACCACCACACTCAGCTAATTTTTGTATTTTTAGTAGAGATGGGGCTTCGCCATGTTGCCCAGGCTGGTCTTGAACATCTGGCCTCAAAGGATCCTCCTACCTTGGCCTCCCAAAATGTTGGGGCGGCTAAAGCCACCACACCTGGCCCCAGTGTGGTAATTCCTTAATGTTTAATATTATACAGAGAGAATAAAGGAATAGAAAAAAGCTTTTGGCTGACCATCTGTTAGTGTTCTGGAATTTTGATTTGTTTGCTTAGTTGTGTTTTTGTTTTTGTTTTTGTTTTTGTTTTTGTTTTGAGACAGAATCTCGCTCTGTCCCCCAGGCTGGAGTGCAGTGGTGCTATCTTCTCAGCTCACTGCAACCTCTGCCTCCCAGTTTCAAGCAATTCTCTTGCTTCAGGCTCCCAGGTAGCTGGGATTATAGGCGTGTGCCACCACACCCAACTAATTTTTGTATTTTTAGTAGAGACAGTTTCACTATGTTGACCAGGCTGGTCTCGAACTCCTGGCGGCAAGTGATTCACCCACCTCGGCCTTCCAAAGTGCTGGGATTACAGGCATGAGCCACTGAGCCCCGCCTGCCTTCATGTTTGACAACTCCAAGAATAATCAACATTCTCACTTGTAACAGCAAAAGTTAGTTTTATCTGTGTTTCTGCTTAATATAAAAGGAATTATACATTTTAAAAATCAGGCTCCTTTTGCTTAATATTCTGTTTGCAAGATTTATTCATATTATTGCATCTAGTTGTTGTACATAGTTTTTGACCTAGCCATTGCACTTCTAGAAATGTATTCTACAGATACAATGTAGAAGTGATATTTGAACCTATTTATTCATAGCAGTTATGCAATAGCAAGAGAACAGAAACAAATGTTCAGCAAGAAAGGTCTACTTGAATAAAATACAGTGTGTCCACAAAGTGGGCTGTGATGTTGCTGAACAAAGGGAGGAAGTTCTTTATGTACTCACAGGGAAAGATCGCTAAGACTTAGATAAAGAAGCACAGTACAGAACAGAGTGTACAGTATGCTACATTTGTGTCAACAAGGTGGAAATGAATACCCATGCAAACACATGCTCATACTTACTTGTATAGTATAAATCAGAGGTTAGAAAACTAGCCGGATGTGGTGGTTCATGTCTGTAATCCCACACTTTGGGAGGCCGAGGCGGGCAGATCATCTGAGCTCAGGAGTTGGAGACTAGTTTGGCCAATATGGTGAAACCCCGTCTCTACTAAAAAGACAAAGAAAAAAAAAAAAATAAGCCAGGCATGATGATGCTTGCCTGTAATCCCAGCTACTCAGGAGGCTGAGGCAGAAGAATCACTTGAGCCTGGGAGGCGGAGGTTGCAGTGAGCTGAGGTCGTACCATTGTACTCCAGCCTGGGCAACAAGAGAGAAACTGTGTTTCAAAAAAAAAAAAAAAAAAAAAGGAAAGAAAGAAAAAGAAAACTATGACCTCTTCGGGCCAAATACAGCCTGAGACCTGTTTTTGTAAATAAAGTGTTATTGAAACACAATCATGCCCATTTGTGTCTATATTGTATGTGGCCACTTTTTCACTACTGTGGGATTGAGTAATTGCTACAAATATCATACATCCACTAAACCTAGAATATTTACTCTCTGGCTATTCACAGAAAAAGTTTGCCAGCCCCTAGAGTAGTGGGTTAAATAGTGGCTCCAAAAAGATATATTCAAGTCCTAACCCCCCTCTTATCTGTCAATGTGATCTGATTTGGAAACCAGGGTCTTTGCAGATATAACTAAGATCTGAAAATGAGATCATCCTGGATTTAGGGTGTGATCTAAATAGTTCAATGACTGATGTCCTTAGAAGAGAAAGGGGGGACTGGGTGCGGTGGCTCACGCCTGTAATTCAGCACTTTGGGAGGCCAAGGCAGGAGTTTGAGACCAGCCTGGCCAAGATGGTGAAACCCTGTCCTACTAAAAATACAAAAATTAGCTGGGCGTGGTGGCAGGTGCCTATAATCCCAGCTACTCTGGAGGCTGAGGCAGGAGAACCGCTTGAACCCAGGAAGCAGAGGTTGCAGTGAGCTGAGATCGCGCCACTGCACCCCAGCCTGGGCGACAGAGTGAGACTCCATCTCAAAAAAAAAAAAAAAAAAAAAGTGGGGAGAGATTTGAGTACAAGCACAAAAAGACAGGAGAGAAGGACATATGACGGTGAAAGCAGAGTGTGGACTTACACTCCTACAAGCCAAGAAACTCCAAAGGCTGTCAACAGATACCAGCAGCTGGGAGACAGGCATGGAATAGATTCTCACTCAGAGCCCCCAGAAGGAAGCAACATGGCCAACACCTTGATTTTGGATTTCTTGCCTCCTGAACCATCAGAGAACAAATTTCTGTTGTTTTAAGCCACCAAGTTTTTGGTAAGTTGTTGCAGCAGCCTCAGGAAATGAACATGCCTGGTATAGATGATCTCTGGAAGGATACCCAAGAAATGAACAACTTTGGTTGTTGATGGGAAGGGTGACAAGATGGCTAGCAAACGGGCGTATGAAGGAGACTTTTAATCCATATGCTCCTTTGTAACTTAAAACACAAGCATATGAATATACTACATCTTGAAAAATAAATACAATGTAAGTAGAAAAGTTAATAACTCCTAATTGGTCTAGCCTAGGGAAGAGAGTTACCTCTGATTGTAGCAGGTGTCTAAAATAATCACTGTAAAGCATGTTGCCTTTTTAGTCTGCTCAGCCCTGACCAGCTAAAATAGCCTCCTGCTGGTGTGGCTTCCTGTGGATGGCCTCACAAGGTCACTTTATGTCAACAGCACACCTAGACAAAGTCCTTCTGCTGAAGGCAGACAGGATCTTCTGTAGGCTGTGATCTGAAATAGATCCCCCCATCTGTGTCCGTTTCGCTTCTGCTCACTGCTACTAGTCCAGGCCACCATCTTCTCTCACCGGGACAGTGCAGTAACCTCCTAGTTTTTCATTCTACATCTGTTCTTGCTGCTTCCAATCACTCTCACCAAAGAGCGAATCATGTGACTTCTTGCCTTTGCTGTCCTTTCACAGTTGCTCTTTGCAAATGGATCAAAACCACATTCCCATCCTGGCGTGGTGGCGCTTGCCTGTAGTCCCAGCTACTCAGGAGGCTGAGGTGGGAGGATCGGTTGAATCCAGGAGTTCGAGGTTGTAGCAAGCTGTGATTGCGCCTGTGAATAGCCACTGCACTGCAGCCTGGGCAATGCAGGGAGACCCTGTCTCTAAAATAAATCAGTGAATGTTTAAAAAAAAAAAAAAAAGAAAACCCTCCTGGCTGGGCGCAGTGGCTCACGCCTGTAATCCCACCACTTTGGGAGGCCTAAGTGGGCAGATCACCTGAGCTCAGGAGTTCGAGACCAGCCTGGGCAACATGGCAAAACCCCGTCTCCACGAAAAATACAAAAAATTAGCTGGGAGCAGAGGTGTGCCCCTGTAGTCCCAGCTACTCCCAGCTACTTGGAGGCTGAGGTGGGAGAATCTCTAGAGCCTGGGAGGTGGAGGTTGCAGTCATCCAAAATCCTACCACTGCACTCCAGCCTCGGGGACAGAGTGAGACCCTTTCTCAAAACAACAACAAAACCCCTCTCTATTGTGCTCTTGAAGCACGCCATCTGGCCTATGCATACCCTTGTATTGCTACTTCTCTAGCAATCAACTCTTTCCTCACCATATTCCAGAACAGCACGACACAAATCACTCTGTGGATAAGAATCACCAGGAGACTTCCTAAAAGCAAGTTTCCAGGCCTTATCTCAGACCCATGAAATCAGGCTCTTTAGAGAAGGCACCTGAAGCTGTGTGTCGTATGTTGATTTTTATTATTGTTGTTATTATTATTGGCATTGAGACCTGCTTGATTTATTCTGATTATTTAATACACAATGATGCAACTGTGATCCCAAAGTGTGCAAAGTTAAAGCCTTCAACTGCAGCTGAGGAGAGGGCAGGAATGGTACACCTGGGGACGGTGGTGAGTCAGGAATGAGGTAGGCGGCTATGACCAGGGCAGCCTTCTCCCCAGGGCCAGAGACAGGGAAGTGACCTGAGGAGCAGGACCCAAGGGTAGCACAGGGTCGAGGAAGGGAACAGAGACCTCCCCTTGGCCTAGGTCAGGAGCTCAGAAGTGCCACATGGCTGAGGGAGCAGCAGGCCAGAGGCAGGGCCAGGAGAGCACCATTTTCTGGGGAACTGGAGGCAGGGAGGTGCCCTACAGGAGAAGCCAGTAGGGGCTGCCTGCCCCTGGGGTGGAGACCAGGCTGGAGCAAGACCTGAAGCAGGCACAGGGCCTGAGAGCCCGCCTGGCTGGGCTCTGGGGGGCTCCCAGGGCAGCCTGGCCCAGGAAACAGTCCTGACTCTGCAGGGGATGCCCAGTGAGGGGCCACAGACCCCTCAGAACTTCCCCCACTCTCTCCCTGAAAAAGAGCTGGGGAACCCATAGTGCAAATCTGTGGACCACTCAATGATGGAGGGAGGCTGTGCCTGAAGGTGGACACTGGGGGTTGCCCCCTCCACCACCTCGGCCTCCACCGCTGTCCTCAGTACAGCCGCTTCTCCTAAGAGTGCAGGCCATGGACGCCACCCTTGATCAGGGCCAACATGGTCCGCTTCTCAAACTTGAGCTCTCCTGAGTACATCATGGACTGAAGGACAGACAGGTTGCGGGCCCTGATATCATGGCAGCCATGCTGGATAACTGCTATGAGGTAGGGCACGAACTTCTGAATGGACCCTTTGTCCTGGTGGAGCCCAAGACACCCTGTGTGATGTTCACCTTATCCCCCTCGCTGAAGTATCGTTTCTGGCTGCTGCTGCTCTTCTCCATGGCATCAGGGAGCCTGTGCCCCAGTATTTCTTGAGCCGCACCCCATCTGAGAAGAAGTACTCACGGGGGGCCTCCAAGGTGGCAGCCAGCAGTTAGCCCATCATCACTGTGGAGGCACCAAGGACCAGCGCCTTGACGTGCCCCATGGTCAGGATGCCACCATTGGCTATGATGAACACACCAAAGCGCTGGGCTCAGCCACCTTGTACACAACAGTACCCTGGGGCCAACCTCAGGCCATCACTTCTGGGTGATGCAGAGGGAGTCATGGCCCATGCCCACGCGCAGCCTGTCCACAACAGCGTCAGTCAGGTTCTTGGCCTGGGCTGCTATCACCACGTTCCCCCCAATCACCTGGAGATAGGGGTACTTCTGTTTGATGTAATGCACCATGGCAATCTGATACAATGAGTTCCCTTGGGACGAGTCCAAGACTATGATGTTGATGCCCACCTGGGTGAGCAGGTCCAGGCAGTATTTGTCATCCTCACAGGTGCCCACAGCTGCCCCGCACAGCAGCTGCCAATGGGAATCCTGGGAGGCCACAGGGTAGTCTCGGTTCTTCTTCAGGTCAGTGCAGGCAATGATGGCCACCAGCTCATTGTGATCATTGACAATAGGCAGCCTCCTTTTCTTGCTATGCTGCAGGATCTCATTTGCCTCTTTCAATGTCACTCTTGCTGGAGCCACCACCAGCTTGATCCTTGGCATCATCACCTCACTGAGGAGGGTGGTGTGGTCCTTCTCAGCAAGAAAGTCAGTGTCTCGGGAGGTGACAATGCCCACCAGCTTGCTGCCCATGGTGCCTGTCTCAGTGATGGGGATGCCAGAGAAGCCATGCCGCATCTTGGCCTCCAGCACATCACCCACAGTGTGCGAGGGTCTCAGCACCACGGGGTCCGTGATGAAGCCCTGTTCAAACTTGACCTTCTGCACCTCGTTGGCCTGGAACTCTGGGGTGCAGTTGTGGTGAATGAGACCAATACCTCCCATCAGAGCCATTGCGATGGCCATGTCAGCCTCTGTCACAGTGTCCATGGGGGAAGAGGTCAGCGGTGTCTTCAGCGTGATCTTCCGGGTGAGGGCTGAGGTCAGGTCTGCCTCGTCAGCTGGGAAGTCTGAATCCTGGGAGAATCAGGAACTCCTAGGTGAGGCCATGGGCGCTGGTGAGGAGCTGCTGCGCGGTGAGCCCGTCCTTGGTGACATAGCTGGTGCCTCCGCTCATCAGGTAGTCCGCCATGCTGCCGGAGACCCCGTGACCCAACATAAGGCCGCCAGCCCACTGGCGCGGGCCAGGGGTGGACTATTTTTATTTTTTGAGACTGGGTCTCACTATGTTCCCCCGACTGGTTTGGAACTGCTGGGCTCAAGCGATCCTCCCACTTCAGCCTCCCAAGTAGCTGGTACTACAGGCCTGCACCACCACACCTGGCTTTGTGTAGTGTGTTTAATAAGCTCCCTGGGGAATTCTATCTTTGAAGTTCTGGAAGCATATTCAACTATTTTGGACTTCCTACCTCAGGGCCTTTGCACTTGTTCTTCCCACTCCCTGGAAAACTCTGCCAATTTTTTGAAGGGCTGATTCCTTCTCATGTTTTATGTGTCATCTAAAATGTCACCTCCTCAGACTGACCTTTCTTTTTTATTTATGTATTTTTGAGGCAGAGTCCCACTCTGTCGCAAAGGCTGGAGTGCAGTGCCATGATCTTGGCTCACTGCAACCTCTGCCTCACTGGTTCAAGCAGTTCTCCTGCCTCAGCTTCCCTAGTAACTGGGATTACAAGCGTGTGCCACCAAGCCTGGCTAATTTTTGTATTTGTAGTAGAGACAAGGTTTTGCCATGTTGGCCAGGCTAGTCTCGAACTCGTGACCTCAAGCAATCTGCCTGCCTCGCTCTCCCAAAGTGCTGGGATTACAGGTGTGACACATGCCTGACCTCAGACCCTTCCTTCCTTCTTTCCTTCCTTCCTTCCTTCCTTCCTTCCTTCCTTCCTTCCTTCCTTCCTTCCTTCCTTCCTTCCCTCCCTCCCTCCCTCCCTCCTTCCCTCCCGCCCTCCCTCCCTCCTTCCTTCCCTCCCGCCCTCCCTCCCTCCCTCCTTCCTTCCCTCCCGCCCTCCCTCCCTCCCTCCTTCCTTCCCTCACTCCCTCCCTCCCTCCCTCCTTCCCTCCCGCCCTCCCTCCCTCCTTCCTTCCCTCCCGCCCTCCCTCCCTCCCTCCTTCCCTCCCGCCCTCCCTCCCTCCCTCCTTCCTTCCCTCCCTCCCTCCCTCCCTCCTTCCTTCCCTCACTCCCTCCCTCCCTCCTTCCCTCACTCCCTCCCTCCCTCCCTCCTTCCCTCCCTCCCTCCCTCCCTCCCTCCCTCCTTCCCTCACTCCCTCCCTCCCTGCTTCCTTCCTTCTTTTTGAGATGGAGTTTCGTTCTTGTCGCCCAAACTGGAGTGCAGTGACGTGATCTCAGCTCACCACAACCTCTGCCTCCCAGGTTCAAGAGATTCTTATGTCTCAGCCTCCTGAGCAGCTGAGATTACAGGCGCCCGCCACCACACCTGGCTAATTTTGTATTTTTGGTAGAGACGGGGTTTCTCCAGGTTGGCCAGGCTGGTCTAGAAATCCCAATCTCAGGTGATACCGCCTCGGCTTCCCAAAGTGCTGGGATTACAGGCGTGAGCCACCCTGCCTGGCCTCAGATTGACCTTTCAAGTCCACTATATGTTTCTCTCCTCTTCCTTCAACCACTCTCTGTCACATGACCCTGTTTCATTTTCTTTGTACCACTTGCTATAATGAAGTTACCTTGTTTATTTACTTGTTTATTCACTGAGTACCTCTTAGAATGTAAGCTCCATGAACCTAGGGTTTCTGTTTGTGTTGTTCACTGCTTTACTCCTTGCACCTCTAACTATGCTTAGAATAAGATGGGGGCTCAATTAGAATTTCCTGAATAAACAAATCAAATGAGATGGTACATACAGTATATAGTCCTGTGTTTTTTGTTGTTGTTGTTGTTGCTGTTGTTGTTTTAACAGAGTCTCGCTCTGTCGCCAGGCTGGAGTGCGGTGGCGCCATCTCGGCTCACTGCAACCTCCGCCTCCCAGGTTCAAGCAATCCTCCTTCCTGCCTCAGCCTCCCGAGTAACTGGGGCTACAGGTGTGTGCCACCACGCCCAGCTAATTTTTTGTATTTTTAGTAGAGACGGGGTTTCACCCTGTTGACCAAGATGGTCTCAATCTCTTGACCTTGTGATCTCCCTGCCTCGGCCTCCCAAGGTGCTGGGATTACAGGCGTGAGCCACCATGCCCAGCCGTATATAGTATTTTAAAACAAGTAATAGTAAACTCTGCTACTTTTTAATTTTTTAAACTGTGCTACTTTAAATATTTTTCCTTCCTTTTTCACTTATGTTGGTTAAACAATTATTTTAAAGTTTTTTCTATTGTAAAAGTGAAACATATTCATGCAAGAAAAATCAGAAAAATTTTGTTTGGGCATAGTGGCTCACACCTGTAATCCCAGGCTTTCGGAGGCCATGGTGGGAGGATTGCTTGAGACCAGGAGTTTGAGACCAGCCTGGGCAACAGAGTGAGACCCTGTCTCTAAAAACAAATTAGCCAGGTGTGATGGCACACACCTGTGGTCCCAGCTACTAGGGAGGCTGAGGTGGCAGGATTGCTTGAGCCCTGGAGGTCAAGGCTGCAGTGAACCGTGGCTGCGCCACTGCACTCCAGCTTGAGTGACAGAACAATAATCTGTCTTCCTGGGGACAGAGGCTCGCGCCTGTAATCCTAGCACTTTGGGAGGCCAAGACAGGTGGATCACCTGAGGTCAGTAGTTCAAGACCAGCCTGGCCAACATGGCAAGATCCTGTCTCTACTAAAACTACAAAAATTGGCTGGGCATGGTGGTGCATGCCTGTAATACCAGCTACTTTGGAGGCTGAGGCAGGAGAATCACTTGAACCCAGGAGGCAGAGGTTGCAGCGAACTGAGGTCATGCCACTGCACTCCAGCCTGGGCAACAGAGCACGACTCTGTCTGAAAAAAAAAAAGAAAAAAGAAAAAAGAACAAGAACCTGTCTCAAAAAAAAGCAGGACTCCCAGTTAAATGCGAAGTTCAGATAAACAACGAATACTTTTTATATGTCCCCAGACATTGCATTCTTCATTAAGCAGCCACACAGATTATTTTTAAAGTTGGAATAAGTCAAACCTCTGTTCAAAACCCTGAGATGTCTTTTCATCTCAGGGTTTTGAATGGGAATTTGGGGGCTATAATAAAGGCCCTCAAAAGTTTCAAACTAAGACCCAGAGTCCCGTAGGCTCTGCTCCCAGTGGCTCTGTTCTCAATGGCCTTGCCGCTCTCCCCTTCCTGCTTCCCGCTTCTCTCTTCTCCCAGAACCATCTAACCTTTAGGCCTTTGTCAGACTTCTCAGCTAGACCTTCCCTAATCACCCTATTTTAAATTGCACTCTTCCCTCCCCCTTCTCTACTTGATATTTCTCTGTAATGCTTGCCACTTTAAAACTTTTACATTTAGTTTATTGTCTTTCTCCTTCCACTAGAGTTTAAGTTCCATTAGGTCATTTTTGTTCTTTTTATTCACTGCTGCATCCCCACTGCTTAGAATAATGCCTGGTGCATAATAGAGTCTCAATATGTATTTAACAAATATTAAATTAATGAACTGCAGTTATCCAAATTAATAAACAGCTTTCATGTATTTCACTAGGATCCCTCGGACATTCTGATCATTCAGCGCGTTATCTATTTCAAAGTAGTCAAGTAACTGCCATCTTAGAGGAGCCATCTAATGTATTCTATGATAATAGCAAACGCTTATTGAGCACTTATGATGTGCAAGCATGGCTCCAAGGTATAACAATAGTATTCTAGGGCCTTAGGTATTATAAATGGAGTTACTTTCCGAGTATTTATACATTCCGAAATACATCTAAAAAGTATTTGTTGTATATCAGAACTTCACATTTAACTGGGAGTCCTGCTCTCTTTTATGAGGCAGTTTCTTGGTGTGTTTTTTTTTTTTTTTTGAGACAGAGTCTTGCTCTGTTGCCCAGGCTGGAGTGCAGTGGCACGATCTCGGCTGGCTGCAACTTGTGCCTCCTGGCTTCAAGGAATTCTCCTGCCTCAGCCTGTGAGGAAATTAGAACCTGGAGAGGTGAATAATTTGTTCGAGATCTTCTACGTGGGATGTTCAATGGCAAAGATGAGTGCAGAACCCGTGTCCTTAACTAAGCGATGGCACTCTGCTGACTTGCTTTTAGCTCCTTGTGTTTTCTTTCTTTTGGGTAGTTAACTTGTTTTCGTTAAGCCCTCAATTAAAAAAAAAAAAAAACTTTTTTTTTTTTTTTTTTTTTTTTTTTGTGACGGAGTCTCACTCTGTCCACCAGGCTGGAGTGCAGTGGCGCGATCTCGGCCCAGTGCAAGCTCCGCCTCCTGGGTTCACGCCGTTCTCCTGCCTCAGCCTCCCTAGTAGCTGGGACTACAGGCGCCCGCCACCGCGCCAGGCTAATTTTTTGTATTTTTAGTCGAGACGGGGTTTCACCGTGGTCTCGATCTCCTGACCTTGTGATCCGCCCGCCTCGGCCTCCCAAAGTGCTGGGATTACAGGCGTGAGCCACCGCGCCCGGCCAAAAGAAAAAAAAACTCTTAAGTCTCAAAGTCAAAACCTGTCAAAGGCCAAGTGCTTTATTTACCTCCTTTCAAGGAGTGGGCATTTTGCATTTGAATCCTAGATGGCGGGAAGCAGCAAGCAGGTGTCAACAGGGGTGGGGAGGAGACGCCGGGCCCCGCCAGCCAATCAGAGCGCGCGGAGGCCTCCCTTCCTCCGCCGCCGTCCCCGCGCCAAAATTCCAAACGGGCTGCGCACCGCTCCCGCCGTCTCCTTCCGCCGGGCTCAGCGAGCCGGAACTATGTGAAGAAAAAGAAGTCAGCGTTGTCCGCCGACTGTCTGGTCAGGTCCTCTATACTGTCGGCCTGTGTTCCTCTCCACGTTGGCCTGGCCTCCTTCGCTCTACAAATGGGAGGAGAGTTTCGAGCCTGCTGTTCTATGGTGGCGGCGTGGGCGGGACAGGCGGCGGAGGGATCCTGGGCGCGCGCGCTGCGGTCGCTGGCGCGGAGCTTGTGGCGCCAGAATTCGGAGCGCGGAAGAGCCAGAGCTGCGGCCGCCTGGAGCTGGAGCCCTCTGCAGTTGCGCCCGCCGAGGCCTTTAGGGAGAGAAGATGGTGGTTCTCCGCAGCAGCTTGGAGCTGCACAACCACTCCGCCGCCTCGGCCACGGACTCCTTGGACCTGTCCAATGAGTTCCTCAGTCTGGAGCAGATCGGCCGGAGGCGGCTCCGCTCGGCTGGCGCGGCGCAGAAGCAGCCCGTGGCGACCACAGCCAAAGCGGGCGTGAGTACCGGCCTGAGGCAGGCTCCCTGGGCGGTTCCCGTGGGGACTGCCCGCAGCCCGGCGCCCGGAGGGGCCTGGGGGTGGGCGGCGCCGGTCGAGGTGACAGTTGTCAGGGGAGAAGTGTGATCGAGGACGAGTAAAATGGAAGCCCTGGGGATCGGAGGTGCGGGTCGGGTCGCCGAGCTGAGGCTGGCCGGGAGAGGACTAAGCATTTGGTCACCACCTACTTTTACGCAAGAGGAAATCGAAGCCTGCCACAGCGGAGTGCAGTCTGGGGCCAAGCGGCAGCTGTTCGGCCGCCCCCAAGATCCCCCTCCCTGGCCGATCGATCGCCCAGGCTCTTGCCCTAGGTTTGCATCAACCTGGAGGCAACACGCATCCTCTGACTGCTTTCTGTCTGCGCCATAAACGTTGGGGGGTGGGAGGGAGCACAGGGACGGACAGGTTGTAATTCAGGTTCTCTGACCTCCATTAACGATCCAGAGGGGTTCCGTAATAAGAGCGCAGTGAATAATACCAGGTTGCATAATGTGGAGGGATGAGGACCAACATTTCCTGTACCCCCCCCTTCCAAGCCTCATCATAACCCTTTGAGAATGCATAGTTGTGATATCTCTTTGACAGATGAAGAAACGGACTCAAAAAGGTAAACAGTAAGGGGTAGATCTAAAATTGGAACTCAGATTGCCTGCCTCCCAAATCGTTCCCTTTCTCTTCCGTCATGCTGCAGTTACAAACAGTGTCTATAGGGGAAGTTTGGAAGGGAGGAGGGTCCTCCTGAAAGAAGTGCTGCTTCTAGGTCTGAAGTATGGTGAAGGTTTTTGCAGGCCAGAGTTAAAGCTGAGCAGAGTTACTCTCCTCCCATCCACCTCCCCACCCCAGCTGCTGAAAGAGGCCTAGGTGGAAGGGTTTCAGCATTCACAGAAGGTTGAAGAAGTCGAGGAAGCTCGCTCGTAAATTTAAAGCAGCAAGTAATATAGCTGGATTCGAGGTGTTGAAGTGAGTGAGGGTAGGCATGGAGTAGGAAAAATAGGACCTGAGAGAGGGTTGGGAACTTGGGAGTGAGAATGAGAGGCTCAGGGGAAGTGACAATGTAATCCTTTTCAGTTCAGCAGACGATTTCAGGGTCTTGTATTAAGTCTCCTATTAAGATCTTGTGTTTAGATAACTATATAAAATTAGTTGCCGGTATCTTTTCTGGGCATCCCATTCTGGTTGCTACTCTGCTGAGGGGAGTGGGTTAAAAACTATAGTCCCTTCAATCTCTGAAATTGTGATTCTGAATTGAAAAGACAAGTAATTTCCTGACTCAGGATTTGTTTCTCGATCATGTGCCAGGAATTGGCAGAGACCTGGAGAGGCCAAACACTTCTGCACTGAAATTGGTTACTGGACTTATTAACCTGTGTTCAGAAAAGCTATTTTAATACTGATTGATTATTTATGTCCGGGATAACACTAGATCCTATGAACATAATGATACATACTGATGTATTGAACACTGGTTAAATACATAGACTTTTTTTTTTTTTTTCTTGGAGATAGGGTCTCGCTCTCTCATCCAGGCTGGAGTTCACTAGTGCGATCTCAGCTCACTGCAACCTCTACCCTCCTGGGTTCAAGCAGTTCTCCTGCCTCAGCCTCCCAAGTAGCTGGGATTACAGACTTACTCCTCCACGCCGGGCTAATTTTTATATTTTTAGTAGAGATAGGGTTTCTCTATGTTGGCCAGGCTGGTCTCGAACTCCTGACCTCAGGTAATCCACTCGCCTCAGCCTCCCCAAATGCTGGGATTACAGATGTGAGCCACCCTGCCTGGCCAGATATACAGCTTCTTAAGAAAACTGTTGGCCAGGCGCGGTGGCTCATGCCTGTAGTCCCAGCACTTTTGGACGCTGAGGTGGGCAGATCGCGAGGTCAGGAGGTTGAGACCATACTGGCTAACACGGTGAAACCCAGTGTTTACTAAAAATACAAAAATTAGCCGGGCGTGGTGGCGGGCCCCTGTAGCCCCAGCTACTCAGGAGGCTGAGGCAGGAGAATGGGGTGAACCCAGGAGGACGAGGTTGCAGTGAGCCGAGATTGCGCCACTGCACTCCAGCCTGGGGGACAGAGCGAGACTCCATCTCAAAAAAAAAAGAAAAAGAAAACTGTTAATTATGAATTTCAGTTTCTGCTTCTCAGGTTTACCGATAATCAGCAGGTTTCTACACTTGTTAATTGGGGCGATACCCACCACATTGGTAGTGAGGATTAAATGTGATCATGCATGTAAGGAGATTGAACAGTTAGCATATAGTTAGGACTCAGTCGTTGTCAGTTATTAAGACCATCGTCAGTTTTAGTTAATGGCCACTCCCGTTTTTTTCAGTTCCTCGGGAAAAAAACTTTAGGTCATTGTTGACTCCTCACATCCAGTGCATTAGCAAATTCTGTTGGCTCTACTTTCAAAATATATTCCAAGTCTGACCACTTTATATGTCCTCCAGTGTTGCCATGCTGGTTCAAGCCATAATCTCTTTCCTGGATTATTTACTTATTTATTATTATTATTTTGAGACAGAATCTTGCTCTGTCACCCAGGCTGGAGTGCAGTGGCATGATCTCAGCTTGCGGCAATTTCCGCCTCCCGGGTTCAAGTGATTCTCCTGCCTTAGCCTCCCAAGTAGCTGGGATTACAGCGCACACCACCACGCCCAGCTAATTTTTGTGTTTTTAGTAGAGATGGTGTTTCACCATGTTGGCCAGTCTGGTCTCAAACTTCCGGTCTTAGGTGATCAGCCCACCTCAACCTCCTGAAAGTGCTGGGATTACAGGTGTGAGCCACCACACCTGGCTGTCTTTCCTGGATTATTGTAATTTTTGATTGGCCTCCTTCCTGTTTTCTACTGTTTGATGTATATATTATGCCCCCGCCTTCCCTCAACAATCAGTTCTCTTTATGTATTTATTTGTTTTTGAGACAGAGTCTTGCTGTGTCACCCAGGTTAGAGTGCAGTGGCACCATCACGGCTCACTGCAGCCTCAACCTCCCAGGATCAAGTGATCCTCCCACCTCAGCCTCCTAAGTAGCTGGAACTACAGGTGCACGCCACCACACCCAGCTCATTTTTAAGTTTTTTTGTAGCGATGGAGTCTCACTGTATTGCTCAGGCTGGTCTTGAACTCCCGGGCTCAAGCAATCCTCCAGTTTCAGCTTCCCAAATTGCTGGGATTAAAGATATGAACCACCATGCCCCACCAATAGTCAGTTCGTAATGCAGTGAATCTTTTTTATTTTTTATTTTTTTTGAGACAGAGTCTCACTGTGTCTCCCAGGCTGGACTGCAGTGGCGCGATCTCGGCTCCCGAGGTGGAGGTAAGCTCCACCTCCCGGATTCACGCCATTCTCCTGCTTCGGCCTCCCGAGTAGCTGGGACTACAGGGGCCCGCCAACACACCTGGCTAATTTTTTGTATTTTTAGTAGAGACGGGGTTTCACCATGTTGGCCAAGGTAGTCTCAATCTCCTGACCTAATGATCCGCCCACCTTGGCCTCCCAAAGTGCTGGGATTACAGGCGTGAGCCACTGCGCCCAGCAAATGCAGTGAATCTTTTAAATTAAAAGTCAAAACAGTTGATCACTCAAAACCCTCTTGAGACTCCCTATTTAAGTGAAAGTCTATAAGTTTGGGAGCAGCCCTAAGCATCCCTGCCTCCTTTATAATGACATCTTTTTCTACCCCTTTACAAAACCCACTCTTTTGCAGCCACACAGGCATAGCTACTCCTTTAATACCAGGGCCTTTCCATTTGGTATACCTCTCCTGGAAGTACTCTTCCCTTGGATATCTGCATGACCAATTCTTTTAACCTTTTTTTTTTTAACATTATTTTAAACCAAAAAACAAAACCTCAGGAGTTACAGTATTTTAATGTGGTCCAGAAATTGTACAAATAAATAACTCAGTCCTTATAACCTTACGTGGTAGATAAGATTTTTTTTTATATGAGAAAACCGACGCACAGAGACTTAAATAACTTGCCCAAATTCACCTTATAGTAAGCTGTGTGACTGTGATTCAAATTTAGGAGTCTGTCTACCTCAAGTCTTTGCTAAAATTTCACCTTTGCAATGATGCTTACCGTAAGCACCATATTTAAAATTACAAACCACTCACCTGACATGCGTCTTTATTCTGCTTTATATTCTCCTAGCACTTATCACCTTTCAACATAATCTATACTTTTGTATTTTTAAGTATTTTTCTTCCGGAATCAGAATGTAACTGCACAGGGACTTGGATTTTGACTTTTTGTTTGGCAATGTTAACCCAGCACCTAGAACAGAACCTAGCAGGAAGTAAGTGTATATTAAATATTTGTTGTTGATTGTTCTTACTCTAAAGAGACGGAAGTTTAGCAGAGGAGACCTAACAGCAATATACAGAGACTTTTTGCCATAAATCCCATATTTGTTGTATATGGTGGTTGAGCAATTAGAATGCACTCTGCTGGATGTTGTAGGGTAGAAAGGATTCCCTCCAACCCCCACCACAGTTCCCAGGAGGCATTATACCTTTTTGAGACAAAGTACTCCTTCCTTTTATACATCAAGGTGTCTGTGTACACCAAATTATAATCTCAGTGTTACTTAGCATGGGATTGGATTAAAATAAATCAGTGGTCTTTAGGGGTAATACATTCATACTGACAAGCCCATCAGTACCAAAAATGAAACATGTCTCTGTAATTGGAATATTTTCTGATTTGGGGACTTTACATTCAATACATTTGGTTGGATTTCACCTTGCTGTTTTACATCAACCATGCATTTCAGAGACTTCATTCCCTGATCACCCTGATTATATTTGGATATTTCTTAGTTTCCTCAGCCATATATTTATTGATAGAGCATTTCTTTTTTTTTTTTTTTTTTTTTTTTTTTTTTTTGAGACAGAGTCTCGCTCTGTCGCCCAGACTGGAGTGCAGTGGCGCAATCTCGGCTCACTGCAAGCTCCGCCTCCCGGGTTCACGCCATTCTCTTGCCTCAGCCTCCCAAGTAGCTGGGACTACAGGCGCCCGCCACCTCGCCTGGCCAGTTTTTTGTATTTTTAGTAGAGACGGGGGTTTCACCATGTTAGCCAGGATGGTCTCGATCTCCTGACCTCGTGATCCGCCCGTCTCGGCCTCCCAAAGTGCTGGGATTACAGGCTTGAGCCACCGCGCCCGGCGATAGAGCATTTCTTAGACTAGGTTACTTTTATGGGTGGTTACATTTATTCATATTAATTCATTAACTTGAATTTTTCCTAATCTCAGGCTGACTTTTCTTTTCAAAACTTCTCCTTTCATTACCTCTGATCAGGCTGACATTATTTTCAAGTTCTGAAGTTACCTATAGTCACCTATTTATTAACTACATTCTGTTTTTACATTTTGAGTATAATCTCATTCAGCTGGGCTTATGGATTTGTGTTTTGTTTTTTCCTGACTTGTATAGGTTCCCTGACTATTGTGGTGGTGGTGTTCTAAGTTTGTTTTTTGTTGTTTTTTTTTAAACTTTTATTTTCATCCTACCAGCTTTATGACTTTGGATATCTTTTCTGTAGTTTCTTTTTCTTCCAGAATCAGATTAGCCATTGTCTATTTCTGTACTTTCTTTGTTTTCTAAGGTCTAAGGTTTTTTGGTTTCTGTAAATTTAGGGTTGTTTCTCATGTTGAAGAGTCACTTAAGGATAGATAGTAGGGTGTTTTTTGTTAATAGATGATGATCATACTTTACTTTTGGTTTTTTTTTTCTTTTGAGACTGTGTTTTGCTTTTGTCGCCCAGGCTGGAATGCAATGGCGCAATCTCCGCTCACTGCAACCTCTGCCTCGTGGATTCAGGCAATTCTCCTGCCTCAGCCTCCAGAGTAGCTATAAGCACCTCCCAATTACAGGCGCCTGCCGCCACACACAGCTAATTTTTGTATTTTTAGTAGAGACAGGGTTTCGCCATGTTGGCCAGGCTGGTGTCAAACTCCTGACCTCAGGTGATCCACCTGCCTCGGCTTCCAAAGTGCTGGGATTACAGGCATGAGCCCCTGCACCTGGCCTACTTTTGGGTTGTTTACCTACATTTTTATTTTTCCATGTGTTAGGTAAAATAAAACATTCTTCAGTATGTAGAAGGTACTGTTTTAAACATTGTATGTTTATTTGAAAGTCTGGAAAGATACTCAAAACTCAGCATGAATATATGTAACATACAGGAGATTTTAAAAACGTAAAGCATAACACAATACAGAAAAATGAAAAGTATACAGCTTAGTGAAGTATCACAAGGCATAGATAGTGAGCTTTTGGGTGTGGCAGTGAGTGGTGCTCCCTGGAGTTGGGTGACATGTCGGTTCTGTATTCAGTCATAAGCAAGACAGGGCCCTTGATTTTAGGTTTAGAAGTTACAGCTTTGTTTGGGAGACGGTGAAGAGCCAGAAGAGGGATCTGATGAGACAGTGTTTAGGATGGATTATAGTTAACAAATCTAGAGTTAAGGAAGACCAGTTAAAAGATCATAATGTTAGGCTGGGCGTGGTGGGTCATACCTGTAATCCTAGCACTTTGTTTGGGAGGCCAAGGTGGGCAGATCACCTGAGATCAGGAGTTCGAGACCAGCCTGGCCAACATGGTTAAATCCCGTCTCTACTAAAAATACAAAAATTAGCTGGGCATGGCGTTGCACACCTGTAATCCAAGCTACGTGGGAGGATGAGGCAGGAGAATTGCTTGAACCCTGGAGGCGGAAGTTACAGTGAGCCGAGGTTGCACCATTGCCCTCCAGCCTGGGCAAGAGAGCGAGACTCTGTCTTCAATAAAAAAAAGATTATAATGATAATAGCTACCACTTACATAGCAGTTGCTATGTGCCAGGCATAGTACTTGATAGACACATATATTTCTCCTGTTTATAAACTATTGTTATCCTCATTACAAGATTCTTAGTATCTAGTATCCATATACTAAGTATTCTAGATTACTAGATCCTTAGTAAATAGAGACTAGATACTAAGGATACTTAGTATATTGATATCCTTAGTATATGGATACTAAGACACCTTATGTAACTTGCACAAGATTACACATCTCTAAGTGATGTGCCAAGAATCAAATCCTAGGCACTCTATCTCTAGAGTTTGGGTTCTTAATTAATGCATTGTTACCACATATACCAAAATAGAGAAAACTAGAGTTTAAATGAAGGTGATATTAGTAGGAATGGAGAAAAATGTCAAGAAATACAGCGCAGGATCTCTGAGAGTTGAACACAGGGAGGGAAGACAGTGTTGTTTCCAGCTAAAGAAGTGAGCAGTAGAGCAGTAGACCATTGGGAGGTTTTTTTTTGTTTTTTTTTTGTTTGTTTGTTTGTTTGTTTGTTTGTTTGTTTGTTTTTTGGTGATGGAGTCTAGCTGTGTTGCTCAGGCTGGACTGCAGTAATACAATCTCGGCTCACTGCAAGCTCCGTCTCCCAGGTTCATGCCATTCTCCCGCCTCAGCCTCCTGAGTAGCTGGGACTACAGACGCCTGCCACCATGCCTGGCTAATTTTTTGTATTTTTAGTAGAGACTGAGTTTTCACTGTGTTAGCCAGGATGGTCTCGATCTCCTGACCTCATGATCTGCCCGCCTCGGCGTCCCAAAGTGCTGGGATTACAGGCGTGAGCCACTGAGCCCAGCCGACCATTGGGAGTTTTATGCCAGAATTACTAAGAGGTTGGGACTGGTTATCTTTGAGGATGAACAGAAAACAGCAAAGCACAGGCCATGCGTGGTGTGATCCCAGCTATTGTGTTGGCGGGCGCCTGTAATCCCAGCTCTTTGGGAGGCTGAGGCAGGAGAATGGCTTGAACCCGGGAGGCAGAGCTTGCAGTAAGCCCAGATCGTTCCACGGCACTTCAGCCTGGGCAACAGGACGAGACTCCGTCTCAACAAAAAAGAAAAAGAAAACAGCAAAGCACAAAAAGAATTAAGGAGGTCTGAAGCAGTGCCTATATTTTAAAGGTGAGAAGTTGAATCATGGAACCAAGAGTATTTTGTAAACCAAGGGATCGAAGCATTTTTAAAAAGTAGAGGGCAGGCACAGTGGCTCACATTTCTAATCCCAGCACTTTGGGAGGCCAAGCTGGGAGGATCACCTGAAGCCAGAAGTTCGAGACCAGCCTGAGCAACATAGTGAGACCCCCCTCCCCCACCTCTAAAATAAAAAATAAAAATTGACTGAGCACAGTGGCTCAAACCTGTAATCCCAGCAGTTTAGGAGGCCAAGGCAGGTGGATAACTTGAACCCAGGAGTTCAAGACCACCCTGGGTAATGTGGCGAAACCCTGTCTCTACAAAAACTAGCTGGGTGTGGTTGCGCCTGCCTGTAGTCCCAGCTACTCAGGAGGTTGAGGGAGAGAATCGCTTGAACCCAGGAGGCAGAGGTTGCAGTGAGCTGAGATTGTGCCATTGCACTCACTGCATCCCAGCCTGGGCGACAGAGCAAGACTCGTCTCAAAATAATAAAATACATAATCATTAGCCAGGCATGGTGGCACATGCCTGTAGCCCCAGCTGCTACTGAGGAGGCGGAGGCAGGAGGATCTCTTGAGCTCAGGAATTTGAGGCTGCAGTGAGCCATGATTGTGCCACTGTACTCCAACCTGGGTGACGAAGCAAGGCTGTATCTCTGAAAATAAATAAAGAAGTGATCAGTTCTGTAGAAGTCAGTAAGGTCGAGAAAAGGCTATTGGATTTAGCTATTGGGAGATAGTTGTGAATGTACTAAAGAGCTGTAGAGGCAGAAACTAAATTGGAGTTTACAGAGTAGATGGTGAGGTGATTTAAACTCATGTTTAAAGACAAAGCTAAGGAAGGATATCACAACTATAGTGTTATAACATGTATATCATTGGGTATTAGAATAGACTGCTGTTTAAGTTTTCAAGGAGCCCTAAATTTGTGTTGAGTACATCCTATTTAAACCTCATTTGTTGATATTTGAATTGACTCAGACAACTGACCCCCTGCACCCCCAAACATACTTTTAAAAAAATGAATTTAAAGCTTGAATAAGCTTGGCCTTCTGTGAAAAATAACGTGGAATATTTTTATTTTGCAACTGTGTCTACTTTATGAAAACTTTTTTTTGTCGTTCTTTTGCTGCTTTTTCTCTATGCTAACTTACTGATTCTACAAGGTCGTGAGAGACTTAAAATTTAACAAAATACTAACATTTCCTCTCTTAAAACTTCACTTTTGAAGAACTATCAGTGCTCTCAATATTTAAGGAGATTTTAGCCAAAGAATAGATGAGAATACTACATCTCTAGGTTAAAATTTCAGATTAAGTTTGTCTTCTCTGTTTTTTACTTTTTAGGAATTTTTTTCTGGTAGTGCATGTGAAAATGTGAAAAATAGAAAGTGAAAGTCCCCATCTCTGTCATCCAGTGTTAATTACTGTTAACAGTGTTGAACTTACTTCTTGGAGATTAGATGACTTCGATTTAATGCCTGTGCTAGTCTTCCTTAGGAAATAAGATATATGCAAGATAATTCATCTAGAGATGTTTATAACATCAGAAAAAATTGCAGGCAACCTAAGTATAATACATTCAGCAATTTGTTAAATAGATTCATGTAATGACTGAAATACTATTCATTAAACTTTTAGAGTAATATTTAATGACATGAAAAAATGTTATTACCAGAAAAAACTTATAAAACATATATAGTATTATCTTCGTTTTTAAATCATGTAAATATGTTTGCACAGGAAAAAAGATGGTTTTTGCACCAAGAGATTAAAAGAGGTTGTCTGTGGATGGCTGAAATTAAGGGTGACATTTTCATTTTTCCAGGTATAATGGGCATGTATTGCTTTTATTTTTATATTGCTTTTGTTAGAACTGTTTTTGAAAGATACGTTAAAAATTTTTTTAATGTATACTCTATATAGGGGACTCCCCCAAAACATTTTTTTTTCTCCCACATTGTTGAGTCTTTCTTGCTGCCTAGTGCTTATTTGGAGAGAATGGCAAGGCATTCACTATGCAAATCAAAGATTCTCTTATATCACTTTTAAGATTGTCTTCCAGGTTTCTTAGGAAATGTTTTTTCCTAGTATTATCCCCGCCCACCCCTTTTCTTGTTTTGTAAGGAAACAAAATCTTTTTTTATCCTCAGGAATGTGGTAGCATTTATTTTCTTTTTTAATGTACCAAAATATACATAACATAAAATTGACCATTTTAACCATTTTTAAGCATATAGTTCATTAAGTACATTCACACTGTTCTGCAACCGTCAGCACCATCCAGCTCCAGAACTTTTTCATCTTCCAGAACTGAAACTCTGTACTCCCAGTTCCTGTCTCCTTCTAGTCCCTGATAACCACTATTCTTTCTGTCTCTGAATGTGACTGTTCTGTGAATCTCATATTCCTAGACTAATCATATTTGTCTTTTTTTTTGAGACGGAGTCTCGCTCTGTCACCCAGGCTGGATTGCAGTGGTGCGATCTCTGCTCACTGCAACCTCCACCTCTCGGGTTCACGCCATTCTCCTGCCTCAGCCTCCCGCGTAGCTGGGACCACAGGCGCCCGCCACCTCGCCCGGCTAATTTTTTGTGTTTTTAGTAGAGATGGGGTTTCACTGTGTCAGCAAGGATGGTCTCGATCTCCTGACCTCGTGAACCGCCCACCTTGGTCTCCCAAAGTACTGGGATTACAGGCGTGAGCCACCGCACCCGGCCTTGTCTTTTATGACCTGCTTATTTCACTTAATGTATCTTCAGAGTTCATCCATATTGTAGCATGTGTTAAAATTTCCTTTTTTTTTAAAAAAAAAAGAATGATATTCCATTGTATGGACCACGTTTCGTTGGTCTGTTCATCTGTCAATGGACACTTGGGCTGCTTCCCCTTTTGGGAATTGTAAATAATGCTGCTATGATTATGAACATGAATGTACAAATATTTGTGCAAGTCCCTGCATTTGCTTCTTTGGCTATATACCCAAAAGTGGAATTGCTGGATCATATAGAAATTCTGTGTTTAACTTTTTGAGGAATTGCCTTACTATTTTACATTATCACCAGCAACACACAAGGATTGCAGTTTCTCTGTATCCTCACCAGCAATTGTTACTTTCTCCTTTTGTGTGTGTGTGTGTGAATAGCCATCCTAATGTGTGTGAAGTGTTATCTCAATGTGGTTTTGATTTGTGTTTCTCTAATGACTGGTGATGTTGAGCATCTTTTCATGTGTTTATTGGCTATTTATCTTTGGAGAAATCTCTAGTCACATCTTTTGCTTATTTTTTGTTTGCTTGTTTTGCAAAGGAGTTCTTTAAATATTCCGGAGACATATATATATATATATATATATGTGTGTGTGTGTGTGTATATATATATATATATATGTATGTGTGTGTGTGTATATATATAAAACCCTATATACCTTATCAGTATATGATTTGCAAATTTTTTTCCTATTCTGTAGGTTGCCTTTTCACTCCATTGATAGTGTTCTCTGTGCATAAAGGGTGCTCATTTTGATGAGGTCTAACTTAACATACTTTTATTTTGTTGTCTGTGCTTTTGGTGTCATCTAAGAAATCATTGCCAAATCCAATGCTGTTTTCTCTTAAGAGTTCCTAAATTGGTTTTTAGTTCTTTATTCTCTCATATAGTTTTAAGTTATCATCTCAACTTCCCCCTCTTTTATTTCTTTCAAAGGATGTAATTTCTGTCATCTTTTGATGTTGACATTAAAAAGAATAAAACTATTATGTCAGACTTTACGTGTATCTACTGCATTCTAAAAACCAGTTAGTTGATATGTTGTGGAACATTTAAAAATAAGAACATGAACAAACTCTTAGCAGACAAAGTTTACCTTCATTCTTTTTTTCTCTCTTTTAATTTGCATTTTCAGTCGACTTAACCCGCTGCATTTTATGTTGATGTGAAATTTTTTTCCATACAAGCCGTTTATTTGAAATGCCAACTATATGTAAGACAGTCAGTGTTAGCATGTTTATCAATAACAGTAGAAAAATAGAACCAGTGAAAACCTCTGTTTAGCTGTAATGGTACTCAAAAGAGAATTGTATCCTTTAAAAATGTTTTACACAGGTGAATTCAAGTTTGGAGGTACCTAAATAAAAATACTACATATTTCTTTAAAAACTTTTATATGCAAATAAAGTATAAGCAAGTTGTACAAAGTACTGGTTATACAGGTTGTAGACGACACTTGAATAGGACATGAAATCAGTTTAAGAAAAATTTCTGAGCCTTAAAGGGCTTCTGAGTGCCAAGAAATAAAACATTTGTGGATGGAGTTGTTAGAATTAATGCTCTGTCAATCAAAACAACAAGAACATATTATCTACTTGGATTTGAAATGATAAAACGTAGAAAGTAAGATTTTTAAAATTATTTCACTAATCTCTATCATTCCAATTTTGTGAGCAAGAAAAGTAAGATTTTATTAGCTCTCACATGGTTGAAGTTCCCTTACCCACGCAATTAGTTCATGTATCTGTGGATGTATCGTAGTTATTGCTAAAGACAGTGCTCTCTTGAAAATGCCTGGCATGGGCCTGGCACATGGGTGCTCATTACATACTCTTCTTACTTTCTTGCCTCTGGGTTGGGGAGGCACTGCACTGCAAAGGTAGCCCTTCCATTCTGAAGACATTGCTAGGAGAGAGTCTGGACTTCTACCTGTGACCAGGGTGAAGGGATAATTCTTGCCTTGTCAGAGATGGATCAGTGACTACGAAAAACCTACCCTGTGATCTTTTTCAGTCTAAGCATTAAAAGCTCCTAAAGCAAAACAAACAAACAAAAAATCAAGACTGTATTTTTGTGTATCAGTTCCATTGTTTTTATAAATGTAAGTATTGTTCATATAAATAAGTAGACAGTAATGAAAGGAGTTATGCTTAGCAGTGCCACTCAGTTTTTTTTTTGTTTGTTTGTTATGCATCAAAAATCACTTGCCAAAAATGATTTTTAATGTTCTTTTAGCTTTATTAGGTCTCCTTTCAATTTTATTGAAAGCAGAGAATTGAAAACCACCTAATAAGGGAAGGTATTTGTTGCCTTTCTTTAGTCATTCAATTTTTTTTTTTTTTTTTTTTTTTTTGAGATGGAGTCTCACTCTATCACGAGGCTGCAGTGCAGTGGCGTGATCTCAGCTCACTGCAACCTCTGCCTCCCAGGTTCGAGCAATTCTCCTGCCTCAGCCTCCCAAGTAGCTGGCACTACAGGCGCGCGCTGCCACACCCAGCTAATTTTTGTATTTTTTGTACAGATGGGGTTTCACCATGTTAGCCAAAATGGTCTCTATCTCTTGACCTCGTGATCCGCCCGCCTCAACCTCCCAAAGTGCTGGGATTACAGGAATGAGCCACTACGCCCAGCCTACTCATTCAGTTTCTTGACACCTGCACCAGTGTTTTTCTTTGGCTTTGTGAAAGTTAATACCTTGAAGTGTCTACAATAGTGACATTCAGAATGGGTGAGAGATAGAACTTTCTTTTTTTATTTTATTTATTTATTTAGATTTAATTTTATTTATTTTTAAAATTATAAGTTAAATTTAAGTTCTAGGATACATGTGCAGAACGTTCAGCTTTGTTACATAGGTATATATGTGCCATGGTGGTTTGCTGCACCCATCAACCCATCATTTACATTAGGTATTTCACCTAATGCTGTCCCTCCTCATGCCCCCCAGTCCCCAAAAGGCCCCAGTGTGTGGTGTTCCTCTCCCTGTGTCCATGTGTTCTCATTGTTCAACTCACACTTATGAGTGAGAACATGCGGTGTTTGGTTTTCTGTTCCTGTGTTAGTTTGATGAGAATAATGACTTCCAGCTTCATCCATGTCCTGCACAGGACATGAACTCATCCTTTTTATGGCGGCATAGCATTTCCATGATATATATGTGCCACATTGTCTTTATCCAGTCTGTCATTGATGTGCATTTGGGTTGGTTCCAAGTCTTTGTTACTGTGAATAGTGCTGCAATAAACATGCGAGTGCATGTGTTTTTATACTAGAATTATTTATAATCCTTTGGGTATATACCCAGTAATGGGATTGCTGGGTCAAATGGTATTTCTGGTTTTGGATCCTTAAGAAATCACCACACTGTCTTCCACAATGGTTGAAGTAATTTATACTCCCACCAACAGTGTAAAAGTGTGCCTATTTCTCCACATCCTCTCCAGTATCTGTTGTTTCCTGACTTAATGATCACTATTCTAACTGGTGTGAGCTGGTATCTCATTGTGGTTTTAGAACTCTCTTTTTTAAAATGGAGAAAGGCAAATGAATGGGATGCCTTGTGCCTTTTCAGGCTGATCAGTTTTAAGAAAAAGGACGTGAAAGTTGATAATTTGGAAGTAGATTCCCTTTAAATATTCCTTGGAAATTGAAAATATTCCTTGGAAATTTTCCTTGGAAAATGGGGGAAAAAAAGTTGTACATTACACTACACTGATCTAAGATGTAAATATTTGTCTTAAAAATAATACACCACCCAAGGTGTAAGTATTCTTTTTTCAAACGTCCTCAAATATAGGTACATTGATAAAGATGGTGACAAATCATATACATCATTTACTATTTTTGAAGTACCTATCTAATTTTTACACAGATTATTGTGGTATAAATATCCTTTTTATTGTGAACCAACCAAATATTTTGCTCAAATCAAAAATAAATGCCCAGATAAAACAACATTCAACAATAGAGTAAAGCCAGTCTGGGATGTGATCCAGGGACTCAAATGTTTGGTGTTTTTTTCCTAAAGCACTGCCTGTTTTTCTAAACTGATCAGTTTTCGGAGTAGTAGGGCATAGAATTATAGAGTTGTTAGGAACCTTTGACTTTGACTTCTGTCTTTGATTTGTTTGTTTGTGACAGAGTCTTGCTCTGTCACCCAGGCTGGAGTGCAGTGGCACGATCTCTACTTACTGCAACCTCCGTCTCCTGGGTTCAAGCGATTTTCCTGCCTCAGCCTCCCAAGTAGCTGGGACTACATGCACACGCCACCACGCCCAGCTGTTTTTGTATTTTAGTAGAGACTTGGTTTCACAATGTTGGCCATGCCCAGGCTAGTCTCTTATCCTGACCTCAAGCGATCTGCCCACCTCGACCTTCCAAAGTACTGGGATTACAGGCATGCGCAACCGCGCCTGGCCCTATCTTTTTTTGTTTGCTTTTGTTTGTTGTTTGTATTTTAGATGCCTTTGACTTACAATGTGAAAATACTGTATATGATTTCAGAGTGGTGTGTGAGCTTTGTAATACTTTATGACAGAACCTCTAGCTCATAAAGCAGCCCATTAGCCTCTAGTCTATTTATTGTACTAAAATGAAGTTACATAGAGCAGTATGGTTTTTACAACAGATTAACATACTTAAACAGTTTTGTTTTGTTTTGAGGCAGGGTTGTTGCCCAGGCTGGAGTGCAATGGCTCGATCATAGGTCACTGCAGCCTCCACCTCCCAGGCTCAAATCATCCTCCCACTTCAGTCTACCAAGTAACTGGGACCACAGCTGTGCACCACCATGCCTGGCTTATTTTTTTGCAATTTTAGTAGAGATGGAGTTTTGCTACATTGCCCACGTTGTTCTGTTACTTGTGAGCTCAAAGCAATCCACCCGCCTATGTCACCCAAAATGCTGGGATTACAGGCATGAGCCACCGTGCCCAGCCCCTAAACAGTTTTTTAATTCAGCTGTTGCATTATCTGGGTTAAACTGGGCAAAATATATAGTAATAACTCTTTTTCATTGTTCAAGCCAAAATTGTAAATCTGATGGACCAGTTATTTTGAGGTTGCTGCTGGTGATTAGGTGGCAGTATTTTGGTGAGTCTGTATCTTTCTTAGGTCTTTCTAACTTCTATAGCCTTAAAATAAATGAGTACCTACTATAATAAACTATTACAACTTTTTGTCAGTGGTGGAAAACTTTACTGTCAAGACTACTTTTTATAAAGTGGTTATGAACTATAAACCAGTAAATCTTATATTAGCTGCTTCATAGACATTGCTGATACTTGTTTATCATGAAATAGTTATTCTAGATACTAACTTGTAGTTTCTTGGGGAGATGCAAAATGATTCTGCACAAAAAGCAGCTGTTACTAACTGGTAATCAAAGAATACTCTTTGGAGGAATTTAAATTGGGAGTTTTGTAAAGAAAAACTTAGATGGCTTTATTAATTTTTCTTAAAGGATGGGTCGTCAGTTAAGGAAGTTGGAACCTACCACCGGACGCGTGCTTTAAGATCTTTGAGAAAAGATGCACAGAATTCTTCAGATTCTAGTTTTGAGAAGAATGTGGAAGTAACGGAGCAACTTGCTAATGGCAGGCATTTTACAAGGTAATACAAGATGGTTGAACACTAATTCAAAATAGTTTTAAAGCAGTAATTTAGGATTTGCATTTAATTTTTGAACTGTATTTTTGACTGGTCATCAAGGTTCCACGGCTATAACATGTAGTTTATTTGAAAATAAATGATCACAAGTGAGTATTACTAAATAAAAAATTAATATGTGACCGGGTGTGGTGGCTCACGCCTGTAATCCCAGCACTTTGGGAGGCCGAGGCGGGCGAATCACCTGAGGTCAGGAGTTTGAGACCAGCCTGACCAACATTGAGAAACCCCATCTCTCCTAAAATTACAAAATTAGCTGGTGGCGCATGCCTGTAATCCCAGCTACTCGAGAGGCAGAGGCGGGAGAATCACTTGAACCCAGGAGGCGGAGGTTGCAAGAGCCGATATCATGCCATTGCATTCCAGCCTGGGCAACAAGAGCGAAACTCAGTCTCAAAAAAAAAAAAAAAATTAATACGTGGCCGGGCACAGTGGTTCACACCTCTAATCCCAGCACTTTGGGAGACTGAGACAAGCGGATCACAAAGTCAGGAGTTTGAGACCAGCCAGGCCAATATGGTGAAACCCCATTTCTACTTAAAAAAAATTAACTGAGCATGGTGGCACGCACCTGAGGTCCCAGCTACTCGGGAGGCTGAGGCAGAAGGATCGCTTGATCCCAGGAGGCAGAGGTTGCAGTGAGCTGAGATCGTGCCACTGTACTTTAGCCTGGGCAACAAAGCGAGACTCCATCTCAAAAAAAAAAAAAATTTAGTATGTACACATTCGTACTTTTATTATTCGAATATGATACCTGTGATATGTATGAGTGCAGCTAACAAGGTTGGCTGATGTATAATCAGTTCTCACGTATTTGAGTATCTAAAGAGACCTTTTGTGACTATAACTTAGCTCATGATTTATGGCTCCACTTAATGGTCTATACAAAGCCTTCATTCATAATCGTAGTTCTGTTTCTGATTGCTTGCTATAAAGTTGTTTTTTTTTTTATCAATTCTGAGTCATTTATGAATTTCTATGTGTTGGTGTAATTTCTAAAGCAGTCTGTACATATGGTTTTTTGGTTTTGTTTTTAGTCTAATGAGGTGGCATGAAATCCATTTTAAACTCAAAGAAATCAATTTTAATGGATCAGGTAGTTTGGCTAAATTCATGGAACTGGAATATCTTTGGTTCAAGGCAAAAAGCCCCAGTTAGAGCAAAATTTGTTTGATGAAATAATTGTTTTGGCTGGGCACCATGGCTCACGCCTGTAATCCTAGCACTTTGGGAGGCCAAGGCAGAAGGATCACTTCAGTTGGGGAGTTTGATACCAGCCTGGGCAACATAACGAGACCCTATCTCTACAAAAAATAAAACAGTTATCTGGGCATGGTGGCACACACCTATAGTCCCAGCTACTATGGAGGCTGAGGCAGGAGGATCACTTGAGCTGGGGAGTTCAAGGCTGCAGTGAGCTATAATTACACCACTGAGAGTGAGACCCTGTTTCCAAAAACAAAGAATCGTTCTTAGATTACTTCTTATAAATAAACAATTTGTAATGACTTAGAAGACTGAAATCCTCCTGCTCTTAAATGGAATTTTGATTTTTTGTTGTTGTTGTTTATTTTGAGACAGAGTCTCACTCTGTTGCCCATGCTGGAATGCAGTGGCATGATCTCAGCTTACTGCAACCTCTGCCTCCCAGGTTCAAGCGATCCTCCTGCCTCAGCCCACCTAGTAACTGGGATTACAGGCACACACCACCATGCCCAGCTAATTTTTGTATTTTTAGTAGAGATGGGGTTTCGCCATGTTGGCCAGGCTGGTCTCGAACTCCTGACCTCAGGTGATCCACCCACCTCAGCCTCCCAAAGTGCTGGGATTACAGGCGTGAGCCACCATGCCGGCCTGGAATTTTGATTGTTTTATTTTGTATGCCATATTTTCTAGATAAGCGAGGTTATGCCCTTTTGAGTTTTTGATTTTTTTCTCAGCTATTTCATCATTCTTTTAATACATATTTTTAAATTTACATCTTATTTCATCCATTGTTTAGGGAGTGTTTTATACTGTATTTTATGAAATCAGCAGTTAAAGGCATATGACAATGTTTATGGGACACTAAAAAAGAAAAAACACAGTTGCCATCAATAAGATGCATTCCAATTTCAGAGATGTTAAAATGGGGGAAATGTACAACGATGAAGTACAATATAAACTAGCCCGATATTTCTGAAATTTGAAATCTTAAGGTTTATTCTTCTGGGGTAAGGTAGTGGTCCATTAACTGCCTCTGAGAACTTAAAATTGTTTTTCATGATCTGAAGAAAAAAATAAACATTTTAGGCCCCCTAAATTGTTACCTTATAGAGAATTGCCATAAAATTTGATGCCATACATTTGTGTTTACAGTTGAATTGGCATCAAGTAGTACTACTTTAGTTATCTTAGATTAATGAGATAAGAACAGAATCAGACTTGAATACATAAATGATGCATCTGCTTCTGTATGAAAGGCAATGTGATGTGATAGCATGACATACTATTTAAATAAATGTTTGGCACACTTCCAATAAAGAGAAGTGGATGAGTTGCCTCATCATGATACCAGCAGTATATAGCAAATATGATACACAACATGCCAAACTCAAGAGAAACTGATAGCAGTCAGTACCACATTCATACACCAAATGGTTATTTCATTTTAGCAAAACCCCTTATTACATTAATTTTTTTATGGTTTTATAGTTTTATTTGTATAAAACTTATAGATGAACTTCTATTTAGTTTGGTTTACATAGTCATACAAAAAAATTAATGTTGGAAGTCCTGCTTTTACCTTTGAAAGGATCTGTACATTATTCAAGTTTATAAAACATTGTGCTTGGCTTTATGTTAGAAAGGTTTTAAGGGAGTATAATAAAATAAATGCTTTCGATCTGGATTTAAAGAGGAATGACTTGGTATTTTTAATTAGATTACTTCTAAAATATAGAATTTCTATCTTTTTTATTAATTATTTTTTTCTTTGTGAGACTATTACCTTGCTCTGTCACCCAGGCTGGAGTGTAGTGGCATGATCATGGCTCACCGTAGCCTCAACCCCCCAGGCTCAAGTGAACCAGTGGTCCTAACTCAGCCTCCTGAGTAGCTGGGATTACAGTCATGTGCCACCATGCCCAGCTTTTTTTTTTTTTTTTTAGACAGAGTTTTGCTCTTGTCGCCCAGGCTGGAGTGCAATGGCATGATCTCGGCTCACTGCAACCTCCGCCTCCCGGGTCCAAGCGATTCTCCTGCCCCAGCCAACCAAGTAGCTGGGACGTGCCACCACGTCCACGGTACAGATTTCCTGTACAAAAATCCTCTCCCTACATTCAGGTCATTATTACAAATAGTGATGATTATTTTGCGTAATGGTAACATCAGTATCTGTTTGCATAAGGCTTATATAAAAGAGCCTACAGTATTTTTGAGTCCTTTTTCATATACTTTCCCTGTTTCTTTTTCACTGTTGTCAGCATGCCTGACTATAGAAATCTCTTTATTTCCTTCCTTTTCATTCTTTTTTTTAACTCTTTGTTTTCAATCTACTTGAGGCTCAAAGACCAGAGGATCAAGATTCTTAGAGAAAGACAGAAGGATATGAGTAACTGTGTCATGAGGGCAGGATCTACATACGTACTTGATCCTGGGGCTCAACTAGGGTACAGTGATTATGTATAGTCTTCACAGAGGGTACACAGAACCTCTGAAGTAATGTTTAAACTTATGTATACCGTAGCTTTCATCAGATTTGCAGAGGTTGACAAAGTCCAGCTGCATAGTTTTGTAAATAGTTTCCTTGGAACACTGCCATGCCCATTCATTTTGTGTGTGGCTCCTTTCACCCTGTAATGTTAGGTAGCTGCGACAGAGGAGACTGTATGGCTCACAAGCTTAAAATATTTACTGCGTAGCAATTGAAGGAGAAGTTTACCAACCCTTGGAAGGTTGCTTTCCTCCTGCAGGCAAAAAGAAGGCAGTGGGGTGGGTGGTTCAGAAAAATAGTGCTTTAGTCATTCTATTTCTAGCGTCTGAAAGGGGCCTGATTTATAAAATGTATAGACCTACATGGTATAGAGGGAGGAGCTCCTTTATGAGAAAAGTCTGTGAGCCTTTGAAGAAACTAAGCCTTTACCTACTCAAAAGTTTGTTCGTTTGTTTGTTTTTTGAGATGGAACCCGTGCTCTGTCGCCCAGGCTGGAATGTAGTGGTGCAATCTTGGCTCACTGCAGCCACTGCCTCCCAGGTTCAAGTGATTCTCCTGCCTCAGCCTCTTGAGTAGGTGGGACTACAGGTACCTGGCTGACCCTTTTTTTTTTTTTTTTTTTTTAAGTAGCAATGGGGTTTCACCGTGTTGGCCAGGCTGGTCTTGAACT
Source organism: Rhinopithecus roxellana (assembly GCF_007565055.1). Lineage (NCBI taxonomy): Eukaryota > Metazoa > Chordata > Mammalia > Primates > Cercopithecidae > Rhinopithecus > Rhinopithecus roxellana. The sequence continues at coordinate 103,112,779 of NC_044557.1, forward strand.
CCTGATCTCAAGTGATCCACCCACCTCAGCCTCCCAAAGTGCTGGGATAACAGGCATGAGCCAATGTGCCCAGCCAGAAGTTTTTATTTTCTTCTTAATTCTTACCTGTCTTCCAAGACAGATGAGGAATCAATGAAGACTTACTTTATTAACGAGAATATATAAGTTAACTCATCTGGGAAAGATGGTTTTATTTTATTTTAAGTTGTAATATTAGAAATTCCACATATAAACCAGCTCACTTGCAAATAGCTTGATACATAGGTCGATAAACAGGTGCAGCCTAAATATGGAAAATTGAGTTACTAAAAACAAATTAATGGCACATACTGTTTTGCTTAGATTTTTTTTGTTTTTTCTTTTTTTGTGTGTGGCGGGGTCTCACTATGTCGCCCAGGCTGGAGCGCAGTGGCACAATCTCAGCTCACTGCAAGCTCTGCCTCGCAGGTTCACGCCATTCTCCTGCCTCAGCCTTCCCAGTAGCTGGGACTACAGGCGCCCAGTACCACGCCCGGCTAATTTTTTTGTATTTTTAGTAGAGACGTGGTTTCACCTTGTTGGCCAGGATGGTCTCGATCTGCTGACCTCATGATCCGCCCATCTCGGCTTCCCAAAGTGCTGGGATTACAGGCATGAGCCACCGTGCCTGGCCCCCTCATCTTTTTCCTAAAACTCTACTAAGCAGCCGGGTGCGGTGGCTCAGGCCTGTTATCCCAGCACTTTGGGAGGCCGAGGCGGGTGCATCACGAGGTCAAGAGATCGAGACCATCCTCGCTAACACGGTGAAACCCCATCTCTACTAAAAATACAGAAAAAATTAGCCGGGCATGGTGGCGGGCACCTGTAGTCCCAGCTACTCAGGGAGGCTGAGGCAGGAGAATGGCGTGAACCCGGGAGGCGGAGCTTGCAGTGAGCCGAGATCGCGCCATTGCACTCCAGCCTGGATGACACAGCGAGACTCCGTCTCAAAAAAAAAGATGAAGGGGATATTTTTTATAGGGCTTGGAAGATGTTTCCAGTTCACAGATTGTGTTTGCCAGTTTGTAGATGGAATAGATCATTTACAAATGGGACTATTTCTACATGTGAGTGAAAATCATGCATATAAAGATTGTGGCCAGCAGGTGTTTTTAAAAGACAATTAACATATCACTAAGAGGCATTAGTTGTGTTTATAGTAATAAATTTCTCAAGGATATGGGACCACTATACCCTTGTGTCATAAAACAGGTCTTGATTTTGCTCGGTTTAGTTCAATGTTTAGTTCAGCTCTACTTAAATACTTAAGGATTTCATTTCATATTTCAACATACTTTTTATATATTCTGTTTAGCTAAGAGTTATTACCATATATCATTGAACTTCAAATCAGAGTTCTTAGGCTTTGTTTAACTGTATTTAACCATAACTTATATAAGCATACAGATTGTCAAGCTTTTTTTTTTGAAACAGTCTCGTTCCATCGCCCAGACCAGAGTGCAATGGTGCGATCTCGGCTCACTGCAACCTCCACCTCCTAGGTTCAAGCGATTCTCCTGCCTCAGCCTCCTGAGTAGCTGGGATTACAGGCACCAGCCACCACGCCCAGCGAATTTTTGTATTTTTAGTACAGACAGGTTTTCACCATGTTGGTTAGGCTGATCTGGAGCTCCTGACCTCAAGTGATTCACCCACCTCGGCCTCCTAAAGTGCTGGGATTATAGGCGTAAACTACCATGCCTGGCCTGTTTTTTTCAGTATATTTTAAGTTTTTAGGTGTCTTAGTATTTGTTCTCCAGGCTGATTTAACTTTTTGTCTTGTTTGTAGTATTATGGAATATAAGAAATACAGTTATGTCAGTTATAGCCAGGTGTGGTGGCTCATGCCTATAATCCTAGCAATTTGGGAGGCTAGGGTGGGAGAATTGCTTGAGGCAAGGAGTTCAAGACCAACCTGGACAAAAAAGCGAGACCTCCCTATCTCTACAAAAAATGTTAAAAGTTAGCTAGGTGTAGTGAGGCATGCCTGTAGTTCTACCTACTGGGGAGGCTGAGGTGGGAGGATTGCTTGAGCCCAGCAGTTTGGGGCTGTAGTAAGTCATGATTGTGCCACTGCACTCCTGTTGGACAACGGAGTGAGATCCCATCTAAATAAATAAATAAAAATAAAGTTATGTCAATTGTTTTGAATTAATCTCATTTTTTAAAATACAGGCAGTTGGCCAGACAGCAGGCTGATAAAAAAAAAGAAGAGCGCAGAGAAGGTAAGTACTGTTAAAGGCATTTCAGATCTTAAAATGTGTAATTAATATTCTGTTTACCAGTTTCTTGAGGTACATACAATAAATGTTACATGTTTAAAGTGTATAATTTGTTAGGTTTTAACATAAGTATATGCCATGAAGCCATCACCACAATAAGATAGTGAAGGTAATTATTACCCCCAAAAACTTCCCCAGGCCCTTTTATAATTCCTCCTGGCTCTTCTAGCTTCTTTCCTCACTCTTTGACACTACCCCCCACCAGATTCCTGAGCAAGTAATTTCATTGAAACATAGCTGTGACCATTCATTTTAGAATCTGTTCTCCGTTATTATAGCTTAGTTTATATTATCTAGAGTTTTACATAAATGGAATCATACAGTATTCTTTGTTTGGCTTCTTGCACTCATTGTAATTACTTTGAGAATCCGTGTGGTCGCTTTTTTGTTGCTGAGTAGTATTCCATTATATGGATATTCCATTATATGGATATACCACAATTTATCTCTTCACCTTTTGAAGGACTTGGGTTGTTTCTGGTTTGGGGCTATCACAAAGCTGCTTTGAACATTCATGTACGAGTCTTTGTATTACATACCTTTCCTCTTCTCCTGGGAGTAGATAGGCTCGATCTTATGGTAGGTGAATGTTTTAACTTTATTTTTGTCTTCTAATGTTTTTAAGAAAGCTAAGTTTAAGATACTGTAATTTTGTTACATGAAAGTATAGCTTTTCAATTGTTCATTTCAGAATTGTTTTATAAATACTATTACTTCAAATGTTTCTATTTATTTTTATGTGTGCATTTGTGAAGACAAAGTGATTCCAGTTACTCGGTCATTGAGGACTAGAAACATCGTTCAAAGTACAGAACACTTACATGAAGATAATGGTGATGTTGAAGTGCGTCGAAGTTGTAGGATTAGAAGTCGTTATAGTGGTGTAAACCAGTCCATGCTGTTTGACAAACTTATAACTAAGTAAGTAAAAATTCCTTAGATCAAGATGATTTATCTGTCAGAGACTTTTTGTTCGGGAAGAATCATGGATTTCAACCAGCTCAAACATTTAATGCATTCTACTACGTAAAGCATAGAGGAGAATGATTATTTGTGGTTTTTTGTTTGTTTGTTTGTTTGTTTGTTTTTGAGACGGAGTGTAGCTCTGTCGCCCAGGCTGGAGTGCAGTGGCATGATCTCGGCTCACTGCAAGCTCTGCCTCCCGGGTTCAAGCCGTTCTCCTGCCTCAGCCTTCCGAGTAGCTGGGACTACAGGCACCCACCAGTACGCCTGCTATTTTTTTTTGTATTTTTAGTAGAGACAGGGTTTCACTGTGTTTGCCAGTATGGTCTCGATCTCCTGACCTCCTGATCCACCTGCCTTGGCCTCCCAAAGTGTTGGGATTACAGGCGTGAGCCACCGCATCCAGCCCGAGAATGATTATTTGAGGTCTTTTTGACAATTCTATATATGTCTCTATTCTTGGAAAGAAATTTAAAAATATTTTTATACAAGTTTTAAAAATATTTTTATACAAGTAAATCAATGCTTTTTATAAAAATATTTAAACCCTTAGTGCCAAAAGATTGCAGTGGAAGAAAATAAAGGTTTTTAAATTCTGCTACTCTTTTACAATTTTCACTTATATATGTATCTTTTTTTTAAAGCACTGCTGAAGCTGTACTTCAAAAAATGGATGACATGAAGAAGATGCGTAGACAGCGAATGAGAGAACTTGAAGACTTGGGAGTGTTTAATGAAACAGAAGAAGTAAATATATTCTTCCATTAAGGGAATGATTTAATAATATCCAGTTAAATTTTTTTTTATGGTACCTAATCCATTTTTGCTTAAACATCACTTTTTCCAGCATTTATTTGATCAGTCAATAGTTACTGCTAGAAATTTAAGAGTTTGTGGCTGTAAATATCTTCATTTTGAACAAGATTGGAGGATCCAACTTAATTTTTTTAATAAATAGATTCCAAATGTTAATGGCTTTTATTTAAACATTTTAGAGCAATCTTAATATGTACACAAGAGGAAAACAGAAAGATATGCAAAGAACTGATGAAGAAACCACTGATAATCAAGAAGGCAGTGTGGGTTAGTCTCTTCTCTTATTCTGTCTTCTGGGATTGAATTTAAGAACTTTTTATTTAGTAGAAAATAGCCTTTTTATTTAGAAAGTGTGACATTTATGGTAGTTTGTGAGGGATCAGAGGATTGGTAACTTAAAAGTGGGGACGGGGAGAGCTTAAAAGGATAGTATATTTTGTTTGGGAAAGTAACTGAAATCAGCAATCTAAAGCAAATAATATTGGTTTGCTTATGTAATACATCTGCTATGGACAACACGCTGTATATCTCTTTTTTAGTTTAAAGGTGATGAAAATTATGTTTTGCTATTCCATTTAGAACTTATTACCATAGTCTGTTAGAACTTATCTTGAGTGAAAATCAGTTTTCTGACATGCATTTTAAATGTTTGGTGAGCTTGTTTTACCATAATCATAAGTAGATTGAGTTATGCAGCATGTAACTCTATGACAGCCAGATGGGCTGGGTGAAATGTCAAACTTAAGTTTAGAAAGCAAAAGCTTAATGAGGAAATTCGAAAACTTGTCAAAAAGTTATATTAACTTGGACGCTTAAGTTTAGTCACCTATATTAATGAAATTCATAGAAAGACTATAAATTTTAGTTTGGTACTTGCTTAACAGTAGTCTTCAAACTTCTTTCTCTGCTTCTTTTTTTCCTTCCTCTCGTTTTTCTACAGTTTTTTAATGTTGGAAAAGAATTATAAGTTCTTCCCATGAACAATCTAGGAGTAGATAAGCTTTAAAAGGGTGGATCTTTCTCTCCCAATTCACCTATGTTAAAAATTGTTAACATTTTGCTGAGTGTCCTTCTGGAAGTAAGTATCTCTTAATCGTAGAATCATCTGAAGAGGGTGAAGACCAGGAACATGAAGATGATGGTGAAGATGAAGATGATGCAGATGATGATGAAGATGATGAAGATGAAGAAGATGGAGAAGATAATCAGAAACGATATTATCTTAGACAGAGAAAAGCTACTGTTTACTACCAGGCGCCACTGGAAAGTAAGTGCTGTACATACTCTTTCCAGGAGATGTGATTATATTAGCTTTATATTTGCTGTTTCTCCTCTGTTATTCTTGTCTTTTTGGTATTTTTCATATTTTCATTTTGTTGAATACTCATTACTGTTGTCTTTACCTATCCTAAGTTTGTAACAAATAATTTCTCTGAAGAAAGTTAAATGTTAAGCCTTGACAAAAGCAAATAATTGGGCTGTTTTTGAATTTTATATCTGTCTTTATTTTAAATTGCACAGCTTTCCACCTTTTGATTTATGTTAATACTATACCACAGTACTTGTGAGCGTGAACATGCAAGGCTGATAATCACCTGTTACACATCTCTGCAGTCACAATGGTTGTTTATGGCCAGTGTGTGTTTTTGGTTGGTTGGTGTCTGTGCTATACATGTTATCAGCTGCAACCGTCTGGACATAAATGACTTAAAATATGAACAGCAAAATATTTTCTTTTTTTTAGAACCTCGTCACCAGAGAAAGCCCAACATATTTTATAGTGGCCCAGCTTCTCCTGCAAGACCAAGATACCGATTATCTTCTGCAGGACCAAGAAGTCCTTACTGTAAACGAATGAACAGGTTTGGTTCTGAAATAGTGATTGATTTATGACAGCATAATTGTGGTTATGTTAGGGCTGGACTCTAGACTTTCAGGATTGGGTGTATTAGGATAAAATTCTAGAATTGTGTATTTGGGAGGCTTAGTTTCTGTGCCTTTAGTAGTCTAATCCCCAGTACCACTGACTAGTTTTTGCTTTTGCTTCCATTAATAGGAAGTGTTAGTAACTACGTTAGTAAGATAGTTTATTCCATTTTTCCACACTTTAATAATAGAGCAACCATAGACTCAGGGTTTACTGTAGTCCTGTCTCTGTGTTAAGCATTTTACATAGATTGTTTCATTTAATCTTCACATTAAGTTAGAATATAGGTTTAGTCTTTTCTTTGCATACTATCACAGATGCATTTTCCTACCATGTCAGATGTTCTAAGCTACATGGCCTCTAGACCTTTCATGACTCTGGTTATCTTTTTCTGGATCTATTTTATAATTTGTTCCTCTTCTGTTGTAGGAAACATTTATTTTCTTTGACTGTTCAATATTTGTGGATTTCTTTTCCTTCTACATCCCAACAGTTGTTGCTTGTTGGTCAAATTTAAGTCCAAAGAGATAAATCTTCTATTTTTATTTTACTTATTTATTTTGGGGGAGGTGGGGCGGGTTGGAATCTTGCTCTGTTCCCTGGGCCGGAGTGCAGTGGCGCAATCTCGGCTTACTGCAACCTCTGCCTCCTGGGTTCAAGCGATTTTCCTGCCTCGGCCTTCCAAGTGGCTGGGACTACAGGTACCTGCCACTACGCCCAGCTAATTTTTGTGTTTTTAGGAGAGACGCGGTTTCACCATGTTGGCCAGGCTGGTCTCAAACTCTTGACCTCAAGTGATCCACCTGCCTCAGCTTCCCAAAGTGCTGGGATTACAGGTGTGAGCCACCACACCAGGTCAAAGAGATAATTCTTGATACTTCCTCATCAATACATTGGAATAATCATGGTAATAGTAGCATGTTAGTAGTTCATCAGTGAGAGAGAAGACTAAGAAACCAGGAAAAAAATTTTATTTGTATGGGAAATGGTACTTTTTCCCCTTAATATTATAATTTTCTCAGAAGTAAGACTGAAGCCTTAGGATATTTCAGTTATTTGAACAGTTCTTGGAAGTTTTCTCCTAGAGACAGACCTTCTGATCATGTTTTGGTCATGGAAGGCAGCACCTTTATAAGTGCTGAAGGGTGATTTCTTTTAGGAAAAATAAATGCTCTTTGTGTCCCTAGGTCTTTTCATTTCATTGTAATTCATTGTAAGAATCACAAGTGTACATCTAGATTTCTTATTTCATCATCCTATTTCACATGACCAGGGTCCGAAAGACTGGAGGATCAGGAAGACAAACTCAGTCTCTCAGGGCTTCTGAAGATTAATTGCACTTGAAAGGAGGCTGCACGTCAGTATTCTCACAGGCCCCTTAGAATGTAAAGACCTCTATTTTGGTGGTGAACTGTAATGATCTTCAGAAAAGGAAAGGAAGGTTTAGTGTTCCCTAGAATCCCCACCACCACCAGGCACAGGACCAAGGCACTGTTATGGTTACCTAACTCATGGGGTGGATCTCTGTTTGATCCAGCAGTACTAAGAGTGGCAGCTACTTTGGGATTTTATTTCTTCTTTTATTTTTTTAAGAGGAAATCCCGCTCTCTTGCCTGGGCTGGAGTGCAGTGATGCAATCTTGGCTCACTGCAACCTCTGCCTCCTGGGTTCAAGCAATTCTCCTGCCTCAGCCTCCCGAGTAGCTGGGACTACAGGCACCTGCCACCACGCCCGGCTAATTTTTTTGTATTTTTAATAGAGACAGGGTTTCACCATGTTGGCCAGACTGGTCTCAAATTCCTGACCTCAGGTGATCCACCCGCCTGGGCCTCCCAAGTGCTGGGATTGCAGGCGTGAGCTACCGCGCCTGGCCTCTTCTCCCATCTTTAATGAACGTATGTTTCTGGAAGTAACATACTTGTTGGTTGACTAACTCTACAGTTACCACCTACAATGTATGTGGGGTTTTTTTTGTTGTTGTTTTTATCCCTTTGATGTTCATGAGTTTCCATATTTGGTTCACAGTGTCTAGTCTTCCCCTGTGGAAAAAGCCTCACATCATTGAGTAGCTCCTTGTTACAGATTTTTTTTTTCTCCTCTAATTATTTGGGTGGTTTTTTTTTTTTTTCCTGACTTTTTTGTTTTTTTGAGACGGAGTTTCGCCTGTTTCCAGGCTGGAGTGCAGTGGCGCATTCTCGGCTCACTGCAACTGCTGTCTCCTGTTTTCTTTTTCTTTTTTTTTTTTTTTTTTTTTTTTGAGACAAAGTCTCGCTCTGCCCCCAGGCTGGAGTGCAGTGGCCAGATCTCAGCTCACTGCAAGCTCCGCCTCCCAGGTTCACGCCATTCTCCTGCCTCAGCCTCCCGAGTGGCTGGGACTACAGGTGCCCGCCACCTCACCCGGCTAGTTATTTGTATTTTTTAGTAGAGATGGGGTTTCACCGTGTTCGCCAGGATGATCTCGATCTCCTGACCTCGTGATCCGCCCGCCTCGGCCTCCCAAAGTGCTGGGATTACAGGCTTGAGCCACTGCGCCCGGCCTATCTCCTGTTTTCAAGTGATTCTCCTGCCGCAGCCTCCCGAGTAGCTGGGATTACAGACCTGTGCCATCAAGCCTGGCTAATTATTTTTAAAGGTAATGTTACCTTTGAATAAGGTAACATAATAGCACAATTGCATCACTAGTATTTCAGTATATTCTTCATCTTTTGTCGAAGAATTAGAACTGGCAAGAAGTTGAAGTTCTTGGTTAGATTCAAAGTGCTGGTCCAGTGTCTGTGGGTGTAGTAAAATGGAGATTGGGGGATGAGCACATGTGGGCCGATATGTGTGTTTAAAACGTTTTTTATTTTTTATTTATTTTATTTTTGGTTTTTGTTTTTCAGATTTAGGACACATTTTCCTATGAAAATAGATTATACTGACTTGTCTCAGCCCCTTTTCCTTTTTATTTATTTATTTTTTTTTTATTTTTTATTTCCGTAGGTTTTTGGGGAACAGGTGGTATTTGCTTACATGAGTAAGTTCTTCAGTAGTGATTTGTGAGATTTTGGTGTACCCATCACCCAAGCAGTATACATTGAATCCAATTTGTTGTCTTTTATCCCTCACTCCCTTCCCACTCTTTCCCCGTGAGTCCCCACAGTTCATTGTGTCATTCTTATGCCTTTGCATCTTCATAGCTTAGCTCCCACTTATTAGTGAGAACACATGGAACATATGTTCGATTTTCCATTCCTGAGTTACTTCACTTAGAGTAATAGTCTCCAATCCCATCCTAGTAGCTGCGAATGCCATTAATTCATTCCTTTTTATGGCTGAGTAGTATTCTATTGTGTATATATACCACAACTTCTTTATCCACTTGTTGATTGATGGGGATTTGGGTTGGTTCCTCATTTTTGCAATTGTGAGTCGTACTGCTATAAACATGCGTGTGGAAGTATCTTTTTCGAATAATGACTTCTTTTCCTCTGGGTAGATACCCAGTAGTGGGATTGCTGGATCAAATCTTAGTTCTACTTTTAATTCTTTAAGGAATCTCCACACTGTTTTCCATAGTGGTTGTACTAGTTTACTTTCCTACCAGCAGTGTAGAAGTGGTCACTGTATACACACCAACATCTATTATTTTTTGATTTTTTGATTATAGCCATTTTTGCGGGGGTAAGGTGGTATCGCACTGTGGTTTTGGTTTGCACTTCCCTGATCATTAGTGATGCTCATTAGTGATGCTCATTAGTGATGCTGAGCATTTTTTCATATGTTTGTTGGCCATTTGTGTATCTTTTAAGAATTTTCTGTTCATGTCCATAGCCCACTTTTTGATGGGATTGTTTTTTTCTTGCTAATTTGTTTGAGTTTGTTGTAGATTCTAGATATTAGTCTTTTGCCAGAAGTATAGATTATGAAGATTTTCTCCCAGACTGTGCGTTGCCATTTTACTCTGCTGATTCTTCCTTTTGCTGTTCAAAAGCTCTTTAGTTTAATTAAGTCCCACCTGTTTATCTTTGCTTTAATTGTTTTTGCTTTTGGGTTCTTGGTCATGAAACCCTTGCCTAAGGTAATACCTAGATGGGTTTTCTTGATGTTATCTTCTAGAATTTTTATATAGTTTCAGGTCTTAGATTTAAGTCCTCGATCCATCTTGAGTTGATTTTTGTATAAGGTGAGAGATGAGGAACCAGTTTCATTATCCTACATGTGGCTTGCCAATTATCCCAGCACTATCTGATGAATAGGGTGTCCTTTCCCCAATTTATGTTTCTGTTTGCTTTGTTGAAGATCAGTTGACTGTAAGTATTTGATTTTATTTGTGAGTTCTCTATTCTGTTCCATTTGTCGATGTGCCTATTTTTATACCAGTACTGTGCTGTTTTGGTGATTATGGCCTTATAGCATAGTTTGAAATCAGGTAATGTAAGGCTTCCAGATTTGTTCTTTTTGCTTAGACTTGCTTTGGCTATGCGGACTCTTTTTTGCTTCCATATGAATTTTAGGATTCTTTTTTCTAGTTCTGTGAAGAATGATAGCTGGTATTTTGATGGGAGTTGTGTTGAATTTGTTGCTTTTGGCAGTATGGTCGTTTTCACAGTATTGATTCTACCCGTCCATGAGCATGGGATGTGCTTCCATTTGTTTGTGTCATCTGTGATTTCTTTCAGCAGTGTTTTGTAGTTTTCCTTGTAGAGGTCTTTTGCCTCTTTGGTTAGGTATATTCCTAAGTATTTTATTTTATTTTCAGCTGTTGTAAAAAGGGTTGAGTTCTTATTTCACTCTTAGCTTGGCCGCTGTTGGTATATAGTAGAGCTACTACTGATTTGTGTACATTAATTTTGTATCCTGAAACTCTGCTGGATTCTTTTGTCAGTTCTAGGAGTTTTTTGCAGGAGTCTTTAGGGTTTTCTAGGTGTACGATCATATAATCAGCAAACAGACAGTTTGACTAACTTTTTACTGACTTGGATGCCCTTTTATTTTTTTCTGTTGTCTGATTGCTGTGGCTAGGACTTCCAGTACTGTGTTGAATAGAAGTGGTGAGAGTGGGCATCCTTGTCTAGTTCCAGTTCTCAGAGGGAATGCTTGTAACCTTTGCCCATTCAGTATTATGTTTCCTGTGGATTTGTCATAGATGACTTTTATTACATCGAAGTATGTCCCTTGTATGCCGACTTTGCAGAGAGCTTTAATCATAAAGGGATGCTGGATTTTGTTGAATGCTTTTTCTGCATCTATTGAGATCATGTGATTTTTGTTTTTAATTCTGTTTAAGTGGTGTATCACATTTATTGACTTGAGTATGTTAAACCATCCCTGCATCCCTGGTATGAAACCCCCTTGATCATAGAAGATTATCTTTTTGATATGTTGTTGGATTTGATTAGCTAGTATTTTGTTAAGGATTTTAGCATCTATGTTCACAGGGATGTTGGTCTGTAGTTTTCTTTTTTGGTTATGTCCTTTCCTAGTTTTGGTATTAGGGTGATACTGGCTTCATAGAATGATTTGGGGAGGATTCCCTCCTTCTCTACCTTGTGGAATAGTGTTTACAGTGTTTTTAAACTGAAGTAATGACCTTTCTACAGTATAGAGTAATTAATTGCTAAGAACCTGGACCCATGACTAGGACTGTCTAGTCTTGGAGCTCAGCTCTACTAGTTATTAGTGGCCTTTGGCAAGTTATTTAACTCTGTTTCAGTTTTTTGTTGTTGTTGATTTTTGTTTGGTTGGTTGGTTTTTTTTTTTTTTTTTTTTTTTTGAGACGGAGTTTCGCTCTTTTTGCCCAGGCTGGAATGCAATGGCGCGATCTCAGCTCACCGCAACCTCCGCCTCCCGGGTTCAAGTGATTCTCCTGCCTCAGCCTCTCAAGTAGCTGGGATTGCAAGCATGCACCACCATGCCTGGCTAATTGTTTGTGTTTTTAGTAGAGACGGGGTTTCTCCATGTTGGTCAAGCTGGTCTTGAACTCCCGACCTCATGTGATCCACCCGCCTTGGCCTCCCAAAGTGCTGGGATTACAGGTGTGAGCCACTGCGCCTAGCCTGTTTCAGTTTTTTTAATCTGTAAAGTGAGGATAGTAGAACCTGTTTCAGTATTGTGAGAATTAGGTGAGTTAATACATGTAAAGCATTTAAAGTAGTGTCTACCATACATTAAGTGCTGTATGTATTTGCTGTTTATAACTGTACTTTGATGTTTAAAAATCTCCATTTTGCAAATCAAACGTCAGAAATTTCACGTTGGTCCACAGGTTGTGTTATTGTTTGCTTTTAACTTTATTGGTTGTGAAATAAAAAACTGGAAATATCAGTATAGTAATGTATAGAATGCAGATATTTTAAATAAACATATAGGTTTGAATTCTGACAACATCAATGACTAATTCTGATATTTTGAGTAAATTATTTAACCTGGAAGCCACACTGGCCCTAACTGTAAATTGAGCCTACTAATAATCCACTTTTCCACAATTTTAATTAAGATTAAATACTACATCAAGCACACAGTACAGAAAGCAGTCAGTTAATGTTAGTCTTTTTTATTAATCGGGAGGTTAGTCTGAATTCTGTGACTACACATAAAATTATGTGAATACATTAAAGTCTAATATTCATGGTAATAAATTAGTTTTTCATATAAAATTGCAGACTTGTACTGGATATAATAATTTTAGTTTCAGGCTAATCACAAAGATGGTCCTGGGTGTATGTGGGTAGATGGATGGGTGAAAGATTATTTTCTCATTTATTTCTGTGTTTCCACAACACCTTATCCAAAACGCTTGGAAAACCATTTGTGTTTCAGAATTCAGACTTTTTGGCTGGATTTACAGATAACACACAACATATATAGTATGGCAACATTAACATCTCTAGGGTCTCCAAGCCAGCACTGTGTAGTCAAATATATTAATAATTCTGTAGTAAAACATATGAATAATCATAGTAAGTGGGACAAAATATAAACTAAAAATTGCCTTGTACTATGTATGTCCAGTTATGATTTGCTGCAAGGGAATAATGGAATAACTTCAGAGTTTTTTGGATACTATGAAAAAAACTTCAGAGTTTTTTGGAACTACTATGCTTTTATATTTTTGGAAATAACTACTTACTATCATTGCACTCTGACTCAGAAAAGTTCTAGACCCTGAGCAAGTTAATTAAAGTTCTTCCTAGCCAGACTCTTTTGTTTTTTCTGTGAGTCTTTTGCAACCATTCAAAGGTAGAAGTGATTAAAAATTTTCTTGTATATTTGTAATACCCGGCTTCTTATTTAGTATTACCAACCAGCCTAAGTATTTGATAGTATGTCTTTCTTTTTTGTGAGAAAACTTATGGGTTGAGTAACTCATCCGCATTTACACAGCTGTTAAGTGACAGTTGTGAATTTACAGTGGATGGTATACTGTTGATAAAAGGCCATCTTATTCTTCACTGTTTCCTAGCATTTAAAAAGTCTTTCTTGATACCCTTTTGTTTACATAAAATCTCATGTCCTTCTTTTAAAATTGTTTGATATTTTAGGCTGGGCATGATGGCTCACACCTGTAATCCCAACACTTTGGGAGGCTGAGGTGGGCGGATCACAAGGTCAGGAGTTCAAAACTAGCCTGGCCAACATGGTGAAACCCCATCTCTACCAAAAATAAATAAATAAGATACAAAAGTTAGCTGGGCATGGTGGCACGTGCCTGTGGTCCCAGCTGCTTGGGAGGCTAAGGCAGGAGAATTGCTTAACTGGGACCCAGGAGGCAGAGGTTCAATGAGCTGAGATCACGCCACTGCACTCCAGCCTGGGCTACAGAGTGAGACTTTGTCTCAAAAAAGTTATTTGATATTTTAAAGTAGGTAATTTCCTCCCAAATGTGAATATTATGTATAGTGTAATATTGAAAATAGTTTCAAATTACAGTCCCAAATGCTTTTTGTTTTTTTTTTTTAATAGAGGCAGGGGCTTACTTTATCACCCAGCAGGCTGCAGTGCAGTGGTGCAATCATGGCTCACTACAGCCTCATCCTCCCAGGCTCAAGCAAATCTCCCACCTCAGCCTCCTTAGTATCTAGGACAACATATGTGCACAACCATACCTGTCTAAACTTTTTGATTTTTAGTAGAGACCAAATCTTGCCAAGTTGCTCAAATGATTTTTAGTTGAGACGAAGTCCCGCTGCGTTGTTCTCAAACTCCTGTCAAGTGATCCTTCCTACTCGGTCTCCAAAAGTGTTGGGGTTACAGGTGTGAGCCAACGTGCCTAGCCCCAAATATTCTAATACCATCTTTATACCACCTTTCACTTCAAGAATAACTGGTTTGTGTCAAGACTAAGAAGTCACCTTGCCTTCTGTCTTCATGAACATTTGATACTCAGCTCTGCCACAGTCCTCAGTCTTTTTTCCTTTCCTCTCAGTTGTTTGTCTTTTATTCCCTTTGAAAGATTCAGCCAACAAAGTTTACGTCAGTGGGTCAGCAGATATAATAATTTTATGATAAACCTTTTTAGAGCATTAGATATTTCTGATGCTTTTCTTATGCCTTTTCTTTTTCCTGCCCTCCCTTATCATGATTTCAATTTTCTTTTTTACTTTAGGCGAAGGCATGCAATCCACAGTAGTGACTCGACTTCATCTTCCTCCTCTGAGGATGAACAGCACTTTGAGAGGCGGAGGAAAAGGAGTCGTAATAGGGCTATCAATAGGTAAGTGCCATATCAATGCCTTTTTAAACTAGCAGATACATTTTTTAAAAATTGATAAAACAATAATTTGGGTGTAAGTATAGACTGGCTGATTAAAAAGTTGCACAACAGGTTAATGTATAAACTAGAATGCTGTCTTGTTAGAATTACCTACAATTGAAACAGAATAACAGGTTAGAACATATGACTGATTTCTTGCCAAAAATTTTTTTTTGAGACAGGGCCTGGTTCTGTTGCCCAGGCTGGAGTACAGTGGCACGATCTTGGCTTACTGCAACCACCACCTCCCGGGTTCATACGACTCTCCTGCCTCAGCCTCCTGAGTAGCTGGGACTACAGGTGTGCATCACCACACTCGGCTCATTTTTGTAATTTTAGTAGAGGTGGGGTTTCGCCATGTTGGCCAGGCTGGTCTCGAACTACTGGCCTCAAGTTATCCACCTGCCTCAGCCTCCCAAAGCTTTGGAATTACAGCTGTGAGCCACCATGCCTGGCCCGCTTGCCAAATCATTTTATATGGCCCACAGTCATTCTGGTCAAACAGTGACTTACAGAAATAACTTTTTCTTTTTCATTTCATGTATATTTTTTCTTAGAATAATGATAAGTTCTGAGGAACTCTCTCTTTTTTTTTTTTTTTTTTTTTTTGAGGCGGAGTCTCGCTCTGTCGCCCAGGCTGGAGTGCAGTGGCCGGATCTCAGCTCACTGCAAGCTCCGCCTCCCGGGTTTACGCCATTCTCCTGCCTCAGCCTCCCGAGTAGCTGGGACTACAGGCGCCCGCCACCTCGCCCGGCTAGTTTTTGTATTTTTAGTAGAGACGGGGTTTCACCGTGTTAGCCAGGATGGTCTCGATCTCCTGACCTCGTGATCCGCCCGTCTCGGCCTCCCAAAGTGCTGGGATTACAGGCTTGAGCCACCGCGCCCGGCCCGTTCTGAGGAACTCTTAAGGAAAATGGAAGGCTTTACTCATTTCATAACTCCTTGTAGTATAAGTTCACATATACTAACCAACTTATTTGATTTTCCCAATAATTGTTTAAGGGAGATAGAGGAAGGATTATTTACATTTTAAAGATGTGGTTGAGTAAATGAAAATGCAGTGCTTAGGTGCTTGGATTTTTTTTTTTTTTTTAATAGAGACAGGTTCTCACTCTGTCACTGAGACTAGAGTAGAAGTGAGGCTGGTCTTGAACTCCTGACCTCAAGTGACTCGGCTGGGATTATAGGCGTGAGCCACCACACCTGACCATAACTATCTGAATATTTTTGAAAGTAGTTAGGGAACTTCCAGCCTGTCCAACATGGTGAAACCCCATCTCTACTAAAAATACAAAAATTAGCCGGATGTTGGTGGTGCGCACCTGTAATCCCAGCTCCTCAGGATGCTGAAGCAGGAGAATTGCTTGAACCCAGGAGGCAGAGATTGCAGTGAGCCGAGATCACGCCATTGCACTGCAGCCTGGGTGACAGAGTGAGACTCCGTCTCAGAAAAAACGCAAAAGGCAAAACAATATAACAAAAAAGGAAGTAGTTAGGGAACTTGCTTGAGAGGATTGGTGTTGGATCCAAATGCTGGTAGACTGTGAATATTTTTTCTGAGAGGTATTATAGCAGAGTTGTTATAGGTCTAGAGACAGACCACTTGTGTTTGATTCCTGGCCCTGCCATTTACTAGTTGGGTGATCTTGGACAAATCAGTTAATCTTTCTATGCCTTGGTTTTGTTTTAAAATGGGAAAAATAATAATACCTTTCTCATAAGACTGTTGTGAGGATTTATTGACTTAATCCATGTAAAGCACCTAAAACTAAAACAGTGTCTGGCAAATGGTAAATACGCTGTCTATGTTAGACACCTCCATTAAAATGTAAGTTGGTACAATCTGATTTCACCACCGTGAATCACTTTACAGTGCCTGTGGCATCTTGATATTTTTATTTGATTATATATCTTTAATTTCATAATAAAGCTTCAGATATAAATATTTCTAACACTTAAGTTCTGGACCTATTATAGAAAATTAGAAAATTAAAATACATATCTTAAGATTGCTCCAGTTGAAATTTAGATTTTTTTTTAACTTAAATGTTTATATTCAAACATGGAATTTGGGAAGGAGGATGAGTTGATGGGTTTGTGTGGTGTTAAATAGGTGCCTCCCACTAAATTTTCGGAAAGATGAATTAAAAGGCATGTATAAAGATCGAATGAAAATTGGAGCAAGCCTTGCCGACGTTGATCCAATGCAACTAGATTCTTCAGTGAGTATTCTGTTTTGAAACATATGCTTGAACTATAATGTGCTTTGTTTTAGTTTTAAAGTTAAAAAAAGGAACTGATGATTTTTCTTTTCAGTCAAAACTCTAACCTTTAAAGACGTTTTCTGTTAATCTTAAGGTTACAATTAAGGTATTATTAATTCATTGTGTATGGGTTAGGTATAGTTAAGGTGTGGGGTGACATTTTAATCTGGACTCCAAATCTAAGAATGTAAATGTTTGCTTCCATTACCAGGTACGATTTGATAGTGTTGGTGGCCTGTCTAATCATATAGCAGCTCTAAAAGAGATGGTGGTGTTTCCATTACTTTATCCAGAAGTCTTTGAAAAATTTAAAATTCAACCCCCAAGGTAATTTAATTATATTTTTAATTTTAGCTGAAAATCTGTGCTACTCTTGCCTCTTGTAGTTCTTATACCTTATTAACCCATTTTTAAGCGATAGCCCCCTTTTCCCTTTTCATTGTACAACTTTTCTCTCTGAATCACCTTTATAGAAGCAATAATTTAAATAAATTTTAAAAGTTAATAAACTTCCCCCATCATAAAAGTAATATACCGGGCCGGGCATGGTGACTCATGCCTTTATCCTAGCACTTTGGGAGGCCAAGACAGGTGGATTGCCTGAGCTCAGAAGTTGGAGACCAGCCTGGGCAACATGGTGAAACCCCGTCTCTACTAAAATACAAAAAATTAGCCGGGCCTGGCGCCGTGTGCCTGTAGTCCCAGCTACTTGGGAGGCTGAGGCAGAATTGCTTGAACATGGGAGGCGGAAGTTGCAGTGAGCTGAGATTGCGCCACTACACTCCAGCCTGGGTGACAGAGTGAGACACCATCTCCAAAAAAATAAGTAAATAAATAAGTAATGTACCATATGTCAATCACAGGTAAACACTGGTAGGTTTTAAATTAAATTTTGTAATTTAAAAAATTAGAAAGTGGCCAGGCACAGTGGCTTACGCCTGTAATTCCAGCACTTTGGGAGGCCGAGGTTCGGGAGTTCAAGACCAGCCTGGCCAACATGTTGAAACCTTGTCTTTACTAAAAATACCCAAAAAATTAGCTGGGCATGGTGGCGGGCGCCTGTTGTCCCAGCTATTTGGGAGACTGAGGCAGGAGAATTGCTTGAACCCGGGATGCAGAGGTTGCAGTGAGCCGAGATGGCACCACTGCACTCCAGCCTGGGCAATGAAGCAAGACTGTCTCCAAAAAAAAAAAAAATTAGAAAGTACCAGGCATGGTGGCTCACACCTGTGATTCCAGTGACTTGGGACACTAAAACAGGAAGATTGCTTTAGCTCAGGAGTTTGAGGTTGCAGTGAGCTAGGATTATGCCACTGCACTCCAGCCTAGCTGACAGTGAGACCCCATCTCTAAAAATAACACGGAAAGTTATTAATATTAAATAACATTTACTTCTTACAGGGAATGTTGTACATGCCTAGTTAAAGTAATTTAGTAAATTAAAAAGAAATTTCTTGAATTTTCTCTCACATTTCTTCCTTGCAACCCCCATACAAATTGAATTACATGATTGTGATATGTGATTCCATATGCAAGGTGAGATAATATGATGAACATGATGAATGAATTGTTAAAATGTTTCAAATAGAGTTTTATTTACAGTTTCAATATTAATTTTACAGTATCAGTATTAACTCCCAGGTTTTAAGTTGTGCTTTGTGGCATGAAACTGTACAATAATTCAGTTGTCTTACACATTTTAATTTTCTAATTAAATGAATCATGAAATTGGTTTCTAATTTTTGTTTTAAAAGTCTGCTTTTTAAATGTAATACTAAAATGTTAACGTATTGTTTTACAGAGGTTGCTTGTTTTATGGGCCACCTGGAACTGGAAAGACTCTGGTTGCCAGAGCACTTGCCAATGAGTGCAGTCAAGGGGATAAAAGAGTAGCGTTTTTCATGAGGAAAGGTGCTGATTGTCTAAGTAAATGGGTAGGAGAATCTGAAAGACAGCTACGATTGCTATTTGATCAGG
The DNA here is from genome assembly GCF_007565055.1 of Rhinopithecus roxellana. NCBI lineage: Eukaryota > Metazoa > Chordata > Mammalia > Primates > Cercopithecidae > Rhinopithecus > Rhinopithecus roxellana. Next base: position 103,131,760 of record NC_044557.1, read on the forward strand.
TACGATATTAAAATTTTATATATATGGATAGTTCTGTAATCTAGGCAGATATGTGTGAGGATTAGATAACTCTTACATTTAATCAGTGTTCTAAATAAACCCAGAAGAGTTAGACTAAGTATGTAATCTTTCTAGATTATTTTCTTTTATATGTCGAGATGACACTGACCTACAGTGAACAGTTTTATAGTAAGAAGGGAGAGAAATAATTGGATCTTAGTTCTTTGGAGTCTTAGGTCTCATGCCTAGGAAGAGAGTGGTAATCTCATTTAGAGATAGTAGTAGTGAATTATGGCTCAGTATGGGAATTGGAGACTAGTTCTGCCCTGGGGCGGCTTTCATTTTCATATCCCGGATTGTATTGACAGCACATTGTGAGATAATACATTCTGATCTACTGAGGCATATTGCTGCAAATGCTTTTAAATCTCTTTTTGGAACTCTCCTGAGGTTCTTTTTTAATTTTATGTTTATGGAAATGGATAAAAACTGTGACATCTTGCTAAAAAATGTTTTCCCATCCTGACATGGAGGAAGACTATGTCAGTCTTCTATTCTTTGTCTTGTTTCCATAGGTAGTCTTCAATAGATATTTTTGTGTGTTCAGGAATGATAGCTATATGAAATCTAAGGTATATAACCAGTGGAGTATGTCTTTTGAAGACTTCTAGTCAAAAATGCAATTGAAAATTAAACCATATGTCATTATAATTTAGTTTGAATTCTTAAAACCCAGTTATTGGAACTTACATTTAAATTTATAAATTATAAATAGTTATAAATTATAAATGAATTGAGGCTGAGGCAAGAGAATCACTCGAACCCAGGAGGCAAAGGTTGCAGTGAGCCAGGATCACGCCACTGCACTCCAGCCTGGGTGACAGTGTGAGACTCCATCTATTAAAAAAAGAAAAATTATAAATAAATTCTGGTAAGCAAGTTTGAAGAAAAGCTGATTGAAATAGTGTATATTCAGCTTTATAAATTCTGGTAAGCATGTTTGAATGAAAATTGATTAAAATGGTTTATATTAAGTCTACGTGTTTGAGGCTGTTTATGCTAACAAATGACCACTCAATCTGCTTTCTAGGCCTATCAGATGCGCCCATCAATTATTTTTTTTGATGAAATCGATGGTCTGGCTCCAGTACGGTCAAGCAGGCAAGATCAGATTCACAGGTAAGACTTGCTTGATGGCACTTCAACATTTCTTCCTGTTTCCTGAGTGGTATTGATGTGTGAGAGATAGAATGTTAAATGGTAAAAGAAACTTTATAAGCTAATAGTTCCTTTCTTTGGTAGTAGAACCCTAGTATATAGTACAAAAATAAAAAATGTGGACAGGCGCAGTGGCTCATACCTGTAATCCTGGCACTTTGGGAGGCCAAGGTAGGCGGATCACTTGAGGTCAAGAGTTTGAGACCAGCCTGGCCAACATGGTGAAACCCTGTCTCTACTGGGGGAAAAAAAAAAAAAAAAAAAAATTAGCCAGGTGTGGTGGTGCACACCTATAATCCCAGCTCCTTGGAAGGCTGAGGCTGGAAAATTAGGAGAATCACTTGAACACGGGAGGTGGAGGTTGTAGTGAGCTGAGATTACACCACTGCACTCCAGCCTGGGTGACAGAGTGAGACTACCTCTCAAAAAAATAAAATAAACCTGCTCCGAGTGTCAGTGCGTTGTAAAGCACGGTTTAAAAATCTTGGTTATAGAAGTTTTTTTTTTTTTTTTTTTTTTTTTTTTTTGATATGGAGTCTCGCTCTGTCACCCAGGCTGGAGTGCAGTGGCTGGATCTCAGCTCACTGCAAGCTCCGCCTCCCGGGTTCACGCCATTCTCCTGCCTCAGCCTCCCGAGTAGCTGGGACTACAGGCGCCCACCACCTCGCCCTGCTAGTTTTTTGTATTTTTTAGTAGAGACGGGGTTTCACCTTGTTAGCCAGGATGGTCTCAATGTCCTGACCTCATGATCCGCCCATCTCGGCCTCCCAAAGTGCTGGGATTACAGGCTTGAGCCACCACGCCCGGCCTGGTTATAGAAGATTTAACTCATGATAGAAACAAATGTCTGCAGGTCAGTGATGTTAAGCCAATAGTAAGAGTAGGGCTATGGTGGGGAATATGACTGAATGTCCTATCACAGGAGCATATCCAGTTGCTTTTATGTCTGACCTGTTACTGATGTGCAGAAGCTTACCCAGGCTTGAAAAATCGATTTTGTTCTCTCAGATTTTATGTTCAAATTAAGTATCTTAAATTTTGCCAGCTAATTTGGATGCTTTTAAGACATTGCCTGCGCTAAACAAAATCTAACTTAGGGCATTACTACTAGTTTAGGATTCTAATACTAGACCAATCTCCTCATTTTAAAGATGGGGAAATTGAACCCTCAACCCCGATGATTAGTTGCTTATCCAAGGGGACACTTTTACTAGTGCTACTGTCCCAACCTGAATCTAAATTGCTTTTAGTCCCAATTCATTTCAGTTTTTTAGAACTTCTTTTTAAATGGTTTCATGAACGACGTGTAATTGCTTAATTAATTTGGAATATCCAAAAGGAAATGTTTGCTTGTCTTTATATATGCTAGTAGTATTGTTTTATATTGTAGATAATGTAGAAGATGAATAAGATATAGTGTGTGATTGATAGGTGGGTTTTGGCTTTTCTAACATCTAACAAGATTTGCTATATTCTAATGGCCTTTTGAACTTGATGATAAACAATTTTGTTTGTTGCTGTGACTAAATTAAAATATATGTTAAGTACCATGGTAAAGTAGTTTTGTCTCTGCATGTCCTATTAGTAATCAGATAAATTTTTTATATGTGACACATTTCATTATCAGTCACACTGTATTCATTGTGCTAACAGGAAGAAACATATTTAACAATACTTCCATCACTTCATAATCAAGTAAGTTGAGTACTTACTGTGTTTTGGGATAGTTCTAAAGGTATTGGAAGACTTTTGGCAAAAAAATTACAGAGTAATTGTAGCAAAACTGTGCTACAATTTTTCTTTCTTTCTTTTTTTTTTTTTTTTTTTTTTTGAGACAGAGTCTCGCTCTGTTGCCCAGGCTAGAATGCAGTAGTATGATCTCAGCTCACTGCAACCCCCACCTCCCAGGTTCCAGCAATTCTGCCTCAGCCTCCCAAGTAGTTGGGGCTACAGGTGTGCGCCAGCATGCCCGGCTAAATTTTTGTATTTTAGTAGAGATGAGGTTTCACCATGTTGGCCAGGTCTCAAACTCCTGACCTCAGGTGATCAGCCCGCCTGCGCCTCCCAGAGTGCTGGGATTACATATGTGAGCCACCCCACCCGGCCTGTTCTTTGTATTTTTAGCAGAGACTGGGTTTCGCCATATTAGCCAGGCTGGTCCTGAACTCCTGACCTTGGGTGATCCACCCACCTCTGCCTCCCAAAGTGCTGGGATTACAGGCGTGAGCCACCGTGCCTGACCAAATATAGCTGCATTTTTAAGAGAAATTTAGTATTCAAGTTATTTTAACTAAAAACTTAAAAGTTCTGACAGTAAAAATGTATGTTAAATTAAGCTTTTTTAGAATTTAGCACATTGCATGTTGAAGATGATTAAACTGTATTCTGTACCTTAATTTTAGTAATAATACTATAGAATAATGCAAATAAGTAATTATGTGAGTGTCATTAGGTAATAATATTTCAACCTAAGAGAAAGAAGATACAAATGTGAAATGAAGAAGGCAAATTACCCTAAATTGTTTTTTTTGTTTGTTTTTTTGAGATGAAGTCTCTCTCTGTCGCCCAGGCTGGAGTGCAGTAGCACAGTCTTGGCTCACTGCAACCTGTGCCTCCCGAGTTCAAGTGATTCTCCTGCCTCAGCCTCCCTAGTAGCTGGGATTACAGGCATGCACCAGCATACTTGGCTGATTTTTCGTATTTTTAGTAGACAGGGTTTCACCATGTTGGCCAGGCTGGTCTTGAACTGGGCCTCGAACTCCTGATCTCAGGTGATCCACCCGCCTCAGCCTTCCAAAGTACTGGGATTATAGGCATGAGCCACCCACTCTACCTAAAACCCTTACAGTCTTTACTTTGAATTGCAAATATCAATAAAAACTTGTGACAAAGTTTTTTTGTTTGTTTGTTTTTTAAAGAAAAAAAAACCCTAACTCTGGACACTTTAAAAAGGCCTAGAAGCAATCACAATCCAGTAGCAATTAATGTCCATCCCTGAGTGTGTTCTCTAAATATTAGGACTCAGGAGAGATGGCGGATTGTAACACTGAAGCAGAAATGATCAAGACAAGCCTGAAATACTTTGTAATGCCTGAAAGCAATAAAAAAAGAATTACTGGAATCGTACCAGAATGACATAGGAGCCAATTTTGAGGGATCTCTCACTGGCCGAAGATTAAACAATTTGAGCATCAAAAATAATGACTGCAGTAGATAGAAATATATCAAATATCTAAAAAACATCGGTTTTTTGTGTGTTGTTAGTTTTTTGTTGTTGGTTTGGTTTGTTGTTGTTGTCTTTTTGTGACAGTCTCACTCTGTCACCCAGGCTGGAGTGCAGTGACATGATCTTGGCTCACTGCAACCTCCACCTCCCAGGTTCAAGCGATTCTCGTGTCTCAGCCTCCCCAGTAGCTGGGATTACAGGCATGTGCCACCACTCCTGGCTAATTTTTGTACTTTTAGTAGAGACGGGGTTTTGCCATGTTGGCCAAGCTGGTCTTGAACTCCTGGGCTCAAGAGATCTACCTGCCTTGGCCTCCCAAAGTGCTGGGATTACAGGCGTGACCCACCGCACAAGGCCTTGTTTTTGTGTTTTGAGACAGGATCTTACTCTTACCCAGGCTGGAGTGCAGTAGCACGATCACAACTCACTGCAGCTTTGATCTCCTGGGCTCAAGCAATCTTCCCACCTCAACTTCTCAGTAGCTGGAACTACAGGCATGCACTACCACACCCAGCTTGGTTTTTTTGGGGTTTTTTTAAGTAAAGATGAAGTCTCACTCTGTTGCCCAGGCTGGTCTCAAACTCCTGAGCTCAAGTGATCCTTCCACCTCGGGCTCCCAAAGTGCTGGGATTACAGGCATGAGGCACCATGCCCAGCCACCATCAGTTTTTTGTTGTTGTGTTGTTTTGTTTTGTTTTGTTTTGTTTTTTAAAAAAAAACATGAAAATATCTTATTTGTAAGAAAAAGGTATGATTTCTTAATTTCTGTTCTTAGCATAAATTTTCTTTCCAGTGCAACCAAAACTTCCTGAACCCTTTTCAGCATTGTTGTTCAAAACTTGGAGTTCTATTGCTGGATAAAAAATGCATTCATAAATAAGCTGTGCAATTCGATCACCTTGAAATTTTGACTTCAAACTTTTCTTTGACAATGTTTCTTCTATAACCTTCATCTAAGACACCCAGCTCCTAAGTGTTTTGCACCCCAGCCAAAATGTAGAGCTACTCTTCCATAACACCCAGAAGGAGGAGCTAGCTGAATGTCTGATAGCTTCCTCCATGGGCAGTATTGTATATTCATATGCACTGTATAGGTCATAGCCCTCGGCCTGTGTGGACTCCCAGCTCCCAGGTTGAGTCTGGAACCAGGCAGGGTGGAGCTGCATGCCCCACCCCACCCTCCTCCGCAGGCCAGACCCACTTGTGGGGGGAAATGACAGGTGTCTCTTTGGAGCAGGGCATGACAGGGCAAGGAGGTGAGGGGAGGAGATAGCCACGAGAACCAGAAAATACAGAATGAGCCTTCTCCCCATCACCACCACCCTCGCCACTGCTGGCAGGGAACACACCAAGATCTTAAAAATCATCAATTTGTAATAAGTTTTTTAAATTCAACTGGTCACCTAAAGTTGCTGAGTTATTATTTATTACTCTGAAAATTGATAAGAAGGAAAGAATCAGACATTTCTTCCTGTCCTATACAGGCCATGATTGAGGGCAGTTCAGCAGTTGATGAAGTAGTGTAGTTCTTTATATAGGAAAATCACAGGTAATAAATGCAAAAGAAATGATTGAATTAGAAAATCACCGTTTTGTAGCCTCTTATGAAATAATGGATCTAGACCTGTTGTTTTTTGACCAGGGATGCTGCCATCCCCCTCCCCTCAGGGACAGGTATCTAGAGACAGTTTTGGTTGTCACAACTGGTGAGGACAGCTACTTAGCATCTGGTAGATGAAGGCCAGACATGCTGTTAAACATCCTTCACTTACGGGACAGTTTTCCACAACAAATAATTATCTGGCCCAAAATGTCAGTAGTGCTAATTTGGGAAACCTTTATCTAAACAATAATTATCAATGGCCACTCAAGCAGTAAGATAAAAAAAGAAGGTTGATGGGGATATTTATGATGGGTGGAACAAGCTGATAACACCTGACCGAAACTCAACCCACTGATTGACCTTAAATGGGAAGCTGGTATTAGGTGCCTCCTGTGGGGATATAATAGGAATTACATGGTATCTTCCTGTGAAATACGTCATCCCAAATGGTTTAGCCAGCATCCATTAAGCTTCTAGATCTAGGCCAGGTGCGGTGGCTCACGCCTGTTATCCCAGCACTTTGGGAGGCCTAGGCAGGCGGATCACAATGTCAGAAGATTGAGACCATCCTGGCTAACACGGTGAAACCTCGTCTCTACTAAAAAAAAAAAAAATACAAAAAAATTATCCAGGTGTGGTGGCAGGCACCTGTAGTCCCAGCTGCTCGGGAGGCTGAGGCAGGAGAATGGCGTGAACCCGGGAGGCGGAGCTTGCAGTGAGCTGAGATCATGCCACTGCACTCCAGCCTGGGCGACAAAGCGAGACTCCGTCTCAAAAAAAACAAAAAGCTTCTAGATCTAGCTACCAGTTTCCAGGAATTATGAAAGATAGAGGGACAACTTAAATGACCCTATCAGGAAGCAGTCAGCCCAGTCTGGAATGTGGGAAGGAAATTCTACAAGCCAAATGACCCAGTTTCTTCAACAAATAAATGGCGTGGAAGGAAAAAAATGTAAGAGGCACAGTAGGAACTGTCAAGGAATTGAGTGACAAATAATCAAGTGTAGTGTGTGGTTACATTTTGATTAACTAGATCAAATGTAAACAGGTATTTTGAGACAATCAGGAAAAATTGGGTATTAGATATTAAGGAATTAGTCATTCACTTAGGATGATGACATTGTTGGGTTTGTTGTAAGTCCTTATCTCTTAGAAATACATACGTGAAGTACTTACATGAAATATTTATGAATTGAACTGTGTGTCTGAGGTTTTATTTTTCTTTTTAAAAGTGGTCAGGTGAAGACAAAAAAGGCATACTGATAATTGTTGAAGCTTAATGATGGAAATTACTATTCTGTCTTTATAATAAAAAGTTTAAAATTAATGAAAATTCTGTTATGCTTTATGTATATTCTATTTTATTTTGGTGTTCTTTGATCATGTATATACAATGGAAATTTTATTATTTTTAGATACTGTGTGTCCTGCCTGGTGCTACCAGCGCTTTTTTTCTTTTTCTTTTCTTTTTTATTTTTTTGAGACAAGGTCTTGCTCTGTCTGTCGCCCAGGCTGGAGTGCAGTGGTGCAATCTTGGCTCACTACGTACAACCTCAGCTTCCCCAGTAGTAGGACTACAGGCCCGGGTCATGTCACCATGCTGGCTTTATTTTTTTTATTTTTATTTTTTTAATAGAGATGGGGTTTCCCTATGTTGCTGAGGCTGGTCTCAAACTCCTGGCCTCAAGCACTCTTTCCACCTCAGCCCCCAAGTTCTGGGGTTACAGGCGTGAGCCACCATGCCTTGCCTTTTTTTTCTTTTTGATGTTGTATATTGTTTGGGAACGCTTAAGTTCCTTTGTGAAATTATGCTTTATGAAATATCTTCTAGGATTCATTTGTGGGGGTCTAACGACCATCTTTTTCCATTGGTTTCAATTTCTATGTGCCATTTGGTATGTTATTTTATAGATTTTTTAAATCCATTGGAAATAGTGAGGTGCCCTGAGAAAATTTATTCACATGTAATACATTAAATCTGACCAAAAGAAGAAATACTACTGAATGATATAGACTGTGTTCATAGTATTAATCTCTTCTCTCTTATTTTTAAAATTTAGTTCTATTGTTTCCACCCTGCTAGCTCTTATGGATGGGTTGGACAGCAGAGGGGAAATTGTGGTCATTGGTGCTACCAACAGACTAGATTCTATAGACCCTGCTTTACGAAGGCCTGGTCGCTTTGACAGAGAATTCCTTTTTAGCCTACCTGATAAAGAGGTAAGAATTTAATGTCACTCAAATTTTGACAAAATATATTGCTGTTTATTAATAATAAGTCTTGGTGTAGTAAAAATTTGGAGATTCTTGAGTTTTGTATCATGGTCTTGTCAAGTGATAGTTGTTAGTGAACAACTCAAATGAGGACAAATTTTTATTCTTTTCTTTAAATATAATAATGCCTTCCCAAAATTATTCTTAAAATTCTTTCAATTTGAGTGTAGCCTTTGGATGTTCTAAGTGTTGCTTCAGAACATGTGGCTTAATGAGTAATTAATCCTTAGCCAGTTTGTTAGCCTTGGCTTTTTCATGAATATCATATAATCCTACCAAGTTTTTTTAAGTCTACTTAATCTTTTGGGAACCAAAGGGGAAAATATATGAAGAGCTGTCTGTACTCTTAAAAACAGCTCTTAACATGCACCAGAATGTATAGCTACTTTAGTAGTTACATATTTTCTCTTACTTATATTTATGACCAGTATAACTTTAGTGCTATAAATGCAAATATGTTTAATAATGAGACCTAAGTTCATTAAACTCTAAAAAGTACATCTTTTTTCTTATTTTCACTTTCATATTTTGCTTATATTGAGTTTTTTGTTTGTTTGTTTGTTTGTTTGTTTGAGATGAAGTCTTGCTGTCACTCAGGCTGGGGTGCAGTGGTACAATCTCAACTCACTGCAACTTCCACCCCCAGGATTCAAGCAGTTCTCATGCCTCAGACTCCCGAGTAGCTGGGATTACAGGCACATGCTACCACGCCCAGCTAATCTTTGTATTTTTAGCAGAGAGTAGTTTTCACCATGTTGGCCAGACTGGTCTCGAACTTCTGACCTCAAGTGATCCACCTGCCTCGGCCTCCCAAAGTTACAGGTGTGAGCCACTGCACCCGGCCGATATTAAGTACTGATCACTTTAAAATTTTAGGTAATCAAAAGTATTTTTAATTGAAATTAATGTGATCTGAATAGCATTTATTATTATAGTTGTAAAAAATTAAATTGTTTTTATTCATAGGCTCGAAAAGAGATTCTAAAGATTCACACCAGGGATTGGAATCCCAAACCACTGGACACATTTTTAGAAGAGCTAGCAGAAAACTGTGTTGGTAAACATTGTTTTAAGCAATTAAAATAAATACTACATTTATTTCAAATATGAAACAAGTTGTATTAGGTTGGTGCAAAAGTAATTGTGGTTTTTGCCTATAAAAGTAATGGCAAAAACCACAATTTCTTTTGCACCAAACTAATAAAGAAATACAAGGTTATATTTGTTTCTTAACTCTTATTTGTGGCGTTTTTGTCTCACGAAATCTTGGTATTAAATAGAGATATTTGACAAATTGGCCATCGGGGCAGAGTAGATAATAATATAATTGTATAAAATACAATATATTATATCATAATAATATAATAGCTATTCTTTACTGACCATGTTTTAGTCATCATTTTAAGCATTCTACATATATTATTTCATGTAATTTTCACATCATTCCTGTGATGTAGGTAGCAGTATCTCTACTTTACAGATAAAGAAATGGCTGGAGAGCATTATGTGAATTTTCTAAGGTCATACAGCTAGTAAATTACAAACTGGAGTTTGAATCTAGTCTGTGTGATTTTAAAACTCTTGCTTTTGACCTCTGTGCTATACTTGGTGCTTATGTATTGCACTCGTAAAAGTTGATTGATTGTTGGCTATTACTACCCGATAAGTTTACTGGGTAAAAGAGATAAGGGTTTTACTACTTTTAAATATTTGCTAACTATATTGCGAGGCTGATTTTTAATTTTCTTTTAACCATGGTCATGCTAATAGAGTTTTGTGTTTCTTTCTTTGGTCGGCTGGTTCTTTTCTTCCCCTGGTTGCTTTGGATAGGATACTGTGGAGCAGATATTAAATCAATATGTGCTGAAGCTGCTTTATGTGCTCTACGGCGACGCTACCCACAGATCTATACCACTAGTGAGAAACTACAGTTGGATCTCTCTTCAATTAATATCTCAGCTAAGGATTTCGAGGTAGCTATGCAAAAGATGATACCAGCCTCCCAAAGAGCTGTGACATCACCTGGGCAGGCACTGTCCACCATTGTGAAACCACTCCTGCAAAGCACTGTTGGCAAGATCTTAGAAGCCCTGCAGAGAGTATTTCCACATGCAGAATTCAGAACAAATAAAACATTAGACTCAGGTATAAAACTTGATTAACCATTTAAAGTTAGTTTTTATAATCAGTAAAGTAAAATGTTTCATACATACCAGAAATATTTATTTGTAAAAGAATCTCTTGAAAAAAATGTGGTAAGGCTTTACCTGGGATATTTGAAGGAAATTTACCCATGGATTGCCCTTAACTTAATTTGCTGAAAGGTTGGGGTGCATTTTTACATTTACTTATTAATTCATATCTACAGAAATACTTTTGATTCTTTGAAAAAATTTAATTGAAGTATGCTAACTTGGTAACTGAAGCATTAAAGATTTGCTTTGCAATCCAAAAGTTACTAATGTGCAGTTTTTTGGTTTTATAGATATTTCTTGTCCTCTGCTAGAAAGTGACTTGGCTTACAGTGATGATGATGTTCCATCAGTTTATGAAAATGGACTTTCTCAGAAATCTTCTCATAAGACAAAAGACAATTTTAATTTTCTTCATTTGAATAGGTATATTTTTCTTGCAAATCAATGTTTTGCATGTGTAAATTTTCTAAAAATAAATGAGATGTGGTTGAAAAAGTAAAAAATGCTAACCAATCTGCTTTTTATTTAAATTAAACTACCAGAAATTTTTTGTTGTTATAGTTGTCACAATAGTAGAAATTACAGTCTATAAAAATATTCCTAAAAAGCTTTGGGTATCGGTTGTTTCCAGAAACTATGTGAACCATGTTATGATTGGCTGGCCTTATTGGCAAGACATTTTACTTATGAAAGTTTATAATTGACAATTCAGGGGGAAATTTTAAACTTTTTTCTAAAATATAGCTTATTAATGATTTCTCTTTCAGAAATGCTTGTTACCAACCTATGTCTTTTCGACCAAGAATATTGATAGTCGGAGAACCAGGATTTGGGCAAGGTTCTCACTTGGCACCAGCTGTCATTCATGCTTTGGAAAAATTTACTGTATATACATTAGACATTCCTGTTCTTTTTGGAGTTAGTGCTACATCCCCTGAAGAAACATGTGCCCAGGTAATTTGTTGGTGCTCAACTATAAGACAAAACAGCCTTTTGGAGATAAAAGCTAAAATTGCCTCATTTTTTTGCATTGTGGTTTTTTTTGTCTTTCTGATTTATAACTTCAGGTTTACAAAACAGAATTATGCATGATTGCTTAGTCATTAAAGAGAATGACTTTAAATCCCACATTCACCCTTAATATCTTTGTAACCTTAGTAAAGTTGTTAGATCTCTCTCATTTTCCCCATTTGGAAAATGGAGATAATAATACTTACCTCATATGGCTGTTGTGAGAATTAAATGAGTAGAGTACTTAAAATGGTGACTGGTCCTTAGTAAGTACTCAGATATTCTGCAGTTTCTGTTTTTGGTATTTGTATATTAACTTTTGTTTGTTTGTTTTTGGTTTTGGTTTTTTTGAGACGGAGTCTCTCTCTGTCACCAGGCTGGAGTGCAGTGGCACAATCTCAGCTCCCTGAAACCTCCGCCTCCAGGGTTCAAGCAATTCTCCCGCCTAAGCCTCCCAAGTAGCTGGGACTACAGGCACATGCCGTCACATCCAGCAAATTTATTTTTATTTTATTTTATTTATTTGTTTGTTTGTATTTTAATAGAGATGGGGTTTCACCATGTTGCCCAGGATGGTCTCGAACTCCTAGGCTCAGGCAGTCCACCCTTCTCGGCCTCCCAAAGTGCGTGGATTATAGGCATGAGCCACTGCGCCTGGCTATATTAACATTTTTAAAATATAAAAATATTTTATATTTGTAGTTTTGTTTACTTTTGATTACAACAGAAAAATCTAGATTTCTCCAACTGTTTTCTAGTTGCTTGAAGAAATTATCTTTTCAAAAAAATGAAACTTTTAAACAACATTTAAAAATAAGGTTGTGGGATTTTGGAGGAGCATTTTAAAAACTTGAGGACTTTATATGTTACTTCTGGGAGGTTAAACATTGTTTCAGACTAATAGAACTAGCATTATTAACATGTTGACTCTAACTGAATTTGTTTTGTTCTCACTCTACTAGGTGATTCGCGAAGCTAAGAGAACAGCACCAAGTATAGTGTATGTTCCTCATATCCATTTGTGGTGGGAAATAGTTGGACCAACACTTAAAGCCACATTTACCACATTATTACAGAATATTCCTTCATTTGCTCCAGTTTTACTACTTGCAACTTCTGACAAACCCCATTCTGCTTTGCCAGAAGAGGTAATTTATGTGGGGGGGAGTCATTATATTTTTAAAAAGAGAGTTGTTTGTACCAAAATAATCATAACTTACTGAAAAAATTCAAATGCTATAGAAGTGAATAAAAGGATAAGTTTTCTTTTTTTTTTTTTTTTTTTTTATTATACTTTAAGTTCTAGGGTACATGTGCATAACGTGCAGGTTTGTTACATATGTATACTTATGCCATGTTGGTGTGCTGCACCCATCAACTCGTCAGCACCCATCAATTCATCATTTATATCATGTATAACTCCCCAATGCAATCCCTCCAAGGATAAGTTTTCTTATTAAAGATACCATTGTTAACTATTTGGTATATGTGCTCATTGGGTAAGATGGTGTATGTATATGTGTATGTATATATTAAGGATATATAAATTTTTTCTCTTAAAAAATGGGATTATATGTCGGGCACGGTGGCTCACACCTGTAACCCCAGCACTTTGGGATGCTGAGGCGGGTGGATCATGAGGTCAGGAGATCGAGACCATCCTGGCTAACACGGTGAAACCCTGTCTCTACTAAAAATACAAAAAAATTAGCCGGGCGTGGTGGTGGGCGCCTGTAGTCCCAGCTACTCGGGAGGCTGAGGCAGGAGAATGGCGTGAACCCGGGAGGTGGAGCTTGCAGTGAGCTGAGTGAGCTACTGCACTCCAGCCTGGGCGACAGAGCGAGACTCCATCTCAAAAAAAAAAAAGTTTTTAAAAAATGGGATTATATGATACATACTATTCTGCAGTTTGCTTTATTCACTTATCAATAAATGTGTCTCATATATTTGTTAGTGCTAAAGTCTCTTTAAGAGCTGCATGGCTTTTCCACTTTTGATGTAGTATAATTTATTTATCCAAAGCCCTGTTGATAGGTTTTTTGGTTGTTTTCCAGATTTTTTTCTACTGAACTGTTATAGTGAGCATCCTTGTATTTTAGTTCGTATGAACACTAGTATGTGGATTTTTCTAGTATTGATTCCTAGAAGTGGAATAGCTGTAGCTGAGTATTTTACATTTACAAGTTTTAACAATACTAAATTACTCATTCAAGTTTGTGCCCATTTAGACAACTGCCAATAGTGAACAAAAGGCCATGCTGCTTCTGACTGGAATACTCTTCTCTTACATATTTGCCTGGCATCATTTTTTATTTTTCTCAAATCTCTGCTCAGATATCATCTCAGGGAGGCCTTCTTTGATCAGAATTTCTCAATAATAGCGATAGCTCTTCTACCCATCACATTCTTTTCCCTTTTCCTACTTTATTTGTATTGCCTCCTGCCATTAAATATTAATTTGCTTGACTCTGTTTCCCCATCAGAAAGTAAAGTACATGAAATTACGGACTATTTTTTGTCACCTTTGTATCCATAGAGCACATAACAAGCATATTGTAGGCTTCTGTGTATTTTAATGAATTAGTTAAATGTTTTTTTTTCCATACCTTTGGCAAAATTGGTTTATACTTTTTAGTACACTGGTAGGAAGATAAGCTCAAATCCTTATTAAAGAAATATTTATTGAGTGCTTATTTTCTCCCAGGCGTGGTTCCAGGCACTGGAGATATAACAGTGACTAAGATAGACAAAAATGTATATCCTTACACATAGGGCTAACATTTTAGTTGAGTGGGGGAGAGAAGTTTTAAAAAATTTATAATACTAATAACTATTGTTGTGAAGAAAGATTTAGCTAAGGAGTACCAAAAGAGTATGGGTAGGTTGCAGTGTTAAATAGGCTAGATAAGGCCTCAGCAAGAAGTTGATATTTGGCCGGGTGTGGTGGTTCACGCCTGTAATCCTAGCACTTCCGGAGGCCAAGGTGGGCGGATCACCTGAGATCAGGAATTCAAGACCAGCCTGGCCAACATGGTGAAACCCTGTCTCTACAAAATATTAGCGGGACATGGTGATGTGTGTCCGTAATCCCAGCTACTCGGGAGGCTGAGGTGGGAGAATTGCTTGAACCCAGGAGGTGGAGTTTGCAGTGAAAAAAGATCCCACCATTGCACTCCAGCCGGGGCGACAAAGCAAAACTCCATCTCAAAAAAAAAGATGATGATATTTGAGGAAAGACGTGGAAAAGGTAAGGTTGTGAACTATTGGAATAGCTGAGGGACAAAAGGTCCTAGTGGAGGAAAAAGCAAATGCAGAGGCTCTGAGGCAGATCTGTGTCCGGTAGCTTGGAAAAATAGCAAGAAGGGCAATGTAGGAGGAAAGGAGGCCAAGGTTATCAAGGGACCAGATTATGTCCCCAATGACTCTGTATAATCATAATTGATTACAAAACCTGCAAGTTAAATAAGCTAGGAAATGAATATTAAGTATATATTATAAACTCTTTGAGTGGGGGAGGTCCTTAAAGGTTTCCAGTTTAGTTAATTATCTAGTTTCATACTCTGTCGCCTTTATGTGGATATCTCACCTATGTTGAAACATTTTCTACACAGTTCTTTTTGTTACCTCTGACTCCTAAAAGTCCAGTTTATTGAGGGAAGCTTTCATTTCTTTTTCTTTTTTTTTAAACCATAAAGGGGTCACGCTAACCTTCTGTATTGTTCTAATTTTAGTATGTGTGCTGCTGAAGCAAGCACAAATCTTCCACTTCCTAATCTCCATTCATTTCCCAGATTGCATATAAAACTTGACTAATACATCTTCATCATGACAAGTCTTCGTATATTTGAATACTCTTTTATGTCTTGCTAACCCAGGCCTTTTTCACATTAAACAGGATATGGTATATTCATTAGGGCTATTAATAAAGTAGAAGTTTATTTCTTACTCACTTTAACAATACTAGGCAGGTTGATTACATTGGCAAGTTTGTCTTCGGCTGTGCAGTCATTCAAACACTCAGGCTGAAAGATATTTAATTTTATTTACTTGTTTGTTTATTTATTTTTGGAGATGGAGTCGCACTCTGTTGCCTAGGCTGGCAGTGCAGGGGCACTATCTTGGCTCACTGCAGCCTCAGCCTCCTGGGTTTAAGCAATTCTCCTGCCTCAGCCTCCCGAGTAGCTGGGATTACAGGTGTCCGCCACCATGCCCAGCTAATTTTGTATTTGTAGTAGAGATGGGGTTTCACCATGTTGGCCAGGCTGGTCTTGAACTCCTGACCTCAGGTGATCCACTTGCCTTGTCCTCCCAAAGTGCTGGGATTACAGGCATGAGCCACCTCGCCTGGCCTGTTTTCTTATTTTCATCATGTAGCCTTCCAGGTCGCTTTCAGTCCAGTCAACTGAAAGGACAGACTCTTGCTTGTGCCTGACTTAGAAGTGGTGTAAATCACTTCCTCTCATATTCCACTGGCTAAAGCTCAGTCACATAGCCATACTTCATTGCAAGCACAGCTAGGAAATCTGACCTAGCTGTGTGCCCAAAGAACAAGAATATAGATTGTGGTAATAGTAGTAGACTTTGTTACACAGCACACCAGGTTGTAGTTTCTTCAAAATTCTAGTCACTCTCTTGAATGTCTTTCTTTTTTCTAGTTCTTTTGGAAGGCCAGAGCCAGAATGAATGAAGTACTCTAGCAGTGTTCTGATTAACACAGTGGAAAGGAAGATTGTTAGCCATAGTATTACTGGCTTCTTATTCTGTCAACTGAAACTATTGATCATTTTGAGATTTGAAATAAAGATAATGGCTTTATGCTCTGGGTAACAAGTAAGACAGACTAGGTGAACTTTGTATGGATGTGGGGAGGTTGAAAAAAGTAATCAATTTAATCTGGGGAAACTTTATCGAGAATGTGGAAATTCTATACCAAAATTATTTTCTTAAAGGATAGCTTCTCTTACTTTTTTTCTTAGGATAATGTTTTCTAAGCCTATAATTGCAAATTGGGTAAAATATTTTAATACCACATTCTATCAGTAGGGGAGAATGGGCCTGGGACTAGGAATTGCCTATTTTTAGAAAATGAATAGTCCATAGGCATGCAAATAAGTTTTCAGTGATTTAGTGATACCATTGATATAACATTAGACTATACTATATGAGAAATACTGTGTAGTCCATTATTAGCCACATTAAAATTTGTCCATCTCAAAACTGCAGTCAGCAAACAACTGTCTATATGCATGAGCACAAGTGGACCCACTCAGGCCAGTATGGAAAGATGAGAAAGAATGCTGTTAGTGGATTCGGAGTTTTCATGAATCCATGAAACGCAAAGTAGTGAGGAATAGATTGATGAAGATGACCACAATTCACAGCGTATGCATGAAAGGACTGCTTTGAAAGGCAAGAGTGATTTCTAGCTGAGGATCAGTTCTGCGAAGGAGTTGAAGGAACCTTTGAGCCGGGCGTGGTGGCTCATACCTCTAATCCCAGCACTTCGGGAAGCCGAGGCGGGCAGATCACTTGAGGTCAGGAGTTTGAGACCAGCCTGGCCAACATGGAGAAACCCCATCTCTACTAAAAATATGAAAATTAGCCAGGCATAGTGGTGCACACCTGTAGTCACAGGTACTTGGGAAGCTGAGGTATGAGGATCACTTGAACCCGGGAGGCAGAAGTTGCAGTGAGCCAAGATTGTACCACTGCACTCCAGCCTGGGCGACAGAGCAAGACCCTGTCTCACAACAAAACAAAACAAAAACAGCCTTTGGACAACGCTGGGGTAATTGACTTTCTTCACTTCTAGTCCCTATACCAAGCAGCAGTCAGCAGGGTGGTTTGTCCTCAGCTAGGGCAGTGTGGTTGTGCCCCAGAACTAATGTAACAGAGTCTTATATATGGCTGCTGATATCAGGAGAAATGGGGAGCCCCTGTGCCCACAAGACAAATTGTAGGCACATTTCTGCTTCCAGTATAGACTAGCTTTCATAGTCACTGGAGGGAGAAGCTAGAATAAACAGAAATAGCACCTATGGGCAAACAGATTTAAAAGGCAAACACGTAGTTATAAATGAACATTTGAGGAAGGACAACCTCATGAATAATATCCGTGTGTCACCAACACAAACTGTGGCAAAGAACCAATTGGAGACATTATAAATGAAACAACCCCTGTAAAAAGGAAATAAAATTTTTTATAGGCTGAGAAGGGAGCAGACCCAGATGAAGGGCAAATTAGCAAAGTGGAAGATCATGAGACCAGTAATTCTTAAGTATGTGATACAAAAGTACAAAGACTTGAAAAGTATGAGGAAAAAATTAAAACAAATAGAGGAGATAGATTAAGGTCTCATGGGATTTATGGGAGATTAAAAACAAGAAGTGTAGGGAGAAAATATTCACACAGTAGAACATTTTGTACAGTTAAAGAATACTATGAGTCTTCTTAAGATTTAAAAGCCCCATGTGTTCCAAGTATGATAAATAACATCACTTAAATAATGCCAAAGGTACAGAGAAAAATCCAAAAATTTTCCAAAAGAAAAAGCATACTAGAAAGGAAGGAAAGTCAAATTGCTTCTACTTTCTCATTGGCAACAATGACCGCTAAGGAGACAGTGGAGCAATATTTTCAATGTTCTGAAGTAAAATAATTTTGACCTATAATTTTCTGTCCACCCAAGTTAGCATTTGCATGAGAGAACAAATAGATATTTTTGAACATGTGATGTCTACAAAACTATGCTTATAAACCCCTGATTGGAATAATTTTTATTTTTTGAGACAGTGTCTCGCTCTGTCACCCAGGCTGGAGTGCAGCGGCATGATCTCAGCCCACTGCAACCTCCACCTCCCAGGTTCGAGTGATTCTCCTGCCTCAGCCTCCTGAGTAGCTGGAATTACAGGCACACATCACCATGCCTGGTTTATTTTTGTATTTTTAGTAGAGAAGGGTTTTCTCCATGTTGCTCAGGCTGATCTCGAACTCCCCACCTCAGATCCGCCTGACTTGGCCTCCCAAAGTCTTGAGATTACAGGCATGAGCTACCACACCCGTCCTAGAACTATGTAATCTTGTTAACTATAGTCATCTTACAGTGCTCACACTTGTAATCCGAGCACTTTCGGAGACCAGAGCAGGCGGATCACCTGAGGTCAGGAATTTGAGACCAACCTGGCCAACATTGTGAAACCCTGTCTCTACTAAAAATACAAAAAAAAAAAAAAAAAATTGCCGGGCGTGATGGCAAGCATCTGTAATCCCAGCTACTTGGGAGGCTGAGGCAGGAGAATTGCTTGAACCCAGGAGGCAGAGGCTGCAGTGAGCCGCCAGGATTGCGCCACAGCACTCCAGCCTGGGTGACAGAGCAAGACTCTGTCTTCAAAAAAAAAAAAAAAAGAAACTTACTCCTCCTGACTGTAATTTTGTATCCTTTAACAAATCTTTCCCTATTTCCTTCTTTTCCCTACCTTTCCCAGCCTCTGGTATCTTCTAGTCTACTTTTTAGCTTACACATGTAAAATATACATGACAAAACTGGGAGCCCGAGGTGGGCCGATCACTTGAGATCAGGAGTTCAAGACCAGCCTGGCCAACCTGGTGAAACCCAATCTCGACCAAAAAATACAAAAATTAGATGTGCTTGGTGGTGTGCGCCTATAGTCCCAGCTACTCGGGAGGCTGAAGTGGGAGAACCGCTTGAATCTGGGAGGTGGAGTCTGCAGTGAGTCGAGATTGCACCACTGCACTCCAGCCTAGGTGACAGAGTGAGACCCTATCTCAAAAAAAAAAAAAAAAAGGACTTATCATTTTAACAATTTTTTTAAGCATGTAGTATAGTCACATTAAGTACATTTACAATGTTGGGCAACCATCACCACTATCCAGATCTTTCTTGTTATCCCAAGCAGAAACTCTGTACCTATTAATGGTAATTCCCCATTTCTGTCTCCCCACAGCCCTTGGTAACTTCTGTTATAATTTGTCTCTGTGAATTATTTATTCTGGGTACCTCATAATCTGAATATGTATTTGTCTTTTGTATCTTGTTTAGTGTAATGTTTTTAAGGTTCATCCATGTTGTATCTTGTGTCCAAATTTTATTCCTTTTTAGGGTGAATACTTTTCCATTGTATGTATATACCACGTTTTGTATCCATTCATCTGGTGACAGACATTTGGGTCATCTTCACCTCCTGACTTTTGTCAATAAAGCTGCTATGATTACTGGAGTACAAATACTCGTTTGAGTTTTTGTTTTCAGTTTTCTTTGGTATACCTAGAAGGGGAATTGCCACATCGTATACTAATTCTGTGTTTAAACTTTGAGAAACCACCAAATTGTTTTCCACAGCAGCTATACTATTTTACATTCTTACCAGCAGTCCACTGAGTTTCCAATATCTCTCTTGTAGCCCACACTTAACTTCTGGCCTTTATATTTTGGTTTCTGTTTGTTTGCTTGCTTTTTCTTTTTGAACAACTGCTCTTTCTTATATCTCATCTCATTTGGGGTTGGAAAAATGAATTAATTGATCTCAGCAGTCCTTTTAAGTATCAGGGCCAGGCACAATGGCATATGCGTGTAATCCTAGCACTTTGGGAGGCCAGGGCAGGAGGATCACTTACGCCCAGGAATTTGGGATCAGCCTGGGCAACACAAGGAGACCCTATCTCTACAAAAAGTTTAAAAATTAGCTGAGTGTGGCAGTGCGTGCTTATAGTCTCAGCTATTCAGGAGGCTGTGACAAGAGGACTGCTTGAGCCCAGTTTGAGGTTGCAGTGAGCTACGATTGTACCACTGCAGTCAGCCTGAGTGACAGAGCAAGACCTTGTCTCTTAAAAAAAAAGAATGAAAAAAGTAAAATATCAAGTTAGTTCCTTTATTAATTGTAGTTTGGATTCTTGAGTTCTCATGATTTTTAGTTCCTTAATCGCTTGTAAACATGGTTTATACATAAATCTAACATTCTTTAAAGACTTGTTTAAAAAATATACAATTTAGCTTGTCATTAAAAATATGTGTATAATAACCTGCTATTGTATTAAATGACTGACACATGCATTTATTTATTTATTTATTTATTTTTTGAGACGGAGTCTCGCTCAGTGGCCCAGGCTGGAGTGCAGAGGCCGGATCTCCGCTCACTGCAAGCTCCGCCTCCCGGGTTTACGCCATTCTCCTGCCTCAGCCTACCAAGTAGCTGGGACTACAGGCGCCTGCCACCTCGCCCAGCTGGTTTTTTTGTATTTTTTAGTAGAGACGGGGTTTCACCGTGTTAGCCAGGATGGTCTTCATCTCCTGACCTGGTGATCCACCCGTCTCGGCCTCCCAAAGTGCTGGGATTACAGGCTTGAGCCAACGCGCCCGGCCTTTTTTTTTTTTTTTTTTTTAAGACGGAGTCTTGCTATGTCACCCAGGCTGGAGTGCAGTGGCCACATCTCAGCTCACTGCAAGCTCTGCCTCCCGGGTTTACGCCATTCTCCTGCCTCAGCCTCCCGAGTAGCTGGGACTACAGGTGCCCGCCACCTCGCCCGGCTAGTTTTTTGTATTTTTAAGTAGAGACAGGGTTTCACCGTGTTAGCCAAGATGGTCTCGATCTCCTGACCTCGTGATCCACCCGTCTCGGCCTCCCAAAGTGCTGGGATTACAGGCTTGAGCCACCGCGCCCGGCCAACACATGCATTTCATATGCATGTATGTATATATACTGCATACATCTGTGTATATACTGTACAGATACTCCTTGACATATGATGGGTTTTTTGGACATAACCCAATTGTAAGTGGAGGGACATACTGAATACATATCACTTTCATGCTGTTGAAAAGTCTAAAAATCATAAATTGAACCATTGTAAGTTGGGGATCATCTGTATATATCATATATAATGCATTTGTTTTCTTTTTTAAGGTGCAAGAATTGTTTATCCGTGATTATGGAGAGATTTTTAATGTCCAGTTACCGGGTAAAGAAGAACGGACAAAATTTTTTGAAGATTTAATTCTAAAACAAGCTGCTAAACCTCCTATATCAAAAAAGAAAGCAGGTTAGTTTCTATATCAAAGTTAATATTTAATAATCTTGAGAAAATGGGAATGAAATAGTTAATGGCATTGACATGTGTGATAACACAAACTCAAACCCTCAGTCATGAGTTTGATGCATCTGCTGCTTAAAACTCTCTATGCTTCCCATTAAAATAGACTGAAGTTCTTAAGGTACACAAGGTATTTCATAGCATAGCCCCAATCTTTCTTTTTTTTTTTTTTTTTTTTTGAGATGGAGTCTTGCTCTGTTGCCCAGGCTGGAGTGCAGTGGTGTCATCTCGGCTCACTGCAAGCTCCGCCTCCTGAGTTCACGCCATTCTCCTGCCTCAGCCACCTGAGTAGCTGGGACTACAGGCGCCCACCACCATGCCCGGCTAAATTTTTGTATTTTTAGTAGAGACACGGTTTCACCGTGGTCTCGATTTCCTGACCTCGTGATCCACCCGCCTCAGCCTCCCAAAGTGCTGGGATTACAGGCGTGAGCCACCACACCCGGGCCCCCGAATCTGTCTTTCTAAGCTCATTTTGAGCACTTGTGTTCTGCTCAGCCTTTCACCCCCACCTTTTTTCTTATAAAACACTATCTTTAAACCATATGTAACATAATTTTACCTTTTCACTATTTTATTAATTCTTGCTCTCTTGTTAGTAAAGCTTCTATCTCTATCCCTCATCTCTATCTAAAGAACTACTTATTCTTTTATTTTTATTTTTTGAGACAGGGTGTGTGTCACCCACTGGAGTGAAGTGGCATGATCGAGGCTCACTGCAGCCTCAACCTCCTGGGCTCAAGCATCCTCCCACCTCAGCCTCCCAAGTAGCTAGGACTACAGGCTCATGCCACCATGCCTGGCTAAATACTTGTCCTTTTAGTATACCTCATTTATTCTTTATTATGAAGCCTTTCCTAACTTACATGGACAAAATGAATTGCTTCTGCCTTTATGACCCATCATACTTTTAAAATACTACTAATATGGCATTACGATTATATAATTATGCCTCTTACTCCCTTAGTAGTTTGTCAGCTCATTGTGGCAGGACTCTAATAATCCTTTTTTTATCCTGAGTACTCATTGGATATCTATTTAAACAAAATAACTTTTTGTTATATTTGAAACATATTACACATTTTCATTAGTTCCAAACTAGTAAAGAAGGCTTTTTTATAGTTGGAATATTTTTGTCCTGGAAATAATGCAATTTCGAAGTTTAATAACCTCTTAAATTATCTGGGTTTTTGTTTGTTTGTTTTTGAGACAGAATCCCTCTCTGTCACCCAGGCTGGAGTGCAGTGGCACAATCTTGGCTCACTGCAAGCTCTGCCTCCCGGGTTCATGCCATTCTCTTGCCTCAACCTCCTGAGTAGCTAGGACAGGCGCATGCCACGGCGCTCGGCTAATTTTTTGTATTTTTAATAGAGACAGGGTTTCACCGTGTTAGCCAGGATGGCCTCGATCTCCTGACCTCGTGATCCTCCCACCTCGGGCTCCCAAAGTGATGGGATTACAGGTGTGAGCCACTGTGCCTGGCCGCCTCTTAAATTATCTTAAAATGGAATAGAGGTAATGACTTGTAGGAATTAGCATTCCAAATTATAAATTGGCTAATGGTTTCTAGAGGGGATGTAGGGTTAGAGATTATGGTAGTACTTTTGTATTCCAAATCTTTGGATTCCTTGCATATGTAAGGAAGATAATCCCTCAAATCCTGACTCTGTTTTCACTAAATCACTTGTTAACCCTCAGTGTTATGGAGGAGCAATAACAAAACTCTTCCATTCATGTGAAGTTTTGCAGGCTTTGGAGGTACTCCCAGTAGCACCACCACCTGAGCCAAGATCGCTGACAGCAGAAGAAGTGAAACGACTAGAAGAACAAGAAGAAGATACATTTAGAGAACTGAGGATTTTCTTAAGAAATGTTACACATAGGCTTGCTATTGACAAACGATTCCGAGTGTTTACTAAGCCTGTTGACCCTGATGAGGTATTAATTTAATCTTTGGATCAAGTGTATTCTAGGCTATAATGCTTCACAATCAAAGGATATTTGAAGAGTTTATGTGGTTCTGCCTACACTGTGAACTAGTTTTATCTATTTGGAAACATGTACCAGATTAGTGTCCTAAGCACATGGAGACTTTAAGAGCAGAGTAACACATTTTCCTTTCCTATAGACAATTAACTTTGTCTCCCCAACCTAAACATTCCAAAAGTAATTGAGAATGTCTTATTTTATTTTTATTTTTTTGAGACACAGTTTTGCTCCTGTTGCCCAGGCTAGAGTGCAATGGCGCGATCTCGGCTCATTGCAGCTTCCACCTACCAGGTTCAAGCAATTCTCCTGCCTCAGCCTCCCACGTAGCTGGGACTACAGGCGTGTGCCACCACGCCCAGCTAATTCTTGTATTTTTAGTAGAGGCAGGGTTTCTCCATGTTGGCGAGGCTGGTCTCAAACTCCTGACCTCAGGTGATCCACCTGCCTCAGCTTCTGAAAGTGCTGGGATGACAGGGATGAGCCACCATTCCCGGCCCTTTTTTTGTTGTGTGGTTTTTTTCTGTGTTTTTGTTTGTTTGTTTGTTTTGGTTTTTTGTTTTGTTTTGTTTTGTTTTTGTAGTAAGGATTGGGGCCTCACTCTGTTGCCCGGGCTGGAGTGCAGTGACACAATCGTCTTTCACTGCAACCTTGTAGAGATAGGGTCTTGCTATGTTGCCCAGCCTAGTCTCAAACTCTTGGCCTCAAGCAATCTTCCTGTCTCAGCCTCCCAAAGTGCTGGGGATAACAGGCATGATATTATTATGACCTGCACAGTTGGAAGAGACCTGGAGAGCCAGGTCTTAAGTTGCCCTGAAAAATGGGTGGCAATTGGATGAGGATAGAATATAGGCTGTTACTGGAGAATACAGCTGCCCAAGGATAAGAAACAATTACTGGAGAATACAGCTGCCCAAGGATAAGAAACAAATACAAAACAAAAACAGCCTTAGATCAAGTCAAAAGTTTTATGTTAAACATATTATCATAATCTCTTACATATTTATTCTCTATCTCCTATATTGACTGGCAGAGAAACTTGACTCACATGTTATGTTTAGAGTTAATTTTGTGATTTGATCATTTGCTTGAATTTTAGGTTCCTGATTATGTCACTGTAATAAAGCAACCAATGGACCTTTCATCTGTAATCAGTAAAATTGATCTACACAAGTATCTGACTGTGAAAGACTATTTGAGAGATATTGATCTAATCTGTAGTAATGCCTTAGAATACAATCCAGATAGAGATCCTGGAGGTGAGCATTAGTGAATTTTTTTTCAGGGGGTGGAGTTAGGGGGCAGCTAACACTTAGGGTTGATTTTTGTGTCAGGTGCTATATTATAAACATAATCAAAATATTATTTAATCCTCACAACAACCTTATCCCCATTTTACAAATGGTAAAAATGAAGTTTAGAAAGGTTAAAAACATTGCTCAAGGTCACACTTCCAGGAAGGGGCAGAGTGAGAATTTGAATGCAGTTTTCTTTCATTCCCAAATCCCTGTTTATTAACAATTACATGATAGATTCTCTAATGAGACACAAAATGGCTTGTATATTTTGCATATCAGTGCTTTTCCTCAAAGTGGAAAAGTAGGCACTCTGCAATGAAATGGTTTTTAAAATATTCTATTAGTTAAGACCATTATACTTTTTATTACAAAAGCAATATAATATAGGACTTACTAATAGTAATTAAAAAAATCTAGTCCCCCATTTCCTTTCTCCAAAGGCAGACACTGTTTGAGGATATCTTTCCAGACCTTTCTCTATGCATATAGCCCTTCTGCTCTCACCTGTCTGCTCTATTAATATAAAATTTAATGGGTGCAATGTATGTTATTTGGGTGGTGGATACCCCCAAAGCCCTGACTTCATGTGCAGTCTGTGCCTGTGACAGAATTACACTTGCACCCCTTAAATTTTTACAAATTTTTAAAAAGAAAATGTATAAAGGATTTTTAATGATGTGTTTGTTCTGCAGCTTGTCCATTTCCAAGAAATGTTCTTTCTTGGGTGCTTATTTAATTTTTTGATAGCTTCCTGTTCTTACGGATGCAGAGTTCTTTAACTCTCACCAGTGGATAAAAAGATACATTTTAAAAATAGTTGTTTTCTGTATTAATTTCCCCTCCAGTACATTGGCTTTCTGTTGTTGTTGTTTTTTTTTTTTTTTTTTTTTTTTTTGAGACGGAGTCTCGCTCTGTCGCCCAGGCTGGAGTGCAGTGGCCGGATCTCAGCTCACTGCAAGTTCCACCTCCCGGGTTTACGCCAATCTCCTGCCTCAGCCTCCCGAGTAGCTGGGACTACAGGCGCCGCCACCTCGCCCGGCTAGTTTTTGTATTTTTTAGTAGAGACGGGGTTTCACCGTGTTCACCAGGATGGTCTCGAACTCCTGACCTCGTGATCCGCCCGTCTCAGCCTCCCAAAGTGCTGGGATTGGCTTTCTGTTTTTAAATTGGTGCTTCTTGTTAGATAGATTGATTAGTATAGGAAACTACTGAAAATGTTTTCAACAATTGAAAAGCTTACTATTCTTGCCCTCGCAGTCCTCTAGCTTACCTTCCCTAGGCATATCCCTGTAGTTCAGAGTTCTGGAGTTAACCAGTGGGAAACAGACTAACAAGATGAGGAACACTCCATTGTACCTAGGAAGAAGGAACGAGGTACCCTGGAGGCAGAGGGCTTTCAGTCATGCTGCTGCTGCTGCTCCCTTTCTGTCTATTGTGGCAGTCTAAAATTACTTCAGGCTAGTGGTGTCAAATGTTAGTGGACATCACAAGTCTCCTAAAGGACTTCATAAAATATGGATCACTGGATCCCATCTCTAGGGTTTCTGATTCTGTAGGTGTGGACCCTGAGAATTTGCATTTCCAGTGAGTTTCCCTGTGACACTGATGCTGCTGGGTTCAGGAATCACTACTTAGACCTTGCCCTGACTTTCTTCAGGCCCAAATGCCATTTTAGAAAGCCCACTTCAACATTCTGCATGTAATACACTGTTTAACCTGGGAGTGAATTTTGCAGGCTCTTGTCCTTTGAGGAGTATTGATGTGGCTCAAGCAATCCTGCATTCACTTATTCCGTCTTCTGCCTCAAATCATATTCCAGTTTGTAGTATTCTGAGCTTAGGATTTTCCCAGTGTTTCCTGTGGAGGGTTGCTTTTTCATTGTCTTTGTCTAGTTTCTTTGTCAATGCAATAACAACCTCTATATACCTCTTGCAAAATTCTTTCACATTCCTTGTTCACTAATGACACTGATAGCCTTCTCTTTTAATTTTTGTTATTGTTTGATTTCTTGCTATTGATTGAATTTTTTTTTTTTTCTGGTATTTCAAAGGGATCTAAACAGGACAGAGAGTAAAATTGTTTGGGTTTAGTCTGCTGTATTGAATCCGATGTCCAGAACATTAGATTAGCACCAGAAACAGAATAGGACAAAAAGGAATTGTAAGAGCTACTACTATCTTAGCCCAATATGCTGAGTTTATTTTTGTTATATTATTGAAAGGGGGAAATTAAAACTTACAATTTTTATTCACTTCATAGATCGTCTTATTAGGCATAGAGCCTGTGCTTTAAGAGATACTGCCTATGCCATAATTAAAGAAGAACTTGATGAAGACTTTGAGCAGCTCTGTGAAGAAATTCAGGAATCTAGAAAGAAAAGAGGTAGGAAAGTGATTTGGTTGATTTGTACCAACCTAATATTATGAATGAATTTCAGAATATATGAATTTCAGAAGCATATGAAAAGGATGCTTCAGATGTATTTTGTACTTTTAGTTAATCCTTCATGTAATTTTGAAATCTGGAAATCCTTTTGACATCCCACATATCTATTTATAAGGTTGTAGCTCCTCCAAATATGCCCCATCTTACTACCATGTGATGCCAAAGCAAAGTTCCACTCTTGCTGGTGACAAAAGATCAGACCCAGAGCAGAATGAAAAGCTAAAGACACCAAGTACTCCCATGGCTTGCAGCACTCCTGGTAAGTACTCGAGTAGTTTTCATTTATGAAATTATAACTTTATTCTTTACTAATGCCATTCACTTTCTCCCTTATTTTCCTTTATTTGTGTTAAAGCAATGAATTACATTGATTTTCTTACTATTAAGACAACTTTGCATTCTTGAAATAAATCCAAGTTTATAATGTACCACTTGCAACCCAAAAGTCACCATCTAATTGTGGACTGACTGGGTTTGAAACTGATGTCTGTAAATTCTGGTCTATTTCCTACTCTCCCTTATTCTTAAGAGGTAACTCCAGAGATTACCAATTCAAAGCCTGTAGGGTTTTCTGAGGCCTGCCTTCCTTGGCAGACTTTTAATTCCAATTTTTGTTCTTTAAGCCCCATTGTCAGACTCTGCTCAGCTTCTTAGCCTCTGTTATTCATTTGTTTTCCCAGATTTTGGCACTGTAATTCCTCACTACTTTTTTTTTTTTTTTTTTTTTTTGAGACAGAGTCTCGCTCTGTCACTCAGGCTGGAGTGCGGTGGCGCAATCTCGGCTCACTGCAACCGCTGCGTCCCGGGTTCCTGCCTCAGCCTCCCAAGTAGCTGCGACTATAGGTGCCTGCCACCAAGCCTGGCTAATTTTTTTTTTTTAGATGGGTTTTCACCATGTTAGCCAGGATGGTCTCGATCTCATGATCTCATGATCTGCCTGCCTCAGCCTCCCAAGGTGCTTGGATTACAGGCGTGAGCCACTGCGCCTGGCCATTCCTCACTACCTTTTTAGATCTCTGTGTGCGTGTTAAGGTTAGGGTTAGCGGTGTTTGCTGGTGTTAGAACCTTCTATTGCAAGTTTGTCCATCCTCGGGTAACTGATTTGAGATAGAGAAAGAGTAAACCCTTCTTTTGAAGAAATGGGAGGAGGCAGCTAGGAAAGGAAAGATAAGAAAATTAGCAAGAGGCCTTCAGTACCAGAATGCTGACAGTCAAATCAACTTTAAGTAAGAATATGTATGTGTGGAAATTAATGACATGGAAATTGGCTCCCTTAAAACAATCGTTTGATAGATTACCCAACAGGATTACATATTTTGTATCCACCAAAAAACATGTACAAGAATATTCAAAGAAGCAGTATTCATAATATTAGGTTGGTACAAAAGTGGTTGCAGTTTTGCTATTAAAAGTTATGGTTCAACACTGGGAGTAGCTCAAATGCCCGTTACCAGTAGAATGGAAAGATATGAATTATTATACAATGAGAATCCTTAAACGTTAACTATATACAACAGCATAGATGAACCTCCCAATGTTGAGTGAATCCTAGATACATTCACATGTGACATAAAATTTATATATGAAGTCAAAAATGGGCAAAACTAATCCATGCTGTTATAAATCAGGATACTGTTTACCTTTTAGGATATTATGACTAGAATTAGAATAAGGATGATTTGGAATGTTAGTATATATTCTGTTTCTCAATCTGGGTGCCGATTATGTGAGTTTCTTCTGTTTGTGGATATTCATTTCATGTTTATGTTCTGAGTACAATTGACCCTTGAATAATACGAGTTTGAGGTGCACAGGTCCACATATGTGTGGATTTTTTTCAATAAATATCTTGGAAATGCTTTTGGACTTTGCAACAGTTTGAAAAAACTTGCAGATTGAATTGCATAGCCTAGAAATAGTGAAAAAATTAGGTATGTCACAGATGCATACAATATGTATAGACAGTAGTCTTATTTTATCACTTACCACTATAAAATATACACAAGTCTATTTTTAAAAGTTAAGATTTATCAAAACTTAACACACAAACACAGATCGTACATAGCACCATTTGCGGTCAAGAGAAATGTAAACAAATGTAAAGATTCAGTATTAAATGACAACTAGGTCGGGGGCAGTGGCTCACGCCTGTAATCCCAGTGCTTTGGGAGGCCAAGGCAGGCAGATCACGAGGTCAGGAGATCAAGACCACCCTGGCTAATACAGTGAAACCCCATCTCTACTAAAAATCCAAAAAATTAGCCGGGCATGGTGGCGGGCGCCTGTAGTCCCAGCTACTTGGGAGGCTGAGGCAGGAGAATGGCGTGAACCCGGGAGGCGGAGCTTGCAGTGAGCTGAGATCGCACCACTGCACTCCTGCCTGAGCAACAGAGCGAGACTCTGTCTCAAAAAAATAAGAGATAAATAAATCACAACTGCATAAAATTAACTGTAGTAAATAACTGTACTACCATAATTTCGGAGCTACCTCCTGTTGCTGTGTGGTGAGCTCAAGTTTCGTGAATATCTACTTAAAACGATGTGTGATGTGGTGAGCAGTTGGCCTCTCCAGTAAATTGCTTATTGCAGTAGAAAGTGATTTGCAGTTCTCAAGTATTTTTTATTGTGTTTAGCATAGTACAAAAAACCTTGAGTAACACCATAGGACACATAGGAGGTGCCACTAGTAATGCTGGAAGTGCTCCCGAGAAGCAGAGAAAGTCATAACTTTCTAAGATAAAGTTGAATTGCTTGATACATGCCATAGATTGAGGTCTGCAGCTCTAGTATCCTGCCCTTTCAAGACAAATGAATCCAGTGTAAGGACCATTGAAAACAACAGTAATAATAATAAAGAGCCAGGCGTGGTGGCTCACGCCTGTAAACCCAGCACTTTGGGAGGCTGAGGCGGGTGGATCACTTGAGGTCAAGAATTTGAGACAAGCCCGGTCAACATGATGAAACCCCGTCTCTACTACAAATTAAAAAAATTAGCCAGGTGTGGTAGAGAGTGCCTGTAATCCCAGCCACTAGGGGGGCTGAGGCACAAGAATCACTTGAACCCAAGAGGTGGAGTTTGCAGTGAGCCAGATTGCATCACTGCACTGCAGCCTGGCTAACGAAGCGAGACCCTTGTCTCAAAAGAAAGAAAAGAATACTGCTTGCAGTGGCTCACACATGTAATCCCAGCACTTTGGGAGGTCAAGGTGGGCAGATCGCCTGAGGTCAGGAGCTCAAGACCAGCCTGACCAACATGGTGAAACCCCGTCTCTACTAAAAATACAATAACTAACTGGGCATGGTGGTGCGCACCTGTTGTAATCCCAGCTCCTCCTGTAATCTCAACTCCTCAGGGGGACTGAGGCAAGAGAATTGCTTGAACCCGGCGGGGCGGAGGTTGCAGTGAGCCGAGATCACGCCACTGCCTTCCAGCCTGGGCAATAGAGCAAGACTGTCTCAAAAAATAAAGAAAGAAAAGAAGGAAATTTGTGAAGCTGTTGTTGCAGCTACACTAGCAGATGCAAAAACTTTGTACTTTTTGTGAAATACCTTTTGTCTGATACTGAAAATGCAGCTTTTATCCGGATGCAAGATTGCTATAAGAAAGGAAGGCATACCTGTAGATTCTAATACAATTCTAGAAAAAATGAAGTCATTATATGACAAAGCAGAAGGAATTTAATGCCAGCAAAAGATGGTTTGATAATTTTAGAAAGGTTTGGCTTTAAAAATATCAAGATAGGGCCAGTCGCGGTGGCTCACGCCTGTAATCCCAGCGGTTTGGGAGGCCAAGGTGGGCGAATCACGAGGTCAGGTAATCGAGACCATCCTGGCTAACACGGTGAAACCCCATCGCTACTAAAAATACAAAAAATTAGCCAGGCATGGTGGTGGGCACCTATAGTACAGCTACTTGGGAGGGTGAGGCAGAAGAATGGCGTGAACCCGGGAGCTGGAGCTTGCAGTGAGCTGAGATTGCGCCACAGCACTCCAGCCTGGGGGACGGAGTGAGACTCCATCTCAACAAAAAAAAAAGAAATCAAGATAACAAGAGAAGCAGCTTCTGACAACCAAGAGGCAGCAGACAAGCTTCCAGACACCATTAAGAAAATCACTGGACAGAGGCCAGGCACTGTGGCTCGTGTCTGCAATCCCGCACTTTGGGAGGCCAAGGTGGTAGGATTGCTTGAGGCAAGGAGTTTAAGACCAGCCTGGGCAACAGAGCAAGACCCCATCTCTAAAAAGCCAAACAAACAAAACACTCGCCAGGCATGGTGGCACACATTTGTAGCCCTACCTTCTTGGGAGACTGAGGCAGGATGATTGCTTAAGCCCAGGAGTTCAAGGCTGCAGTGAGCTATTGATTATGCCACAGCACTCCAGCCTGGGTGACAGAGCAAGACCCCGTCTCAAAAAAAGAAAGAAAGAAGTAAAGGAAAAAAACGACTGGGGAGAAAGATAATCTTTCATTGTCCTTTGTCACTTCTACTACCTAAAAGTTTTACCACTTCTTTCCAGGACTTCTGCTGTGTGGTTATACTGCATCTAGTCTAGACAGAATATTTAACCTCTCTGTACCTTAGTTTCTTCATCTATAAACTGACGATGATAATGGTAGCAAACTTCATTGGGTTAAAGTGAAACTTTTGTTTTTGTTTTTGAGACAGAGTCTCGCTCTGTTGCCCAGGCTGGAGTGCAGTGACATGATTTCAACTCGCTGCAAGCTCCGCCTCCCGGGTTCACACCATTCTCCTGCGAGTAGCTGGGACTACAGGCGCCCGCTACCATGCCCAGCAAATTTTTTTGTATTTTTAGTAGCGATGGGATTTCACCGTGTTAGGATGGTCTCTATCTGACCTCATGATCCGCCCGCCTCAGCCTCCCAAAGTGCTGGGATTACAGGCGTGAGCCGCCATGCCTGGCCGGGTTAAAGTGAAATTTTAATGAGCAAGCATACATAAGGGACTTAGAAGAATTCCTAGTATATGCTTGATGCAGTGGGTTACGCCTGTAGTTGTAGCTACTCAGGTGGCTGAGGTAGGAGGATTGCTTGAGCCCAGGAGTTTGGGGTTGTAGTGCGCCATGACTGTGCTTGTGTGTAGCCATTGCACTCCAGTCTAGGCAATGTAGTAAGATAGTTTCTAGTATATGATAAATGCTCACTCAATAAGTGTAGCCTATTTCAAGTTTGGCCCTTCTTCCAGTCCATTTCTCATACTGCTGCCAAAGTAATGTTTGCAAAATATGCATCAGACAGATCATGTCAGTACGTTCCTTAAAATTATTCAAGATTAAAAGTATTCAAGATAAAATAATTTTTACCATTTTATGATCTGGGCCTTACCCACTTCCTCCACCTTCTCACAGTATGCTCTATTCTTGTTTCTGTATTTTAACCATACAAAACTACTGTGGTTTCTCACTATTTATCCTTTCATATATCAGGGTTTTTCACTCTTTGAATTTTAGAAAATGGTTGAATGTTCTTTCATCATTTTTCTTTAAATTTCTTGAAGCTCAGTTGAAGAGGAAAATTCGCAAAAAGTCAAAATGGTACTTAGGCACCATAAGAAAGCGAAGGAGGATTTCACAGGCAAAGGATGATAGCCAGAATGCCATGGATCACAAAATTGAGAGTGATACAGAGGAAACTCAAGACACAAGTGTAGATCATAATGAGACCGGAAACACAGGAGAGTCTTCAGTGGAAGAAAACGAAAAGCAGCAAAATGCCTCTGAAAGCAAACTGGAATTGAGAAATAATTCAAATACTTGTAATATCGAGAATGAGCTTGAAGACTCTAGGAAGACTACAGCATGTACAGAATTAAGGAGAGAGAAGACTGCTTGCAATGGAGATGCTTCTAGCTCTCAGATAATACATATTTCTGATGAAAATGAAGGAAAAGGTACATCTTTTTCAATTAAAATAATTTACTAATTTTAAAAGATATTTCAAAGTTTCTAAACAATGAATTGCATCTTAGTTTGTTGCTTTTTGCTTGCCTTTCAGAGCACAGATGTTAGTTAATTAGAAAACAATAGCAGTATGTTTACTATTGAGCTAGTAAGGATAGTTACAAGCTGTGGCATCAAACAGACCTAGATTTGAGCCTCCAATTCACTACTTAGTAGCTTGTGACCTTTGGCAAGATACTTAACTTGTTAGTCTGTTTGCTCATCTGCAAAATTGGGGCAGATAGACAGTTGCTTGGTAATGAGATATTTTGAAGATTAAATGTAACAAACTAAAGCATATGATACCCTTTCATTTTTAAGCAAAATAAGAGTCTGCTATGATTCTTGCTGAGTGGCATGAAAAACTCTTACCCACCCTGATCATTTTTCTATAACCCTTATTGTAGGTTAAGTTCAAGATTTTTTATATTTATTCCACGGATCCTGCTCCGCAAATTTTCTATTTAGAATTGTCCTCATTTGAATCTTCTGGAACCCTTGACAGTAGGTTTGTTTGGATTTTAGAAAAGCCAAACATTATTTAATCATACAAAGCAGGCCGGGCACGGTGGCTCAAGCCTGTAATCCCAGCACTTTGGGAGGCCGAGACGGGTGGATCACGAGGTCAGGAGATCGAGAGCATCCTGGGTAACACGGTGAAACCCCGTCTCTACTAAAAAATACAAAAAAACTAGCCGGGCGAGGTGGCGGGCGCCTGTAGTCCCAGTTACTCCAGAGGCGTAAACCCGGGAGGCAGAGCTTGCAGTGAGCTGAGATCCGGCCACCGCACTCCAGCCTGGGCCACAGAGCGAGACTGCGTCTCAAAAAAAAAAAAAAAAAAATCATACAAAGCAAAATAGTGGATAGTGGGGCCAAAAATTTATTTTGGTCAAAAATAAGCATTGACTAAGTTAATGGACTTTTTTTTTTTTTTTTTTTTTCCAGTGACTGATACACTGAACGCAAGCCTTTTGCAAGGGCTTCTTTGACATGAGTTCTAAGTGTATTTGAGTAACTAGCAGTAGTAGTCTAGGATATACTTTCTAGTGTGAATATTTTAAATGTTAATCTTCTGGCTGTATAATATGTTTTGGTTTGAATCAGATTTGCTTTATTTTTCTTGTATCGTTTTCTTTTTAACAAGAATACTATTTAGCGGTACAGGTACTTGCTTAGATATCAAGAAATCTGGTTTCTTATCCTGGCTCTCACAACAATTAGACGTATATCCTTAGAAAAGTATCTTCACAGCCGGGCACGGTAGCTCACGCCTGTAATCCCAGCCCTTTGGGAGGCTGAGGTGGATGGATCACGAGGTCAGGAGTTCGAGACCAGCCTGGCCAATATGGTGAAACCCCGTCTCTACTAAAAATACAAAAATTAGCTGGGCATGGTAGTACACGCCTGTAGTTCCAGCTGCACCGGAGGCTGAGGCAGGAGAATCGCTTGAACCCGGGAGGCGGAGGCAGAGGTTGCAGTGAGCCGAGATCATGCCACTGCACTCCAACCTGGGTGACAAAAAAGACTCCATCTCAAAAAAAAAAAAAAAAAAAAAAAAAAGAAAGAAAAGTCTCTTTACCTCTCCTAGCCTTATTTTTCTCATTTATCGTTGAGTGTATTGTTCTAAGTCATGGATCAGCAGACTTCTTATTTAAAGAACCAAATGCCAGATAGTTAAATACTTTAGCCTACACAGGGGCCCATTACAATCTTGGTCTCTGTGACAACTACTCAACCCTGCTGGGAAAACTACATTGACAGTAGATCCAATTGATGTGGCTGGGTTGGTTGGTTTGTTTTGAGACAGAGTCTTCCTCTGTCATCCAGGCTGGATTTCAGTGGCATGATCTCTGCTCACTGCAACTTCTGCCTCTTGGGCTCAAACAATCCTCCAACCTCAGCCTCCCAAGCAGCTAGGACTATAGGCATGTACCACCATGCGCAGCTAATTTTTTTTTTTTTTTTTAAAGAGACGAGGTTTTTCCATGTTGCCCAGGCTGGTCTTGAACTCCTGGACTCAAGGGATTCACCTGCCTCGGCCTCCCAAAGTGCTGGAATTACAGGCAGGCTGTGTTCTAATAAAACTTAATTTACAGTGATAGGCCAGATTTTGACCATGGATGGTATTTTACAACCCCTGTTCTAGATTATTGAGGTCCCTTCTAGCTTTTCAGTTCTATGTGTCTTGTGCCCAAGTAGAAGACATTCTAACCTGTTGAGACTCCCCTACAAATACTCAGTATGAAACACACGTCTCAAACTGTCCTTAATGTTTGAGTGTATGAGTGGCGGTATCTCAATCTTACAACAGAATGAGTTAATAAGCTAGAATTGCTGTTTATGTCCTTAGTAAACATGCCCTGTTTAATCTGCCTATTATTATTATTTATTTTAGGCATCATATGTATGGACCAAATAATAATTATTTGATTTTTCATTCTAGAAATGTGTGTTCTGCGAATGACTCGAGCTAGACGTTCCCAGGTAGAACAGCAGCAGCTCATCAGTGTTGAAAAGGCTTTGGCAATTCTTTCTCAGCCGACACCCTCACTTGTTGTGGATCATGAGCGATTAAAAGTATGTAAATTGAAATCATAATGCTTTTACTCTGCAGATTAGTAATCCCCAAACACTGGCTTGTGACTAGTAGCATTCTGGCTACATGGGATTTACATGAAAAAGTAAAACGTTTTTTCCTTCAAGCTTCCCTTTACTGTTCTGCTCCTTCCCCTGTTCCAAATTAAGAATAGGTCAGGCGCGGTGGCTCAAGCCTGTAACCCCAGCATTTTGGGAGGCCGAGGTGGGCGGATCACCTGAGGTCAGGAGTTCAAGACCAGCCTGGCCAACAGTGCGAAACCCTGTTTTTACTAAAAATAAAAAATTAGGCTGGGCGTAGTGACTCGTGCCTGCAGTCCCACCCATCTCTACTAATAAAGTACAAAAACAAAATTAGCCAGGCATGGTAGCAGGCGCCTGTAGTCCCAGCTACTCAGGAGGCTGAGGCAGGAGAATGGCGTGAACCCAGGAGGTGGAGCTTACAGTAAGCCGAGATCGCACCACTGCACTCCAGCCTGGGTGACAGAGTGAGACTCTGTCTCAAAATGAACAAATAAATAATAGATAAAATAAAATAAAAAATTAGTTGGGTGTGGTGGTGGGCACCTGTATTCCCAGCTACTGGGGAGGCTGAGGCAGGAGAATCACTTGAAACCGGAGGCGGAGGTTGCAGTGAGCCAAGATCGTGCCACTGCACTCCAGCTGGGTGACAAGAGCAAAACTCTATCTAAAAAAGAAAAGAATTATTACTATTATTTTTTAATATAAAATAGATTTTTATTTCTTAAAAAAAAAGACAAAGTCTCACTATGTTGCCCAGTTTGGTCTTGAACTCCTGAGCTCAAGTAATCCTCCCACCTCAGCCTCCCAAAGTGCTAGGATTATAGGCATGAGCCACCATGCCTGGCCCAAAATTAAGAATTATATCCAAGGATCCGTGGTAGGAATCAAAGGGAAAATAAAATAGCTAAGTGATTCTTATAGCTGCCATGTTACCTGTTGCTCATTCTTTTCCCCTGCCTAGTCCCCTAAATTCAATTTTCAACCTAAGCACTGTAATAAAATGACATCCTAATAGCTAATAATACTTGCCTTTGTTTTTTTGTTGGTTTTTTGGGTTTTTTTTTTTTTTTTTTTTTTTTCGGAGTCTCGCTGTGTCGCCCAGGCTGGAGTGCAGTGGCCGGATCTCAGCTCACTGCAAGCTCTGCCTCCCGGGTTCACGCCATTCTCCTGCCTCAGCCTCCCGAGTAGCTGGGACTACAGACGCCCGCCACCTCGCCCGGCTAGTTTTTTTTTTTTGCATTTTTCAGTAGAGACGGGGTTTCACTGTGTTAGCCAGGATAGTCTCGATCTCCTGACCTTGTGATCCGCCCGTCTTGGCCTCCCAAAGTACTGGGATTACAGGCTTGAGCCACCGCGCCCAGCCAATACTTGCCTTTGTTAAACTGAACTCTTCTTGCCATATCTGTAACAGTTGACACTATAGATAAGTCTTCTTCCTAAACTATTGTGTCCTTAAATCATCCTTGCCTTCAACTACTTTTGTAAGCGTCTCACGGTTTTTCTGATCATTTGCTCTATTCTTTACTTTTGGAATAGCCATCACCTCTGTAAGGGTGATCCTACATCTGGAACTCCACACCCTGACACACCTAAACAACAGTCTTATCTCCTCAACCAACAACTTGGATGTGTTACAGTTGCCTTAACATATTTGAAATAAGATTGATTTCTTGCCCTTTTCCTTCAAAAGTAAAAACATTTTGCATCTCAATTCCAATTTACCTGTTTTATTTTGGCCACATTTCAAGTCTGAGAACATTATACATTTATCAAAGATACATTATTTGTAATACAGATAAGAGTTTTGGCATTTTAGAGGGAAGTCTGCCCTGTTTAAGTACAAAGTGAACCTGTTAGTACTAATGAACTTAGGAAAGCCTTTCTCTTGAATGTAGCAGAGCTAATAAGAACTCAATGTCTACACTTCTTAGAGAAGGAAGCAGCAATATTCCTGGAGTAGTTTCTCTCAAAAAACTGTAGTCTTTCTGAAAAACTCTGTTAAAAAGTATGTGTGGAACTGAAAGTCCATATAAATCTCATGACAGTAAAATGGTATTCCTAGTGCTGAAACAGGAACTTGTGTGTAAGTTCACCGTGTTACGTTGTTTGGGGTTAAGAGTAGCAATTACTATTCTACTTAATTGTTATAAATTTTACAGCTTTGTTCTGCTCAGTATACATGTATGTCATTCAGAGTCAATTCATTACTGAGACTATTTCAATTTTTACTTTTTCTGATAATATAACCCATCAAAATGGACTATGTAATAGTACAGTATATCCATTAGGCATGCAATAAATAATGGCCTTTTATCAGAGGATATACTTGCTATAGAATCATTTGCATAAAAGATGTAGTTGGAGGTGACTAATTAATGTATTAAATTGCAGTTTTTAACATGCAGTTTTTAACAATGTATTGGTCCCATACATTGTTTTTATGACCATTACCTGTAGCCATTTTAGTTGGTTGTTACTTAACTATAATGGTGTGTTTTTGTTAGTTATGAGGTAATGGCAGCATATTCTGGTAGGGCCAGACTTGAAGAATTACAGAAATCCAGTAAGTCCACCATTTTAGTCATGAGAAAAAAACACTTAGCAGATGGAAATCCTTTTTATATAAGAACCCTGAAGTGGTGAGGTAGTTCACCATTTATGTAGTATCTTTTTTAGTTTCACATAATAAAATTAGTTAAAATGTACTTATACTATCATAAAATCTCCTGCAAAAAAGCTTTGCTTTTCTCCTGTTAATCTAAATTGAGGTTAGTTTTTAATTTGTAGATGCTTATGGCTAGACTTAGAATTGGCAATCCCCTCAGCTCTAGTTTTTAGACTAGGAGTTACTCAAGGTCAAGGCCAGGATTATAGATAGATTTAAGTACATTTAAATGTCAGAGCCACTGCCAGAGGCTGCCCTGTGTCATCAGATGACTTGGTCTGCCCTCTGTCAGGCTTTTAATAATTCCCCAAACCTTCTAAATTAAGTATCTTGTTTGAGGAAGTTTCTCTCTCACACATATTGACACTCATATTTTCTTTTAGAATCTTTTGAAGACTGTTGTTAAAAAAAGTCGAAACTACAACATATTTCAGTTGGAAAATTTATATGCAGTAATCAGCCAGTGTATTTATCGGCATCGCAAAGACTATGATAAAACATCACTTATTGAGGTAAACTCTTGAGTGGAAACTTTTTACAAATGCTCTTATGGTCACATTAATATATCACTTATGTAGGATTGTTGAGGCTTTATTTAATGTGTAAGAAACTGATTGTAAGAACTTAAAGACCATCTTTCTATTTCCAAAATTGATGTCCCATTCCATAAAGATCATTTTTAATATGTGGATTATGCATTATTTCTAAATGCAAATGAGTTTAGTATTTTTCCAATCTAGGACTTAGTTTGTGTATTTGTTTATTTATTTAGAGACAGGGTCTCTGTCTCCCAGGCTGGAGTGCAGTGGTGTGATCTCAACTCACTGCAACCTCCACCTCCTGGGTTCAAGCGATCCTCCTGCCTCAGCCTCCTAAGTAGCTGGGACCACAGGCGCCTGCCATCATGCCCAGCTAATTTTTGTGTTTTTTGTAGAGATAAGGTTTTGCTGTGTCACCCACTCTGATCTTGAGCTCCTGAGCTCAAGCCATCCACCCGCCTCAGCTTCCCAAAGTACTGGAATTACAAACATCAGCCACTACACCCAGCCAATAGTTTGTGTCTTTAATAAATAGTGGAACATAAATTATGAATACCCTTTTTGTGTGTGTGTATTAATGAAGAATAATAGCTTCTTTTAAGACTTGTCAGCCAGGCACAGTGGCTCATGCCTGTAATCCTAGCACTTTGGGAAGCCAAGGCGAATGGATTGCTTGAGCCCAGGAGTTCAAGACTAGCCTGGCCAACATGGTGAAACCCCATCTACTAAAACAACAAAAATTAGCCAGATGTGGTGGCGTGCACCCATAGTCCTAGCTACTTGGGTGGCTGAGGCATGAGAATCACTCGAACCTGGGAGGCAGAGGTTGCAGTGAGCCGAGATCAAGCCACTGCACTCCAGCCTGGACAACAGAGTAAGACTCTGTCTTTAAAAAAAAAAGACTTGTGTACTTAATCTTCCTTTATAGTAGGTATTAGAGTGTTAATTATAGCATTATTTATTTTTGAGACAGGATCTTTCTCTGTCACCCAGGCTGGAGTTCAGTGGCAAGAACATAGCTCACTATAACCTGGAACACCTGAGCTCAGGCAATCCTGCCTCAGCTTTCCAAGTAGCTGAGATTATAGGCAAGCGCCACCACACTGGGCTAATTTTTAAATTTCTTATAGAGATGGAGGTTTTGCTATGTTGCCTAGGATGGTCCCAAATTCCTAGCTTCAAGCAGTCCTCCCGCCTCAGCCTCTCAAAGTGCTGGCATTAACAGGCAGGAGCCACCATGCCTGGCCTTATTATTTTTAATAACAGATCATTTCACCAGATAGAGTGCTAAATTTAAAAAAAAAAAGATATTACTTACCTATGCATATTATTGGTAACTACAGAATATAAAACTGATACCCATTAGTATATATATAGTATTTAGTATACCTACTAAAGTATACTATGTAGTATAATATATATAATATTGATATTTACAAAGTGTAAAATACTAAACTCTTTAACTACATTAGTACCTTGATGAATACTATTTGAATTTAACATAAGATGAATGCACCCCAGACTCATTTCAAAGTTATTTAAATAATGAAGTCCTACAGGTAAAATCAGTTTATGTGGCAGTCTTAAATATTGAACTGAATGTTTATTTTCACTATCAAATATATACATGACTATTAATATTCTTAAGGTTGTTTACTAAAAAAAAACAGTAATGAAATGTTTCTTTAGCTTATTCCATATCGAAACTTACTATTTGCTCTTCCTCCCCTTTATCTAGAAAATGGAGCAAGAGGTAGAAAACTTCAGTTGTTCCAGATGATGATGTCATGGTATCGAGTATTCTTTATATTCAGTTCCTATTTAAGTCATTTTTGTCATGTCCGCCTAATTGATGTAGTATGAAACCCTGCATCTTTAAGGAAAAGATTAAAATAGTAAAATAAAAGTATTTAAACTTTCTTATTTATGTACATATTAAGATAAATGTCATGTGTAAGATAACTGATAAATATTGGAACTTTGCTAGAACAAGATCCTGTAGTAATAGTAATAATAGTTGAAGTTTATCCAATTCTTAATAAAGTTATTTTGTTAACTAATGTTTTATGGCACTTAAGAGTAATTAGCAGCGTTAAATTTTGTTGGTATTAAGCACTTTTAATTTTATCCTTCTTAAAAATAGTTTATTGTATCAGACAAGAAACTTACTTAACCATTGTGTCCTTCCCATCTTTTTTGTCATCTTTGTTTTCTTTAATGCCCTCCTGCCATCTGCCTTGAGATTCCCTTGTCTTCACTGAAAAGCCACAGTGCAAGTCATGATTTGCGGGAGGGCTCTTGAACAACTTCTGGCTGCACCACAATTCTGTACTTGAGTATCACAGTTATTGTTTTTGAGACAAACATTTTTATAATTCTAATTTGGGTTAATAAAGATTTTAAATATTTCTTGGTTTACTTTTGTAATTATATACACAACAAATGTATTAATAACTACCTTGTTAAACACCTTTTAATAGCACAAAGTTTTTATATTTGCAAGCTGTTGATATCTTTCTAAAATTGTGTTTAGGTTATATTCTATTGATACTTTTTATATGCAATTTTATAAATATAAATATTATAATTTTATATTAATGATACCAAAAATACATTTCTTAAGGTTAAAAGCATGCACTTCCATGCATACTTGCTTTTGGGGAGAGTGGGAAGAAGACATTCTAATAATTAGTTTGTAAAATAGCTTCTGTTGGAAACCTTTTGAGGGGAATAAGGAATGGTCATCTAAAATGAGAGATTCTGGATTTTAATGCAGTTCAAAGTTGAGCTGTATTTTTGTTGTTAATTTATCTGGATATTGTTTTTAAAGCCTTCTAAAACCTTCTAAAATTTATCTAAGGTAAATTTGATACCTTAATTAGTAGATACTGTCTTATGTAATGCATAAAGCAGTGCCAGTCACTGAGGACATTTAAATATGTCTATATTTCTGGAGATATACATTCTCATTTTTGTTGGTTTATTATAAATTATTCTTCTAGATGCATCTTTTATAACTAGGATTTCATTTTGTGTGTATAGCTTATGTAATAAATTCTAAAGGTGAAAACTGTCTCTAAAATTTGTTTCTATTTCTTAAGTATTTAAAACAAAGATAATTCAGAGCACAAGAAGTGTAAAATCTGTTCTTTCATGTATTGCTGTGCAAATTTAAAGTGCTGTTGACATTGGAATGTTTATATGGTGCATGTATTTTAGGTACAAAGACTAAAATGCTTCCTGAAATGTCTTCTACAGATTTTAGAAGTGTTATGGCTACATTCCTATGTAAAGTTTGAAAACCATGCTGAAATTGCCGTGTTGAATGTTATCTCTCATTTGTTGCTCAAAAGTGCAGTTTAGGCAAGAAAAACAAAAGGAACTCAGAATAGAAAGGGAAAAGTGAAACTCTCTTTATTTACAAATGACATGATTTTATATGTAGGAAATCCTTTTTTGAGACATAGTCTCACTCTGTCGCCTAGGCTGGAGTGCAGTGGCATGATCTCGGCTCAGTGCAACCTCTTCCTTCCGGGTTCAAACAATTCTCCCACCTCAGCCTCTTGAGTAGTTGGGACCACAGGCGCATACCACCACGCCCGGCTAATTTTTTATGTAGGAAATCCTAAAGAATCCACAAAAAATCTGTTAGAGGTAATAAAAGAATTCAGCAGGTTGGGTGTGGTGGCACATGCCTGTAATCCCAGAACTTTGGGAGGCCAACATGGGTGGATCACTTGAGCTCAGGAGTTCAAGGCCAGCCTGGACAACATGGTGAAACCCTGTCTCTACAAAAAAAATGCAATCATTAACTGGGCATGGTGACACACACTTGTAGTCCCAGCTATTCCCTGGGAGGCTGAGGCAGCAGGTCAGAGCTTGAGCCCAGGAGGTCAAAGCTGCAGTGAGCCAAGATTGCATTACTGTACTTCAGCCTGGGTGGCAGAGTGAGACTCTGTCTTTAAAAAAAAAAAAAATCAGCAGAGTTACAAGATAGAAAACATACTAAAATCAGTTGTATTTCTATATACTAGCAATGAACAGTCCAAAAGGGAAATTGTGAAAGCAATTTTATTTACAATATCTAAAACAGTAAACACTTAGGAATAAATTTAAGCAAGGATATGTAAGAACTTACATACTGATAATTACAAACTGTTGCCAAAAGAAATTAATAAGACCTAAATAAACAGAAAGACAGTCTGTATTCATGGTTTGGAAGACAATACTGGTAAGATGGCAGTAATCCCCAAAGCAGTCTACAGATTCAATGCAATTTCTATCAAAATCCCAATGGCCTTTTTTTGAAAAATAGGAAAGTAAATCCTAAAAATTATATGGTATTACAAGGTACCCTGAATAGCCCAAAAAATCTTGAAAAAGGAGAGAACTCACTTCCTCCTGACTTTGAAACTTACTACAAAGCTACATATATCAAAGCAGTGTAATACAGGCGTAAGGTTAGACATATGGGTCAATGGAATAGAAAGTCCAGAAATAAACCATTATGTCTATGGTCATTTGATTTTCAACAAGAGTGTCCACATCTGTTCAATAGGAAAGAACCATTTCTTCAACAGATGGTGCTGGGACAACTGGATATCCACATGTAAAAGAATGAAGTTAGATCCCTACCTGAGAATAGCTAATGCGTGCTGGGCCTAATACCTAGGTAATGGGTTGATCTGTGCAGCAAACCACCATGGGACACATTTACCTGTGTAACAAACCTGCACATCTTGCACATTTACCCTGGAACTTAAAAGTTGATTTAAAAAAAAAAAAAAAAAGGATTAAAGACCTAAGTTGAATAGCTAAAAGTAAAATTCTTAGAAGAACACAAGGATATTTTCATGACCTTGAGTTTGGCAATTAGATAAATTGGACTTCATCAAAATTTTAAAATTTTATGCTTCAATAAATAATATAATTAACTCCTAAAACTCAACAACAAAAAGACAACCCAATGGATGTTGGATGTTTTTGATGACATTACCAATATTTAGGATACCAGGCAAATATTTTGGAAGATACCTGTTTTGGAATAGTCTAATGTTTTTCTCATGACCAGACCAGGATTATGGGTTTGGGGAAGGAAGATCACAGAGGCAAGGTGGTCATATCAAGGTTGCATACTAGTGGTGTGATTTTTGCCTATTGGTTGACTTTGATCACCAAGTGAAGTAGTATT
The DNA here is from genome assembly GCF_007565055.1 of Rhinopithecus roxellana. Lineage (NCBI taxonomy): Eukaryota > Metazoa > Chordata > Mammalia > Primates > Cercopithecidae > Rhinopithecus > Rhinopithecus roxellana. The sequence goes on from NC_044557.1 coordinate 103,176,096, forward strand.
TCTCAGGTTTCTCCATGGAAAAATTAATCTTTTCTGAACTATACTTCTCTCTTGTGAACTGTACTCTGAAAAGAAGTCACACAATGGACACCCCACTCTTAAGGAGTGAGGAGTTATACTCTGCCATTTATTTTTAGGCCAGTTCTATCAGTGATCCCTAAAATGTATGCATTGTAGAGTTAATTGAGCTTATTTTATAGACTTGTGTCTTCTCCCTACTACTACCCACCTTATACACAGAGTATTTGATTGTTCAAAGTAATGTAATTAAGAGAGTGCTCCCTGACATTGAGGAAAAGATTGCCAGCTTGCCTCCTAATACCCATTCTTCCATTCTTTGTAACGAAGTCCCATTTGGAAAATTATGTTTCATGCATTGCAGCAAAATATGGCCACGTGACTAAATTCTAGCCAATGAGATAGGGAAGTTGCACAGTTTCTAGGAAAGCTCTCTGGAAGGGCAAGGATGAGAGTACTTTCTGCCTTCTGAGCTTCCTATACACACAGACACATATATATACATATATACAGTTAAGAAGCATCTCTGTGTGTGTTCATGATAATTTTAGGGATTCTTGAGTGGATCTCTGTTACTGATAGTGGAATGTAATTCTTAACCAGTAAAAGCATATAAAATAAACATTTTTTTCCCCAACTTTCATTTCCTATAAGCAGCAGATCCTGAGCAAGGTCTTCAGAGACCCTTAAGCATAAAACATACTGTCTCCAATTCTTACATGTATTTCTTTCTTTATTGTTAACAGCTTTATTGAGGTATAATTTATATATCATAAAATTCACTGATCTTAACAGTACAATTTAATGATTGTTAGTAAATTTACAGAGTTGTGCAACTATCAGCATGAATCAGTTTTAGAACATTTCTGTCTCCCCAAAAGAGAGATTTCCAGTCTCTTCCTCGTGCCCATTTGCAGTCAGTCCTCCTACCCCCAACCCCAGGCATTCCCTAACCTACTTTCTGTCTCTATAGATTTGCATTTTCTGGACATTTCATGTAAGTGAAATTATAGTCTTTTACATCTGGATTCTTTCACTTAACATGTTTTTGAAATTCATCAGTGTTGTAGCATGTATCAGTAATTTGTTGTATTGTGGAACAGTATTTCATTGTATGGATATGCCCTTTTGCCTATTCATCCACAGTTAATGGACATTTGGATTGCCTCACATTTTGGCTAATATGAATAGTACTGCTGTGAACATTTACATGCACGTGTGACTCATGTTTTCATTTCTCTTGGATAGATACCTGGGACTAGAATTGCAGAATTATATGGTAAATTTGTGATTATCTTAAACTGCTCTCCAAAGAGGCTGCTCCATTTTACATTTCCATTGGAACTATATGAGGGTTCCAGCTTGTCCACATTCTTACCACCTTTGTTATCATCTGTCCTGTTTTTGTTTGCCTTTTTTTTTTTTTTTTTTTTTTTTTTTTTTTTTTGTGAGACAGAGTCTTGCTCTAACACCCAGGCTGGAGTGCAGTGGTGCAATCTTAGCTCTTTGCAACCTCCGCCTCCTGGGTTCAAGCATTTCTCCTGCTTCGGCGTCCTGAGTAGCTGATACCACAGGCTCTCACCACCATGCCCAGCTAATTTGTGTATTTTTACTAGAGACAGGGTTTCGCCATGTTTGTCAGGCTGGTCTCGAACTCCTTGCCTCAAGTGATCCTCCTGCCTCAGCCTCCCAAAGTGCTGGGGTTACAAGGCATGAGCCACCAGGCCTGGCCTTGTCTGCTTTTAATAACCATGCCGGTGGGTATAAAGTGGTACTCTTTGTAGTTGTTAACTGCATTGCTCTAATGATTAATGATGTTGAGAACATTTTTCACGTACTTATTAGCCATTCATATATCATCTTTGTTGAAATGGCCTTTTGAATATTTTAACCATTTTTTAATTGTTTCCTTATTATTGAGTTATGAGAGTTCTTTATATATTCACTTATTTTCAAGAGAGTTGCCAAGGCAGTTGGGAAAGAATAGTTATGTTTTAACAAATGGTGCTGGATTAATTGGATATTCACATGCAAAAAAAAAAAAAAAGGTGAAGGTGAAATTAGATCCTTACCTCACACTGCATAAAACATTAACTCAAAATAGATCAGAGACCTGTCTATAAAAGCTAAAACTATAAAACTTTTAGAAGAGAAGGTAAGAGAAAATCATCATGATCTTTCTTTTTTCTTTTCTTTTTTTTTTTTTTTTTTTTTGAGACAGAGTTTTGCTCTTGTCGCCCAGTCTGGAGTGCAATGGTGCGATCTCAGCTCACTGCAACCCCCATCTCCCAGGTTCAAGTGAGTCTCCTGCCTCAGCCTCCCAAGTAGCTGGGATTACAGACATGTGCCACCATGCCCAGCTAATTTTTTTGTATTTTTAGTAGAGACAGGATTTCTCCATGTTGGTCAGGCTGGTCTCGAACTCTTGACCTCAGGTGATCCGCCCACCTCAGCCTCCCCAGAGTGCTGGGATTACAGGCATGAGCCACTGCACCCAGCTGATTTTTCTTTTTTCTATAGCTTCATATTTGAAGTAACACATCATGATCTTAAGTTAGGCAGAAAGTTCTTAGATACACTAAAATCACAATCCATAAAAAAACAAAAAATGATCAATTGGACTTCATCAAAATTAAAACCATTTGCACTCTATCAGTATTTTCTGTATATATGTAGATGGTCCTCGGCAATGACATTAAAAGAGAAAAGTTGCCAGTTTCAGCTATTAGTTGATTACAGTTGGAAATACCTGGATTTTCAGGTAATGTAGGGATGCTGTCGAGGCAGAAGAGAATAGTTTTTTGAGACGGAGTCTTGCTCTGTCACCCAGGCTGAAGTGCAGTGGCACAATCTCGGCTCACTGCAAACTTCACCTCCCTGTTCAAGCTATTTTCCTGCCTCAGCTTCTCAAGTAGCTGGGATTACAGGTGTGTGCCACCACACCTGGCTAATTTTTGTACTTTTAGTAGAGATAGGGTTTAACCATGTTGGCCAGGCTGGTCTCAAACTCCTGACCTCAGGTGATCCACCCACCTCGGCCTCTTAAAGTGCTGGGATTACAGGCGTGAGCCACCACACCCAGCTCAAAAGAGTGTTTTTACAGTCCGTATTTTGCACATAACCTTGCTAGTAAGCTGAGAAATGACCCCCTCCCCCACTCCCAAAGATATCTTTGTCCTAATCCCTGAAAACTGTGAGTGTTACATTATATGGCAAAACAAAAAAGAAGGGTTTCTTTTAGATTTTGAGATCTTGAAATGGGAGATTATCCTGGATTATCTCTGTGGGCCCCAGATCAATCACATGTATCCTTATAAAAGAGTAGAGGGAGATTTTACACAGAAGGGAGAAGGCTGCGAAATCAGAGGCTGCAGCCACAAGCCAAGGTAATGTCAGCAACCAGCCACCAGAAGCTGAAGAAGCACACAACATTCTTTCCTAGATCCTCCAGAGCTGTGCAGCCCTGTGAATCCCTAGATTTTGGCCTAATAACTGATTTCAGATTTCTGCCTCCAGAACTATGAAAGAATTTTTTAAACCACCAAGATTGTGGTAACTTGTTAATAACATTTACAGAAAACTAATACAACCTTATACCAACACAAAATTGCCATTTTATAAACAATGCCTTTTCTTGCACATGTATCCCAGAACTTAAAGTATAATTTTAAAAAATAATAATAAAAGAAAATGCCTTTTCTCTCCTCAGGGCTTTTGTTCAGGCTATATCCTCTGCCAGCAATAATTTTTCTCACCCACCCTCAATTCTCCTTTCACCTGACTACTTGAGGCATCAGAGATGGTCCAGGAAGATCTTAATTCCCCAGGCTAAGTTAGGACCTTCTTCTAATTTCACATAGCTTCCTGTATAAGTCCCCTCCACTTTTAAATTTCACTTCAAGTATACAGAATTAATCAGCTTGCATCATGACACACTCATCATTGATTCATGCATGCCCCACCTTTTGAAAGTTTATTTTTTAAAATAATAAATGCCCATAAAACCTGTTTCTCAAAAGGAACTAACCAAATCACCTATTGGACACATTAACCCGTTACCACCCACTATATAATCCTCAATCACTCATCATTCTTTGCTTTCTATTGTGTGTATTTTATTGCATCTGTGTGTTCCTACAAATCACGTTTAAAGTATCAGATTTTTACCATAGTGGTATTATGCTACTGCATGTATGATATCTTCTGGAGCTTCCTTTTTTCACATAATGTTATTGCTAAAATTTTTTATAGGATTGCATATTGTACATCATTCGACTGCTATATAATCCATTTTGTGAGTAAACCACAGTCTGTTTATCAATCCACTTTACCGTGGGGCATTTAGAGTTTTTCCAGGTTTTGATGATTATAAAACTGTTCTAAGGACATTCTTGCACCTTCTGTCTGTTGTACGTGTTGTGCTAGAGATCCACTTAGGCATTAGGAAACACCATACTGAAGATAAAATAAGGAAAGATTATTGGTGTAGGGGAATGTCAAGTAGTAACTTGGCCCTAGTTACCTTTCCTAGGCTGTAATGGATGAGGAGTGGCTGTTGAAACCCAACGGAAGTTGCGTGTAGTCTGCCGCCTTGAGAAAAGCAGTGATCTGCAGTTACAGCGTGGAGTCAGCCCCAGGCAACATTACGTCACAGAGGGAACCAGGAAAACAATTGCTGTGACTTCACAGCTTACACACAATTTGTTGGAGTCAGAGTGGGGAGAAAGGACCCTGTCCTCCAAATATCAGGGATCTGTGCTCTGATTGCTGCTCCTGATTACACAGGTGCAGATGAAGGTGGACAGCCTTTATTTCACTTCCCTCCAATGTTGCAAGTCTTTTTCCTGTGACTCTCGGGGTATTTAATTACCCTGGTCAGTACAGTAATTGCTGTCTTTGCCAGTTGGTTCGGTGGCATGGGGACCTAAAAGAGGCCAATCAGTTGGAACCATGATCATGTTCTCTGGTGAGAGTTTCTTCCTTGAGCACTAAGATAAGATTCTAAAGTCTCTGATCTCAAGGTCTCAGGAATGGGAAGCAAAAATTCCAGTGGGTTATTAAATGCAGTGGTGAGAGGGGACACAAGTTATCTCTACCCTTACCTTTCTATTGCATTTTGGAATGTGAGGGAGATGGCATAAAATACTGCTGGTTAACATATATACTGCAAAGTTTCTGGAAAGATAGTGGAGTGGGAAACACCAGGAATTTGTCTCCCCACCTAGAAGACAAATGTACTGGCAAAATCAGTCTGATGTTACTATTTTGGAATTCTAGGGTCTGTTGAAGGCTTGCAACTTCCAGGGGAAGGCTTGGACACTAAATTGTGGTTAATTCAGTCAATTTCAGCTTTTTTTTTTTTTTTTGAGACGGAGTCTCACTCTGTCGCCCGGGCTGGAGTGCAGTGGCCGGATCTCAGCTCACTGCAAGCTCCGCCTCCCGGGTTCACGCCATTCTCCTGCCTCAGCCTCCCGAGTAACTGGGACTACAGGCGCCCGCCACGTCGCCTGGCTAGTTTTTTGTATTTTTTAGTAGAGACGGGGTTTCACAGTGTTAGCCAGGATGGTGTCGATCTCCTGGCCTCGTGATCCGCCCGTCTCGGCCTCCCAAAGTGCTGGGATTACAGGCTTGAGCCACCGCGCCCGGCCTAATTTCAGCTTTTAGCACAGTAGTAGTTACCCACACTCAGCCCTGTGACAGGCAGCTGTGCGCGTGTTCCTGCAGCAGCTTACACACAATTTGTTGGAGTCAGAGTGGGGAGAAAGGACCCTGTCCTCCAAATATCAGGGATCTGTGCTCTGATTGCTGCTCCTGATTACACAGGTGCAGATGAAGGTGGACAGCCTTTGTTTCACTTCCCTCCAATGTTGCAAGTCTTTTTCTTGTGGCTCTCGGGGTATTTAAAAGGCTGGCACCCTTTTTCCCTTTTGGGAGCCAGACATTAAGACTAGACCATTCAAAAACAACTGTATATATTGTCAGATGTGGTGGCTCATGCCTATAATCCCAGATCCTTGAGAGACCAAGGAGGGAGGATCACTTGAGCCCAGGAGTTTGAGACTGCAGTAAGACATGATTGTGCCACTGCACTCCAACCTGGGTAACACAGACCTTGTCTAAAAAAAAGTGAAGAGGAAAGCCTCAACAACTGCATATGCAGGGAAAATTGGAAAGTGACTGCATGCCCAAAGAGAGGCTCAGAAAAGCTGAAAAGATCTTAAGTTTACAGCTCAGACTGATTCTTGGCACAGAGACAAAAATTAAAAAAAAAAAAAAAAAAGCAAAAACAATAACAAAAACAGCAAGCCCTGGGGAAAGGGAAGAATCTGATTTCCAGAGTTAATACAGTAATATATTTAAATGTTCAGTTTCCAACAACAACAAAAAAATCACAAGGCTTACAAAGAAACAGGAAAGTACGGTCCATTTAAAGTAAAAAAAAATAATAATCAGCAAAAACTTTCTGAAAAAGACCTGATGGCAGATAAACCAGGCAAAGACTCTTTTAAAAACTGTCTTATACTAAGAGACATGTAGTATGAAGAAAAAAAAACTGTGTTAAAGAGCTCAAAGAACTAAAGGAAAATGTGGAGAAAGTAAAGAAAACTGTGCTATTTATTTTATTGCTTTTACTATTATTAATAAAAAGACTACAAAGAAATCAGAAAGAAATTCTGGAGCTGAAAAGTGTAATAACTAAAATGACAAATTTAGTAAAGAGATTTAAAAGCATAGTTGAACAGAAATCTGCAGAAGAAGAGTCAGCAAATTTGAAGATAGGATACTGGGAAGTACGGAGTCCAAGGAACAGAAAAAAAAACAATTGAAAAAAAAATGAACGGAGCTTAAAGAACCTGTGGAACACAATAAAGTAGACTAACATACACACTGTGGGAGTTCATAAGGGGAAGAAAGAAAGCAGCAGAGATAGTTGGAGAAATAATGGCTGAAAACTTCCCAAATTTGATGAAAGACATGAATATAAACATCCAAGAAATTCAGTCTCCAAGTAAGATTATCTGAAGGAGATCCACACCAAGACACATAATCAAACTTTTGAAAGGCAAAAGAATCTTGAAAGCAGCAAGAGAGAGGCAACTCATCACATAAGAGGGATACCTCATGGGATTATCAACAAATTTCTCATCAGAAACATTGGAATATCAAAGGCAGTTAGCTAAAATGCTAAAAAACAAAAATCAAATAAAAAAACTGTCAACCAAAGATCTTATATCTGGCAAAAGCTGTCCTACAAAAATGAGGGAGAAATTAAGACATTTTAAGATAAACAGAAGTTGAAGGAGTATGTTACCACTAGACTTGCCTTGCAAGAACTGTCAAGGGACTCCTGCAGAGTGAAATGTCAAAAAATACTAGACAGTAACTTGAACTTGTATGAAGAAATAGATATCTGAATAATGGTAAATACATAGGTGAATATAAAAGCTAGTAGTATTATTACAGTAATGGCTTGTAACTGCACTTTTTGTTTTCTACATTATTTGAGAGACTAATATATATTTAAAAACAATTAGTACTGGGCTGGGCACCATGGCTCATGCCTGTAATCCCAGCACTTTGGGAGGCCAAAGCAGGCGAATCACCTGAGGTCTGGAGTTCAAGACCAGCCTGATCAACATGGAGAAACCCCATCTCTACTAAAAATACAAAATTAGCTGGGCATGGTGGTGCATGCCTGTAATCCTAGCTACTTGGGAGGCTGAGGAACGAGAATCGCTTGAACCCAGGAGGTGGAGGTTGCAGTGAGCCAATATCACGCCACTGCACTCCAGCCTGGGTGACAGTGCGAGACTCCATCTCAAAAAAAAAAAAAAAGAGGAAAACACATGTTTGCTGTTTAAGCCATTATGTTTTGGGTGGTTTGTTAAGCAGCACTAGCACAAAATAATTATTAGTATTAACAGTAGTGTTGCTATAACTTTGGTTTGTAACTCCACTTAATTTTATTTATTTATTTTTTGAGACAAGAGTCTCACTGCATCACCCACTCACCCAGGCTCAAAGTGCAGTGGTGCAATCTTAGTTCACTGCAACCTCCACCTCCCAGGTTGAAAAAAAAAAAAAAAGGAAAGTAATTCATTTAAAAGAATTATTTGTTTATGTTTTTGGAGAAATGATTTATATGGATGTAGTTTTGTGACATTAACAACTTAAAGGATTGGGGATGGAGCTGTAAAAGAGGGTTTTGGTATATTACTGAAATTAAGGTGGTATGAATTCCAATTTGAGCATTATAAACTTGGTAATACCATGGTAAACACAAAGAAAATCGTTATAGAATAGGCACAAAAAGAAATAGGAAAGGAATGTAAACATTTCACAGCAAAATCAACTAAACACAAAAACAGTAATGCAGGAAAATAAAGGCAAAAGATGATAAGGCATACAACAGGGATAAAGCAAAATGACAGTATAAAGTAATTTATAATGACTTTAAATGTAAATGAGTTAAACTCTCCAGTCAAAATATAGAGATTGACAAAATGGATAAAAACTCATGATTCAACTATATGCTGTCTACAGGAGACTCACTTTAGGTCCAGACACAAATAGGTTGAAAGTGAAAGGGTAGCAAAAAATGTTTCATGCAAATGGTAACCAAAAGAAAAGCAGGGTGACTATAAGACAAACTAGATTTTAGTTTTAAAAAGTTTACGAGAAATAAACTCACAGAATGCATTCAATAAATGTTTCTCCTTACATCCATCTGTTCTCCTCCAACCCTGCTTTTGTCTGTCCTCTCCTTTTGTCTGTTAGTCTCTCACTTAATTTTTCTCTTTAATGAAAACTATACCTAACTTTTGGTTATCTATGCTGATGGAAAGCAGGTGAACAGGAAGATCTTAAATGTGTAAATTATTCAAAAGACTCTTTAAGGAACAAGAAAAGTTTACAGACCAAAGAAATGACTTTTATTAATAAAGGTTCAATACAGCAGGAAGATAGAAACATTATAACCATCACACACACATAATGACAGTCCATCAGAATATATCAAGCAAAAATTGACAGAATTGAAGAAAGAAAATAGATGATTCTACAATGACATTTGGAGACTTCAATACCCCACTCTCAATAATAGATACAACAACCACACAGAAGATAAGCAAATAAATAGAAACCAACTAATATAAGAGTCATATACAGAATGTTCTACCCAACAACAGCATACACATTCTTCTCAAGTGCAACATGGGACATCTTCCAGGATACACCATATTTCACAATTTAAGTCTGAATACATGTAAAAAGATACGAAGTATCTTCTCCGATCATATTAGGATGAAATTAGAAATTACTAATAGAAGTAAAACTGGAAAATTCACAACTTGTGAAATTAAACAACACACTCCTAACCAATGGATCAGAGAAAACATCATAAGGGGAATTAGAAAATAGAGACAAGTGAAGATGCAAACAACATATCAAAGCTTATGTGACACAGTGAAGCAGTGCTAAGGGGGTACTTTATGACTATAAACAATTTCTATTGAAAAACAAGAAAGATCTCATATCAATAAACTAGCTTTACAACTTAAAGAACTAGAAGAAAAAGAGCAAGCAACCAAAAGCTAACAGAAAGAAAGAAATATTAAAGATTAGAGCAGAGAAAAACAACATAAGGAATAGAAAAACAACAGAGAAAATTAATGAAACTAACCATCGGTTCTTTGAAACCATTCAATCAAAGTTTTAGCTGGATGGACTAGGAAAAGATGAGAGAAGACACATTACTAAAGGCAGAAATCAGGCCAAGCATGGTAGCTCACGCCTGTAATACCACTTTGGGAGGCCAAGACAGGTGGATCATTTGAGGTCAGGAGTTCGAGACCAGCCTGACCAATATGGTGAACCCCTGTCTCTACTAAAAATACAAAAATTAGCCAGGTGTGGTGGTGGGTACCTGTAATCCCAACTACTCAGGAGGCTGAGGCAGGAGAATTGCTTGAACCTGGGAGGTGGAGGTTACATTGAGATGAGATTGGACCGCTGCACTCCAGCCCAGGAGACAAAATGAAACTCCATCTCAAAAATAAATAAATAAATAAATAAATAAATAAATAAATGAAATAAAGTCAGAAATGAAAATGGGGACATTACTACTGATGTTACAGAAATATAAAGGATTATAATAGTACTGTGAGCAATTATATGCCAACAAGTTGGATACTCTAGATGAAAAGGACATATTTATAGAAACACAAAACCTACCAACACTAAATCACAGAGAAATAGAAAATCTGAATAGATCAATAACAGAGATTGAATTTGTAATCAAAAATTTCCTGACAAAGAAAAACCCTGGACATGATGGCTTCACCAGCGAATTCTAGCAAACATTTAAAGAACTATACTAATCCTCAAATTTTCTAAAAAAAATTTTTAAAGAAGGAACACTTTCTAACTCATTCTGTAGCCAGAATTGTCCTGATACCAAATCCAAAGACAGTACAAGGAAACTACAGACAAATATTTGTAGTTTTCTTTAGTATCCTTTACAAACACTGATGTAAAAATCCTCCACGAAATATTAGCAAACTGAATTCAGCAGCATATTAAAAGGATTGTAGGCCAGGCGTGTGGCTCACTCCCATAATCCCAGCACTTTGGGAGGCCAAGGTGGGTGGATCACTTGTGGTCAGGAGTTTGAGACCAGCCTGGCCAACATGGTGAAACCCCATCTCCATTAAAAATACAAAAAATTAGCTGGGCGTGGTGGCTCACACCTGTAATCCCAGCTACTTGGGAGGCTGAGGCAGGAGATTCATTTGAACTCGGGAGGTGGAGGTTGCAGTAAGCCAAGATCATGCCACTGCACTCCAGTCTGGGCGACAGAGTGAGACTCCATATCAATTTTTTAAAAAAAAGGATTTTACACCATGACCAAGTAAGATGTATTCCTGGAATGCAAGGATGATTCAACATATAAAAATTGATCAATGTATATGCTAAATTAGCAGAAAGAAGGGGAAAAAACACATGATCATCTCAGTTGATTCAGAAAAAAAGCATTTGACAAAATTCAGCACACTTTTATTATAAAAACACTCAACAAACTTGAATAGAAGGAAACTACCTCAACATAAAGCTATATATGAAAAACCCACAGCAAATATCATACCCAATGGTGAAAGACTGAAAGCTTTTCCTCAAAGATCAGGGAGAAGACAAGGAAGCCCACTTTTGCAACTTCTATTCAATGTAGTACTAGAGGTTCTAGTCAGAGCTTTTAGGAAAAAACACAAAAAGCATTTATGTTGGAAAGGAAGAAGTAAAACTATCTGTTTGCAGATAGACCTTATAAGTAGAAAAAAACAAAGATTACATGCACATACACATGCCAAAGAAAAAACTGTTAAGAGCTAGTAAGTGAATTCAGCAAAGTAGCAGGTTACAAAGTGAACACACAAAATCAGCTGCATTTCTAAACACAATGATCAATCTGAAAATGAAATTGCAAGAACAATTCCATTTACAATAGCAACAAGAAGAATAAAATATTTGATAATTAACTGAACCAAGGAGGTGAAAGACTTGTACGATGAAAACTACAAACCATTGGTGAAAGCAGTTAGTGAAGACATATATAAATTGAAACACATCCCATGTTCATGGATTAGAAGACTTAATATTGTTCATGAGGTCAACATAACCCAAAGTGATCTAGAAATTCAATGCAATCCCCATTAAAACCCCAGTGACTTTTGGGGATTTTTTTTTGCAAAGATAGGAAAACCCAATTCTAAATTTCATATGGAATCTCACAACACTTTGAATAGCCAAAACCATCTTGAAAAAGAAGAACAAAGTGGGAGGATTCACACTTCCTGATTTCAAAACTTACTGCAAAGCTACAGTAACCAAAACAGTGTGGTACTGGCATAAAGACAGACAGAAGGACAAATGGAATCGAACAGCGAGCCCAGAAATCACCCTCACTTATATGGTCAAGAGATTTTTGATAAGGGTGCCAAGACCATTCAATGGAGAAAGGACAATCTTTTCAACAAATGGTGCTGGGAAAACTGGATATCCACATGCAAAAGAATGAAGTTGGACCCTTACCTAGCACCATATACAAAAATTAACTTAAAATGGATCAATGACCTAAATGTAAGACCTAAAACTATGAAACTCTTAGAAGAAAATATATGGCAAAATTTCCATGACATTGGAATTGGCAATGACTTCTTGGATATGACACCAAAGCACAGATAATTTAAATAAATAGAAAAATTAGACTTCATGAAATCTTTTAAAATTTTGTGCATCAAAAGACACTACCAACAGAGAAGAAAGACAACCCACTGAATGGGGGAAAATATTTGCAAATCATATACCTGGAATTAATATCCAGAACATAAAGAAAACTTCTAAAACTTAACAACAACAAACTCAATTCAAAATTGGGCAAAGGACTTGAATAGACATTTCTCCAAAGAAGATATGCAAATGGTCACACACATGAAAAGATGTACAATATCACTGATCATTAGAGAAATGCAAATCAAAACTATGAGATACCATCTCACACCCAGGAGGAAGACTAACATTAAAACCAGAAATTTGGCCAGGCATGGTGGCTCCTGCCTGTAATCCTGGCACTTTGGGAGGCCAAGGTAAGTGGATCACCTGAGGTCAGGAGTTTGAGACCAGCCTGGCCAATGTGGCAAAACCTCGTCTCTACTAAAAATACAAAAATTAGCCAGGCATGGTGGTGGGCGTCTATAATCCCAGCTACTCAGGAGGCTGAGGCAGGAGAATTGCTTGAACTCGGTGGGTGGAGGTTGCAGTGGGCTGAGATTGTACTACTTTACTCCAGTCTGGGTGAAAGAGAGAAACTCCATCTCAAAAAAAAGAAAAAAAAAAAAAAAAAAAAAAAAAAGCCCAGAAAATTACAAGTGTTGGTGCAGGTATGGAGAAATTGGAAATCTTGTGCACTGTTGGTGGGATTGTAAAATGGTACAGTCACTGAAAAACATTACGGCGGTTCCTCATATGATTCAGCAATTCCACTTCTAGATATGTGTTGAAAAGAACTGAAAGCAGGACCTTGAAGAGATGTTTCTATATCTACGTTCACAGCAGCATTAGTCACAATAGCTAAAATGTAGAAGCAACCCAAGTGTTCATCCATAGATGAGCAGATCAGCAAAATGTGGTGTGTGTGCATAAATATATATGTGTGTGTATATATATCTATGAATATTAAAAAGAAGGAAATCCTGACATATGCTACAATATGGATGAACTTTGGGGCCATTTTGCTAAGTTAAATGAGCCAGTCACAAAAAGACAAATCCTATATGATTTCACTTATAGGAGGGTATCTAGAGCATAGAGACAGAAAGTAGAATGGTGGTGGCCAAGGGCTAGAGAAAGGGGAGAATGAAGAGTTGTTGTTTAATGAATGTAGAGTTTTAGTTTTACAAGATGAAGAGAGTTATGAAGATGGATGATGGTGATGTTTGCACAACATTATGAATGTATTTAATACCACTGAGCTGTACACTTAAATGTACCTAAGATCACAAGTTTTTGGTTATTTGTATTTTACCACAGTAAAAAATAAGTGGAAAAAAAACAATATATGCTGTATCCTGTAGGACACCACCCCAAATTCAATGTTGTCTCCCTCTGATGCCGTAACAGTCTTCACAGGCCAGTCCACTCTTTTATTAAGCCAGCTGCTTCTAGGTGGTATGATACATGGTAAGACAAATGAGTTCTGGGAGGTAAGCTTATTGCCTACATTGTTTGCCATAAAAACATCTCCTGATCAGAGATGAAGTTGTATGGAATACCCCAAAGATGGTTAAGGCAATCTATATGTTCACGGATGGTGGTACTGGTGGAAACACTACGGTAAAGAATCATAAATCAATATTCAGATATGTTCTGATACTTTCTTTTCTGGTGTTTCCATTGCTGTGAGAACAAAGTGCTTCCTCTTCCACTTCCCACCAGGTAGCCAGCCATTCTCCCTGGGTAATAGTGCCGTATTGGGGCCTCAGTATTGATCTTGCTCTTAGCTGTTTTGGTACTACTCAGCAGATGTAGGTGGGTCAGCCTTGATGAGGACAAGACCATTTTGTTGAGCACTTGCATAGCCTTCATTCCTAGTGCCGTAATCACTTTGCAAAAACCTTCGAGTGAGCACTGGGATGACTAGGGAAAGAAACTAACATCTACAGGGTGAGGTCCTCTTGTCAAATGATCAATGAGAGGCTTTCTGGTTTGAATACTCTTTGATAGACATTTAATAATTCACATACTCTACATACCTATTTACTTTTCCCAAAAACTTCACGTCACCAATTTTCCAATTTCATTCCTTTCAAGTCCTTGACCTGTCAACCAACTCATTGTCCACTTCTCATAGCCCAGTGTAGATCAATACCTCAGGCTCTTTCTCCTTTTACACGATGTGGATTACCAGATATACCACTCAAAGTTCTTGCCTGATGGGATAATTTCCCTTAACCATCGTCTTTCAAGGTTACCTCTAAGTGGGATTTGTAACACAGTAGTCATCCACTTTTGGGGTTGGTACCTGCATACTGTATAGACCCATCTGTGAATCAAACACTTTTTTCTTCATTAATATACATATATGTATGTGTGTGTGTGTGTATATGTATATGTCTTGTATACATATATACAAGAACTTATATATATATATGTTCTTCATTAACTGATATATGTATATATATGGTATATGGTATTTTGTACATGGTATGAAGTATGTTTTAAAGAATATATATATAATTGACATAATAATTATATAATTGGCATATAATAAACTGCATTTATTTAAGTATACAATTGATAAAATTACAAATAAAGTTGCTACAAACATTTATGTACAAGTCTTAGAGGTGGCTGGATAGTAGGTATATGTTTAACTTTTCAGAAACTGGTAAACTGTTTTCCAAAGTGGTACCATTTTACATTCCCACAATAATTCTATTTCCTCCATATCCTGGCCCATACTTGGAATGGTCAGATATTTTTTGTTTCTTTTAGTCATTTTTCTAGGTATTTAGTAGTATCTCATGATTTTAATTTGTGTTTCCCTACTGATTAATGATATTGAGCATCTTTTCACATGCTTATTTGCCATCCATATATCTTCTTTGGTGACATGTCCAAATCTTTTGCCCATCTTAAATTTGATTATTTTCTTATTACTAAGAATTATAAGGCCAGGCACAGTGGCTCACGCTTGTAATCCCAGCACTTTGGGAAGCCGAGGCGGGCAGATCACTGGAGGTCAGGAGTTCAAGACCAGCCTGGACAACATGGTGAAACCCCATCTCTACTAAAAATAAAAAAATTAGCCATGCGTGGTGGCACATGCTTGTAATCCCAGCTACTCAGGAGACTGAGGCAGGAGAATCGCTTGAACCTGGGAGGCAGAGGTTGCAGTGAACTGAGATGTTGCCACTGTACTCCAGCCTGGGCGACAGAGCAAGACTCTGTCTCAAATAAATAAATAAATAAATAAATAAATAATCATGTTCATAATTCCTAAGAGTTTTGATAAACCTTAAATTCATCTGATTAGTTTTAAAAAAAGAGTTCTTTATACACTCTAGATACAAGTCCTTTATATGCTTTGCAAATATTTTCTCCCACTCTGTGGCTTGACTTCGCAAACTCTTAATAAGTATTTCAAAAGCAGAAATGTTAAATTTTGATAAAGTTTAAATATATTACTTTTTTGTTTTATAAATTATAGTTTTGACATTTTATCTAATAAATATTTATTTCCCTCAATAGCCCAACAATTTTCTCCTGTATTTTCTTCCAGAAGTTGTTTTTTTTCTTCCAGAAGTTTTATAATTTAAAGTTTTACATTTAGAGCTGTGATCCATTTTGAGTTAATTTTTGTTTACAGTATGAAGTATGTTTTGAAGAATATCCATATGCAGCATTTTGGGAGGCCGAGGTGGGTCGACTTGAGGCCAGAAGTTCGAGACCAGCCTGGCCAACATGGCAAAACCCTGTCTCTACTAAAAATACAAAAAATTTGTTGGGCGTGGTGGCGCACGCCTGTAATCCCAGCTACTTGGGAGGCTGAGGCAGGAGAATCGCTCGAACCCAGAAGGCAGAGGTTGCAGTGAGCTGAGATTGCACCACTGCATGCCAGCCTGTGTGATAGAGCGTGACTCTGTCTCAAAAAAAATAATAATAATTCATATGCAAAGAAGAACTATCCTTTTCCCACTGAATTGCCATTGTGCCTTTGTCAAAAATTAGTTGTCTCTATATGTATGGTTTCATATCTGGGCTCTATTCTGTTCCATTGATCTACTTGATTACTATACTCCATACTCTACTCTACTCCATACTCGATTGCTATAGCTTTATAATAAGTCTTAAAATCAGATAGTTTTAATTCTCCCTCTGTGTTCTTCGTTTTCAAAGTTGTTTTGGCTACTCTAGGTCTTTTAAATTTCTATGTGAATTACAGAATCAACTTGTCAATTTCATCCCCCGCCCCCGCAAAAAAAGGCCTACTAAAATTTTAACTGAAATTGTATTGACTCTAGATTGAATTTAGGGGAAAACTGACATTTTAACAAGTTTGAATCTTCCAATCCATAAATACAGTATATCTTTCCATTTACATAGATCTTTGATTTCTCTCAGCAATGTTTTATAGTTTTCCTTATGCAGATTTTGCACATTTTTTGTCAGATTTATTCCTAAGTATTTTATATTTTTGAATCCTATTGTAAGTGGTACAGTATTGTAATTTTATTTTATTGTTATATTTTTTGAGACGAAGTCTCGCTCTGTCACCCAGGTTGGAGTGCAGTGGTGCCATCTCAGCTCACTGCAACCTCTGTCTCCCAGGTTCAAGTGATTCTCCTGTCTCAGCCTCCTGAGTAGCTGGGATTACAGGAACATGCCACCATGCCCGGCTAATTTTTGTATTTTTAGTAGAGATGGCGTTTCACCATGTTGGTCAGCCTGGTCTCGAACTCCCAACCTCGTGATCCACCCGCCTCGGCCTCCAAAAGTGCTGGGGTTACAAGCATGAGCCACTGCACTCGGCCTCTGCATTGTAATTTTAATTTCCAATAGTTTGTTGCTAATATGTAGAAAGACAATTTTTTTTCCTGTTCTTAAAACTTATTTTATGTTCAGGGTTACATGTGCAGGTTTTTTATATATGTAAACGTGTGTCATGAAGGTTTGTTGTACAGATTACTTCATCACCCAGGTACGAAGCCTAGTACTCAATACTAGGTACTGGGATCAGAAAAAAATACAATCATTTTCTGATCTTAAAGGATTAGAAAAAATACGTTCCTTTCTCCCAACCTCCACCCTCGAGTAGACCCCAGCGTCTACTGTCGCCCTCTTTGTGTCCATGAGTTCTCATTATTTAGCACCCACTTGGAAGTGAAAACATGTGATATTTGGTTTTCTGTTTCTGTGTTAGTTTGCTAAGGACAATGACCTCCAGCTCCATCCATGTTTCCACAAAGACATGATCTCATTCTTGTTTATGGCTGCATAGTATTCCATGGTGTATACATATCACATTTTCTTTACCCAGTCTGTCGCTGATGGGTATTTGAGTTGACTCCATGTTTTTGCTATTGTGAATAGTGCTACAATGAATATTTGCATACATGTATCTTTATGATAGAATGATTTATATTCCTTTGGGCATATACCCAGTAACGGGATTGCTGAGTCAAATGGTAGTTCCATTTTTAGTTCTTTGAGGAATCACTACCTGCTTTCCACAGTGATTGAACTAATTTAAACTCCCACCA
The DNA here is from genome assembly GCF_007565055.1 of Rhinopithecus roxellana. NCBI lineage: Eukaryota > Metazoa > Chordata > Mammalia > Primates > Cercopithecidae > Rhinopithecus > Rhinopithecus roxellana. The sequence continues at coordinate 103,193,930 of NC_044557.1, forward strand.
ATAATGTAGAAGCATTCCCTTTCCTCCGCAACCTTGCCAGCATCTGTTATTTTTTTACTCTCTTTAATAATTGCCATTTTCACTGGTGTGAGATGGTAGCTCATTGTGGTTTTGATTTGTATTTCTCTAATGATCAGTGATATTGAACTTTTTTTCATACACTTGTTGGCCACATGTATGTCTTCTTTTGAAAAGTGTCTGTTCATGTCCTTTGCCCACTTTTTAATGGGGTTGTTTGGTTTTTGCTTGTAAATTTGTTCAAGTTCCTTATAGATGCTGGATATTAGACCTTTGTCAGATGCATAGTTTGCAAATATCTTCTTCCATTCTGTAGGCTGTCTGTTTACTCTTTGATAGTTTCTTTTGCTGTGCAGAAGCTCTTTTTCCTTAGATCCCATTTGTCAATTTTTGCTTTTGTTGCAATTGCTTTTGAAGTTTTCGTTATGAAATCTTTGCCCATTCCAATGTCCAGAATGCTATTGTCTAGGTTGTCTTCCACTAGCCACTGCGCCTGGCCAAAAGCAGGATCTTGAAGAGGTATTTGTACACCCATGTTCATAGCAGCATTATTCACAATAGCTAAAATGTGGAAGCAACCCAGGTGTCCATCCATGGATGAATGAATAAGCAAAATATGGTATATACATACAAAAGAATATTATTCAGCATTAAAAATAAGGAAATCTGACATATGCTACAATATGGATGAACCTTGAGGCCATTTTGCTAAGTTCAATGCACCAATCACAAAAAGACAAATCCTATATGATTTCACCTATAGGAGGTATCTAGAGTAGTCAAAGTCATAGAGACAGAAAGTAGAATGGTGGTTGCCAGGGGCTGGGAGCTGGGGAGTTGTTTAATGATACAGAGTTTCAGTTTTGCAAGATGCCAAAGTTTTGGAGATTGGTTGCACAACTCTGTGAATATACTTAACATTACTGAACTGAACACTTAAAAATGGCTAAGATGGCAAATTTTATGTTGTGTGTATTTTACCGTAATTAAAAAACAGAAATAAAAGACACACAGATTGGAAAGGAAAAGTAAAACTGTCTTCATTCACATATAGCATGATCATCTGTGTAGAAAATAGAATCTACAAAAAAAGAGAAAAGCCTCTAGTACTAACAGTTGAGTTTAACAAGGTTGTAAGACACAAGTTTAACATAAGAAAATTGTCTTTCTGACTTAAACGTAAAATCTAAAACTATAGGCCGGGTGCGGTGGCTCAAGCCTGTAATCCCAGCACTTAGGGAGGCCGAGACGGCCTCCCTAAGATACAAGTAAGATACAAGTTTAACATAAGAAAATTGTCTTTCTGACTTAAACGTAAAATCTAAAACTATAAAAACCCTGGAAGGGCTGGGCGCAGTGGCTCACGCCTATAATCCCAGCACTTTGGGAGGCTGAGGCGTTTGGATCACCTGAGGTCAGGAGTTCAAGACCAGCCTGGCCAACATAGTGAAACCCCGTCGCTACTAAAAATAAAATACAAAAAAAATTAGCCGGGTGTTGTGGTGCACGGCTGTAGTCTCAGCTACTTTGGAGGCTGAGGGAAGAGAATTGCTTGAACCCAGGAAGCGGAGGTTGCAGTGAGCTGAGATTGCGCCACTGAACTCCAGCCTGGGTCACAGAGCAAGACTCCATCTCAAAAAAAAAAAAAAAAAAAAAAAAGATCCTGCTTCCAGGCCAGGCATAGTGGCTCATGTCTGTAATCCCAGCACTTTGGGAGGGCAAGGCGGGCAGATCATTGGAGTTCAGAAGTTTGAGACCAGCATGGCCGACATAGTGAACCCTCGTCTCTACTAAAAAATACAAAAATTAACCAGGCATGGTGGTGCACACCTGTAATCTCAGCTACTCAGGAGGCTGAGGCAGGGAGAATTTCCTGAACCCAGGAGGCGAAGGTTGCGGTGAGCCGAAATCACGCCACTGCACTCCAGCCTGGGAGACAGAGCAAGACACCATCTGAAAAATAAAAAAATAAAATATCCTGCTTTCAATTTATTTTATTTTACTTTATTTATTATTATTAATTTTTGAGACAGGGTCTTACTCCATCACCCAGGCTGGAGTACAGTGGTGTGACTATGGCTCACTGCAACCTTGACCTCCCCAGGCTCAGGTGATCCTCCCACCTCAGCCTCCAGAGTAGGTGAGACCACAGGTGCATGCTACCACACCTAATTTTGTATTTTTTTGTAGAGACGGTGTTTTGCCATGTTGCCCAGGCTGGTCTGGAACTCCTGGGCTCAAGCAATCCACCCTCCTGAACCTCCCAAAGTGCTGGACTAACAGGCATGATGCACTGTGTCCAGCCCTGCTTTCAATTCTTTTGAGTATATACCTAGAAGTGAAATGGATGGATCAAATAATAATGCTATTTTTAATTTTTTGAAGAACTGCCATACTGTTTTTCATAGCAGCTATATCATTTTACATTCACAACAGAGCACAAGCGTTTGAATATATGACTAACCCAGTTCCGGAATCCTATTTTGAGAAGTTTCTTTGTTTTTTGTTTTGTTTTAACCTAGGTCTGGTGTCAATTACTGTATCAATCAGTGTCTTAGCGTGCAATAGTACCCGCGAAGAGCATTTATTTACAAATGTGTAGGTGCATGGTGCTAGTTACTACCCCTAAGCCCAAAGGAACAAGGGCGGGGAATAGTAACTGAAACCTGGAAAGAGAAAGAGTCATGTAGATTCTGCTACCTTAAGGGAAGCAGTAATCATCAGATGAGGGATATGGGCACCCCACAGCAACCTCACAGAGGGAACTGGAATAAATGCCCTAACCTCACTCTCACTCTTTTCCTGCTGTTGCTCCCCAGTAGCTAACCCAACCAGAAGCAATGGTGTATGGGATCCCGTTGATGCAGTCCATATAAGTCAGACACCTTAGTGGAGAGCAGGATGAAGAAGGGCAGAAAGCAGATCTGGAGGGACAAACAGAAAGTATCTAACACTGCTGTATATACCTAGAGTTATAAGGCATGTGAATGTCCACCTTTAGGAGGTGATGTCAAACGGTTTTCAAAATGGCCACAGAACTTCCACTCCACTTGTAGTGTACAAGAGACTTTGTGAATGCATGTCTCCTCCTCCAAAATTTGAAAATGTCAAACTTTGTAACATTTATCTATTAAATGGTGTAAAATGGCATCTTACTGTGGCTTTGGTTCCACTGGCCCAGTCATCAATGATTTTATACATGTTTACAGTCCATAAGTAATTCCTCTCAGTAAAATACTTGTTTATATCTATATCATACCACTATCTCTGTTTATTCTAGGAATCTATAAGCTCCTTAAGAATAAATACTGTGTCTTTGTATTTCTAGTGATAAAAGTACACAATAAATACTTGTTAAATAATTGAATTAATGCTAGAGGCAAATGCTAGAACCAACGTTTCACTCAACAGAAAACTGGTGGAGTTGTGAATGCCTGGAAGTAATGATGGAAAGAAAGAACAGGCATTTTAAGTTCCTCCCCTTGAAGTGGATCTTCCTCAGAAGATGGGGAGGTTTTCATGTGAGAATAAGGTCAGGAAGGAAATGGAAGAGGTTTTGAATTGATTTTATATGAAGGAGAATTTCTCACCTTGGAGTAGGAGTGTTACAAATTTCAAAGTAAAATGTAGGAGAATGGTTTTTGCTTTTAAAAATTTTTGGTCAGGGAGAAGAGCATGATTGGAATAGGGCATAGCAAGTTGCAAGAACACTTCTTCAAATTAGTCTAAGGGGATCAGTGACAGCCATGTGGCTGGATCAATGTGAACTTTTTTAGTCTTTTTTTGTATTCTGCCATTTAGCATCATTCCACGAAATTTAGCATCATTCCACGAAATACAGCATACAGCTTTCTTGAAACAAATTTTTTCTTCTGCCTGCTTTCTTATGCCTACTGTACACTCATGTGGTTTTTCCTCCAGATTCTATGGCTGTTCTTTTGTTCTTAAACATTTTGTCTTTTTTTTTTTTTTGATTGAGGTGGAGTCTTCCTCTGTGACCCAGGCTGGAGTGCAGTGGCACGATCTTGGCTCACTGCAACCTCCGCCTCCTGGATTCAAGCAATTCTCCTGCCTCAGCCTCTCGAATAGCTGGGATTACAGGTGCCTGCCACCACACTCGGCTAATTTTTGTATTTTTAGTAGAGACGGGGTTTCACCATGTTGACCAGGCTGGTCTTGAACTCCTGGCCTCAGGGAATCTGCCTGCCTCAGCCTCTCAAAGTGCTGGGATTACAGGCATAAGCCACCACGCCCAGCCTTTCTGCCTTTTTGATGGCATCCTCCTCTACCTTTAGCTTCATGTTGTTCTGCACATTTGGTGTGGGGTTCTGTTCTCTTACCAGTCAACACTGTTTTCCAAGGTGGTGTTTTCTACTCGCAAGGCTTTAAATACCATCTGTATACAACTGCTCCCAAATTTCCATCTCTAGGTCATATCATTTTTCTGAACTACAAGCCCATGTATCTTGATCTTCCCCTGAAACTTGCTGCTCCTCCAAAGTTCCTTGTATCAATAAATTCCACTACCATCCATCTAAATGCTGAAACCAGAAACAGCTTCCCTCTTCTTTTTTTCTTTTTTTTTTTTTGGAGATGGAGTTTCACTCTTGTTGCCCACGCTGGAGTGCAATGGCACAATCTCAGCTCACTGCAACCTCCGCCTCCCAGGTTCAAGCAATTCTCCCGCCTCAGCCTTCAGAGTAGCTAGGATTACAGGTGCCTGCCACCATGCCCGACTAATTTTTTTGTATTTTTAATAGAAACGGGGTTTCACCATGTTAGCCAGGCTGGTCTCGAACTCCTGACCTCAGGTGATCCACCCACCTCGGCCTCCCAAAGTGCTGGGATTACACGTGTGAGCCACCGCGTCCGGCCTACACTTGGCCTTTTTAGTTATTTTTCTTACCTCTGGGCTCTTTGATACACTGTTCCTTTTGTCTAGAATGCTCTTTCCTTCTCCTATACCTATTTAACCTCTATTCCTTATCCTTCATTTATCAGCATAGAAGTCACTGTCTTAGAGAAGTTTTTCTTACCTCTGGAATCTAAACAAGACTTCATATTTTAACCTCTCATTTAATGTACAATATTCCTGCATTACATATTTCATGATTTCCAACTAGGTATTTTTTATTTTTTTAAAGGTATCAAAGTGGCCTTTATTCATTTAATTTTCCTTTTAACTTTTATAAATGCTATCACAAATTCTAAAGAATCTAGATGAGTGAAAATTTTTTATTATGAAGACGCAGATCTAAGAACAGAAGGATAACTATATGCTAGCTTATATATAGTTCCTTGCAAAAATAATGATACATTAAAAAAATAGAAAATAAAAATCTGGGCTGGGCACAGTGGCTGACGCCTGTAATCCCAACACTTTGGAAGGCCAAGGCAGGTGGATCACCTGAGGTTGGGAGTTCAAGACCAGCCTGATCAACATGGAGAAACCACATCTCTACTAAAAATATGAAAATTAGCTGGGTGTGGTGGTGCATGCCTATAATCCCTGCTACTCAGGAGGCTGAGGCAGGAGAATCGCTTGAACCCAGGAGGTGGAGGTTGTAGTGAGCCCAGATTGTGCCATTGCACTCTAGCCTAGGCAACAAGAGCGAAATTCTGTCTCGAAAAAAAAAAAAAAAATCTGAAAAGTTATCGACATCTGAAAATGGTAAGTAACTTCCTCTGCATCTTAGTTCTGATCACTTCTGCAGAAGAATCAAGCATATTTGGGTGAAGAGAGTAATTATTCTATTTTTATTAATAATATAGTGTGCCCTTCGGAACTTGGTGTAGTCTTTTTCTTTCTTTTTTTGAGACTGAGTCTCACTCTGTCACCCAGAGTGGAGTGCAGTGGTGCAATCTCAGCTCACCGCAACCTCCGCCTCCCGGGTTCAAGCAATTCTCCTGCCTCAGCCTCCTGAGTAGCTGGGATTACAGGCATCCGCCCCCATGTCCAGCTAATGTTTGTATTTTTAGTGGAGATGGGGTTTCACCATGTTGGTCAGGCTGGTCTCGAACTCCTGACCTCGTGATCCACCTACCTCGACCTCCCGAAGTGCTGGGATTACAGGCATGAGCCACCCGCACCCAGCCAGAACCTGGTATAGTCTTTAAGAATCATCTGAAGTTTCTGGCTCAGCACAATGTTCCCTCTGGCCTTCAGTCTGCCAGTAACAGATGCCTTCTGAGGTTCAAGCTTACCTAGAACTACCTCCATGAAATCTCCATCTGAAAGTATGATGATTGCATCAGCAAAACCTTTTCCAGGTTCTTGATACACTTTTCCAGAACCACTTTTCAGGTCACTTAGCTGCAATATTTCCACTTTTATTAATATGTCACTCAAATACAGCATTTTACTTTCTTTGCCATCTCACACCCAACATCCTTAAGGCCGTGAACTTTTTCCTCAAATACAAGAGTATTCTGAAGTTCCTCACCTTCAGAGGGTGTCTTAGCTGAAATATCAGATGTTGGCATAAGAGTCACATATGCATTTGAAATGACAGTGTCTCTAGTTCCTTGGACCTTGGTTTGAAAGTTAATTCTGTTTCCTTCCTTCCACATCTCAGTTTGTAGAGTTTGCCCTGGATATACTGGTTTTGCAAAACAAGTCTTAATCATCTTGAATCTTTGACACATTATAAAACATGCCTGGCAAAAAATCTAAATGTATATAATCCATGTACACATGTCAAAACATGCTAGGCTAGCAAAGTTAGGATCAACGTGTAACAGATTCCAGTCTCTGCTGAGGCAGTACAAAGCAGCCTGATTAAGAGTGGTGGTATCTGTAAGTACAGCGTCAGGTGGTCTATTAGGTATGGCTACAGTTACCTTGACTTTCAGGTCCAATTTCCACCAAAGCCTCCAGAGCCAACGAGAAAGAGAACTGATTATAGTACATAAATTCCTTCTCAGAATAAGAATAGACATCCATAAGAATTACTACACTAGATCCTTTATCTAGGACATCAGCAACAACTGTTTCACATTTTCATTTTCCTGCTCTAGGAAGTGGTTTCTATAACTGCATGTATTGCTCCCCATAAAGAACCTTTGCAAAGTTCCTTGAAAGTCCAGGAACTTCTGCTAATTCTCCACCCATTATAGATTTCTGACTTACGATAACTCCAAAGGCAGGCAAACAGAAGAACTCAGAGCTTCCTCCATGAACAAATTTAAAATCTTTTGGATCCTTGATTGACGCTCCCACTCCCAGGGCATACATAATAGCTTCCAGTTCTGTATAAGCAGAAGAAAATGGAGGGAGTGTATGGCCAATAGCTCCAGCAAATCCTGATGTTCCTGTAGATGTTGCATGGCAGATATGATTTGTTGAAACTCCTCCTTCTGAATCTATTTTACTTAGAACTACAATTACACTGCCAGTGGATTTTTGGATACTCCGAGGCTTGCTGGCATTCTCGAAGTCACACATCTTCTTCCAGTTAGCCTTCACTGCTTCAGGAGTCACTGGCTGATTTTGTCTTACAAGGGTCTGGTCCCAGAATAGGACCAGCGATGCTACATAATCTGGCTTTGGGGCTTCCACAAAATCTTCAGGCATAATTGAGTCCACCCTGATTCAGCATTAGGATAAGTAGTTTTACAGTGAATGTTGCTTTTCCTGCCTTCAACTGCAATAGAATTTGCAAGGACCAGAAGACCCAACTTTGCAGCACTATAATTTGCCTGGCCAAAGCTGCCATATATTCCTGAAGCTGATGAAGTGATAATGATCCTTCCATATTTCTGCTTCTTCATGTGATCCCACACTTCCCAGGGTCACTTGGAATGAGCCCCGCAACTGAACTCTGTGGATGATATCCCAGTCTTCATCACTTATCCTAGCAAAAGAATGGTCCCTCAGAATTCCAGCACTGTTGACCACAACATCTACTCTAAAAGCATCCAGTGCTGTCTTTACAATCTTCTCTCCTGTTTTCACTGAATCATAGTTGGCCACCACTTTTCCACCTTTGTTTATTATTTCTTCAACAACCTTATCAGCAACTAAGGAGCCTTTACAAACTCCCTCTTAAATAACTCACAACAGCTAGTGCTCCTTTTTCTACAAAAGCCAGGGCACGAGGCTGCACTCATGGTCTCACCACTGAGTTTCAACAGCTGGTGATACTGGTCACTGGTGTAGGGGAGGACTGCGCCCATGCCTATGCAGTGACACATACCTTGACTAGGGTTTTTGGTTTTGGTTTTGTTTTTTTTTTTTTGAGACGAAGTCTTGTTCTTGTTGCCCAGGCTGGAGTGCAATGGCATGCTGTCAGCTCACTGCAACCTCTGCCTCCTGGGTTCAAGTGATTCTTCTGCCTCAGCCTCCCAAGTAGCTGGGATTACAGGTGCCTGCCACCACGCCTGGCTAATTTTTGTATTTTTAGTAGAGATGGTGTTTCACATGTTGGCCAGGCTGGTCTCGAACACCTGACCTCAGGTGATCCACCTGCCTCAGCCTCCCAACGTGCTGGGATTACAGGCGTGAGCCACTGTGCCCGGCGACTAGGTATTTTTTAATGCTTATTTATTTAATATTGGTCTCACTAAGAGATCATAGGCTCTTTAAGGTTAGGAACGATGTTTTGTTTTGTTTTCTTTTGTTTTATGATTATAGATCTAGCACCTACCACAATCAGTTCACAGTTGGCACTAAATAAGTATCAGTTGACTTAATTGCTGGATAAATAGATAAGAAGAGGATCAAGAAAGTAGAATAGAAAGACATGAGTTTAACAAGAGATGGAGGCACATATGGCTACAGTGAAGGGAAGCCCATACTTCAGAAAAGAAGAGAAGGATCTTGCTCATAATGGCTTATTTTTAAAAAGACACAAGATCATCTTGATTATATTTTTAGAAGCTGCTTCTGTTAGATTTATCTCATTCCAAGGCCATGAAAGAACAAATTTTCAGTTTGATTTTCTCAGTTAATTGTTTACATATTGGGCACCTTCATGAGATTGAAATCCATTTAGTTATGACTATATATTCTAAGCTTTGCATAGTCAGTCAGCAAAATAACTGCAGAAAGGACTGAAAGGTTGTGGGAGTTTTGTTTTGTTTTCTACTAGCTCTGGGAACAAGTATAAAATACCAAGAAATATTATATTTATATATAAATATTGATAAAAGAAGAGAGCATTCAGCAGTTAATTAATTAGGTTAAAAACAGATGGGGCCAGGTGCAGTGACTCACACCTGTAATCCCAGCATGTTGGGAGGCTGAAGCAGGCCAATCACCTGAGGTCAGGAGTTCAAGACCAGCCTGGCCAACATGATGAAACCCCCCCTCTCCACTAAAAATACAAAAATTAGCTAGACATGGTGGCACATGCCTGTAATTCCAGCTACTCAGGAGTTTGCACCTGGGAGGTGGAAGTTTCGGTGAGCCGAGATCGCACCACTGCACTCCAGCCTGGGCGACAGGGTGAGACTCTGTCTCAAATAAATAGATAAAATAAAATAAAAACAGATGGATTTTTGCTGGACACAGTGGCTCATGCCTGTAATCCTAGCTTTTTGGGAGGCTGAGGCAGTAGGATCGCTTGAGGCCATGATTTTGAGACCAGCTTGGGCAACATAGCAAGACCCCATCTCTACAAAAATAATAATAATAATAATAATAATAATAATAATAATAATTCGCCAGGTGTAGCGGCGCATGCCTGTAGTCCCAGCTACTCGGGAGGCTGAGGTAGGGGGATCACTTGAGCCCAGGAGTTTGAGATTTCAGTGAGTCATGATTGTCCTACCACGCTTCAGCCTAAAATACAGTTCTGAAAAATAACACAAATAAAAAACAGATGGGTTTTATTGGTTAAGATTCTTTGGTTGTAAGTAACAGAAATCCTCTTTCTAACTTCAGCAAAAAGGCACATTTTTGAAAGGATGTAAATTACCTCATGGATGTTTAGAACAACCAAACGTCAATGAGAGGGAACTAGTCCTGCTCCAAGCCCTTGGCTGAAGTTCCTAAAATAGTTGCCATTAATGTGACTCGACAAAGACAAAGCCACCAAGCCTCAGTGATTCTCTGTTCTAGACTTCATAGTACCCTCTCGGCTCCAAAGAATTAGATGGGTCCTGATGTCCACCCTAGTTCCTTCCAGAGACCGATAGCACATAATTTAGACATTATTAGGGGAAACCTATATTATAAGAAAGTGTGACCCTCGCAGGCAACCCGGGAGTTGTCTGCCACAAAAGTTTAACAGACAAAATTTGCTGACTTACTCTCTCATGTCCATTTGAGCCAATTATTTGATACATATGGTGAACACTCACCTTGTGTGCAGATTATAGACAGTATCTCACTTATACTTACAATGCCATAAAAGGCCTAGTAGGTAGGTTCTAATATTATTTTTATTTTACAAATAAAGAAATGGATGCTGAGACTAATTAAGTCATTTGCTCACTATCACACATAAGTGGCAGAAGCAGGACTTAAATGAGGTCTCTGTGACTCGAAACCCATGTTCTTAACCACCTTCCTTGAACAAACACTGTATGGCTTTGGCACTCAGCATTCCAGTACGTGCCAATGGCAATTTCCTGCGAATGTTTGTAACCCTCCACCTGAGGGTTTTCTCATGACTCACGCTGGAGGTGGTCTGGAAGTGACAAATAGTTAACACCCCTGTGAATAGTTTCTGGCTAGACATAGATGGGAGTTGGTGAATAATACCCCTGTTCCCTTGGCCCTTTGGTGGGATACCTCTGAGGTGTGTTCTATACCTTATCTCTAGGTTCTCCATTAGAGTTGAGCACTAGGTCCCACAGCAGCAACCTGCTTGAAACTGTACCGTTGCTAGCTTCCTTCCCTTCCCTTTCTTATATCCCCACTCCCCTACTCATTCTTCTTGGCTTCACCTCCCAAATGAACCACTTGCCCTCATATCCTTTACTCAGGGTCTGTTTTAGGGGCAGCCCAACCTAAGACATCCATTCTCTTTAAAAAATAAAAGTAGAAAAAAATGAAATACTCCAACAATGACTTTTTAACAGTTTCTCAGCGACCAAACCTCACAAACCAGCATTAATATCCCCAATATTTTGTTGTGACAGCATTGCAATTTTATTTTCAAATTTCTTCCCGTTTTAAAGATTGTTTTATTTGTGGCAATGTTAAGTTGTGCTTCTAAGAGGAAAAATCTGGAACTTTTGTGTTTAGGCTATGTACTTTTAGTGTGCAAAGGTTGGAAATGAAATCACTACATTTGAGCCATCAACCCTGCCAACATCCAAGCTCTGGCTGGGAGTCAGAGAACAGCACTTAACATGCAGCGAGAGGGCTCCTGAAATACTTCTACCTTCAGAGCACATGCTGAATCAAAATGATTTAAATGCCCAAAAGATATGGAACTAAAACATTTAATAGATCAAAGGGAGCCAGACATGCGTACCCGGGACATACAGACATTGTGAGCTACAAGTATTGATTTAAAGGACCATTGTGAAACTTCAACTGGCTTGAAGATTGACTTGTGAGGAAAAAAGGGGGGCTCAATGCAAGAGATAATGTATTCATGAAATAATTTGGAAACTGATTACGTGTGATGAATCCTAATTATAGCTATTTACTGTGGTGAATATTTAGGAAAATCAGGATCTTAAAAAAAGATGCAAGCTTTTGCTTTAATTATTTAGGAATAAAAATAAGTTACCTCCAATTTTATGTTCTGTAATTTTTTTTTTCATTGAGTTTACATGTTTTATATTTAGGACCACTACATATGTCTCTTTTCTGTTTCTTCCTTAAATTTTTCTTAAGTCTTTTTTCCCATCCCACTAGGGAGAAAATGTAAATTACCATCAACCAAACGAATTCCCTGGTTTCTTCTGAACCTTCACCTCACAGCTGTTGCATGAAATATAATCACTAAAATACTAGCTAAATGAAAATGTCTATCCAAAAAGACATTTAAAAAATACTCTTAGACCAAATAACCTTGCAGGAGAATAGTCAGAGACAACTACACATTTTCTTTCATCTAAAAATAGCCAGTTTGGAAATACACTAAAATGCTAATAGTGGCTAGGAAGGGAGAAACATAGATGGATTCTCATCTCTATTTTTTAATGTTTCTATAGTGAAGATATTCCTTCGTTCATACAAATGTTTTATAAAAATTTAAAAATTGCTTTTAAGCAAAAATTCTTTTTTTGTTATAAAACCTGAAATATCTTAAAGGTGGGCCGAAAAAGATCAGAAAAAAAATCCTTGTGTTTGTAAACTGAAAAATTTAAAAATATAAAATAAATGTAAATATAAAAAGTATAAATAATAAAATGTAAATATAAAATATTAAAAAATTATTATATTTTTAAGTTGTCCCTCAAGTGTCTTTGGGCGAGTATTTTTCAAGAAAGTTGTTAAAAGTCTGCAAATCTATCTGTATGATCAGAAAGGTGTTTAACCTTTGGGTATATGTGTAACATAAGCACAGCAATATATTATCTTGTTGGCTGTAAATTGCATACTTGCAGTTTCATAGCTGGATGCATAAGCTATGAAACAGGAGGGGAAATAAATGTGTGAGTAGACTACAAATTAAGAAATTAACTTAGTGAGAAGTCCAAGCTAATCAGTCTATATTTAAAAAAATTTTTTTTAAATATTCCAAAAGCGTATGTAGTAACACCTAGGTCTATATTTTCAATTTTTAACATTCATAACTAAAATTAGATCAAGATAGCTAAAACATATTACAATTTTTTTTTTTTTTTGAGACAGGGTCTTGGTCTGTCACCCAGGCTGGAATGCAATGGCGTGATCACTGCTCACTGCAGCCTTGACATCACCATGCCCGGCTAATTTTTGTATTTTTTGTAGAGATGGGGTTTTGCCATGTTGGCCAGGCTGGTCTCGAACTCCTGACCTCAGGTGATCTGCCTGCTTCGGCCTCCCAAAGTGCTAGGATTACAGGTGTCTGCCACCACGCCCGACCTGCCTTGACTTTTTTAATAATCCAAGGCACAGAAGGATGGACCGTAAGCTTTACTGTGTGGTGGAAAAGGAGGGCCTGTGGAGTCAAACGTGCATTCCAATCTTCTTGAATAGGTTCTCCAAAAAAGATGGCTTTTGGTAAGGTAACATGGAAGAAACATTTACTGCTCACCAAAACACCTATTTACTCTACCACATTTCCTGTACCTAGCCACATTTCTTGTATATGGCCAAAAAGAGGAAGCACCCTGGCTCCCTGAGTCACCACTTAGAGGCGAATTGCCCTAGAGAATCACTGAGGGCCCAAAGAAGCCTCAATGGCTGAAAAGTTATGTTAAGACTGGGTATTGGGGGTTTGTTACAGCAGCATAGCCTAGTCTGTTCAGACAAATAGAGATAATGTATTCACATGATGGTTGTCGACCTTCTGATGGAAAAATCTCCAGCCCTACCAGGGTCCTGTAACCCATTATTTGAACTTCTGCCTCCACAACTTGTGAAACTTGAGCAAATAAATCTTACGCCCCAATTTTCTTATCTACAAAATGGGGGATGTAATATTAATACTCATAGGATTGCTCTGAAAATTACATTAGATTATATAGAAAAGTATTGACCTCAGAACCTGGCAGGTAGAGGTTCTTCATAAGAGTTGGTTACCTCCTTTCCCCCTTGCTTGAGGCCAGTGGTTCTCAAAACTGACTGCATTTTGGAATCATTTGGGAAGCTTTTTAAAAACAGAACAGTGCCTGTAGCTCACCATAAACTGAATAAATCAGAATCTTCGGGGGTAGAGCTGGGGGCATAGATTTTTTTTCTTTCTTTGAACAGACCAATAAAAAACAGATGTTTTTAGAAAACACCAGGTGATTCTACTGTCTAGCTGAAAACCATTGCCTTCGGCAATGTGTAAACAAAATGCTATTTGATTAAACATAAGATAAACTCGCCACAATATAAAAAGCTTTCAAAAAGTATCCAGTATGACCACCCTTTTCATAGACTTGGAACTTTAAAAAATTACAGACCACAGAGAGTCAGTTAAGTAGTTACTGAATATTCTTAGGGACTGAAAGACATTCCGAAATGCAGAACTGTGGATAAGCCCAGGAAAGAACAGGTTGAGATACTACTTGCATTTTGTAGTTTATAGTGATGACTGTTTTCCTCCTGCTACGGGCTGAATTGTGACTCCCTCAGAATTCATATGTTAAAGCCCTAACCCCCAGTGCCTTAGAACGTGACCAAGGTTGGACATAGGGTCTTTGCAGAGGTCATTTAAAATGAGGTCAGGAGGGTAGATCCTAATTGTATGTACTGGTGTCCTTATAAGAAAAGCAAATTTGAACACCAGCATATACAGAGGGAAGATGATGTGGAGACGCAGGGAGAAGATGGCCATCTGTAAGTCAAGAAGATAGGCATGGAAAAGATCCTTCCCTGACAGCCCTCAGAAAAAACCCCAGCCCTGGCTAGACGCAGTGGCTCACGCATGTATTCCCAGAATTTTGGGAGGCCAAGCGGGAGGATTCCTTGAGGCCAGGAGTTGGAGACCAACCTGGGCAACGGAGTGAGACCTCTGTGTCTACAAAAACTTAAAAAATAAAAATAAAAAAAATAAAAAAAGGAACCAACTCTGCCAACACCTTGATTTCAGATACTTAGTTTCCAGAACTGCAAGAAAAATAAATTTCTGTTGTTTAAGCCACCCAGTCTGTGGCACTTTTTTTGACAGCAGTCCTAGCATAATATGCCTATGTTAGAGCTAAGGCATGAAAATGACAGACCATAATATGCAGTCCTAGCATAATATGCCTATGTTAGAGCTAAAGCATGAGGTAGCTATTTGGTGAGTGGGTGGGAGAAATAGCCCCCTGCATCCACTTTATTAAGAAATGTAGAGAGAGGAGATGTATTTTATAAGGTCCTTGAAGTTGAGTCCTTTCACTATTTGATGGAAAGGTAAATTCCAATCGTAGAGAAGGCGACATATGTCCAGGAGATGTAAAGCATTGTCTTTGCTGGCTCACAGCCATCTTCTGAAGGAACTGTCCTTGCTTGCAGCCTCTCCTGTCCAAGTAAAGCTGCTCTTTCCCCACAAGACTGGCTTCCCTCCTAACCTGGCAGATTGCACTAAGCTGACCTTTTAAGAAGAAATGTGCCGGACCAATCAGGTTCTCTCTTTAGATTTGGGAATTGGTGCATTAGCTCTAATGAACAGAGCTCAACAGTCATATTGGACTCCTTGGTTGAGGCTACTTGGCCAGGCCATGTTCTCGAGGAGACTTAAAAGGAGTCAAGAGGCCAGGCGCGGCGGCTCATGCCTGTAATCCCAGCACTTTGGGAGGCCGAGACGGGCAGATCACATGAGGTCAGGAGATCGAAACCAGCCTGACCAACATGGAGAAACCCCAGCTCTACTAAAATTACAAAATTAGCAGGGCGTGCTGGCCAATGCCTGTAATCCCAGCTACTCAGGAGGCTGAGGCAGGAGAATCACTTGAACCTGGGAGGCAGAGATTGCGGTGAGCCGAGATTGCGCCATTGCACTCCAGCCTGGGCAACAGGAGTGAAACTCTGTCTCAAAAAAAAAAATCTGTTTAAAAGGGAGTCAAGAGGGGAGAGGATGGAGTAGATCTGCAGGGTCAAAGAGTAGCTTTCATTCCTGGATTGAGCTAGCTTACGAGAGTTTCTGTACCTCACAACCAGAACTGTGTTGACTGGAACAGTATGAAATCAAGAGTGAGAAAATCAGGGCCAACGTCCTTCCCTGAGGAGCCACATAAATCAGTCTGGACTCTCTTCCATGCAAATTCATAAGACTTTCAGGCTGGAAAGACCGTAGAGAGCATCACCAGGCTGATATTTTCTGGGCAGTTAAGGTAAGCCAGGTGCTTTTCGTGAACTATTAACCCTTTGAGCTAGGACACAACAATTGTAATGTTATCTTCATTTTACAGATGAGTGAAAAC
Organism: Rhinopithecus roxellana; assembly: GCF_007565055.1. NCBI lineage: Eukaryota > Metazoa > Chordata > Mammalia > Primates > Cercopithecidae > Rhinopithecus > Rhinopithecus roxellana. The sequence goes on from NC_044557.1 coordinate 103,209,887, forward strand.
ATAGACAGGTTAAGAAACCTGCCTTCAGTCACATAGTGTGGTAACTCAATGACAGAAATAGCCACAATTGTTTGCCGTTCCTGTAACCTCATCCTTTGCGATGTGACTTTGCAGCTGCTTTCAAGAGGTGGGATCAAGCCGAAAATGGCAGTGCATGCCTGTAGTCCTAGCTACTCGGGAGGATGAGGCGGTAGGATGCCTTGAACCTAGGAGTTCAAGGCTGCAGTGAGCTGTGATTGCGCCACTGCACTTCAGCCTGAGCGACAGCAAGACCCTGTCTCTCTCTTAAAAAAAAAAAAAGGAGGTGGAATCAGGGCTTGCTCTGTGATTAGCCTTGGTCAGCAAAATGTGGCAGAAACGAGTTATGTCAGCTCTGAGCCTAGGCTTCAAGAGACCTTAAAGGCTGCTTCTGGCTTTCTTGGAATCCTGTGGTTGCTTATGAATGAGTCCAGGCTATTCTACTGGAAGATGAGACATGTGGCCCAGTTCCTGCTGTGATCAACAGCCAGCCATCCACTGAAGGTGTGGCTGAAGCCGTCCTGCATAAGCCAGCCCCTGGACATATGAATGCAGCTGTCCTAGACCAGGCAGCCCCCAGACAGCCCACCTGCTGACCACAGATGCCTGAGCAAGTCCAGCTGAGATCGGCCAAACCTGCTCCAGTTCAGAACCATCCAGATTAGCAGACTCACTCAGATGACCCACAGACATCTGAGGTAAATAATTGCTTCATTTTTTAAGCCACTAAATTTTGGTGGGTTTGTACTTCCTGATACAGTTAGCAAGTGGCAGAGAACCTGGGATTTGACAGTGACCATCTGACTTCAATGACAGTGAAAGGTCTCAAAATCCAGTGCACACTGTAGCTTGGCTAATGCAATGCCTTCTTTCTTAGAAGCAGTGTATGTAACATCTTTATGAGGATTTAGGACTGGTCAGGATGGATTCAAAATCCAGCTTACTTATCCTGGGTAGCTTAATGTCTCCAAACTTTAGCTTCCTCATATGTTAACTGCAAACAATACCCACTATCTCACAGAGATACCAGGAGGATATAATGGGATAACATATCTAAAGTGCTCTGAGTTTAATGACCTTTCCTAGAATATGGAAAGTCTGCAATGGGTCCGAAAGTTCTTAATGACTGAAGGCATTTCCTTCCCAGTGTTGATGTCTACGCAACTGACAATTTTAGGAACGGTATCTCTTCTCAGAGTTTTTGTAGTTTGTAACCCTTAGTTATTTCTACAAGAAATTTTTCCTTAATTATAAGCATTTGTTTAGACGAGTATTTCTCAAAGTCTGCAGCTGCATGTCAAATGTAGATTCATGACCTCATCCAAGACCCACTGAATTAGACTCTCCCAGGAGTGGGGTCTGAGAATCTATTTTTTTTTTTTTTTTTTTTTTTTTTTTTTTGAGACGGAGTCTCACTCTGTTGCCCGGGCTGGAGTGCAGTGGCCGGTTCTCAGCTCACTGCAACCTCCGCCTCCCGGGTTTATGCCATTCTCCTGCCTCAGCCTCCGAGTAGCTGGGACTACAGGCGCCCGCCACCTCTCCCGGCTAGTTTTTTTTTTTTTGTATTTTTTGGTAGAGACGGGGTTTCACTGTGTTAGCCAGGATGGTCTCGATCTCCTGACCTCGGGATCCGCCCGTCTCGGCCTCCCAAAGTGCTGGGATTACAGGCTTGAGCCACCGCGCCCGGCCAGAATCTATTTTTAAAGAAAGTTCTCCATAATTTTCATGAACGTTAAAATTTAAGGACTGCTACTTAGACTTCTCTGCAAAGACTGAAACACAGTGAATTATTGCATTTTCTCACTCTAGTGTTGTTTTCTGGTAGGGTGTTCCCTAGGATTATTCGTATGCTAAGTTTTTAGGTTAAAAAATATATACTGCCACTTTTTCCTTAGAAGTCATGCTGATATAGCCACCAAGGTTTTTTGGATTATTTGTTTTGAGATGGAGTCTCGCTCTGTCACCCGGGCTGGAGTGCAGTGGTGCAATCTTCTTGGCTCACTGCAATCTCCGCCTCCTGGGTTCAAGCGATTCTCCTGCCTCAGCCGCCTGAGTAGCTGGGACTATGGGCGCCCGCCACCACGCTCAGCTAATTTTTGTATTTTTAGTAGAGACAGGGTTTCACCATGTTGGCCAGGATGGTCTTGATCTCCTAACCTTGTGATCCACCTGCCTCAGCCTCCCAAAGTGCTGGGATTACAGGCATGAGGCACCCTGCCTGGGCCAAGACACTAAGTTTTGGTGGATATAGAGTTACATGCCAATGAATGAATCAACCCAGATGACACTATGATTAAAATATAAAGTGTATCAATGTGTTACTCTTTGAATGAATACTGGAAAATCAGTTTTCCTCTCTGTTTTCCTTGTTTTGCATCTATAGTCCTATAGTCCTATATATGGTCCTATGCTAGAAGTAAAGGGAAAGAGTGGAGGGAAGGAATTTCACAAGTACCAAGAATATCGACTTGTTTTTACTGTTGTTATTACCAGTAACATTATTATTTTCACAGAGCAAGCACTAAGAGAAACAGGAAATGGCTTGACCCCCAAACTGACTTAGAAAGTTTGTTCAGCCTGAATTAGTTTTAGTAGGAACATTTTTGTTCACCTTCTAATGTAGCCATTAGAGAAAATGGTGGGAGCACTTCACTAGGGCTAAATTCTTAAGTCCGCCTAACTATAGTCAAAAGTTTAAAGTGTCTTAGTTTGATGTCTTTTTTGACTGTTCTATTTCATGGTATCATGTTTTTAAAAAGACTTTTTCACAAAAAGTAGAAAAAGGAAAAATAATAACAGAAGGGAGCTACTACAAAAAGTGCTGTTGGAAGCCGATTCCTCTTCAGATGACACCAGAGCTTAGAACTTTTTATCCAAAGCTCTTCATTTCCTACCAATATTTTTTTCACTGTTCCAAAGGTGGAAGAGGCTCTGAATAGCAAAAGTACTGTGCTTTTTAAAACCTGCTGAACAACTTCTATCTCTAAGAGTACTGAAGTTTTGCCATACCAGTTTGAGTATGACAAACTGCAAAACATATGCATAAAAAAATCTAGACTATTCTAATTGTGCCAATCCATGGTTAAAAAAAAAAAAAAAAAAAACTTCTGGAGCCACGCAGCTGTTAAAATCCATCATATTTACAATTTTTATAAATGAATTTATTTTAATAAAAACAAGTTACTCTGTGAGGCTGATCTCTAAGCAGATTTATGTGGGCTGGCACAATCTGCTATGCTAAACATATATTCATATTGCTTAAGTCTGCAACCAGTTTTTTTTTTCTTTTTTTTTTTTTTGAGTGGTGATGATAACAGTCTTGCTTTGTAGAAGGATACCAAGTAATTGGCAGCAATTCAGCTAAGGATATTGTTCTCAGCACTGTGTTTTCTTGGACAGAATTGCCCTGTGGGCATGACCCTAAACTGGGAGAATTCTGGGCTGCTGGCATTGGGCAGTGAACCAGGGAGACAGCTTATAGGGAGGAGGAGTGACTCTATAAACTAGTGCTAAAGAAGAGGAGGAGGAAGAAGAAAGCAAGGGAGGAAGTGGGGGTAAAATGAGAAGCTGCAGTCAAGAGCTCCACATCCCTAAAGGGGTCTCTTCTTACCTTTCACTTGAGACATCTTTTCACTTGAGACAGTAGCCAAGCTCCTGTTTTTGCTTGGCTACTAGGTTGTACATTCCTGGAAGACAGGAATGTTGCCTAACTCAGCCGTACATCTCCCACAGTGCCTGGCATACAGTGGCACACACAAAAACTAGTCACCGGCTGGGTGCAGTGGCTCACGCCTGTAATCCCAGCACTTTGGGAGGCTGAGAGCAGATCACGAGGTCAGGAGTTCGAGACCAGCCTGACCAACATGGTGAAACCCCGTTTGTACTAAAAATACAAAAATTAGCCGGGCATCCCAGCTACTCAAGAGGCTGAGGCAGAAGAATGGCTTGAACCCCAGAGGCAGAGGTTGCAGTGAGCCGAAATTGAGCCATTGCACTCCAGCCTGGGAGACAGAGCAAGACTCCGTCTCAAACAAACCAACCAACAAAAACAAACGAACAAAAGAAAACCTGTCATTAAATGTGTAGACAAAAGAATGAATTTCTCTATTTGAAGCATTTCCAGACCCCTCCTTGGTCTAAAGAGGTTCCCAATGAGGGCAGTACTGCCCCTTGGGGGCCTACTGAAATTTTGCGGGGGCAGTTTTTGTTTTGCATTGTATTGGTGGCAGAGTATTCGCATTGTGAAAACTCTGTTACTTTAAAATTTTTCTTGATATTAGTACATATTTTATTATAAACTACTTTCTATTTTTTCATCTTTATTAGAACATTACATTGGTTTCTCGAAATCATTTGTAGAGATAGTATGCATTAGTAATTTAATTCCAGAGGAGTAAAGCAGTGTTATATTTTTTGTTGTAAATACAGGGCGTGGAATGTGGCAGGGTTGAATACCTTTGCTTATAAGATTAAGCCTCATCCTACACAAGTTTTAGGATTCTAAGATGAAACCTATAAATAAAAAGAACATTGTAGAACACTGATTTCAACAGATTCCACGGGCAGGCGCGGTGTCTCACTCCTGTAATCCCAACACTTTGGGAGGCCGAGGCAGGCGGATCACTTGAGGTTAGGAGTTCGAGACCAGCCTGGCCAACATGGTGAAACCGTCTCTACTAAAAATACAAAAATTAGCCCGGCATCAGGTGATGGGCGCCTGTAATCCCAGCTACTCGGGAAGCTGAGGCAGAAGAAACGCTTGAACCTGGGAGGCAGAGGTTGCAGTGAGCCGAGATCGCGCCATTGCACTCCAGCCTGAGCGACAGCGCGAGACTCCGTCTCAAAAAAAAAAAAATCATATTTCCACTTGAAACAACTGCATCTTTTAGGATTAATGTGGCTCAGCGGAGCTCTACTGTGCTTTTAGGATTAATGTGGCTCAGCGGAGCTCTGCACAAAGAGTCCCCGACTGGGATGGGGGTGGGGAGTGAACGTCAAGGGGCCCAGGAGCGCTCGAGCGTCCAGGGCCCGGCGTGTGGAGCGGCTGGAGGGTGAGTTGCCGCTCTCCGCTTTGGTTCTGTTCCTCCTCGTTCTGACGGCGGTGCGGGGGAAAGGGAAAGTGAGTGGAGAGGGGCGGCGACGCTGGGCGGTGTTCCCGAAAGCCCAGGCACTCGCTGACCCCGCTGCAGGGCTGGTTCCCTGGAAGCCGTCGGGATGTGAAGCCCTCGACTCGGAAAGAAGTCTCGGGAAGAGAGAGTGGCTGTTCGAGGGGAGGAGGGCGGCTGAGGGACAGAGGGCGGCTCCGCCTTGCCCGGCGGTTCCAAGTACGGCTGAACTGAACTTTCGGTGTCAGCGGGTGGAGCTGCGGCCCGCCGAGGAGCGAGGAGAGGTGGAGCTACCGCTGACAAGGGGCGCGGCGACATCTGTCAGGGCACAGGGCTCCCAGCTGGACTCGTAGCGGTCTCCGAGGGGCGGGGCTTCCGCCCAAAGGGGCGGAGCCTGGGTCGTGTCTCCCCTGGGGATGGGCGTGTGATGACAAGGGGCGTTTCAGTAGAAGCCAGCATGCTTACCTCTCACGATCCAGCAGTGACATTAGGAAGGCGGAGCGCAAGGAAGGCGGGGCTGCCCTCTGTGCTGACCCGAGAGAAGACTAGGCTTCCGTCGACAGTGGGCGGAGCGGTCGCCGGCAAAGGGCGGGGCCATTTCGAGCCCTAGGAAGGCCGGGCTTCTCCTGACAGGGGGCGGAGCTTCCGCAGCCTGGGGCGGGGCTTCTGTTGACAGGGGGGCGGGGCGGCTCCCTACCTCCCGCGGTGCGCCAATCCCCGGACTAGGGGACGGGGTAGGACCCCAGTGGAGTAGCAGGGTCTGGGCGTGGAGAGCCCGGCGCCGCACAGGGTGGGGGCGCGCGGAGGACGCGCGCGCGGGAGCGCCCCTCCTTGACCGGCTCTCTCCCCTCCCCCTCCGCCCCCGACGGCCGCTGGGGCGCGCGCCTCTCCTCGCACCCCCACCCTGGGTCCCTAAGCTCTGCTGGGCCACCGAGCTGCTGAGGCCCCTTTGCGGGCCCGCCGAGCGGTTCCGGGTTTAGGGTTCACAGGTCAGAGTTGACTCCCTGAAAAGTGCAGCCGGTTTGAAATGCAAGATGGCGGCGGCGTGGCGCTGAGAGGCGCGGCGGCCCCTGCAGGTAGTGGCGTGAGCCGGCCCCGCGACCAGCGGGCCTGGAGACTCTGGGCTGCGGGTGGGAACCGGAGCGCAGAGTCCGCGGCCGGCCCGGGAAAGGCGAGTGGCGCAGGGCCCGGCGGGAGGAGGGTGGCCTCACAGCAGAGACCCCTGGAGCTGAGCCCGCTTGCGGCGGCGGGTGGCGTGGTGGACCCGGCGCGGGGCGTCCGAGGGGGACGGACGGGGCCTGCCTCGCGGCTGGGCAGTCGCCGCAGAGGGACAGACAGACCCACAGCCTCCCTCGCTCTTTTTGGGTGTCTCCGCCACCGAAGGAGCTTGGGGGCGGGGGGCTCTCTGGAGGGAAAATCTCAGCTCCCTGTCTTGGTGAGGACTGAGCAACTTAGGATTGTTGAGGGGAGTGAAGACTGCGTATTCCCAGCGGAGGGCGCCGCCGGAGGGAGCACCCCAGTGATGTTGGGAGTCCTAGAGGAGGTCGGGAGCGCTGTCCTCCGGGGGCGTGTGGCTACTTCGTGGGGACTCAGTCTCCCTGAGGGTAAGGAGAGATTCTCTTGCTGGAGCTGAGCGCACTGACTGAGGTTGGAGCCCAAGCAAACCGTTCGGGAGAAGTCCTTACCTCCAGTTCAAGGAAGGCTGTGCGCACCCGTTTCGGGGCCAGGCCATGTCTCAACTTTGGGAAAGACTGGGAGTTGAGTCCTTAAGCACCGTATTACGATTGTGAGGAAGCTCTGGGATTTAGGGAGAAGTTAATTAAAGAGGATGGTAGGGGCGTGGGGGTGTGGGGGCTGACCCATGGGAATCCTCCAAGCCTTAGGGCCCACAGTGAGCAATCTACTAATTCCTCAAAGGGAATAAAAGGCTGGGAAGGAGAGGTTTGAGAGGAACAAGGTCTAAGGGCAGGAAAGAAGAGCCCTGGCAGATGCCCTTTCCTTATATATTTACACCAAAGTTAGAGGTAAAAGGACTTGGCAATTCTTTGTTTTAGTACCTTTCCTGTCCTCTTTCCTCCGTGGGTAACTGTAAGGAAAGAGCATAGCCCCTGAGAAGGAAAAGATTCCATTTGATATCCTTAGCTTAGGTTAGTGAAGGATCCAGCAGCTGGGAAGGCGTCAATGAGAAACAGCAGGCAGGGGAATTAGAACAGGGACTTAGGGATGAGAAAAGAGAGATACAGGGAAGATATCGGACAGCAGAAATTCCACAGCCCTTTCTGTCAACTCAACCCAGCTATTAGAAAAAAAAAAAAAAAATGCGAAGAGATAATCTTTGAGAGAAAAATGTAAGAAAAGGCTGAGAGAAGTGGTGATGTGATTAGGCTGGGATTCCATGTAACTTAAGCAATTCTCTTGGAGGTTAATGTGACAGCAGAAAAAGGAAAATAACAAAATTGGAAAATATACAGCGGTTCACGGTTAGGGAGGAAGAAGCAGTTTTCCCCCAGGAACAGTTAATATTTGGTTTGGGAGGTGTGTGTGTGTGTTGTGTGTATACACATATAAGAGCACTTTAGATTTGTTGGTATTGGTCATTGTTTCTCAGTCTTTGTCTGAAAGCTTTAATTTGTGTTATATGGTGCTACATTAATTATCTTTGTTTATGAAAAATTATTCTGAAAAAGTCATTCTTTTTTTGTTGGGAGTGAAGGTGAGCAGGAGTTGGTTTTAACAGGGAAATTGGCCCTAGTATACCCATCGATTATTTTAATTTCTGAAGTAGCAATTCTGACTCCTGATTTTAAGCAAAAGAAATGTGAGTGCTGCCATTGACAATAATGCGGTAACAGGACGTAAAAGAAAAAGGGCTTTCATGAATATTTTTTTTCCTTTTAGTTTTTCTCTCCTTTCTCAAAGCATTTGAGGGCTAAGCAGACTAATTTTATACAAAGTAAAATGTATAATCGTGGACCTTTTTGATACAAAATGATAGCATTTCAGTTACCAGTGAATCTTTTTTGTTGAAGTACCTCTTCAGATTCCTTATTTAACAATCAGGATTAAAATGAGAAATAAAGAATAATACTTGGGTAACTGATGATAGTGATGATTCATAGAGATTTCTTGAACCATTCTTATAATTTCAAAAGAGTTTTAACATCTTCAGTGGAAATGTTTTAAAGATAGAGTTCAAGTATAAACTAGTTTAGAACTTCACATTTGGAACATTGTATGCATGTGTGCTGTTCTTTGGTTTCTTCAGTGTGCATGTAGCTCTAGTTTTATATTCAATTCTGAACAGATTAGGCTGGGTGAACCAGAGAGGCATTAATGCCAGATGGTTTGAAAATATGCTAAAGCCGAAAACATAAATGTGTCTGTGCTAGTGAGCACTCATTAGTACATTTCTTTCCTTTATAGCTAAGCTTATTATTTCACTGGATTTGGGAGGTAGTTCATGCATGATGTAGCAATTATTTCACCTTTAATGATAATTGTAAGTTCTTTTTTTTTTTCAATAAATGGGGACAAAGTTTTACAGTTATTAGCGAAATTAATAGCATAGGAGAGGTGGCTAATTTTGAGGATTTTTCTCCCTTTTCTATTATTTTATATTAAGATGGGAAGGTTATATTATGATGTATTATATTTCTTATGCTAATTAAGCATAAAATGTGATATTTGAGACTTAGTTTGCTGTAAATTATAACAATACTTAAATGAAAATGCTTTTAAAATTATTAAAATGATCACAAACGTAGCTGAGGAAATAACCCTTTTATTTGTGTTTGCAGTTTGTGAATTTGGGCCCAAAAGACTTAAATTAACAGTGTTGAAAGTTCAGCACCTAGTTTTTAATCTAATATCATAGCCAATGCAATTATTCAGAGAGATTTTTAGAATTATCTATTGTACTGTTTATGGTGCTAGCCAGTAATACACATTTTTTAAACCATTGTAAGTATTTATTTATGTTGTGATAAGCACATTTACTGTTAAGACTAAATTTTTTGAACTTAAAATCCTTTTAAATAATCATACGTATTTTCAAAAGTAAGTTATATTTCTGTTTTTGAAACTGCTACTGTCTTTAGAATAAGAGTCAATGTTTCTATACTACTACTGATAAATTTTATTGTATCCTTGTTGCTCTGATATATTTGTAGTCATGAATAACCAGATTTGCATGACTGAAGTTGCTGACTTAGATTATTAATCAGAATATACATTGAGTTTACATTCTGGAGATCTGCATTTTATACAGGATATTCTTAAAATAAATAGTAATATGTAAATTTTTATGTAGTTGCCAGGTTTTGATCTTAAAAGATACTTAATCTTGGCATTTTATACAATTGGTTTCCAATTTAAGAGGTAAGACTGTATACCTTTGGTCTAAACAAATATGATGATATACTTTGGAAAATAAGTATACATGAGCAGTGGCCGGGCGCGGTGGCTCACGCCTGTAATCCCAGCATTTTGGGAGGCCGAGGCGGGCGGATCACAAGGTCAGGAGATCAAGACCACGGTGAAACCCCGTCTCTACTAAAAATACAAAAAATTAGCCGGGTGCGGTGGTGGGCGCCTGTAGTCCCAGCTACTTGGGAGGCTGAGGCAGGAGAATGGTGTGAACCCGGGAGGCGGAGCTTGCAGTGAGCCAAGATCGCGCCACTGCGCTCCAGCCAGGGGGACAGAGCGAGACTCCGTCTCAGAAAAAAAATAAAATAAATAAAAATAAAAGTAAAGTATACATGAGCAGTTTAAGAATGATGTTTAGTCAAGGGAGCCAATTGAGTCCTTTTTTTTTTTTTTTTTTTTTTTTTTTTTTGAGACAGGGTCTCATTCTGTGGCCCAGGCTGGAAGGCAGTGGCATAATCATGGCTCACTGCACCCTCAGTGTCCTGTGCTCAAGCAATCCTCTTTCCTCAGCCTCTCGAGTAGCTAGGATTACAGTCATGTGTCACCCATTCCCGGCTAATTTTTAATTTTTTTTTTTGTAGAGATAAGGTCTTGCTGTGTTGCCCCAGCTGGTCTCAAACTCCTGGCCTCAAGCAGTCCTCCGCCTTGGCCTCCCAAAATACTGGGATTACAGGCGTGAGCCACTGCACTCAGCTAAATAAATAATTTTTAATGCAAGATTTTAATTTTCAGTTCTTAGTTTTAGATTTTAAAAAATAATATCAGAATTTATCTTAACAAAATTAAAATATTGAAGTCATAGCCATAGCATATATTATTGTAAATAAAATAACTCTTTCATTAAATTTTGGCGATTTCCTATTTCTCAAGATTTCTAATCCTTTTTCCCCTTCTTAAAAGTCTTTCTTTTCCTTTTTTGTTTTTTAGTGAGAAATGAAAGAAGATAGGAGGTTCTGATATTTCTAAGCACTTAACTCATAATTATGTTTTTCTTCTATCCTAAGTTTATTCTCTTTTACAATCAGTATTCTTAAAAATAAGTTTGTTAAAACTTTGCTAGACATGGGCTGTACTTGGGAGCGGGGAGGATCATGAGAACAATTTCTGCTCGTTACTATGATAAAATTACTTATATCAGATGTTTGCTAGTTCTATGAAATACCCCTTAAATATGTCATACAGTAATGATTCATTTTGAAGCTAAGGTCAGAAAATGTTTGTGGGGGAGAGGTTAAATTTGATTGATTAATACCTGCCTATTGAAGCCAACTTGTTCCAGCATGATTTAATATGCTCAAAGGTACGAAATGGCAAATACATTTTGCTGGTTGGTTGTTACCCAGATTCTTAAAGTATTTTATCACTTGTCAACAGTTAGCAAATTTTAAACAAAGATTTCTTTGCTAACATTCATTGTGTTCTAAGTACCAAGAAGTATTCCAGAAACTTTACATGTGTTACCTATTTCAATCCTCACAACAACCCTATTAAGTAAGTAGTATCCTGTTAATATTACTAGCCCCATTTGTAGATGACAGGGCTGAGGCACAAAAAGGCTAAGCCATTTGTCTAAAGTCACACAGCTAGTAAGTGGCAGTGCTGGATTTGAACCCAGTCTGTTCCAAATTTTTCAAGCTCTTGGTCTTTTTTTGTAATCCATTTACTACCAGAACAGCTTGTTCTGTTTTATTATATAATGTATATAGCTGAGATGAGCTCTTTAATTTTTGGAATTCACTCATACTAAATTAAGAAAAATACTTTGAATTAGATAGAAATGTTCTGAAGTAATTCCAGTATCAGGAACTTAACATCAAGCAACTAGGATTTTCATTCAAAAGCACTGAGGAGCTCATTTTTGCTCCTCTGGTAACCTTGTGCCTTTACATGTCTTGGCAGCTCTTCTTAAGAGACTCATTCGGTAAAATATCTTGCAATTACTGTGTGATTTTAAGAATGGATTGAAATAGGTTACCAGTTTCCTACGGTATTAATAATTCATTTTGGAAAATAACCTTCCCTCTTTGGCAGCTGTTTTCTATCTTCTCTTCTAGTCCACATCCTGTAGATTGATGGCTAACGAGTGGCAGAACAAGGAGATACCAGGAAATGAAATTGTAGAGTCCCAGGCTACAGAGATAACAAGATGCTTCACTGGGCCTACCAGGAAGATGCTCTTTTGCTTTTCATGAAAATAGTGTACTTATTCAACCTAAGTTTTAACTTAATCTAGAGGTATTTTACTAGGGGACTGGTGTATTTACATTATTTCTTGATGTGAGAAGTTTCTTCATAAACCTGTAGTAGTAGCAGGAATCAAAAAATAAGGTTAATTGGGAAAATAATCATCCTTAATATTTATTCATTATAGTTTACAGAGAATAGTGCTTAAAGAATACAACAAAAGGCCAGTTAGGGATCACGCCTGTAATCCTAGCACTTTGGGAGGCCAAGGCGGATAGATCACTTGAGCTCAGGAGATCGAGACCATCCTGGCCAACATGGTGAAACCCTGTCTCTACTAAAAATACAAAAATTAGTTGGGCGTGGTGGTGCGTGCCTGTAAACCCAGCTACTCGGGAGGCTGAGGCAGGAGAATCGCTTGAACCAGGGAGTCGGAGGTTGCAGTGAGCCGAGATTACGCCACTGCACTCCAGCCTGGCGACACAGCGAGACTCCGTCTCAAAAAAAAAAAAAAGAATACAACCAAAATGCTTTAACCCTTCAAAAGTGTTATTTATGACTGTTCTAGTAAGAGAAGCAATTGTAGCTTTATTAAACTTTTCTGATTGGTTTAACTGCTCTAGGTTATATACTACAACATATTTGTACAGTAATTGAATTTTCAGAGAATTATTTTCTATTTATTTGATTGCGTGATATTAATGCTTTACAGTGCACTGATTGTAAAACCATTTGGTAGTAGCTTTCAGGCAAAAACGACATGGCTAAACCCCAGTCATTCTGTTAGATAACCCCATGTTTACAGATCAAGTACTACTAGTTTGTTTAACTTGTTTTGGCTTGTGTTGTCAGCATTAATAATCCTCTCCATTCTGATTAACGTAATAAATTAGGATACAAATGTCACTAGGTTTATGTACAAACACATAAACATATACAACTACTTCCATTTCTTAGTTTAACTAAATTGTCTTCATAACCTTTGTATACTTATTTATTTATTTTGAGTCAGAGTTTCACTCTTGTTGCCCAGACCGGGGTGCAATGGTGCGATCTCGGCTCACTGCAACCTCTGCCTCCCCAGTTCAAGTGATTCTCCTGCCTCAGCCTCCTGAGTAGCTGGGATTACAGGCATGGCTACCATGCCTGGCCAATTTTGTATTTTTAGTAGAGACGGGGTTTCTCTTTGTTGGTCAAGCTGGTCTCGAACTCCCAACCTCAGGTGATCTGCCCGCCTTGGCCTCCCAGAGTGCTGGGATTACAGGCATGAGCCACTGCGCCGGCCTATATACTCATTTTAAAGAATTCCCAATTTCTACATCTCAATTTTCACTTTACAGATGGCATATATTCACATTTTGAAGTTTTATTGAAAATGGTGTAGTGGTTATTTGGTTGTTCTGTATAATACAAATAGAATTTTTTAATATGTAGTTTTTGTGTTTCCTACCAATATTAGGATTGGTATTTAAATGGTTCTTTTAAAGTTTTGATGAGGGAATAAACTTTTTTTTTCAAAATTACGCTTATTTATTAAAAACTAAGCCATAAATTGTAGAAATTTCCTGACCAAGGCTAAATTATATCTAGAATAATAAAATATGAATTTTTTGTAGGAGAAGACAGACAGCTACTTTGGACCTGTTGGTGATGATGGCCTGAGCTAAACATCTAACTAGAAGGGATACCCTTCCATTTCAAGAACAGAATGCTAAGGAAGCTGTGGCAAGTATGTGTTTCAGTATTTTGGTATGGTAAAACTCAGATACTGAATGTACTCACTTTAGATTCCATGATACTATATTTGGCTAAAGTTTTTAAGAGCTTTCCTTAAAAAGCAGCAGACATATGTTAACACTTTTTTTAATATACTTTCAAATTTTAAGAGCTGTAACTATAGGACTGCTTTAATTTCAAAAGAGACAGCATCACACTTCATAATAAAGCTTATATGGTATATTTATAATTGATTTTAAAATTAGTATTTGATGAAATCTGCTGTGTCAGGCACTATACCAAGTGCTGTGATAACAGAGGTAAACAAGACAAAATGTACCTTTGGTGTGGGGAAATTGATCTAGAAATTTTTGCTATTCTTTTACCTATATCCAGAAAAATGCTTCAGGATGTTCAAGAACAAATCCTGAAACTATATTTTCAAAACGTAGGCTACTAATAATAGTTAATTATAAGAGTTAGAATATTAAATACTCTTACTTATATTAACCATACCAAAACTTAAATATTTGAATATTGATCCCTTTGTAGTTCATAAGTGTGATGATTGGGTTTCATGCTCATGTGTGAAATGTGCCTTTCTCAAACCTTGTTACGACACTGGCACATTACCTGTGTGACGTTAAAAGTATATATATATATTCGAATATATTTGTATGTAATTGCTTTTATATTTTATCTGATTAATTAATTGGCTTTTATAAGAAGCATTTATCCAATTGTTATTTTAGATGATTCCAGAAAATACTAGGAAAGATTTGATAAACATTAATGTGGTAGTTTTCATTTTTAAAAAATTGATAACAGAGTTCTTTTAAGTTGATATTACCAATACTGATTACTATTATCTTTCAAAGTATTTTGAAAAATCTAATTATTATGTCCTCAGTGAAGTGGGTAACAGTTACCTTACCTTTATAAATAGAGAAGATAATGACCAGATGAATGGTTTTTCAGTCTTCAGAGATAATCTCACTTGGAACTGAGAATAGCATTCTTGTGTTAGACTGACTGTAAAAGACTTAACACACCTTCTTGAGAGAAGTAGGGAAAAATTGTTTTCGGCAGAAAATTACTTTTTGATCACATTCACAAACTCTTCACAAGATAAGATATTTCATGATACTGCTAGTTTATATATCACTTTCAATGTATTACATACCTACCTACCTACCTGCCAGCTGTGCAGAGAAAACTAGTATGTTAGTGTCCTAGGGAGAGACCTTTCAAAAAGACATCTCACTCCTCCAATCTGTGGTTGGAGCTTGCCAGAAAAAAATCTGTCCAGTTTGGATTCTTCTTTTAATCTTTAGTGTCATTAAGGTCTGCTTTCTCAGATGGAAAAAAACAGTTAGAGAGGATAGGGTTTCCTACCTTTCAGCCTTGATTAGCATTAGCAAAGGTATCCTCTGACATTTGGTTATCTTTGACCACAATTTCTTAGATGCTTTCACTTTTATTGTTTTTATTCCTGTTTGTATATTCACTTTAATACTTGATTTTCTGTTGTCTTGAGACTATTTTTTTGGCAGTTTTCTTGAGATTTATCTCTCAGGTAGTGATTCTAGGTTACCAGCAATAGTTAAGAACATCTGCTGTGGATATAAATTTGTGTTGTCAAATTCCTGATTTAATTTTTTAAGAACTTGATGTTTCTAAATATTTTAACATTTTATTTTTATTTTTACATTTTAACTTTGAAAATACCTTAATTGTGTAAAAGTAACCTTTATTTTTTTTTAACACAGTGGGTACCTTTTGTTTTAATCTGACCTCATTCTTTGTTCATAGTGTTTAGGCATTCGGTGATTTTTGTGTATTTGTAACTTTTAGTTTAAAACAAACGTGTTAAAGTATTTTCGACTGGCTAAACAGAACTCTTGATTCAGAGAGAGAGAAGTGACACTGAATAGAATACAGAGTCCTAAACATTCTCAGTATATATACAAATGCAGATTCCGAGGGATTCTCCATGTGCATAGTTTTGCTACCTAAGAACAGTTTTAGTTTTGATGCTACATCAAAATTAACATGATCCCTAAAAACTATAGTATCTTCTAAATGCTCTTTTTTATTTTTATTTTTATTTTTTATTTTTTATTTTATTTTTTATTTTTTGAGAAGGAGTCTCGCTCTGTCACCCAGGCTGGAGTGCAGTGGCCAGATCTCAGCTCACTGCAAACTCCGCCTCCCGGGTTTACGCCATTCTCCTGCCTCAGCCTCCCGAGTAGCTGGGACTACAGGCGCCCGCCACCTCACCCGGCTAGTTTTTTGTATTTTTTAGTAGAGACGGGGTTTCACCGTGTTAGCCAGGATGGTCTCGATCTCCTGACCTCGTGATCCGCCCGCCTCGGCCTCCCAAAGTGCTGGGATTACAGGCTTGAGCCACCGCGCCTGGCCGTCTTTTTTATTTTTTAAGACAGAGTTTTGCTCTGGTCACCCAGGATGGAGTGCAATGGCATGATCTCGGCTCACTGCAACCTTCTTCTCCCAGGTTCAAGTGATTCTCCTGCCTCAACCTCCCGAGTAGCTGGGATTACAAGTGCATGCCATGATCCCTGGCTGATTTTTGTATTTTTAGTAGAGACAGGGTTTCACCATGTTGGCCAGGCTGGTCTTGAACTCCTGACCTCAGGTGATCCACCCGCCTCGGCCTCCCAAAGTGCTGGGATTACATGCGTGAGCCACCTCGCCCAGCTCTGAATGCTCTTATTTGACCCAGAATTGGTATAAAAAACAAAGTTAGTGGCCAGGCACAGTGGCTCACGCCTGCAATTCCAGCACTTTGGGAGGCCGAGGCCGGTGGATTACGATGTCAGGAGTTCAAGACCAGCGTGGCCAAGATGGTGAAACCCTGTCTTTATTAAAAAAATAAAAAAATTAGCCAGGCGTGGTGGCAGTCACCTGTAATCCCAACTACTTGGGAGGCTGAGGCAGAGAATTGCTTGAACCTGGGAGGCAGAGGTTGCAGTGAGCCAAGATCGCAACACTGCACTCCAGCCTGGGCAACAGAGTGAGACTCCGTCTCAAGAAAAAAAAAAAAAAAGTTTGTTTTTATTCGCATAAAATCTTACCAAATAACATGCTTTTGTGGCTAACTAGGCCAACATACTGTTATCTGTTAATCATTTAATTTGAAGTCCAAGACAGCCAGAAAAACCAGAAGCTTGCAAATTCAGTGCAGTTGTGGCTCTGCTTAATTATAAAATATTTTAGACTTTTTTTTAATAGTAGTAAGCATAGAATTTGAAACAGTCCACTAACTTCTTAGTGTATTACACTGAGGACTTTTTAATTTTTTAAAAAATGTAGTAGAAGACTATTAAAGTATAGTTTTCTCATAAAACAGAGAAGTAATGATTCTAAGTACAAATTTGCATTTGCTGTCTTTATAGTAACTATACCCTTTTCTCCTGAATTTCACTGCCAAAATCATTCTTTGAGTATTTGCTCTCCCTTGTTTTACTCTTAAGTAATCCACAAATTTAAATATACTCAATTCGTATATAAAACTGATGTATTACAATAACATTTTAGATGTTAGTAAATGTTTATTAAATGTTCATTGCTGTACTTTAATAGAATGTTTTAGATTCAAGGATGTTTTAATATTCTTGACTAAGGTAATTTTTATAAAGAATTTTACCATCGGAAGTAATCTATGGTAAATCAAGCACAATTGTTTTTATAGCTCTTCTATAAATGAGCGTTTAATGAAGTAAAATGTATGTAATAATACATAGTATAGCTATATTTAAATTTTTTTTTTTTTTTTTTGAGATGGAGTCTCATTCTGTCACCCAGACTGGAGTGCAGTGGAGCGATCTCGGCTCACTGTAACCTCTGCCTCCTGGGTTCAAGTGATTCTCCTGCCTCAGCCTCCCAAGTAGCTGGGATTACAGGCACCCATCACCACACTCTGCTAATTTTTGTATTTTTTTTTAGTAGAGACGGGGTTTCACCATGTTGACCAAGTTGGTCTCGAACTCCTGACCTCAATTGATCTGCCCACTTTGGCCTCCCCAAGTGCTGGGATTACAGAGGTGAGCCACCACGCCCGGCCTAAAGATATTTTTTTAGCAAACATTATTGGGGTCCTAGTAAGTATTTTGTTGGGCCCTGGGAATATAGTGGGTAGCTAAATAGATATTCTTTCTGATCTAAAAGAAGAACTTGGATAAGAACTCTCAAACTTTTTAGATTGTGATGAAACACATTTTGCTTTACTAAAATGCTTTTCTGTAGAGAAATATTAATTGTAAAATTGTAAAAATTTTAATTGTTTTGATGAGTTCAGAATCATAAGTTGATTGAAGGGTATCCTACCCTCAGGAGAAGATCCAGTATACAGATAGATACATGGTAACTGGCTAGTCTAGATCTACACCCTGGAGATTGTGTTTGGGTGGTCTTGAGGGCTCTTAGAGCCAGTCTGACTTCTCAGAGCTCCAAAAACTATACCTGAATGCTACATACTGAGGGATTCCTGCTTCCCTGGAAAATCCTTTTTTTTTTTTTTTTTTTTTTTGTTGTTTCCTTCCTTCCTCCCCTCCCTTCCCCTCTCTTCCCCTCCCTTACCCTCCCCTCCTCTCACCTCCCCTCCCCTGTCCTTCCCTTCTCTTCCTTGTCTTTCTTTC
Source organism: Rhinopithecus roxellana (assembly GCF_007565055.1). Taxonomy (NCBI): domain Eukaryota; kingdom Metazoa; phylum Chordata; class Mammalia; order Primates; family Cercopithecidae; genus Rhinopithecus; species Rhinopithecus roxellana. Next base: position 103,227,993 of record NC_044557.1, read on the forward strand.
TTCCTTTCTTCCTTCCTCCCTTCTTTCCTCTCTTCCTCCCTCCCTCCCTCCCTTTTCTTTTTTTTTTTTTTTTTAAACAAATTTGCTGTCATCCTTGCCCAAGGGCCATGCTAATCTTCTCTGCATGGTTCCAATTTTAGTATTTGTGCTGTGGAAGCCAGCACTGGAAAATCCTTTATGTAGCCATGTTTTTTGCCTTAATAATAGAAAAGAAACTTTCTTTCCAGCTTGACTATAGAAATATTGGTCATACATTGGCCATAGAAATATTTTAGTCTATTTGCAGTTTTAGGGTCTTGAAAGTATTGTTTGTGGTACTTTATAATAAAGCAATGTGATAACAATATTAAAGAAAATTTGTAGGCTAGGCAGGGTAGCTCATGCCTGTAATCCCAACACAGGGAGGCAGAGGTGGGAGGATTACTTGAACCCAAGAGTTCAAGACCAGCCTGGGCAACATAACAGGAGTCTGTTCTCCACAAAAAGGAAAAATACACAAAAGAAAAAGAAAGCTTGTGAATATCACACATAAAATTGTCACCCATAATCTCATGTGAAATTTTCATTTTTTAAATATTCTCATCTCATCTGTGTTCACCTGCATACATATTTCCTCACAGTTATTATAATTAATATGCAAATTTTCTGAGTTTTAAAAAATTTAATAGTAAATGGGTAATTTTTTCCATATTCCTTACTCTTAAGATTATCGATTTTAGTGGCAGTATAGCAATTAATTAATTTGATCAATTTTCTAAAAACACTTCCCCTACTAAAAAGTTAACTGAAAGCAGTTTTGTAAAGTAATTACATTCACAGTGTTGGATGCATTTACAGCATACTTTTTTTTATTGGCAGACTTAATTTTAATTGTGTTTTAATTGCAGAGTCACCTAGCTACTGAATTGTGCAACTGACCTGTAACCTCTTTTTATAGGTAAATAGTGCAAGCTTCCCCAAATTGATTTTGAGCCCTGTTTTTAGTTGACCTTCAAATAGAGAATGTGATGCCTTCAGCTAATAGTGATTTCTATACAGCAATTTTCCTGTCCCAGTTCCATTGCACTTTAATGATAAAGGGAGATGAATAGGAACAACATCCTAGAAATTCTTATTCTGTATTTTTACTCCTACTTTTTCATCCAATTTTTGTGCATTTTCAGCTGATTAGGTTGCTTAAAAATAAAGGTGAGAGAACTTGTAATATTAAATAAATGGTGTTTCTTTTTTTTCCGGAAATAATTTTTCAGGGACTGAAAATAGCAACAATTAGGCACCTACTTTGTGTCCAAGTAAGTGAAGGAAGCATTTTTACTTCCTCTGATGTGGATACTACTATTTCTGTTTCCCCCAGGGAGGCCTTCTCTGCTTCTTTTCTAGAAGCCTCCTGCAGTGTGCTCATATAGTTCCCGATACTTCCTGTCTTACTGCACTAATCATAGTTATTCTAAGTAATTGTTTACTGCTTGCTTTCCTTGCTTCACTGCTAGTACCTGAAAAACCAGAGACTGCCTGTCTTGGTCACCATTGCATCATTACTGCCTAACACAGTACCTTTCACATTCAACAAATAGTTGTTGAATAGAATTTGTTGAATTGAAGAAACTTGGTTTTATACGTGAGAAAATTGAGGTTGAATTGAATAGCTTTTCCAGGCACCTAACTGCTAATTGACAAAGGTGACTGCAAAACCTGTGGTTTTACCCTATCCACAATGCCTTTATGGATTAATTACTCTGGGCTTGGGATTCTTCTTCCATAAAAATGGGGCAGTTGTACTAAGATCCTTGTTTCCTCCAAACTTACGACTTTATAATAAGAATTCCAAGGATACCTTTGTTTGCCCTTTGGTCTATTTTTAGACTATAACACATTATGCAGAATTGAGCTTTTGGACCAAATCTTGAAACTCTTTTGGGACTTCTCAGTCTCTTTTTAGAAATACGTTAAATAATACATTGACCTTACTTTTGTTAGCAAAATCATGGGGGGTGACAGTAGATTATAGCAAGGAAATAGTCTTTTTTTTCTTTTTTTTTTGTTTTGAGATAGAGTCTCTCTCTGACGCCCAGGCTGGAATGCAGTGGTGCGATCTTGGCTCACTGCATCCTCCACCTCGCGGATTCAAGTGATTCTTGTGCCTCAGCCTCCCAAGTAGCTGGGATTACAGGCGCCCACTACCACGCCCAGCTAATTTTTGTATTTTTAGTAGAGATGGAGTTTCACCATGTTGGCCAGGCTAGTCTCGAACCCCTGACCTCAAGTGACCCAGCCCCCCTCCCCCGCCCCCAGCCTCCCTAAGTGCTGGGGTTACAGGCATGAGCCACTGCACCTGGCCTCTCTAGATGAGTTTTTGAATTTCATGGCTGAGCAATGGCTCAATGACAGGAGGATTTTTGATGAAACTGATATGTTGTCTTTATATATATATATGTATACATACATACACACACACACACACATATATATATATATATATATTTTTTTTTTTTTTTTGAGATGGAGTGTGGCTCTATCACCCAGGCTGGAGTGCAATGTCTGGATCTTGGCTCACTGCAACCTCCACCTCCTGAGTTCAAGTGATTCTCCTGCCTCAGCCTCCCAAGTAGCAGGATTACAGGTGTACACCACCACACCCAGCTAACTTTTATATTTTCGGTAGAGATGGGGTTTCACCATGTTGGCCAGGCTGGTCTAGAACTCCTGACCTCAAGTGATCCGTCCTCCTCAGCCTCCCAAAGTGCTGGGATTACAGGCGCACCCAGCCAGTATGTTTTAAGTTTTAAGCCAAAGGCTTTTATTTATTTTAATTAATTAATTAATGTATTTATTTATTTTTTGAGACGGAGTCTTGCTCTGTCGCCCAGGCTGGAGTGCAGTTGTGTGATCTCAGCTCACTGCAAGCTCCGCCTCCCAAGTTCACCCAATTCTCCTGCCTCAGCCTCCCAAGTAGCTGGGACTACAGGCGCCTGCCACCACACCCGGCTAGTTTTTTGTATTTTTAGTAGAGACAGGGTTTCACCATGTTAGCCAGGATGGTCTCGATCTCCTGCCCTCGAGTTCCACCCGTGTTGGCCTTCCAAAGTGCTGGGATTATGGAAGTGAGCCACCGCTCCCGGCCAAGCCAAAGGCTTTTAAACACATCTCAGGATCCCTGAAAGGTGGAAGTGAGGATTGTAAGATTCATGGAATTTGGTCAGAGAGTAGTTTAACCTCTGCCTCCTCCAACCAGACAGCTCCTCTTTTTTCTTTTCTTTTTTTTGAGACAGAGTCTCGCTCTGTCACCCAGGCTGGAGTGCAGTGGCGCAATCTCGGCTCACTGCAGCCTCCACCTCCCGAGTTCAAGTGATTCTCCTGCCTCAGCCTCCTGAGTAGCTGGGATATTACAGGTGCATGCCACCACGCCTGGCTAATTTCTGTATTTTTAGTAGAGACAGGGTTTCAGTGTTGGCTAGGATGATTGATCTTCTGACCCTGTGATCCGCAGGCCTCAGCCTCCCAAAGTGCTGGGATTGCAGAAGTGAGCCACCGCACCTGGCTGATGGCTCCTCTTTTATCTGTTTTGACCTGGGATTTCTCATAGCATTTTGTTTGAAGAAAGGGCTCCCTTGCTTAAAACAAAAAGTTTGAAAACCACCACTTTGAGGAAAAAGTTTCAGAAAGAAACCCTCTTGCCTTCCAACTATTATTATATCCCAATTAAATATAGTCTCTCTCAGATTCCAGGAAAGTAACAGTCACAAAATAGCTTACTCCTCTGCCTTTCAACAATTCTCTTTACTGTTCAAAATACGAGTGCTGCTCATTTATTACTCTTCCACTTACAATTTTTTTAGAAACAGTATCTTCCCATGTTGCCCAGTCTTGAACTCGTAGACTCAAGGAATCTTCCTGCCTTGGCTTCTTGAATAGCTGGATTACAGATGTGTACCACCATGTCTGGACCACTTATTTAGAGCCATTTAAGGAATTCCTTGTTTCTAATGAGAAAAAGTGATCAAACATCTGTGTTGATACTTGAAAAAAAATAATGGCAACCCCTATTTGATTAAAAGATAACATTGGCTTAGTTTATAACATTTGGTTAAGAAATAGTTGTAAATATTAGTGATTTCTTTATAATATCTTAGAAATCAAGAATGTTTTAAAGAAGAAAAGAATGACACCTTTGAGAGTAGGGATCTGGATTATTAATACCACTATTATTTTTAAACTGATGCTCTTTATTTGGTAATATGGGAAATTAGGGAACAAAGGACGTTTAGTCCAACTTTCCTTCTGCTGCTTGGACGTGTAGTCTGTGTTTGAATAATTCCAATGAGGAGGATTTTTACCATCCTTCAAAATCAGGGTATTCTCTCTTGGGACTGCTCTCTTTCCTAAAAATGTCTCTCCATTTACTGACTAGATGTGTTGTCTCATGGGGACCTGGTTTTGCTTTATAATTTTTGAAGCACTTTCTTCTCTTCCATTTAGCTAGTGTGCCAGTAAATTAAAAATAGCTCTAATTTGTGGTGGAGAATAAATGAAATTACTTACCCATTTTATTCATTTTCATTTGGATTAGACTTCAGAAAAACAAACTTTAGCATTAAACTTTTTATTTTACAAATTTTAGGTATAAAATTTATTTAAATATATTTGTATGATCCTAATTCGTGTTTTCTTGATGATTTAGTTATTGTGAATTTCAGATACTGTTCTCTATGGTGATGCCTCCTGCAGGTCTTGTTGAGTTTTGTAGGACTATTTTCCTGTTCGTTCTAGTGAATTTAATAAACATTGAGTGATTACCTCCCTGAATTCAGGCTTCTTGTATGCACTTGGGAATGCAACCTTAATGAGATGTCAGCCAAAATAGCTCAGCTGGGAGAGCATTAGGTTGAAGATAGAAAGTTTCTTGGCTCAATCCAGAGTGTTGGGGACTTTGTTTTATCTCAAAAAAGTTGTGTCTCAGTCTCTTCGTGTTCCTATAAAGGAATACCCAGAGCTAGGTACTTTAGAAAGATGAAGGGTTTATTTGTTTCACAGTTCTGCAGACCGTACAAGAAACATGGCTCCAGCATCTGCTTCTGGTGATGGCCTCAGGCAGCTTCCACTCATGACAGAAGATGATGGGGAATCCATGTGTGCAGAGATCACATGGCAAGAAAGGAAGCAAGAGAGACAGGGGAGAGGTGCCAGGCTTTTCCTAACAATCAGCTCTTGTAGGAACTGATAAAGTGAGAACCACATGGACAGCACCAAACTGTTCACGAGGGATCTGACCCCATGACCCAGACACCTTCTGTTAGGCTGTACCTCCAACATTGGGGATCGAATTTCAACATGAGATTTGGAGGGATCAAACATCCAAATTATAGCAAGCTGTTATTAAAAAAAAGAGAGAGACACAATATCTATAGTAAGGAGACCACAGATAGGGATGGGGGTGCAGGGACAGAAATGTAATATTACTCTGCCATGTACAGTATGGTAAGTACTAGACTAGAAAGTAAACAGGGGAGGAAATGAGACTAAGTGAAAGGGAGAAGGTGGTCTCTAGTAGGGCTCCCCAACCCCTGTACCACGGACCAGTACCAATCCATGACCTGTTAGGAACTGGGCCGCACAGCAGAAAGTGAGAGGTAGGCAAGCAAGCATTACTGCCTGAACTCTGCCTTCTGTTAGATGAGTGGTGGCATTAGATTCTCATAGAAGCACAACCCTATTGTGACTGCACTTGCGAGGGCTCTAGGTTGCACACTCCCTGTGAGAATCTAATGCCTGATCTGAGGTGGAACAGTTTCATCCCAAAACCATCTCATCCCCCGGCAGTGCGGTATGTGGAAAAATGGTCTTCCATGAAACCGGTCCCTGGTGCCAAAAAGGTTGGGGACTGCTGTCCTGGAGGGCACAGAGAGAGATCAGTGCATCCAGTGTCCTAACCTAAGGAAGCACCTGAGCAAGGGTCTGAAAGTGCATTGAATGTCTGTGAATTGTCAGTCATTTCTAGTGTACCTAAAGCATAAGGAAATAGGAGGAAGGAAAGCGAGGTTAGACTAGGTTGTGAAAGGGATTATATGTCCCACAAGGAGTTTGAACATTATTCTTTCAACATTGGGGACCTGTATCAGGAGACTGATGTGATTGGATATGCTTTATAACTTTTGGTAGCGTTGTGGCAAGTGCTAAGCATAATGTTTCTGGTAGACCAGGCACGGTGGTTCATGCCTGTAATCCTAGCACTTTTGGAGGCCAAAGTGGACAGATTACCTGAGGTCAGGAGTTCGAGTCCAGCCTGGCCAACATGGTGAAACCGTCTCTACTAAAACTACAAAAATTAGCCAGGTGTGGTGGCAAGCACCTGTAATCCCAGCTACTCGGGAGGCTGAGGTAAGAGAATCGTTTGAACCCAGGAGGTAGAGGTTGCAGTGAGCCGAGATTGTGCCACTGCACTCCAGCCTGGGTGGCAGAGTGAGACTCTGTCTTAAAAAAAAAAAAAGAAAAAGAATAATGTTTCTGAAACTTTGATTATTCATCCTCCATCTTTGCTATTTTTGCCATACTTGAAGCATGCTTTTGGCTGATGAGTTAGACCAGTAGGAAGAAGAGGACATAACTAATGAACTAATGGATTAAATTTCTTGTCTTTTTTTTTTTTGAAACGGAGTCTCACTCTGTTGCCCAGGCTGGAATGTAGTGGCGTGATCTTGGCTTACAGCAATCTCTGCCTCCTGGGTTCAAGTGATTCTCCTACCTCAGCCTGCAGACAAGCTGGGACTACAGGCACCTGCCACTGCAACTGGCTAATTTTTGTATTTTTAGTAGAGATGGAGTTTCACTATGTTGGCCAGGCTGAATTTCTTACACACTTAATGGCCATAATATTTTAGTAGCTGTGAATGTTTTTTATAGTGTTAAAGTTCCTCCCTTGTTAACATTGCCATTTCACATTAATAATAGTGTGCTTGCCAAAGCAGGCCCTTTCCCCCTTGTCTTCTAATATATAGCTGGCTAAAAAATTCAAATGAATAAGCTTGTGTCTGACCCAAGGTAAAGTACTTAACGTTCAGTAAGTTAGTTGGCTTGGAGACATTTATTTTGATCTTCAGAGGACATTTTTTCTGATTCTTATCTTATTCTAGATCTTTATAACTGAGCTATCCAGCCACTTCATATAAGTGAACTATAACTATAATTTGTTTAAAAGATCATAGTTACTTGTTTTAATACATGTTTAAATTTATTTTAATGTAGGTGATTGGAGTTGTGCTTCAAAAATTTCAGAAATTCAACAGTATTTTATCTGCCAACAATAAGCTCTTTACTTGATTGCACCATGAGAAAGCTGCTAATGAGACTTGTTGAGCACAAAAATGGACTTGAAGAACGAAAAGCCATTGTTTTCAAATGAAGAACACTGAACAGTTTTAAGCCTCAATGCTTTTTAATCACCACTGAGCTTTTCCTCATAACATCAGAATGGCAAGCAGGCGAAAATCAACAACACCTTGCATGGTCCTTGCCAGTGAACAAGATCCAGACCTTGAGTTGATATCAGATTTGGATGAAGGTCCTCCTGTACTTACACCTGTAGAAAACACCAGAGCAGAGAGTATCTCAAGTGATGAAGAAGTTAATGAATCTGTGGATTCAGACAATCAGCAAAATAAAAAAGTTGAAGGTGGATATGAATGTAAATATTGTACTTTTCAAACTCCAGATCTAAATATGTTTACTTTTCATGTGGATTCAGAACATCCCAATGTAGTGCTAAATTCATCCTATGTTTGTGTCGAATGCAATTTTCTTACCAAAAGGTATGATGCACTTTCTGAGCATAATCTGAAATATCACCCAGGAGAAGAGAATTTTAAGTTGACTATGGTGAAACGTAATAACCAGACAATCTTTGAACAAACAATAAATGATCTGACTTTTGATGGTAGTTTTGTTAAAGAGGAGAATTTAGAGCAAGCAGAACCTACAGAAGTTTCTTCTTCAGGAATATCTATCAGTAAAACTCCTATCATGAAAATGATGAAAAATAAAGTGGAAAACAAACGGATTGCAGTTCATCATAACTCAGTTGAGGACGTTCCTGAAGAGAAAGAGAATGAAATCAAACCAGACCGTGAAGAAATTGTAGAAAACCCAAGTTCTTCAGCTTCTGAATCTAATACAAGTAGTTCCATTGTAAACAGAATACATCCAAGTACTGCCAGCACAGTAGTGACACCGGCAGCAGTTCTTCCTGGATTGGCACAGGTGATAACTGCTGTATCTGCTCAGCAGAATTCTAATTTGATTCCCAAAGTCTTAATCCCTGTTAATAGTATTCCCACCTACAATGCTGCATTGGATAACAATCCTCTTTTACTTAACACCTACAACAAATTCCCTTATCCAACAATGTCAGAAATTACAGTTCTTTCTGCTCAAGCAAAATATACAGAGGAACAGATCAAGATATGGTTTTCAGCCCAACGTTTAAAACATGGTGTTAGTTGGACTCCTGAGGAAGTAGAGGAGGCAAGAAGGAAACAATTCAATGGAACAGTGCATACTGTACCTCAGACCATAACTGTTATTCCTACACACATTTCCACAGGGAGTAATGGTTTACCATCTATTTTACAGACATGCCAAATAGTTGGTCAGCCTGGTCTGGTCCTTACTCAAGTGGCTGGAACAAACAGCTTGCCAGTTACAGCACCTATAGCCTTGACAGTGGCAGGCGTTCCAAGTCAAAATAATGTACAGAAAAGTCAGGTACCTGCTGCTCAGCCTACTGCAGAAACAAAGCCAGCAACAGCAGCAGTTCCAACTTCTCAAAGTGTCAAACATGAAACTGCATTGGTAAACCCTGATTCATTTGGCATTCGGGCGAAAAAGACAAAAGAGCAACTGGCAGAATTAAAAGTTAGCTACCTTAAAAATCAGTTTCCCCATGATTCAGAAATTATCAGACTTATGAAAATAACAGGCCTGACAAAAGGAGAGATTAAAAAATGGTTTAGTGACACAAGGTACAACCAGAGAAATTCAAAGAGTAATCAGTGCTTACATCTCAACAATGATTCCTCTACCACCATTATTATAGACTCCAGTGATGAAACCACGGAATCCCCATCTGTTGGTACTGCACAGCCTAAGCAATCCTGGAATCCTTTTCCTGACTTTACTCCCCAAAAATTTAAAGAGAAAACTGCAGAGCAGCTTCGTGTCCTTCAGGCAAGTTTTCTCAACAGCTCTGTACTTACAGATGAAGAATTAAATAGGTTAAGGGCACAAACCAAACTTACCAGAAGAGAAATCGATGCTTGGTTTACAGAGAAGAAGAAATCAAAAGCTTTAAAGGAAGAGAAAATGGAGATAGATGAAAGTAATGCAGGTAGTTCCAAAGAAGAAGCTGGAGAAACTTCTCCTGGAGATGAATCTGGTGCACCTAAGTCAGGGAGTACAGGCAAGATATGTAAAAAAACACCTGAGCAGCTGCACATGCTTAAGAGTGCATTTGTCCGGACACAGTGGCCATCACCAGAAGAATATGACAAGTTGGCCAAAGAAAGCGGGCTTGCTAGAACAGACATAGTTAGTTGGTTTGGGGACACCCGTTATGCTTGGAAGAATGGAAACTTGAAATGGTACTACTACTATCAGAGCGCCAATTCAAGTAGTATGAATGGTCTGTCTTCCCTTAGGAAAAGAGGGAGAGGGAGGCCCAAAGGACGGGGAAGAGGAAGACCGCGTGGGCGGCCTAGAGGAAGCAAAAGAATTAACAACTGGGACAGGGGACCATCACTCATAAAATTTAAAACTGGAACTGCAATACTTAAGGATTATTACCTGAAGCACAAGTTTCTTAATGAGCAAGACCTTGATGAACTTGTTAACAAATCACATATGGGCTATGAGCAGGTCAGAGAGTGGTTTGCAGAAAGACAGAGAAGATCAGAATTAGGTATAGAATTATTTGAGGAAAATGAGGAGGAAGATGAAGTTATTGATGACCAGGAAGAGGATGAAGAAGAAACAGATGATAGTGACACTTGGGAACCTCCACGACATGTGAAACGGAAGCTTTCTAAATCAGATGACTGAAATGTAAGTTATGTAAATTTTTAATCTGTGTATATGTTCATCAGCCACATACATTTTGAACAGTCACCTTGTTGTATCAGTCATCTTCATTTTTGATAGTTTTTTCTGAAGTAGTTTTTCTTTTCCCTAATAAGTCTAGGTACCACTAGTATAGCCAAGAGATAAATGATTATCATGTGTAGTTTTATTATTATTATGTAGAGTTTAATGTCTTAATTATTAGTTTTCATATGAATTGGGGTTTTTTTACTTTGTTTTGAAGGAAAGTTACCCAGTCTCTATGAAGGGAGACTGGCGGGCGGGTTGAGGGGATTCACAAACAAATACTAAAGATAACTAAAATGTATTTATTGCAACGCCCCCTTCACTAAAGCTTCATTTTTTGCCTATTTAAGGAAAGAATTCAAAAATGAAAACTAAAAGGAAGGGGAAAAGTACACCAAAGGAAAGACTTACCACAGGGTTGAGGATTGCACAGTTTTAGGAAACTAGGTGAAAATGGGTATCTTTTTTTCTTCATTGCATTGCTCTCAAAACTTTATTAAATTTTTAACTAGAGTTTAAAATGTTTTATGTATTTATGAAATTACTCGGTATCTTTTTAGTAATTTATAAAATTACTCAATATCTTTTTCTGTTAAAAGTCAAAGGTCTGTTTTAGGCCATATATAAATTCATGTTTGCTTAGGTAGCATCTGTCTTTGAAAACTGTGGTATAAATTATTTCTGTTTTAGAAATCAAAAGGCAAATAACAGATTTGATATTAACCCAATTGCTTAAAATATCTTTTCATTCTTTGGTATAAAATAAACCTGCTACCAGCACTAACATTGTATTTGATTTAAAGTATATCTCTGTAGTCTTAAAAATGCAAATAAATATGGGTTAAATTTGAAAGGTTTTGGCATGTTCCTTAAATCTTAGTTATTTTATAAATTGGATTAATTAAAGCTGTACTGTAGTTGCAAATCAGATACCTGCTTTGGAGTTAGGAATTGAATTCTTAATACTTCTGGAATTTAATAACATAGTTTTATTCTTTGCTATTCTTTGTTTTGGAGTGTTCCAGGGTAAAAGTACACTGTTTTGAAAACAATGCAGTTGTCATGAAATGTTTGTGTATGTCTGTCAGTAGTCCAAATAGCATCTTGCTATCAGAAATGACTGCAGTGTTCTCAAACAGTAAGAAAGGAAATGAGACGTTGACCGTCATTATTATTTTACACGTGAGCATGCTTGCTTATTTCCTTGGCTTTTTGCATTGGTATCCCATCCCCTACTTCTATGCTCTCTTATTCTGTGCAGTTTTTCCTTAATTCCCTTATATCTTCTCTCTGGTTTTATTTATTTTAACAATTATTTATAGAGAGCTTAATGTGTGCCAGGCACTATTCTTACTGTCTGGCAATCCTTTCTCAGGTTTTCTCCTTGTTAATATTTTTTAAGAGATAACAGATGAAACTAAAAATATACCTATTTTAATAAGCAGTATAAATATCATTCCAGGTTATAGGGTATAATGTAATCATTTTAAGTTATAAGAATTTAAACAGTTTCGTACAGCTTTATCCTGAAGTGCAGCCCTCCATTTCCTAATGTCAGAAATCTTCAGAGCAGGCTTTCTTCTGACCTAGATACATAAAATATTTTTAACGGCCTCTTTTTTTTATTGCTAAACACAAGAATGTGCACTCAGCCAAGATTAAATCAACAAATTTGTTGCTGCAGTAAATGTTGTTGTTGTAACCTCTGCAATGATTTTTTTGGGGACTTGCAGTCTTTCAAAAATAATGCAAATTTTTTAGTACAATTTAGTTTGACTTTAAGTTTGTATAGATAATTCTTACGTTATATATTAACACTGTAATGGATACTAATTCTGGTCAGAAAATTCACCTAAAGCTACAGTTCTCAAAAAATTATATGATGTATGCTATACATGCACTGTATTAGTCCATTTTCACACTGCTATAAAGAACTACCTGAGACTGGGTAATTTATGAAGGAAAGAGGTTTAGTTGACTCACAGTTCTGCCGGCTTAACAAGAAGCATGACTGGGAGGCCCCAAGAAACTTACAGTCATGGCAGAAGGCGAAGGGGAAGAAGGGTAAGCAAGCACATCTCACCATGACGGAACAGGAGAGAGCGCAAAAAGGGATGTTCCATACAACTTTCAAACAGCCAGATCTCATGAGAACTCACTCACTATCATGAGAACAGCCAGAGGGGAAGTCCGCCCCCATGATTCAGTTACCTCCCACCAGGCTCCCTCCCCCGACACTCCCTGATTAAAAGTTATGTATGGGCTTATACAATTTCATATGTAAAAACAGCCTGTTTACATATGTTGAAACAATAAGATTTTGTGGTCCCTTAATAATTACAATTCAAGGTAAGATTTGGGTGGGGACCCCGAGCCAAACTATATTATATACGTTTGTGGTGGCATAGAAACATGCCTTGCTTTTTAAATAACGCAAAAGTCTAAATTTATAAAACATCAAGTTATCATTGGCTTAGTAAAATAATTTTTCAGTTATAAGAGGATTCACCATAGCCTTCTCAAAACAGTTGTTTCTTCATTTAAATATTCTTCAATTTACCAAAAAAGTTACCAAAACCTTCCCAAAATAGTTATTATAGGAAGTAAGGTACATATATATCTTTTGTACCTTATATAGAAATAGAAAAAAGTACAAGTCTTTAGGTTTCATAGTCTGCTTATTACAGATACTGACAATGAAATATATACTCCCTGCTAATACAATTTTAAATTAATTATTACATAAAGGTGATAAATGTTTATAAGCAAATCTAGCATATGAAGAACATATACATAGATGAGTTGCACACAAAGTCTAGTGTATTGTGTGAGACATGTGGCAGGTGATTTCAAGAGAATACAAAAGATGTATTTTCATGAATAATTGATACTTTTATTTCTAAAAGTAGTAAAAATTAAAATAACGGTTTTCTTTAAATTTTCAGTTTTTTATGATGTTTTTCTTTTATAGCTGCCTAAAACGTTGAAGGAGAATCAATTCTTCAACTCAAGATGTCTGATTTACTGTGAATTGGCCCAATCTTTGATGACATTGAAAACGTTTTGGGGCATACACACTCAAAACACAGGATCCAATACCCAAAAGAAATGGAACTTAATGTTGTGCCAAAGTTAAACTACTGCAGTTGGTGGAAGTTCTGCAATGTAAATAGAACACTAATTAAAAAACAACTTGTAAAAATTCAATTTAAATTTTAATACAGTACATTTTTATTCTAATATGATGGAGACATTCTGAATCTTAGACTTTCTGAGGGGATTTAATGACCACTAGAGCTTGTCCTCATATTCAGTCCAGCTTAATACTGTGTGTCTAGTAAGATGGGCTATATTGCCTCTATTCTTTGAGATGTGATTAAGCTTAGAACTTTGACCAAAAATTTTACAGTAAAAATTGTTAGGAATGGGTAAAAAAACCAAACCCTGATTTATTACTATGTCTTATTTATCAGACCCTGCACTAAGATTAAAAGTTGTGCATGGGCTTATACAATTTCAAATGTAAAAACAGCCTATTTCTATATGTTGAAACAATAAGATTTTATGGCTTCACTGGCCCTTAATAATTGGATCCTTCATTAAACACATTCATGGATACCACTGTTTCTACTGTTACTTGTTCCATTAGAAACTGATTTGCTTTTCTTAAACTGAAGGTAATTAATTCTGAAGAAGGAAAAGAAACTGGCATGATAATTTGGATAGGGAGAAACTTTGAAATAAATACTGCACCAAAAAATGTGAAAAATAATCATGTAGTAAATATATACTTAGTGTTTTCTTACAATCGTGGAAATCAGAAATGTTTATACAGGTGTCAGATCAGAATTTTTAAGAGTTATCTTTCAGTGAAATTCTACTTTTATAACAATTTCAGTGAATAGAGAAAAAATTCTGAACTGATCATAATGAGTTAAAAGTTAGCTTTTCACTTACGAATCATGGGAGTGTTAACTGTTAACTCTTGCTGTATCAGGAGACTGAAAGTTCATACTAACTTACAAACTTTGTAAAGACTGGTGCTGTTCATTCATGTTGGGAAGAACCCTTTCTTTTGTGACCATAGGACCATTTTTCAAAACGCGCTTTCTTTGTAGAAGAAATATTCAGTTTAAATTAGCTTTGGATTTTAACATGTTTTTCTGAATGACCAGATGTAGGCTTGGCCAGTTTATTTTCTCTAATTTAATGAATAATAAATATTAAGCTCTTGGTTAAATGTTTTTCAGCCATTGAAAATGTTATGAAAAAGCCTTGAATATGCATGCTGCTTTCATTTTTATAAACTTTTTATTTTTTAACTATAGCTTTATTAGTAATTCCAAAATGCTGCAATGTAGCTGATTTCCTCACTCAGACAGCTGGCTTTGTGGGTGGCTTTTTTCATACTATTGTTAACTTTTTTAAAAAAGAAGCAATGTAAAGACTGTAATGCACTAAGCTTTTTTTTCTTTTACACGTTTAAAACTTCTTAAAGCACTCTGTAATATAATGATTAAATTGCTCCCTTTTATAAACCATTGCTAATGTGGTCTGAGTTTTGTTTGACAATAATTTTAATGTTCTCAAAATTTGAAATGTCAAGTATTAGAAATGAAGCCTTTGAATATATTTGTTTCCCTTGCAATATGTTAACTCCGTGTAGCTGTAAATAACTATTAATAAATTTCCCTCATCTCTTTTATAGGCCTGATAAAAGTCTTCTCTGACATTTGCTAGCTTTTAAATATATTTATTTGACTGAGCAAAAGAACCCTCTTCCGGTTTATTGTGACCTTGAATACAAAATAAAAGTTAGTAGTGATTAGTAGTTTACAGTGACCTTTTTTTCATTTTATTAACGAAGTCAATTTTTAAAACATTGTGGTAAAGCATATATCACATACTATTTGCCATTATACCAGTTTTTAAGTATAAATTCAATGGCATTAATTATATTCACAATGCTGTACCACCTTCACCACTATTTCCAAAAGTTTTTCATCACTTCAAACAGAAACTCGGAACCATTAAGCAATAACTCCCCATTCCTCCCAGCCCCTGGTAACCTCTAATCTACTTTTTGTCTCTATGAATTTGTGTACTCTTGATATTTCAAAGAAGTAGAATCCTACAATATTTGCCCTTTTGTGTCTGGCTTATTTCACTTACAGTGTTTTCAAGGTTCATCCGTGTTGTAGCATATATCAAGACTTTGTTTCTTTTCATGGCTGAATTATGTTTTATTATGTGTGTGTGTGTGTGTGTGTGTCTATACACATGTGCACTTCCCCCCACACACATTTTGTTTATCTATGTATCTGTTGATGGAAACTTGTTTTTTTCCCACCTTTTGGCAATTGTGAATAATGCTGCAGTGAACATTGGCATACAAGGATCTGAGTACCCGTTTTCAGTTCTTTTGAGTATATCAAGGAGTAGTATTCCTGAATCATGTGGTATTCTGTGTTTAATTTGTTGAGGAACCACCAAACTCTTCCACAGTGCCAGAATGTTCTCTGAAGTGTCTGTACCATTTTACATTCCACTAGCAATATACAAGCATTCCAGTTTCTCCACATTTTTGCCAACACCTTTCATTTTCAGTTTTAAAAAGTCATTATAAGTCCAGTGTGACGGTCTGTGTCTGTAGTCCCAGCTACCAGGGAGGCTGAGGAGGGAGGATCACTTGAGCCTAGGTGTTTGAGGCCAGTGAGAGCTAGTGAGACCCCATTTCTAAAAATAAAAAAATAAAAATTATAGCCATCCTAGTAAGTATGAAGTAGTGTCTCATTGTGGGTTTGATTTGCATTTCCCTAATGATGAGTGATAATGTCATTAGGAAAATGCAAATCAAAACCACATCTTTTCACATAATTATTTATATATCTTCCTTTGAATATATTGAAAGTCTGTTCAATCCTTTGCCCAGTTTTTAATTGGGTTGCCTTTTTGTCGTTCAGTTTTAGCTCTTTATATGTTCTGGATGTGACAGCTTTATCAGATACAGATGCTTCTTGACTTAGAATGGAGTTCGTCCTGATAAACCCATTGTAAGTTAAAATTTTTGTAAGTTGAAAATGCATTTAATACCCTGATGAACTCACCATAAACTTGAACTGTCATAAATCATTATTATTTTTTGAGACGGAGTCTCACTCTGTCACCCAGGCTGGAGTGCAACCTCTGCCTCCTGGTTTCAAGCGATTCTCATGCCTCAGCCTCCCAAGTATCTGGGATTACAGGTGCCCGCCACCATGCCCAGCTAATTTTTATATTTTCAGTAGTGACGGGGTTTCACCATGTTGGCCAGACTGGTCTCAAACTCCTGACCTCAGGTAATCCACGCACCTTGGCCTCCCAAAGTGCTGGGATTACAGGCATGAGCCACTGCACCCAGCCATAATCATAAATTATAAATCCACATGTTCCTCAGTTTACCATGGGGTTAGGTTACCATGGGATTATGTGTTAGTAAATCCATCTTAAGTTCATCATCATTTGGGGACTGTCTGTATTACGATTTGCAAATAAGTTGATCCGCATTATGGATTCTGTATATGCAAATTTGCCTACACATTAAAATGTATTTGTAACCCCCAAATCAGTACTCATAGTACTTTCTTGGTCATTCCTGCACATATACAGAATGGAAAAAAAAAAAATTGTTGTTGCTCAGTGCACATGTTCCCAGCAAAGGTCAACCAAAGAGATGCTTTGCCTTGTTTCAGGTCTCATACTGTAGAGACCTGAGTGTGTGTGTGTGTACATAGGAATGAAAAAGCATCCTTTTTGTAGTCTATTTATTGCTGTGTTTTCCATATTTTTCTGCTTTCTGCAGTTTAAAATGGTCCCAAGTGTAGTGCTGAAGTGCTGTCAGTGTTTCTAAATATTAGAAGGCTGTCATGTGCCCTATGGAGAAAATATGTGTTAGATAAGCTTCATTCAGACATGAGTTACAGTGCTGTTGGTCATGAGTTCAGTGTTAATGAATCAACAGTATTAAATAAGGTGTCTTTAGGCTGGGCGTGGTGGCTTATGCCTGTAATGCCAGCACTTTGGGAGGCTGAGGCAGGTGGATCACAAGGTCAGGAGATCGAGACCATCCTGCCCAACACAGTGAAACCCCGTCTCTACTAAAAAGTTACAAAAAAATTAGCTGGGCGTGGTGGTGGGCACCTGTAGTCCCAGCTACTGGGGAGGCTGAGGCAGGAGAGTGGCAAGAAACCGGGAGGCAGAGCTTTCAATGAGCCAAGATCGAGCCACTGCACTCCAGCTTGGGCAACAGAGCGAGACTCTGTCTCAAAAAAAATAAAAGGTGTCTTTAAACAGAAAAATACAAAACATGGTGATGTTTTGATTGTTTGATAAATATATTGTGACCAGAGGCTTGCAGGACCCTAACCCTTGGAGCGTGTATTCAGGATTTGCTAATTCAGTGTGACTTTATAGAATGTAATAACTGAATAATGAGAATTAACTGTTTTTCCCATTCTGTAGGCTGTATTTTCATTTTCTTGGTAATGTCCTTTGATACACAAAAAGTTTTAAGTTTTCTGGAGCCCAGTTTATCTATTTTTGTTGTAGTTGCTTGTGCTTTTGGTGTCCTATCTAAGAATCTATTACCAGGCTGGGCGCGGTGGCTCACACTTATAGTCCCAACGCTTTGGGAGGCCAAGGCAGGTGGATCACCTGAGGTCAGGAGTTCAAGACCAGCCTGGCCAACTTGGCAAAACCCCATCTCTACAAATATAAAAAAATAGCTGGGTGTGATGGCACACTCCTGTAATCCCAGCTACTCAGTAGGCTAAGGCAGGAGAATCACTTGAACCCAGGAGGTGGAGGTTGCAGTGAGCTGAGATCACCACTGCACTCCAGCCTGGGTGATAAACCGAGACTCTGTCTCAGAAAAAAATAAAAAAATTAAAAAAAAAAAGAGTCTATTACCAAATTCAAGGTCATGAATAATTTTCTTCTAAGTGTTTTATGATTTTAGCTCTTATATTTAGGTCATTAATCCATTTTGAGTTAATTTCTTAATACGGTGTGAGGCAGGGGTCCAACTTCATTCTTTTGCATGTGGTAATCCAGTCATCCCAGCATCATCTGTTGAAGCAATTATTCTTTCCCCCATTGAATGGACTTGGGACCCTTGTCAAAAACCAATTGGCTATAAATGTGTGAAGGTTTACCTCTGAACTCTTAGTTCTGTTCCATTGGTTGATATTTCTATCCTTATGCCAGTACCACATTGTTTTAATTAATGTAGCTCTGTGGTAAGCCCAAGCTGAAGAGGCCGTGTTTGGGACATGTACAAACAAGGCAGAGAAAGTCACTCTGCCTAGACACACAGAAGAAATGAGAGTACCTAAGGCGCTAGAATATGGGGCAGGCAGAACCAGCCAGTGACAGACATGGTTCTCCACATCTTCATGAAGCTCTGCCATTTTGTTTTCAGAGGATATTTAACAACATGTCAAATAAAGTTGACTTTGAACTGATCTACTCACTACCTGGGACTTTGGACAAGTTACTGCTCAGATCCTATTAATATTTCCTTATCTGTAAAAATGGGAATAATAACATCTAAACTCAGAGAGATTATGAGAATAAATAAAAATAATAGGGTGCCCATAGCATGACCTCATTATAGATGCTCAATAAATGTTGGTTCTTTCCCTCCCCTACTTGTAGATAGGACATGAACATCTGACTTAGAACTGAGAAGTGCTCCTCTGCTCCTTTTGCCATTTCCTGGTTCTCGCTCTCTCTTTTTTTGAGACGTAATTTCGCTCTTGTTGCCTAGGCTGGAGTGCAATGGTGCGATCTCAGCTCACCACAACCTCCACCTCCCGGGTTCAAGCGATTATCTGCCTAAGCCTCCCAAGAAGCTGGGATTACAGGCATGCGCCACCACACCTGGCTAATTTTGTATTAGGTTTCTCCATGTTGGTCACACTGGTCTTGAACTCCCTATCTCAGGTGATTCGCCCACCTCAGCCTCCCAAAAAGTGCTGGCATTACAGGCATGAGCCACCTTTCCCAGCTCCTTTTATTTACCCATTCACCCATCCATTCAACAGGATTTGGATCTCCATATATCAAACACATTTATTGCAGTGGTCTGAGCTAATCCCTGGCTGGGGGCTGAGTTGACAAGATTGAAAAAGATACCACCTCTAACCTCCAACAGTCCACAGAGTGCTAAATGCCACCGTGGATAGATAGAAGCATGGAAGAATTACAGGAAAGAAGGATGGCTGCCTGGAGGAGGTGGTGGTTACCTTGTGATAGGGAACTCAGTCACCTCAATAAAAAATCAGATTTTTGTAGATAAAAGTCTACAGAAACAGGTTTTAATCACAACCACACAATTTTAGATACTTGGCAGAATTCTAGTTTCCTAACACTGCCTAACACTTGGCATTTCCTTAGTGTATAAGGTGGATTTAACAGTTACAGAGCATATAATGCCCTTCTATTTTATTGGTTTACTTTTTTAAAATGACATTACCCTAGCGCCTCTCTATCAAATGAGGCAGTGTTGTGTAACTTGGGGTCCCAGACCCCGGTTCCTCAGTAGTGATAGGAGTCTTTGAAGTGTTTTCATTATTGCCAGAGGTCCGATGCTAATCATATTTTACCTTTCTTCAGGCTTACCAGGGCCCCAACAGCTGCTGCTTTGCTTTCAAGTGGAATTCTAATGTACAATGAGGCAATGCTGGTAGACTTAGGCTGGATAGAAGTTTGGATTGGCTGTTATATAGGATCTGGATTCTATTTTTTAAAGGAAAAATAAAACAATTATTAGTTAATAAATGCAGTTTTATACAGAAGTCCTCCACAACTTTCAGGGAGAAACTGAAAGGGGCGTTAGTGGTAAAAAGGCTGGAAACACCTGAGCCCAGGAATCCTGAGTCTGAAGGACAAAGAACTACCTTTTATCCGTAAGCACCCTAACACTTCCTGTTTCAGCAGAAATATGTTTTGTTTTGTTTTGTTTTTTTCTTTTTATTTGAGACAGAGTTTCGCTCTGGTTGCCCAGGCTGGAGTGCAATGGTGTGATCTCGGCTCACCGCAATCTCCACCCCGCCGAGTTCAAGGGATTCTCCTGCCTCAGCCTTCCAAGTAGCTGGGATTACAGGCATGCGCCACCACACCCTGCTAATTTTGTATTTTTAGTAGAGAAGGGGTTTCTCCATGTTGGCCAGGCTGGTCTCGAACTCCCGACCTCAGGTGATCCGCGAGCCTCAGCCTCCCAAAGTGCTGGGATTACAGGCGTGAGCCACCACTCCCGGCCAGAAAAAATTTTTAAATGGATCTTGATGAATTAATTCATCAGTAGCTAATGCCTGGAGGCTGTTCAGGTGGAGCCTCCCACCCCAGGCCGCTGGATAAATGAGCTGGTTTTAAGTTTTGGTAATAATTAGCAGAGAGATGGATTCTGACACCTGGGGGAGTGGATTAGGTGAATTTGTGGAGGAAAAAGTTGGGTTGAAGAAAGAAGGATGAACCTGGTCAACATGAAAGAACCTCTCTCTACTGAAAATACAAAAAAGTAGCCGGGTGTGGTGGCCCATGGAAGGCTGAGGTGGGAGGATGATGGCTTGAGCCCAGGAGGTTGAGGATGTAGTGAGCCGAAATTGCGCTTCTGCACTCCAGCGTGGGCGACAGAACGAGGCCCTGCCTCAGAAATAAATAAACAAAATAAAATAAAATTTTAAAAAAGAACCCTGAAAGACAGATAAATGGTGGAAGAGAAACTGGTGAGAGTGAAAAGGAATAGGAAAAAAATAGGGGAAAACCTGTGTGTTTATTACCTACCGTGTAATATGGCACAATATTGTGCTGTACGATACTGGCCAGTATTTTGTCAACAATCTCTGCTTTCTAGAGTCAAAAGTATAAGAATTGTAGTAAATTGTCGTAAATGTTAGTCTTAGAATTTTGAGATTTGGAGTTCTCCAGGATCGAATGAATGCTCCCTGATCTAGCCTCCCACGGTATATTTCTGTGTTTTTTCTTTCATAAATGCATGAATGACTCCGGTCTTTGTTATTGGTGGTAGTGTCGCTTGTCCGGAAGCACGGAGAGTACGAACTCATTTCTGTATTTCCCAACTTTCAGCCACGTAATGACTGAAACTTAACAAGTTACTTAACCTCTCCAAACTCCAGTATCTTCAAAATAGGATTTGCAAAATGGGAATCACTGCGGCTTTCGTAAGGTGGTCGTTAGCCGAAAAGAGAAAATGTGCTTAACACAGTGCCAGGAATGCACAGTAGTTAAAAATTGGTACTTGCACCCAGCGCAGTGGCTCACTCCTGTAATCCCAGCACTTTGGGAGGACGAGGTGGGCGGATCGCTTTAGATCAGGAGTTCAAGACCAGCCTGAGCAATGTAATGAAACCCAGTCTCCACAAAAAACACAAAAGTTAGCCAGGCGTGGTGGCGTGCGCCTGTAACCCCAGCTACTTAGGGGACTGAGGCGGGATGATCGGTTGAGCCCGGGAGTTCGAGGCTGCAGTGAGCCATGATCTCGCCATTGCACTCCAACCTGGGTGACAAAGTGAGACCCTGTCTCAAAATTGTTTTATTTTATTTTTTATTTTGAGACAGAGTTTCACTCTTGTTGCCCAGGCTGGAGTGCAATGATGCAATCTCGGCCCACCGCAATCTCCGCCTCCCGGGTTCAAGCGATTCCCTTGCCTCAGCCTCCCAAGTAGCTGGGATTACAGGCACGCGCCACCATGCCCGGCTACTTTTTGTATTTTCAGTAGAGACTGGGTTACTCCATTTTGGTCAGGCTGGTCTCGAACTCCCGACGTCAGGTGATCCGCCCACCTTGGCCTCCCAAAGTGCTGGGATTACAGGCGTGAGCCACTGCGCCCTGCCTTTTATTTTAATTTTTAAAAAGGTACCTGCGAGTTTTAAACAGCTACTCTGGGGCCAGCGTGCTTTTTGAGGCGTGCCGGTAAGGATCGTTCTGTCCATCTCCTGACAAGAAGTCAAAACCTCCGTCCTGGGGTTCGGTCAGTTAGTGGGTCAGATAATCATCTCAGCTCAACCACTACTCCCAGCCAGCAGCGGCCACGTCCCCGCGTCGCCCTCAAAGACTACAAGTCCCAGCCTGCCGCGCTCTGGGCCATGGAAGCCCCGCCTTTTCCGGCGGGCCCCGCCTCCTCGTTGCCCCGGCCGCGGGAGCGCGATGGATACCGGGTGCTGGTTGTTCGGCGGCCAGTTCGAGGACTCGGTGTTCGAGGAGAGGCGGGAGCGGCGGTCAGGACCGCCCGCGTCCTACTGCGCCAAGCTCTGCGAGCCGCAGGTGAGAAGCTGGGGCCTCTTTTGACTCATCCCGCACCCCAGGCCTCGCCCTCCGGGGGGCCCCGGCCCCTCCGCCCGCGCGAACGCAAACCCTGGCCGGCTCCAGCGCCCGCCGCCTCCCCCGCCGTCCCTCACCCTCCACGGGGAAGCGGACTTCCCAGGCCCCATTCCGGGTCCATGGGCGAGAATCCCCGCGTTGTCAGCAGCTTGACTCCCACCTGGCATTTGGCCGGCCTGGCTGCTGCCGGCTGGACTCACGCCCCTGCCCTGAAATCTCCGGTACCTTCCATTTGCCTTCACTACTCCTACAGCCGGGCGGTAAGGCTCCCCAAAACGGTGACGTCCGGCAGACCCACTCGCCCCTCCCTCTTCAGCGAGCTCCCCCTGCCCATACCAACCCCGCGCTGTTACATTAGTTTTTCAAGGCACATCTTAAATGTCACCTCCTCCAGAAACTCTTCCGATTTCGTCTTGCAGCCAAGTATTTTTGTCTTTGGCTCCCTTCCCTCTATTTAGCTTCTACTTAAAGCACTTGTCAGTATTCTCATACAGTCCTGAGACCCGGAGTGCTAAATGATCGCACCAGCATGGGTTCTTGATGCCCTTGGCAGTGCCTAACAGTTTTTATTCATAATAGGGACTCCGCGAATATTTTTGAATTAGTAGAGTATTACTTCCTATTATTTCATGAGTGTAAATAGCTCATCAGTCAAAACTAATGTTTATGGAAAATACGGAAGTGTTCCGGGCACAGTGGTGGGTTCCTTCGCATATATTGTCACATTCGTTCCTCACAATTGTACTGACAAGATGCCAGGCCCTCGATAATTACCGAATTATCTTTTTGGTTATTTCAGTTACATTTTCTCCTTATCACATACGTTCTTTCAAAGTTACCTTCAGCCCTGGATCATGTAGACTCAAAACAGGGAATGGGCTTGGAAATCACATGGCAGAACATTAAAAAACTGGTTATGAGATAGGACTCTTGAATTCCAGTATTGGCTTTGTCACTTGCCTTGAAGGTGTCAGCTCCTTATTTGTCCCTTCAGAAAAATAATACATGCTGCCTCACAGAGTTATTGTGAGAGTGAAATGAGACGATGTATATGATAATACTTTTGTCAGGTCTGATGTGCTGTACGGGTGCATAGAATTTAACACAAATTCTAAAGTCAAGTGATTTTTTTCTTTTTTCTTTTCTTTTTTTTTTTTGAGGCGGAGTTTGTCGCCCAGGCTGGAGTGCAATGGCGCGATCTCGGCTCACCGCGACCTCTGCCTCCTGGGTTCAAGCGATTCTCCTGCCTCAGCCTCGGAACTAGCTGGGATTACAGATGTGTGCCACCATGCTGGCCTAATTTTGTATTTTTAGTAGAGACAGGGTTTCTCTACTGTTGTTAGCCAGGCTGGTCTTGAACTCCTAACCTCAAGTGATCTGCCCGCCTCGGCCTCCCAGAGTGCTGGGATTATAGGTGTAAGCCACTGCCTTTACGTATATTATTTATTCAGTAGTCAATCTCAGTCTCACTTTCCTTTTTATCCATAGGATTTAAATCAGTAGAAAAGCAAATAAAGGCCGGGCATGGTGGCTCAAGCCTGTAATCCCAGCACTTTGGGAGGCCGAGATGGGCGGATCACGAGGTCAGGAGATCGAGACCATCCTGGCTAACACGGTGAAACCCCGTCTCTACTAAAAAATACAAAAAACTAGCCGGGCGAGGTGGCGGGCGCCTGTAGTCCCAGCTACCCTGGAGGCTGAGGCAGGAGAATGGCGTAAACCCGGGAGCTTGCAGTGAGCTGAGATCGGGCCACTGCACTCCAACCTGGGCGACAGAGCAAGACTCTGTCTCAAAAAAAAAAAAAAAAAAAGAAAAGCAAATAAAGTATCCCAGATGGGCATTTCCTCAGACTTCTCTCCTACAGGTTTTTGGTATTTCGTTGCATTGGAGCCTCCGTCTAGCCTTTCTGTTTCCTTTGCTGACATTCTAGTTTTTGGCCATTATGACGTTTTTATAATTGCACCATATCTATAATTCTTCTTTCCTATGTCCTTTCAGTAAAGAATTGTCAATCCCTATTCCAGTCACACTAAAATTTCTCTACAAGAAAGCATGTCTCATTTTAAAGAACCAATGTGGCCTGGATGCGGTGGCTCACACACTTTGGAAGGCCAAGGTGGGCTGAGGCAGGAGGATCACTTGTGCTTACGAGTTCGAGACCAACCTGGCCAACATGGTGAAACCCTATCTCTACAAAAAAAAAAAAATACAAAAATTAACTGGGTGTGGTGGCACGCACCTGTAATACCAGCTACTTGGGAGGCCCAGGCATGAGAATTGCTTGAACCCAGGAAGTAGAAGTTGAGCTGAGATCGTACCACTGCACTCCAGCCTGGGCAACAGGGTGAGGCTCTCTCAAAAAAATAAATACATAAATAAAGTAAAGAACTAGTGTGAACTATGCTAGATAAATGTAGGTTCCCAGGCACCACAGCCCTATGTATTGAAAATGCTGTAGATAAAACCATACAGTTGTGTGCTGCTTTTCTAGAGAGGTATCATATTATTGTTGCGCTTATTACCTGTGATAATTTTTTTTTTTTTTTACTTATTAAATATATTTTTAATTGAGACAGGGTCTCATTCTATTGCCCTGGCTGGAGTGCTGTGACCTGAACACAGCTTGCCGTAGTCTCCGAGTCCCAGACCCCCAAGCAGTTCTCCCACCTCAGCCTCCCAAGCAACCACATCCCACATTCGGCTGCTTCTTTTTTTTTTTTTTTTTGTAGAAATGAGGTCTCCCTCTGTTGCCCAGGCTGGTCTTAGACTCCTGGACTCAAGCAATCCTCCCACCTCAGCTTCCTGAGCAGCTGGGACTACAGGTGCATGCCACCATGCCCAGCTAATTTTTTTTTTTTTTTTTTTTGAGACAGTCTTGCTCTGTCGCCTAAGCTGGGGTACAGTGGGATGATCTCTGCTCACCGCAACCTCCACCTCCCGGGTTCAAGCAATTCTCCTGCCTCAGCCTCCCAAGTAGCTGGGATTACAGGTGCGTGCCACCACACCTAGCTAATTTTTGTATTTGCAGTAGAGACAGGATTTTGCCATGTCCATGCTGGTCTTGAACTCCTGGGCTTAAGCTATCCACCAGCCTCGCCCTCCAAAAGCACTAGGATTATAGGTGTGAGCCACTGTGCCTGGCCTACCCAGCTAATTTTTAAATATTTTGTAGAGATAGGGTCTTTCTCTCGCTATGTTGCCCAGACTGGTGTCAGACTCCTGGCATCAAGCAGCCTACCCACCTGGGCCTCCCAAAGTGCTAGGATTGCAAGTGTAAGCCACTGCACCTGAGCAGCTTATGATCGTTTTAATAAAAATGGAGCCCTAATTAAAATGTTCATTCTTTGTCAGTGTGTTTCTCCTGAGTCTCAACTTGAAGAAGTCTTTGAGGTTTAATCAATTATATTATGGGAAATTGCTTCTGATATGAGGTGGAAAAGCATAGCTTCACTCTCTAATAGACTGTTTTCATGATTTCAAGTGGTTTTATGAAGAAACAGAAAGTAGTGATGATGTTGAAGTGCTGACTCTCAAGAAATTCAAAGGAGACCTGGCCTACAGACGACAAGAATATCAGGTAGAATTCAACATATAGAAGATGGCGGTGCTTGAAGTGGGCTCTTGTTTTATCGATTATGGCATACGCAAATAACAGTGTGCCAAGTTAGTGTGGTGTTTATGAAGATGAATTTAACCTTTTGTGATGTGTGTTTGTAATCTGAGGTGCCCAAGTTTCTGTCCTTTTCTGCTTGGCTCTGTATGATTTGTTTGTTTCCTGTAACTCCAACAAAAGGATCTACTTGGGGTCCTTGTAGGTTTATTCCCCAAGGTTTTGTATCTCCTCATTACTTAGGATCCTCTAGCACAGATATTTCACAGTGCCACAGGAGCAAATCACCCCAAGATGTGTAGGAAAAAGGAAGAACTAACAGCTAGATGTTAGATTGCGTTACACATGTATCTCATTTCATCTTCATGAGAATCCTGTTTTTATTTTGCTCATGAAAAGGTTATAAAGTAAGTTAGTGGCAAAACCAGAATTCAAAGCTTGGTATATTTGGTCTCAGAATGTTCTTTCCACTATGTCATGATTCTTTCCATAGTAGTAGTGATTATTTTCTCTAGCCATTCCTTCTCTACCTTTTAGGAAAATAGGACTGACTAGATGTATTAGTCCATTTTCTTTTTTTTTTTTTTTTTTGAGACGGAGTCTCACTCTGTCGCCCAGGCTGGAGTGCAGTGGCTGGATCTCAGCTCACTGCAAGCTCCGCCTCCTGGGTTTACGCCATTCTCCTGCCTCAGCCTCCCGAGTAGCTCGGATTACAGGCGCCCGCCACCTCGCCCGGCTAGTTTTTTGTATTTTTTAGTAGAGACGGGGTTTCACAGTGTTAGCCAGGATGGTCTCGATCTCCTGACCTCGTGATCCGCCCGCCTCAGCCTCCCAAAGTGCTGGGATTACAGGCTTGAGCCACTGCGCCTGGCCTAGTCCGTTTTCATTCTGCTGTGAAGAAATACCCAAGACTAGATAATTTATTTAAAAAAAAAAAAAAAAAAAAAAGAGTTTAATGCACTCACAGTTCCATATGGCTGAGGAGGCCTCACAATCATGGCAGAAGGTGAAGGAGGAGCAAAGTCATGTCTTACATGGAGGCAGGCAAAGAGAGCATGTGCAGGGGAACTGCCTTGCATAAAACCATCAGATCTCTTGAGACTTACTAACTACCATGAGAACAGCATGGGAAAAACCCACCCCATGATTCAGTTACCTCCTACCAGGTCCCTCCCACGACATGTGGGGGTTATGGGAGCTGCAATTTAAGATGAGATTTGGGTGGGGACACAGCCAAACCATATCACTAGAATGCTGAAATCTTCTTTCATTCATTGAAATATTCATTTAATTCATTGGTCAGTTATAACATTACTTTCCACCTACGAAAAAAAAATCACTCCTATTCTGAATCCTTTTTTCTGTTGTGTTTTCCTCCTTTCATTCCTTTATTTAACAAATAATTTCCAGAAAGCACTGCAGGAGTATTCCAGTATCTCTGAAAAATTGTCACCAACCAATTTTGCCATGAAAAGGGATGTCCAGGAAGGTCAGGCTCGGTGTCTGGCTCACCTGGGTAGGCATATGGAAGCGCTGGAGATTGCTGCAAACTTGGTGAGTGATTTTATTGCGATTTTCACACATATTTCTATAAGGGTGGTCGAATGGTGTATTTTTTGAAAACAAAACAAACTTCTTGCTAGTAGCAAAATCTATGGGTTTGGATAAGCAGAAGAAAATTGTCAGGGGTGTGAGAGTTTTATTATGATGACCAGCTTGGAACCTAGGCATAATCATTTTCTTGTAATACTTTTCTTGTGTCATTCTCAAAATTCTTTATTGCCTGAAAATCTCCTTTGCAGAGGTTTTTCTCTTGTTAGGAGTAACATTCAGTGTGGAAGGGCTATGAGTGATCTGTTTTCTTCATTAGATTGTTTTTAGACTTTGTTCTCCAAAATTTCTACAATTAACATATATTTTTCTAAGCACAAAAAAGGTCCCCCCTACAAAAATGACTAAATACTCATACCAAGCCACACTTAATAGTCCTTTTTATTTTTAAGTGGAATTTGCAGAATTTTTTTTTTCCTTTTTTCTTTTCCCCAATCAACAAAAGGGACACTTTATTGAGGCCCCAGGGCCATGGGGCCTGGGCAGGAGGCTGCTGTTTGGGGGAAAGAAGAGCCTTCTTTGGCCTTCTTCTTGGGGCACAGGTTGTTGGTTTGGCCGCCCTTCTTGTGGCAGTTGACAGCACAGCGGGGTGCAGGCGGGCACAGCACTTGCGGCAGATCATGTTGTTGCGGTTGTATTTCTGGGCGAACTGGCGGAGGGAAGGCTCAGTAATGCCACCTTGCAGGCGCAGCACCAGGTGCAGAGTGGATTCTTTCTGGATGTTGTAGTCTGAGAGAGTGCAGCCATCCTCCAGCTGTTTGCCCGCAAGTATCAGATGCTGCTGGTCAGGTGGGATGCCCTCCTTGTCTTGAATTTTAGCGTTGACATTCTCAGTGGTGTCACTGGGCTCGACCTCAAAGGTCTTGCCTGTGAGGGTCTTCACAAAGGTCTGCATCTCTGTGTCTGGAGCTTGGCAGCTTTGCTGAAGAAAAAGAGCGAATTCTCTTTCTTTCTTTCTTTTTTATTGATTTTTTTGAGGCAGAGCCTCACTCTGTTGCCCAGGCTGGAGTGCAGTGGCGCGATCTTGGCTCACCACAACCTCCGCCTCCTGATTAAGGCAATTCTCCTGCCTCAGCCTCCTGAGTAGCTAGGATTACAGGCACTCGCCACCACGCCTAGCTAATTTTTGTATTTTTAGTAGAGAAGGGGTTTCACCATGTTAGGCTGGTCTCGAACTCCTGATCTTGTGATCCGCCCGCCTCGGCCTCCCAAAGTGCTGGGATTATAGGTGTGAGCCACTGCACTCAGCATTTTTTTTTCTTTAAAAAAAGTTTTATTGCCTTTTTCCACACGTTCTGAAGTGGAATTTTCTTTTTAAGGGATAAAGGCAGTTCTTTCCAATTCTAGATTCTATTGCTTTTGTTTCTAGGTTAAGGCATTATTTGTATTGATTTTTGTGTAAATTTTATATGGGAATTAGTCTAAATGGACTAGTTTTCTTCCTCGGAGGGAATTAAGGAGACACTGTGGCACTGATTTTGAGCTCTGTGGATGTACCACCCAGCGATCAACCTAACATATGCACACAATTGAGCTGACATCTGCCGTCTCATTAACTAAGAGAAATCCCTAACCTTTGCTTGCTTAGGGCTGCACAGCATAGGACCTCAGCCTCTTGCAAGGAAACTTTGGCAGTAATTGTTCTAAGAACAAGGGAAACAGCTGTGTTTCGTTCTTTCTTTTCTGTTCTCTACTAATTGGGGGTTAATGCTTAAGCTGAAAGATACATCACTTGTTAAGGAAGCATTTGCATGAGCAGTTAACTTGATGGGATTTAATTGTGTTCATTTCTAGTCTCCCCAGTCTGCAAATTAACGGTGCTCTTGGCCTTCCCGGTGCCTTTCTCTAGCCTTCATTACTGTCCTGCTCTCTCCGCTTTCTTGCACGTCACTGTTGTGCTTCCTTCTCTTTGCCTTGATCGTTGAAGGCAGTGGCAGCTGGATTCCTGGCAGGGGTTGAGTCATCTCTGGTTCCTTCTAGCTTAGGGAATCTGTTTTGGTGGCTCAGAGAAGGATCTGTTGCCAATCAGCCGATGCCAGGTCTCCGGTGCTGGGGATGGTTACTAGACAGGAGAAACACCAGTCAGAGAATCCTGGACTTTCAGAACTGTGCATCAGGCGTCCTAGCCATCTAGTTGGCAGGACTGTCAGGTGGAAAGTGGGCTCCTGGGGTTCGCCCCTTTCTGTGGGCTTTGCACATGATCTCAGTGGACCCTGCCTGTCTGCATGGCATTCTCATTTCCTGGTAAGCTGTGTTTTGTTTTTTTTTTTTAAATTTCTTCCCTACGTGAGGACCCTTGCCTTTTGTTATTAGCTCTGACCCATATCTGTTTTTTGTGACAGTAGTTACTGTCTTTTCACATTCTGTAGGGAACCTGTCACAGTATGTAACATTGAACAAAATAGTCCCAAGGTGCCCATCAAGATACAAACATTTTCTGTTCACAATTTCTGCTGAAATTCATTCACCTCTTTTCTTTTTTCTTTTTTCTTTTTTTTTTTTGAGACGGAGTCTTGCTCTGTCGCCCAGGCTGGAGTGCAGTGGCCGGATCTCAGCTCACTGCAAGCTCCGCCTCCCGGGTTTACGCCATTCTCCTGCCTCAGCCTCCCAAGTAGCTGGGACTACAAGCGCCCGCCACCTCGCCCGGCTAGTTTTTTGTATTTTTTAGTAGAGACGGGGTTTCACTGTTTTAGCCAGGATGGTCTCGATCTCCTGACCTCGTGATCCGCCCATCTCGGCCTCCCAAAGTGCTGGGATTACAGTCTTGAGCCACCGCGCCCGGCCCATTCACCTCTTTTCATGATTTTTGGATAAAATTTATAATAGGACTTATTTCTTGAATACTTAGAACATTTTCTTATAGTGGTTGGTATGCTTACGTGGTAACTGTGGTAAGAAAACGGCTTTCTGGTAGTAAATAACTCCTTTTCATTTATCCGCTCAGCACTCAACAAACATTTCAGTCCTGTTTTCCTGGTTCTGGGTTCAATGCTAAGGAGACAAATAATACATTGTGTACATGCAGTGCTCATGTAGTGTCTGGTGGGTTTTTACCAGCACACGTATATATATCAGCTCTTTTTTTTATTTCTGAGATGGAGTCTTGCTCTGTTGCCCAGGCTGGAGCGTAGTGGTACGATCTTGGCTCACTGCAGCCTCCGCCTCCTGGGTTCAAGCAATTCTCCTGTCTCAGCCTCCCAAGTAGCTGGGATTACAGGCACGTGTCACCACGCCCAGCTAATTTTTTTTGTTGTTTTTTTAGATGGAGTCTCCTGCTGTCAGCCAGGCTGGAGTGCAATGACGTGATCTCAGCTCACTGCAACCTCCGCCTTCTGGATTCAAGCGATTCTCCTGTCTCAGCCTCCCAAGTAGCTGGGATTACAGGTGCCCGCTACCATGCCTGCCTAATTTTTTTTATTTTAGTAGAGATGGGGTTTCACCATATTGCCCAGGCTGGTCTCAAACTCCTGAACTCAGGCAGTCCACCCACCTCAGCCTCCCAAAGTACTAGGATTATAGGCATGAGCCACTGTGCCCGGCCTTTTTTGTATTTTTAATAGAGACGGGGTTTCACTATGTTGTCCAGGCTGGTCTCAAACTCCTGACCTCAAGTGATCTGCCCACCTCAGCTTCCCAAAGTGCTAGGATTACAGGCGTGAGCCACCTTGCCCAGTCATATCACCTCTTCTTCAGTACCTTTTGTTCCTTGACTTTTAGTATAACTGACTGTAGCTCTCCTGCTTACCAGCCATATTATGCCAGGCAAGTTATCTAACCTCTCTGTGACCCAGTTGCCTTATCTATAACATAAGGAAAGTTATTGAATCTATTTTAAAGAATTGTCAGGAGGATTAAACGAGGGAAACACTTAGAATAGTGCCTGGCACTGGGTAAGCACTCAGTAAATGTTAACTGTCATCATAATGTTATTGTTACAGAAGGAGTTGTAGTATTCTGGAAAATCACTCAAACTCATTTAAATATATGTATGTATGTATGTATGTGTGTGTGTGTATATATATATATATATATATATATTTTTTTTTTTTTTTGAGATGGAGTCTCGCTCTGTCACCAAGGCTGGAATGCAGTGGCACGATCGCAGCTCACTGCAGGCTCCGCTTCCTGGGTTCATGCCATTCTCCTGCCTCAGCTTCCCAAGTAGCTGGGACTACAGGTGCCCGCCATCACACCTGGCTAATTTTTTGTATTTTTAGTAGAGATGGGGTTTCACCATGTTAGCCAGGATGGTCTTGATCTCCTGACCTCGTGATCCGCTCGCCTCGGCCTCCCAAAGTGCTGGGATTACAGGCGTGAGCCACCATGCCCAGCCTAAATATAATTTAATTTCCAGAAAGGAGTTTACTAATCCAGCTCTCAAAACCATACCATTGACAGGGCATGGTGGCTCACGCCTGTATTCCCAGCACTTTGGGAGGCTGAGGTGGGCAGAGGTCTAGAGTTCGAGACCAGCCTGGCCAACATGGTAAAACCCCATCCCTAATGACAATTTTAAGAAACTCGCTGGGCCTGGTGGTGGGCGCCCGTAGTCCCAGCTACTTGGGAGGCTGACGTGGGAGGACTGCTTGAACCTGGGAGGCGGAGGTTGCAGTGAGTCGAGATCATGCCACTGCACTCTAGCCTGGGCAAAAGAACAAGACTCCATCTCAAACAGACAGACAAACAAACAAAACCCTGTCATCAGAGTCATAGTTTGTGAGTAACAGCCTCCACCTTAACATATGCTTGCTTTCTCAATATCAAAATGTGTTTGAGGCTGGGCACAGTGGTTCATGCCTGTAACCCCAGCACTTTCAGAGACCGAGGCGGATGGATCACTTGAGGTTAGGCGTTCGAGACCAGCCTGGCCAACATGGCAAAACTCTATCTCTACTTTATGCAAAAATTAGCCGGTGTGGTGGCAGCTGCCCATCATCCCAGCTGCTCCAGAGACTGAGGCAGGAGGATTGCTTGAACCAGGGAGGCAGAGGTTGCAGTGAGCCGAGATCGCACCATCGCACTGCAGCCTGGGAGATGAGAGCAAAACTGTGTCTCAAAAAAAAAAAAATGTTTCTGAACAATATAAAGCCCTATAGACTGATTACAGAAGAAGGGTAGCATTTGTTACAGCTGTAGTCTATACACGTTGTTTTCCTTATAAATAAAAGTCATGATTTGACTTTAGAAAAGCCATTACTCAAACGTGATTTAACATCTGTGATGGCCGAGGAGCTGTGCTCTGTACGAGGAATTTACATTGAACGAAAGCTCTTATGGAGCTAAATGGTCTGTTGGGAAGGACAGATGCTAAACAGTAGCAACAATAAAACGAGATGTGTTCTGTCTTTGGGAAGGTACAGTGTCACCACATCAGTTGTATGGGGCTTTATCTCCTATCTTTTCACTCAGTGTGGGAATATTTAGAGCTGCCCACAGGCCTTCACTTGCTGGTGTATAGTTTCCAGGGCCATACACCAGGTAGTTTTGCTCCTGTTTCATGCTCAGTGTGATTCTATGAGGGAGCCTGATCTGGACCTCGCAGGCCAGGCTTTCCTTAGACCTCACGTCAACTTGAAGGTAATTTGAGTCTGCCATCTGCTCTCCGCAAACTTTAACTTACAAAAGCAGACCTGGTTTTACTAACCCAGAGGACGTTTGCCATATGGCAGGTTAGGCAAGAGATGGTGGTGCTGGTTAAGGAGATTTGAAAAGGATTTTCTGATCAGAAGGAAACTAAGCAACCCCTTTTGGCCAAAAATAATTGACCTTGGTAATGGTTACCAGGGAAGGCATTTGGATTCAATTAGAATGCGTCATGAAGCAGGGAGAGCTTGAGGGCTATCCTGTTTAAAATGTCTAAGCCAAATAAAATTTGGAAGTGGAATTTGTTCAAATCCTCAAGGAAATTACCATTTGAATTTTTAGAAAGCCTTGAATATTACAATGGAATCATTAGGCCAGGATCTAAGAAAATTGGCTGGGTCTTTCAGATATCTGGCTGAAGACAGTAAAGATTATAATAAAAATAGGACATAAATGGATATTTATGTTTTTGATGCCGAACTTTTGGCAGGCCACCATCATATGAATTGTTAAGTTATTATGACATTAGGACGTTTGAGAATGGCTGGCGACTATTTCTCTAGATAGCATGTATCTCTCTAGGTTTATGGTTTCAAACATGAGGTGTATTGAAATATATTTAGGTCATTCGTATAGCTACTGAAAGATACTTCTGATTTATAACATATACAACTTGGGTTTTTAGGCATTCTCATTTTATATGGAAAATGCTTTGAAGTTTAAACTTTTTAACCTTTTTTTTTCTCCTTAGGAAAATAAAGCAACCAACACAGACCATTTAACCACGGTACTCTACCTCCAGCTTGCTATTTTTTCAAGTTTGCAGAACTTGGAGAAAACAATTTTCTGCCTGCAGAAACTGATTTCTTTGCATCCTTTTAATCCTTGGAACTGGGGCAAATTGGCCGAGGCTTACCTGAATCTGGAGCCAGCTCTTTCTGCAGCATTTGCGTCATCTCAGAAACAGCACAGTTTCACCTCAAGTGACAAAACTATCAAATCCTCCTTTCCACACGCAGGAAAAGACTGTCTTTTGAGTTTTCCTGAAACCTTGCCTGAGAGCTCTTTATTTCCTGTGGAAGCAAATAGCAGTAATAGCCAGAAAAATGAGAAAGCTATTACAGATATCCAAAACTGTATGGCAGAAAAGAGAGAAACAGTGTTGATAGAGACTCAGCTGAAAGCATGTGCCTCTTTTATAAGAACCAGGTAAGCTGAGAGTCACTTAAGCAACATTTGGCAGTGAGCTCAGAGTACAGGCTTTATTTTCTAATTTTAAGCTTCAAAAAGTTCTAGGCTAGATATTTGGTATATATTTTTGAATGTTTCCTACGGTTGTGTTGAACGTTTATCGTTCTAGTATGTAATACTTGGAAACAAAACTACATTTGTTTAAGAATACAACCTATGGTGGCTAGGTGTGGTAGCACATGCCTGTAATCCCAGCATTTTGGGAGGCTGAGGCAGGTGGATCATTTGAGCTCAGGAATTTGAGACCAGCCTGAGCAACATGTTGAAATCCCATTTCTACAAAAAATTTTTTTTAAAAAGTTAACTGCGGGCTAGGCGCAGTGGCTCACGACTGTAATCCCAGCACTTTGGGAGGGCGAGGTGGGCAGATCACAAGGTCAGGAGACCGAGACCAGCCTGGCCAACATGGTGAAACCCTGTCTCTACTAAAATATAAAAAATTAGCTGGGCTTGGTGGCGCTTGCCTGTAATCCCAGCTACTCAGGAGGCTGAGGCAGGGGAATCGCTGAACCCAGGAGGCGGAGGTTGCAGTGAACTGAGATTGCACCATTGCATTCCAACCTGGCGAAAGGGCAAGACTCCGTCGAGCCTGGGAGGCCAAGGCTGCAGTGAGCTGAGATCACACCACAGCACTCCAGCCTGGGCAACAGAGTGAGACTCAGAGTAAAAAAGCAGTATAACCTGTGTCATTGCCCAAGATGGAATGTTAAGATTAGAAAACATTAAAAATTAGGAAAATAAAAATGTATAAAACACTGAAAAAGGGAGAGGAGATATTTTAAAGAAGGAATTTTCTGTTTATATGTTCCACAGAAATCTAAAGAAGAAAATCAGCTCTTGTGTTTGCATTGCTGATAATGGGAGTAGATGATGCTTAATTCATTCTCTAGAGAATTCCCATGGTTTGTGCCTAGGGATACCAAGTACTTTTCATCCTTAAAGTGTAAGAGTTTGAGGGAAGGGTGGGGAGAATACACTTGACCAGTTCTATAAATGATGAGAGAAGAAGCAGATTCTCTCATGTTTCAAATGGTACCAAAGAATGTACAGATTTTTCAACTCAGGAGGATTCAAGAAGTATTAACAGGCTTACTGGGAAGTGGTATCTATTTGGCAAATTTTATTTTATTATTATTTTTTTGAGATGGAGTTTTGCTCTTATTGCCCAGGCTGGAGTGCAGTGGCGCGATCTCAGCTCACTGCAACCTCTGTCTCCAGGTTCAAGCAGCTCTCCTGCCTCAGCTTTCTGAGTAGCTGGGATTACAGCTATGCACCACCACACCTGGCTAATTTTTGTATTTTTAGTAGAGACGGGGTTTCACCATGTTGGCCAGGCTGGTCTCGAACTCCTGACCTCAGGTGATCCACCTGCCTCGGCTTCCCAAAGTGCTGGGATTACAGGAGTGAGCCACCGTTTCCATCCCTATTTGGCAAATTTTAAAATGTATTCAGTGGATGCTTGTTTAGCATTGACCGTGTCACTAATTCAGAGGCACATTGAATGACAACTGTGTGCCAGACATATGCTTGGTGCTAGGATCACAAAGATCATTTAAAAAGCAGTCCCTTTCCTTATGCCACTCACTGACTTAGGGAAATGGTATGTCTAGCCAGTAACTGCCAGCACAGGTGCTAAATAGTGTATCAGTGCTGTGAGCAGAATTCTGGGGGGACCAATGTCAGGGAGCTCTTGGCGTGGCCAAGAGAAGGAAGCCTTTACAGAGGGGATGATTCCTGTGCTGAATGAGCCCGGTAGGAACCCTTGTCAGTTGACCACTGAGTGCTAGATGCTGTATATACATTATTTCATTTTAATCCTCATGACTCTGGGGTACCTATTGGGATCCCACTTGATGGACCAGAAAACTATTAAAATCATTCCTAAAGTAGTGCAGCTGTGAAGTGCAGGGCCAGGATTTGGAGCTGGTCTCCGATTCCCCACCCTGTATTCTTCCAGCTTGTCTTGCTCACTCCACGTTAATATTCCCCATGTGGAAAGAGGCATGCTAGGTAAAAAGAAAGAAAGCACCACCCGGAGGGCAGAGGATCCGTTCTAGAACAGGTTTGTCACATTGTCCGGTGGTAAGAGCAGTACTAGTGGTAAGGGCTTGAGGTAGGCTGTGGCCACAGTGCCAGGGTGGCAGAGGAAGTAGGAAGTAGGACTTTGGTGTCAGAACTGGTTTTGAAGAACTTAGTAAATTGCTGATGCTAAGTGGATGAGCCTAGACTCTTGCCAGCGGTCTGACCGTGCACACAGTCCTTAAACTCTGCTCTCTAGTTGCTTAATCTTGACAGATGGAGAAATGGGGAAAATGCCTGCTTCCTGGGGTTGTAGAATTAAAGTCTTTAAAGTACTTATTGTCCTGCATTGTATGTAGTAGGCACTCGGTAAACGTTAGATTAGTACTTTTATTTTTGTTGTTTTTATTGTTAGCACAAGATGTTCGATGTCACAAGGGTTTGGTCCTTGTGCTGAAGGCCTGAAGAGTATTTGCACTTTTAAAATATGGGAGCATGTGATAAGACCTGTGTGTGTGTATGTGTGTGTGTGTGTTTGGTTTTTTTTTTTTTTTTTGAGATGGAGTTTCACTCGTTGCCCAGGCTGGAGTACAGTGGCGCGATCTCGGCTCACCGCAACCTCTGCCTCTTGGGTTCAGGTGATTCTCCTGCCTCAGCCTCCCGAGTAGCTGGGATTACAGGCATGCACCACCACGCCCGGCTAATTTTGTGTTTTTAGTGGAGATGGGATTTCTCCATGTTGGTCAGGCTGGTCTCGAACTCCTGACCTCAGGTGATCCACCGGCCTCGGCCTCCCAAAGTGCTGGGATTACATGTGTGAGCCACCGCGCCTGGCCAAAACCTGTGATTTAGAGAGCTCTGGTGACTGCGATGCTGGATTAGAAGGAGGAGCTAAGGACTAGAGGTTGTGGACTAATTAGTGGAAGATGATGAGGGCCTGACCTAGGCTGGTGCAGTGGTAATAAAAAAAAGAAATGGATATCACTGCATGATAGAATAGACAGGACTTGGTGACCAGCGGAGTGTGTGGGAAGGATGAGGGTGAGAGAATGGAAGAGTCTCTGCAGAGGCTCTCGGGGACGCACAGGTGGATGGCGGTGCCTTTCGCCGACATAGGACACCTGGGAAGATGAGCAGAGCCGAATTGGGATGGAAGGCAATGATTTTAGGCTTGAAGTACCGACACTTAGGTGCTTGGAGGATATCCAGAGGGCGGAAAGCAAGTTACATCAAAGGGATCACAAAGGTGAATGCTTCCCGAGGCCGGGTAGGTGATGTCAACGGGTCAGACTGAAGCAGACAGATGATCGTTTTACCTGTGAGTCAGGTCAGGCTCCTTTCTGAAACGCCCCGGTGGCTTCCCATTGCACTTACATCAGTTCCACATTGCTTGCCACAGCCTGCAAGGTCTGATTTGAATTGGCCCTGCCTTTTTTTCCCCACCTCATTTACTACACATTTTTCTCTCTGACTGTGTTCCAGCCACAGTGATCTTTTTTTTTTTTTTTTTTTTTTTGAGACGGAGTCTCGCTCTGTCGCCCAGGCTGGAGTGCAGTGGCCGGATCTCAGCTCACTGCAAGCTCTGCCTCCCGGGTTTATGCCATTCTCTCGCCTCAGCCTCCCGAGTAGCTGGGACTACAGGCGCCCGCCACCACGCCCGGCTAGTTTTTTGTATTTTTTTAGTAGAGACGGGGTTTCACCATGTTCGCCAGGATGGTCTCGATCTCCTGACCTCGTGATCCGCCCGTCTCGGCCTCCCAA
Organism: Rhinopithecus roxellana; assembly: GCF_007565055.1. Lineage (NCBI taxonomy): Eukaryota > Metazoa > Chordata > Mammalia > Primates > Cercopithecidae > Rhinopithecus > Rhinopithecus roxellana. Next base: position 103,266,342 of record NC_044557.1, read on the forward strand.
AGTGCTGGGATTACAGGCTTGAGCCACCGCGCCCGGCCACAGTGATCTTAATGATTTTCAAGCATGTCAAGTTTGTTCCTGTGTCAGAGCCCCCTTCTCCCTGGCCAAGCCCTCGCCCCCAGATGTTCTCCCACTAGGTTCCTCGTCAGGTAGCTCGTAGCTTGCCTGGTATCTCAGGAAAGCCTTCCTGCCTACACCACCGCATCTGAAGAGGACACTGTGTCCACCCTGCCTTGGGTTTTTTGCATAGCACTTGTCACTACCTGAAATGCTTATGTGCTGTCTCCCTCCTTCCATTCCATGAGGCCTCAAATGTGTTTTGCTCATCAAGATCTCTCAATGCCTAGCATAGTGTCGGGCACGTTCCACAGTATGGAGAGCCAAGTGCTTCTGGGCACTGCAGTAGGTACCAGTGAGAAAATGGGGAAGATCTGCATATTGAGTATTTATTCAAAAAACAAAAAACAAAAAAACAGAAGGAGCCAAATGAGGAAGACAGGAGGAAGTTAAATGAGAGAGGAGACCAGCTATGGTCATGACGGGGAAGTCAGTGGTAAGGTATCGCAGAGTGGTTGTCAGAGGGTCATCAAAGATTTGGCCCTGCTTGGGGTAATTGAAGCGTGCTAGCGAATCTAATTAGTCCTTGCGGTCAAGTTGCTGTGGGGTCAGCGAGATGGAAGGGTCACAGAACACTGACTTCAAAGGAGCAAATCCGGAGGGCCTGTGTGAGAGGAGTCTGATTGGGAGGCTCGTTCCTTTCACTCCAAATTACTCATCCTTTCAATCCCTTGACTTCCACAGGAGGCTCTTTTGAGGCCAGAAGCTCTTTTCACGTGTTGCTCTCTAAAGATTTCTTTGAGCAGTTTTAGTCTTTATCTTTTAGAAAAGATGAATCTCCAATGTAAAGTTGGGCAATTGATCCCGAGTCGGAAGCTTTAGGGATTGAAATGATAGTTCTAGTGAGGGTGGGTACCTGCTTTTTAACCTGGTGCGACTCGCAGCCGACTCAATACCTGGGCTCTCTGAACGTTTCCTCGCGGCTTTCCTTTATCTGGAAGCGTTGGGACTTTTCGCCACGCATTGGGACTTTTCGGTTTTTCAGGCTTCTGCTTCAGTTTACCCAACCTCAGCAAACATCGTTTGCTTTGGAGAGGAACTTAAGGACTCAGCAGGAAATTGAAGATAAAATGAAAGGGTTCAGCTTCAAAGAAGACACTTTGCTGTTGATAGCTGAGGTGAGTGTATCCCTCGGGTTTGTGTGAAACGAGGCCTCATAGATATTTTCCCTGGTTCTGATAGCATTTTTTAAAAAGCAGGGCCAAATCTCATCTACTGAAGGACTTGTCTCCCTCCTTTGTGTGCCTTTTGATCACTCAGCAATCACCAAGGCGGCCTCTTGATCGGCATTCCCCTGCAGCATGTGGGATGGCAGGGGCTGTGTTTCATGTACTTGTCAGCGCTTGTTAGCACCTGCCTGTCTGAACATCGTCAATGCCCAATAATTGTTTCAGTGCTGAATAAACGAATGAATGAATGCTTGCATTTGTGCAGCAGTTCTATTTTTTTTCCTCCATTCATCATAACAGCTTGTGAAGATGAGTAGAGCTAGAATTGAGGCTCAGAGAGCTTGTGACTTTCCTTCTGGTCAGATTTTCAGTGGCAGAGCAGATCTGGAGCTTGTGTTTGCCAGCTGCAAGTCCATTTTATCTCTGCCCCACCCTGTTACTACTTTGATGGTTACATAGAAATTCAAAGGTCAGTTTTTTAAACTAACATTTAAACCTTCCTTGGCTTTTTTTTTTTTTTTTGAGTCAGAGTCTTGCTCTGTCACCCAGGCTGGAATGCAGTGGCACGATCTCAGCTCACTGCAACCTCTACCTCTTGGGTTCAAGTGATTCTCATGTCTCAGCCTCCCAAGTATCTGGGGTCACAGGCGTGCGCCACCACGCCCTGCTAATTTTTGTATTTTTAGTAGAGACAGGGTTCACCATGTTGGCCAGTCTGTCTTGAACTCCTGGCCTCAAGCAGTCTACCCACCTCAGCCTCCCAAAGTGCTGGGATTACAGGCCTGGGCCACCACGCCCCATCTCTTCCTTTTACTTCTGAGAGGCTACACTAGTCTGTTTTTCTCCTGTGTTTCTTTTTTTTTTTTTTTTTTTTTTTGAGGCAGAGTCTCACTCTGTCGCCGGGGCTGGAGTGCAGTGGCCGGATCTCAGCTCACTGCAAGCTCCGCCTCCCGGGTTCACGTCATTCTCCTGCCTCAGCCTCCCGAGTAGCTGGGACTACAGGCGCCCGCCACTTCGCCCGGCTAGTTTTTGTATTTTTAGTAGAGACGGGGTTTCACCGTGTTAGCCAGGATGGTCTCGATCTCCTGACCTCGTGATCCGCCCGTCTCGGCCTCCCAAAGTGCTGGGATTACAGGCTTGAGCCACCGCGCCCGGCCTCTCCTGTGTTTCTTAACGTTCCTCTGCCTCTTGGGACTCAGCTGGTTTCTTCTGTAGCATAAGTAATGGCATACTAAGGATTCCCTGGGCCTCTCTGTTTTCTACTTTCTCTCACAGAAATCATCACCACACCCCTAGGTTCCATTGTCACCTCTGGGTTGATTACTCTCCAGTCTTTATCTCTAGTCTCATCTCTGGGACATGTGTCTCATGTCAGATTAATTGCCTGTAGGTGGTTAACCTGGGATAATTATTGATTACTCTTCTGTCACTTCAAGTGCAAAATGTCTAAAATGGAACTACTCATCAAAACACTTCCTGTAATCCCATCACTTTGGGAGGCCAAGGTGGGTGGATCACTTGAGGTCAGGCGCCCAAGACTAGCCTGGTCAACATGGTGAAACCTCATCTCTACTAAAAATACAAAAAACTAGCTGGGCGTGGTGGCAGGCACCTGTAATCCCAGCTACTCGGGAGGCTGAGGCGGAAGAATTGCTTGAACCCGGGAGATGGAGGTTGCAGTGAGCTGAGATTGTGCCACTGCACTCCAGCCTGGGCAACAGAAGGAGACTCCGCCTCAAAAAACAAAACACAAAAATAACACTTCTGGTCAGTCTTTTACTTCCCCCAAGTTCTACATCCTCCAGGAAGCTTTTCTGGAATACTCTGTTCTGTTGTAATTTCTCCTTCCTCTGAGCTCAGAGAGTGATTGCTTGAATAGATAGCTCTTTGGGCCCTAAAAAGACATGAGAATGTGTCTTATGTTTTCATCTAGATGTTAGGTTCCTTATAAGTAATAGTATGTTTTGAGCATCTTTGTATTCTTCACCATGCTCAATAAATCTGTTGGTTGGGTGGAAGAGTAGTTTCCTATGTGGACAATGCATGTGATATACCAGTGGAGCTTTTTAAAAAGATGGAAAATGTCTGGGCCCTCGTTAGGATTGTAATTAGGATTATAATGCACATTTTGTTTTGTGCTCGTTTTTATTTTTTAAAAGATAAGGCCTCATTCTGTCACTCAGGCTGGGCTGCAGTGCATAATCTTAGCTCACTACAGCCTGAAATTTCTGGGCTCAAGTGGTCCTTTCACCTCAGCCTCCCAAGTTCATAGGATTACAAGCACCCACCACCATGTCCAGCTAGTTTTAAAATTTTTTTTTTTTTTTTTTTTTTTTTGAGACGGAGTCTCGCTCTGTCACCTGGGCTGGAGTGCTGTGGTCAGATCTCAGCTCACTGCAAGCTCCGCCTCCCGGGTTCACGCCATTCTCCTGCCTCAGCCTCCCGGGTAGCTGGGACTACAGGCGCCGCTACCTCGCCCGGCTAGTTTTTTGTAGTTTTTAGTAGAGACGGGGTTTCACCGTGTTAGCCAGGATGGTCTCCATCTCTTGACCTCATGATCTGCCCGCCTCGGCCTCCCAAAGTGCTGGGATTACAGGCTTGAGCCACCGCGCCCGGCCAGTTTTAAAATTTTTTGTAGAGGCAGGGTCTCACTTGTTGCCCAGTCTGGTCCCAAACTCCTGGCCTCAAATGATCGTCCCACCTTGGCCTCCCTAAGTGCTAGAATTACAGGCATGAGCCTTTATTTTGTGCTTTTAATTTTAGTTGACTTGTGATAACATAACATAACCCCATATCCTTAAATATTCTTTGATCATATGCTTATTTTTTTTCCTGTTTATAATTCTTGTATTTGAATTAGGATCCAAATAAGGTCTAAATACTATATGTGGTCCTTTTGTCTCATACGTGTTTTTTATTCTATAACAACTGCTCTTCTCCCTCTTTTTTACTCTGATAAAATACTTAAATTTGCCATCTTAATCATTTTTAAATGTACAATTCAATGGTATTAAGTACATATACAGTGGTGTGCCACTTTGACCACTATTTCCAAAAATTTTCATCACCCCAAACAGAAACTCTACCCATTAGGCAATAACTCCCTATTCCCTTCTCTCTCTACCTGCTAGATCCTCTAATCTACTATTTTGCTCTATGAATTTATCTATTCTAGATATTTCAAATAAGTGGAATCATACCATGTGTGTCCTTTTGTATCTGCTTTATTTCACTTAGCATAATGTTTTCAAGGTTTATCCATATTATAGCATTTATCAAAACTTCATACCTTCTTATGGCTAAATAATATTCATATATATGTACATATCTCATTTTATTTATCCACTCATCTATTGATGGATACTTGAGTTGTTTCTACCTTTTGGATATTGTGAATAATGCTGCTGTGAACATTAGCATATAAGTATGTTTGAGTCTCTGTTTTTTGTTTGTTTGTTTGTTTTGTTTGAGACGGAGTCTTGCTCTGTCACCCAGGCAGGAGTGCAGTGGCACTATCTCGGCTCACTGCAGCCTCCGCTTCCCAGGTTCAAGCAATTCTCCTATCTCAACCTTCCAAGTAACTGGGGCTACAGGCGTGTGCCACCATGTCCAGCTAATTTTTATATTTTTAGTAGAGACAGGCTTTCACCATATTGGCCAGGCTGGTCTCGAACTCCTGATCTCAAGTGGTCTGCCTGCCTCGGCCTCCCAAAGTGCTGGGATTACAGGCGTGAGCCACTGCACCCGGCTAAGTCTCTGTTTTTAATTATTTTGGGTATATACCTAGGAAGGTAATTACTGGGTCATATATTAGCTTTGTTTAACTTTTTTAGGAACTGCCAAACTGTACATTTTATTTTCTGTTTTGTGATATTTACCTAACATTATGACATGGGCATGACCCTATATCCTAAATATTATATTTGAGTACATAATTTTTAATGACTGGATAGTAGTCAGTTTTTGGACAAACTATAATTTACTTAGTTCCCTGTGTTGAACATTTAACAAATACTCAGTACCTATTTTAATAAATCCTTGCAAGAAAATTATTGTGTGCATTTGTACCTTTTGGAACAGATTATTAGAAATAGAATCACTGCATTTAAATATATGAGCATTTTAAAGGCTTAAAGCACATTTCCAAATTGTCATTTCCAAAAAGCACCTTTCCAAATTCTCATTTAGAAAGGTTAGTTCAATTTATATATCCTCCAGCAATATGTGAAAGCATTGTTTTTTCTACCCTGATCCTGACTATTAGATTGAACCGTGTGAAATCAATCATTTTGGCTTCTTAAATCAGCTATTTTATATAATTTAACTTAATATTACTTTAAAAATTGGTAGCTTAGTAGGTAAAAATGTAATATTTTTAGCATTCATGTTTATTTACTGTTAAGTGGAACAATTCTTTCATGTTTATTGACCGTTTGTGTCATGTCAGATGCCTAGTCTTGCTTTTACTTCATTATTCTTTCTGTTTTTCGTGGCAATTTTAAGAGTTCTGTCTATATTACACTTAAGTATCTTTCTATATGTTACTATATTTTCTGAAGTTTATGATTCTTTTTTGGCATATGGAAGTTTAAAATGTTTATGTGGCTGACTGTTTTGGCAGATTTTTGGACACCTGTAAATATTGTGCTTGCCTATCCCTCTTTGGGAAATAGTGTGTTTGGGTCTTACTGTTATTCATTTATCTTTTTTTATTTTTAAGAAAGGCATTTTTGGTGTTTTATCCCAGATTTTAAAATACTGCATTTCGTTGAATCTAGGAAACCATCAGTTTAAGACATCATTTGATGTGTCACTAAAAGAAAAATAAGATGTCGGCTGGGCGCGGTGGCTCACACCTGTAATCCCAACACTTTGGGAGGCCGAAGCCGGTGGATCACGAGGTCAGGAGATCAAGACCAGCTTGGCTAACACGGTGAAACCCTGTCTCTACTAAAAATATAAAAATTGACTAGGCCTGATGGCGCATGCCTGTAATCCCAGCTACTCGGGAGGCTGAGGCAGAACAGCTTGAACCCAGGAGGCAGAGGTTGCAGTGAGCCAAGATCGCGCCACTGCACTCCAGCCTGGGCGACAGAGCGAGACTGTCTCAAAAAAAAAAAAAAAAGAAAAAGAAGATGCCATTTACAGTATCACATAAAGCCTCACTCCAGTGGTTATCAAATATGTTTTTTCGTTTTTGGAGGTGGGGTCTCACTCTATCTCCCAGGCTGAAGTACAGTGGCACAGTCATAGTTCATTGCAGCCTCCAACTCCTGGGCTCATGGCATCTTCCCACCCTCAACCTCCCAAGTAGCTGCTGGGACCATACCCGGCTAATTTTTAAAAAATTTTTTGGCCGAGCACAGTGGTTCATTCACATCTATAATCCCAGCACTTTGAGAGGCTAAGGTGGGTGGATCACTTGAGATGAGGAGTTCAAGACCAGCCTGGCCAACATGATGAAACCCGGTCTCTACTAAAAATACAAAAATTAGCTGAGCGTGGTGGCACTTGCCTGTGGTCCCAGCTACTTTGGAGGCTGAGGTGGGAGAATTGCTTGAACCCAGAAGACAGAGGTCGCAGCGAACCAAGATTGTGCCACTGCACTCCAGCCTGAGCAACAGAGCGAGCCTCCGACTCAAAAAAATGATAATAATAGTTTTTTTTTTTTTTTGTAGGGACAGGATCTTGCTCTGTTGCCCTGGCCGCCCTCTCTAACTCCTGGCCTTTAGCGACCATCCTGCCCTCGGCCTTCCAAAGTGTTAGGGTTACAGGTGTGAACCACCACACCTGGCTCAGCTACATCTTGATTTTAGAGATGTTAAAATACAAAAACAAAAAGGTATCTTAGAACTGGTGACATACCAGGCTTTAGTAAATACTGACTGTTGCCTAGTGAAACTTGGCTCTCACTGGCAATTTCCTCAAACAATATGTAATCTTTGAAGATTTAAACCCAGGCCTCAAAACCATTCTTTGAGCTTGCTTCTTAATTCATTGTAGTTTGAGTTTTCATGAACACATTCCATATCCGAGTTTGCAGGAACCTTGGAGATTATCTAATGCAAATCTATGTGGAACTTAAATTCCCTCCACAACATCCCTGCTCCATGGCTACCTACATAAGCTTTCATGCCAGATAGTATGAAATGTTTTGGAACTTAATTTTAGTTCATTGTCATTACCCAAGGTCAGACTGCTTACTTAGTGGGTTCAGGTACAAGCTTTCTACAACCTAACTTTGTGATGTCTTCTCAAAGAAACTAACCCAGAATCTTGGGACATGACCCTGTGTTCATCTGGGCCTGATTCTGACCAGTAGGGGGCAGTATTGTACCTTCATTGGCAACGGGCTCCTTAAATCCCTAAGATTGCTTTGGCTATAGAGAGATTAGAGTCCTTTTGGGTCAGGAAAAGGTGGGCCCAGCTACATGCCACAGTTGCATTCTCACCAACAGAATATGCTCTTTGAAACAAAAAGGGTAACTCAGTACTCCTGGTAAGCCAAATAATACTGCTGCCACAGCAGTACCGAAGTGATTCTTTCACTTGGGGAGAATGAGAGTAGAAATATGGGATATTTTACTTGTCCTTGGATAACTACTTCTGAGATCAGATGAGATCGGGCACGTCAGGGTGGTATGGTGGTAGACGGATAACTGCTTCCGAACAAACATCTTTTCAATGGGTTGGGAATGTCCCCTGGCTGCTATTTTCTGCCTTTGAGTGAAAGCCTTTACAGTTGATAACTAGCATTCCATGTCTACTGCCTCTTATTGGAACAGTTTTTTCCCCCCTCTTGTTACAGGTTATGGGAGAAGATATCCCAGAAAAAATAAAAGATGAAGTTCACCCAGAGGTGAAGTGTGTTGGCTCCGTAGCCCTGACTGCCTTGGTGACTGCATCCGCAGAAGAATTTGAAGACAAGTGGTTCAGAAAGATCAAAGACCATTTCTGTCCATTTGAAAATCAGTTCCATACAGAGATACAAATCTTGGCTTAGTGGGTCATAAAAAACAAAAGCACAAACATCTTGTACTGTATTAGTTGTCCTTGTTTACTTCAGACAGGATCCATTGCTAATCATGGAGTATAAATGATTATTTATGTTTTATAAAACTGGCTTCTGTCTCAAATAATTTCTACTGCATTCAGTTTATGTTTTGTTTTCTTTTTGGATTTTTCCTATCCCGTTATAAGTACTGTATCTTAGGCCTACTACCCCTTTAGAAGGTAATCTGTTGGGGAAGTGTATCAAGGAGGCTTTTAGATTTGTGGTCTTTTAAAAACAGTTACGATATTATAGCCAGCACCATAAGAATCCACGTTGTTTAGGTAAATTCATTGGGAATGACCAAGAATGTTGAGATATGAAACTAAGCTATTCCTAAGAAGGGTGTGCCAAGCACTGTGAAGGGTTGGAGATCTTACCCTGTGAAGGGTCTGAGATCTTACCCTACTTGTAAGCTAACAGGTTAGCCTCTCCCACTTTTCATGGATGCTGGCAGAAAGGAGACTCCTGGATCAGAGACAAAGGATTTTATGACCCATGGTCCAGCAGGCAGTATAAACTTCAGTGTATTTGCATCAGTTTCTCTTGCCTCCAAGTCCCAAGGGCACATAATGGGCACAGAAGGAATGCCTACGTTCACATACGATGAATGTGCATTACCATGTCTTGTGATGCACACAGGAGAGGAGTGCTGAGTTTGGGAAACTCTAATCTTTGATAATGGGCAGTGAGCATGCTTGCCCTTTGCTCCAGAGGTAGACGCTGTCTCCTTTTTAAGGCTGTTCACCCTGCAAACATCTTGGAGAAGATAGACTGGAACAAAGAGCACTGAGTGCCTCTTTCACAAGTCACACAGAAACACGAGAGAGCTGTGGAGCTTTGTCTGCTAGGTTGATCATCCTGTCCTTTTTCAGCCACATGAGTTTTAATCACAGCCTATAACATCATCTTAAATACAAAGGGCCATTACCTTACTCAGTGAATTAGCTGGGATGGAAGATGAGGAATTTAATAATAAATCAAAAACTTCAGCAAATGTTGTCCTGCACAGCTTTTTCTTTTGTTTTGTTTTTGAGACAGAGTCTCGCTCTGTCGCCAGGCTGGAGTGCAGTGGTGTGATCTCGGCTCACTGCAACCTCTGCCTCCCGGGTTCAAGCGATCCTCCTGCCTCAGCCTCCCGAGTAGCTAGGATTAGAGGCATGCACCAACATGCCTGGCTCATTTTTGTCTTCTTGTCCTGCACAGCTTTTATTTGATCTTTCTCAGCAAAGGAAGAGAATTCCAGCCGTGGGCTAAAAGGTGTAGTTATCAGGGTTTCCCTTCCACACTCCTCCCTCTCGCTCGCCCTTTCTAGTACCCTCCTCGAAACAGGCGGGCCTCTCGCTCGCCCTTTCTAGTACCCTCCTCGAAACAGGCAAGGAACTGCTCTTACATTTTGAACAACTCTTTTTCTTTTTTTTTTTTTTCCTTTTGAGATGGAGTCTCCCTCTGTTGCCCAGGCTGGAGTGTAGTGGCACGATCTCGGCTCACTGCTGCAGCCTCTGCCTCCCAGATTCAAGCAATTCTCCAGCCTCAGCCTCCTGAGTAGCTGGGATTACAGGCGTGCACCGCCATGCCTGGCTAATTTATGTATTTTTAGTAGAGATGGGGTTTCACCATGTTGGCCAGGCTGGTCTCGAACTCCTGACCTCGTGATCCGCCTGCCTTGGTTTCCCAAAGTGCTGGGATTACGGGCGTGAGCCACTGCATCCGGCCGAGCAATTCTTTTAGTGACTTCGATAGCATGACCAGCAATTGCACGTTTAGTCTTTAATCTCTAATGTGAAGCCAAAGACTTTGTATAATTAGTAGACATTTCAATTTTAGGAATTAAAAATTGTGCAAATCCTTCCACAGCACCTCATTGCTGTCCCTCTATGCATTTGGTCTTTACCTATCACGTATTGAGCTATGATGTGTCAAGCGTTGTGTGGTTGCTGGGGAGACACTGGTTATCGTGGAGTTTGTGGTCTGGTTGTGGATTGCCCTCGGGATGGGGCATTAACTCTAGCATGGCTTGCCAAGCCCTTCATGGTATATAGCTCTGGCTACCTAGAGCCCCATCCTTCACTGCTCCTCACCTTTAAATGGACTGTGACCTTCACCTCAACCCATCCCCCCACCATCCAATGGCTAATTCACATTCATTTTTCAGGGCTGGTTTACGTGCAGCTTCCTGGAAGTCTTCCTGACCTGCCAGTGGTGGCAGGTTTCCCGCTTCTGTGCTCCCTTACTGCTCATTCACTCCTATACTGACCCTTATTCTTGTGTTTTGTATTCCATGTTTGCCTGATGGTTCGCCACGATAGACTAAATTTTTTAAAGTCAGGGACTATGACTGTTTTGTTTATATTTGTGTCCCCAAGGCAGAATAATCTGGCATCTCACTAAATATTTGTTGGAAGAACTGCTGAATGAATTGGCCAGCATCTTAATTTGTGCAAAAAGTTAATACCCTGCAGATGTGATACGGTGCTGAGGCAGTCCTAGCATCCTGCCTGTTTCTGTCTGTAGCTAAACCTCTTCCTTCTGTCCATCTGACCTCCCTAGAAAGGCCCCATTTTTTCCCCTAACCCCTCTCGGCTTCTGGTCTCTATCCTAGCCCACTTGCCAACCTGGCCCGTGCTTTGAGCGTTTCATCTTCTGGCTTTCCTCCCAGACCTGCTCTCTGCGCCATCCTGAATGCCCAAGTGGTCTTCACAGATCCTGCTCACACCTCACTTCCGCCCTACCTCGCCTTCCTGGCAGCAATGTGTTGACACTGTTGATGCAAGTGAGAACTTGGCCTCCTGAATGCTGATGCCTCTGCTGTAATGAAGGGTGAGAAAGGACACCCAGGAATACTGGGCATCTCGGGGTGTCATCACACAAAGTCATCACAATCATTTCCAGCACAGATGGTGAAGGTAATTGAGCAATGATTACACTAAAGAAAAACCTTCAGGCCTGCCAATTCCGACATCACTAACTTCGACAGTGAGTGAGTCACTTAGAAGGTGAGCAAATGTGTGCCACAGATGTGACTGCACTCCAGGTGCATGGGGTGGGACCTAAGGGAAATGTCTTGCCTCTTCCACTCTCAAAAGGCCTGTCTTCAACATTTGCTCCTCAAGAGGAATCTATGCTGGGTGTCTGAGCTGAGCTGATAAGAGTCTTCTCTTCTTTTTTTTTTGGAGGTAGAGTCTTGCTCTGTCAGCCAGGCTGGAGTGCAATAGCACGATCTTGGCCTACAACCTGCCCCTCCCGGGTTCAAGCAATTCTCGTGCCTCAGCCTCCCAAGTAGCTGGGATTACAGGCTTGCGCCACCCCACCCAGCTAATTTTTGAGTTTGTAGTAGAGATGGAGTTTTACCATGTTGGTCAGGCTGGTCTTGACTCCTGGACTCAGGTGATCTGCCCGCCCCAGTCTCCCAAAGTGCTGGGATTACAGGTGTGAGCCACTGCGCCCAGCCATCTTTTGTCCTTTATATTCTCACACTCCCACCATCTTCACACTGGAGCCAGAGAGATCTTAGAAAGATCATTCTCACAGTCCTGGCTGGGCACAGTGGCTCATGCCTGTAATCCCAGCACTTTGGGAGGCAGAGGCGGGTGGATCACGAGGTCAGGAGTTCAAGACCAGCCTAGCCAAGATGGTGAAACCCCGTCTCTACTAAAAACACAAAAATTAGCTGGGCATGGTGGCAGGCGCCTGTAATCCCAGTTACTCGGGAGGCTGAGGCAGAGAATTGCTTGAACCTGGGAGGCGGAGGTTGCAGTGAGCCAAGATCACGCCACTGCACTCCAGCCTGAGTGACAGAGTGAGACTCCATCTCATAAAAACAAACAGCACATCATTCTCATAGTCCTTCATGAGGCCTGTGAGGCCCCACATGGCCTGGCCCTGACCCACTCCAGCCCAGCTCGCTCTGCTCCCCTTGGTACTGTACTCACCCTGGTTTCCTCTCTTGTTCTTGGACTCCTCAAGCTTGCCCTTGCTCAAGCCTTTGCCCATCCAGTCACCTCCACTTTGAACATTCTCCCCTGCAATCCCCCAGCCCAGCCTTAAATGTCCCCTTCCTATGGATCTCCACCCAAAGGTCACTCTCAGACAAGATGTTCCCGATCCCCAGACTGGCTCACGTTCCCCTTCAAATGTCATCAGATGCCCTGTGCTTTCTTTTTTTTTTTTTTTAAACAAAGGGCTTATTGGAATTGTAATTAATTTATTGTATAATTCTTCCTGGCCAGATCACAAGCTCTAGGGTGCTGTCTCCGGTTTGCCTTCTGTGGTGGAGCTCAGCTCTGTGGACATGTGGTGGCTTCTGCCATTGCTGCCTTCCTAGAGCTCAGGCCCTTGCAGAGGCAGTCTGAGGCATGGCAAGCCACAAGCACACAGCCCGTTCCACCGAGCCCCACTACCAGTGCCAGAGGTGGCCCTGTCCCCTGCACAGTACCATGTTTCCAAAAAATGTGCTTCCTTTTAGGAAAACCTTGGGTAAAAAATCTTTGTCACCCAGGCTGGAGTGCAGCGGCGCAATCTCGGCTCACTGCAAGCTCTGCCTCCCGGGTTCACGCCATTCTCCTGCCTCAGCTTCCCGAGTAGCTGGGACTACAGGCACCCGCCACCACACCCGGCTAATTTTTTTGTATTTTTAGTAGAGATGGGGTTTCACCGTGTTAGCCAGGATGGTCTCGATCTCCTGACCTCATGATCCACCCACCTCAGCCTCCCAAAGTGCTGGGATTACAGGCGTGAGCCACCGCACCCGGCCTAAAAGATGGTTTTAAAGGGCAGCTTTATAGTGCTTTTGAACTTGAATCTAGGTAGTCTGTCTACACCCTGCTTTCCAGGGGCTTAATCAAAACAACAAAACAATGAGCAAGCAAACAGAGAGGGATGTGCAGAAGAGCACAGAACTCTGCCAGTGTGGCTGCACATGCAGTGAAGTCGGACTCGGTCATCCACGCACGCTCGCTTTCTCCGTGCCTGGCCCTGTGCTGTAGGGTCAGAAGCTGAGGAGAATGCCCCCCGCCCCCCAACCTGCAGAAGAACAGTCCGAAGAGTGACAGCTCCAGTTCCATGTTCCCAGTCAAAATGTGTCCATCGGGAGACTTTGCTAAAGAAGTTGGGAGAGGAAAGGCGTTTGTCCTCCTTGTCCTTTTCTCCCCGCTTCGCACAGAGTGGCCTCATCGCCTCGCGCTTTGGTGTTGCATCTGCCCAGTTTCTGAGCTAACCACCACCCCTGCCCCCTCCCTGGGAGCTGCCCCTCCTTCACGGGGCGAGTACCTAGCAATCGTGTTTGCACTCAACGACCTTAACTGATGGGGGAGTCGGGGGGTGTACCTGACCCAAGCTGTACCTGGCCAGTCAGATTCTCTCCCAGAGGTTCAGAAATGATTCTTCTCATGGGTCTGACCCTAACAAGCTCAAAAGCAGGGGGTGACTGTGTTCTGCCAATGTGACTGAGGAATAGACAGGGCAGGTCTGCAGAGAAGCAAAATGAAGGAGATGCCCCAAAGGGCCAGAGGGACAGTTCTCTGCTTTGCTACTTTCTTTTTTCTTTTTTCTTTTTTTTTTTTTTTTGAGACAGAGTTTCACTCCTATTGCCCAGGCTGGAGTGCAATGGCGTGATCTCGGCTCACCACAACCTCAGCCTCCCGGGATCAAGTGATTCTCCTGTCTCAGCCTCCCAAGTAGCACGTACCGCCATGCCTGGCTAATTGTGTATTTTTAGTAGAGACAGAGTTTCTCCACATTGGTCAGGCTGGTCTTGAACTCCCGACCTCAGGTGATCTGCCTGCCTTGGCGTCCCAAAGTGCTGGGATTACAGGTATGAGCCGCCACCCCTGCCTGCTTTACTACTTCCGATTCCAGGCCCTTCCTGGTCTCTAGGGCCTCAGCCTTCCATGAGAACCCTGGAGTGTGGTCAGCAGAAGAAGGTCCTCTTCCCAAAGGTGCCCACGTCCTAATCCCCAGAACCTATGAATACATTAGGTTACATGGCAAAGGGGAATTGAGGTTGCTAATCAGCTGACTGAAATAGGGAGATTATCCTGCGTTATCCAAGTGGGCCCAATGTCATCGCCGAGATCCTTAAAAACGGAAGGTCGAGGCGGAGAGAATCAGAGTCGGAAAGATGCTATGGCACTAACTTAAAGATGGAGGAAGGAGCTATGAGCCAAGAAATTTGGGCAGAAAAGGCAAGGAAACATTCTCTCCTATAGTGTGTCCAGGAAAGAGCACAGCCCTGTAGAAACCTTGATTTGAGCCCAGTGAGACCCATCTGGGAGTCGGAATGAGAGAGCTGTAGATGAAAACGTTGTGTTACTCTAAGCCACTGTGCATGTGGTCATTTCTTACAGCAGCAATAGGAAACCAACACACCAGGTAACCCAATCCTTGCAACTCAGGAATCCTAATGTGGGCCACTTGAATCCTTTTAACCTTGGCTTCAGAATAACACTGTGTCTCAGAAGGCTCTTTATAAATGACATACTTTTACTCATCGCCTTAATGGTAAACCTTGATTTAGCATTATCGTAGGCAATATCAAAGATCAGAGGCCACACCAGCTTTTAGGCAGCTCCCATCTACTAGAGGTTCAGGACATCCACAGAAGTGGAACTGTTTTTTTGTTTTGTTTTGTTTTTGAGATGGAGTTTTGCTCTTGTTGCCCAGGCTGGAGTTCAATGGTGTGGTCTCGGCTCACTGCAACCTCTGTCTCCCAGGTTCAAGCAATTCTCCTGCCTCAGACTCCCAAGTACCTGGGATTACAGGCACCTACCACCACGCCGGGCTAATTTTTGTATTTTTCGTAGAGATGGGGTTTCACCATGTTGGCCAGGCTGGTCTCGAACTCCTGACCTCAGGTGATCCACCTGCCTCGGCCTCCCAAAAATGCTGGGATTATAGGTGTGAGCCACCACGCCCCGCCAGAAGTGGAACTTAAAAGGGGGTAAGAGGGAGGGAGGCTGGATAGTGCAGCATGCAGACAAGGGCTAGGGCTCTCAAAGAAGCTTCAGGAAGGAGGTAACATCTGAGTTGGACCTCAGTTGGAGAGGGGAAGGTTTGCAGCAGGCTCAGTGGAGAATGAGAGGTACCGTGTCAGAGTCCTCAGCTGAGGGATAAGAAGAGCAAAGGCAGAGAGGAAGTGGAGGTTGGTGGGCCAGGTGAGTGGCAGGAAGGGAGGTGGCAGGGAATGGGGCTGGCAGGTGAGCCAGCGCTGAGTCACGAGGCCCCGTTGATGCCCTGGTGAGCAGCTTGGCTGTAGTCAGGTGGAAAACTTGTGAACAGGGGAATGGCTGGTATTGGGCTGTGCTTTAAATGGCAAATCTGATTTTACTTTCTAAATGTTAAACTACCTTTAAGCTTCAAGCAATATGTGTTTTCTGGGAGAGCCCCAGGTATAAGTGCTCACCTGGAGGGTGGAGGTGAACTCAAGACACCCTAGAAGAGGCCCTTGGGGATCCATACTGGTGGAAAGGGCGTCACTCTCGGCAGCTCCCTTTCCATGTTGAACAGAGCCAAGCTCTTCCCCAAGGCTCTGCCCTCTGGCTGGCATGCCTTGCCTGCCTTTTGTGTGGCTGGCTCCTTCTCCCCTCCAGGTCTCAGCACGGATGTCTCCCCTCATACAGACCTTCCCTGGCCCCTGTCACTGCTCCATATCATTCTCTCTCAGTCCAACAAACCACAGATCAGGGCAGTGCAAACCCCAGAGGCAGTGAGGCTCCGGATACCTTCATGTGAGCTGAGTGCCAGCACTATTCTCTTTCCCCTGGCACGTTGTAAGCCACAACTGTGATGAAATACACGACTGCAGGTCCCTTTGAAGTGGAACTCAAGGCTGGCCTCCCCAAGCCCAGACCTCCAGGACTCTATACCCCTTTTTTAATTGCAAATCCAGGATTTGGAATAGGATATTCAGCAGGGAAACCACTGCATGAGTCCCGTCCAGATTAGGAAGGATAATCTGTTTTACTCCATCTACAAAGTCAGGTGTTAGTATCATCCAGAAACACCCTCACAGAAACTTCTAGAAGAATGTTTGTCCAAATATCTGGACGCTCCATAACCAAGTCGAAACATGAAATTAACCATCGTAGGTCCACCTGGCATCGGTGCACAGCTCCTTAAACTCTTAATCCAATTGACTGGCGTCCTTATAAGAAGAGGAATTGGAGACACAGGGAGACCCCAGGGGCACAGGCACACAGAGTGATGGCCACGTGAAGGGGCAGCAAAAGAAAGGAGAAAGACTGTGAGCCAAGGAGAGCGACCACAGAGGAATCTAGCTCTGTGGACACCTTGGTCTTGGACTTCCAGCCTCCAGAACTGTGAGAGAATACATTTCTGTTGTTGAAGCTGCCCATTGTGTGGTGTTTATGTTCCAGCAGCCCTAGGAACCCACTGCCCTTCCAAACACAAACAGGGAAGGCCCTGTTGGAATTTTCTTACTCCTCAGAGGATTTTCTTACTCTTCCCTTTTCTCTGGGCTGCTTTGCGTGCTTTGTCGGTGGCATCTTCCTTACCTCCAGGGTTTGCATTTCTTATTCCTCCACGTTCCTGAAAATCAAGGGAAAGTCCTGCTTGTATTTTTCCAGGGAGACTGGTAAGATAGGGCTCAACGAGCTTGGCGATTCTTCACTCACCACCATGTCAGTGGGAGAATCTGGAAATCTCTGTTCTCAAGTCAAGGCCACTAGCCTAGAAAGTGTCTTCGTGTGAATTTGTGAAGGGCATCCTTGCCTGACTCAGGGAGTGGACAGTAGGGGAAGGGGGCATTGGAAAGCATAGCTATGGTGGACTTCAGCCTCCCCTGCGTGCCGCCGCCACCGCCGCCGCCGCCTGTCGGGGCCTCTCCATCCGCTCCGTGTGCTGCATCATGGTTTCATGTTCTCCTTCACCACACACTACAGAGGAAAGAAGGATGGAGCGCCCTAGGAAGCAATGCCTGGGTCAACGAAATATAGTGAATAACAGCAAGAGGAGGTTGTGTTTCTGTTTGCATGTGTGTCTGCGATATTTACGTCCTCTGATAACAGTTGTTCCAACACACAGACAATCTTCAGGAGGAAGCTAGGAAAGTGAGTGACGGTTTCTCTGTGTCCACCAGCTTCTTGCATCAAGTTCAGAAAGTGAAGTATTTGGGCTGGACGCGGTGGCTCATGCCTGTAACCCCAGCACCTTGGGAGGCTGAGGTGGGTGGATCACCTGAGGTTGGGAGTTTGAGACCAGCCTGGCCAACACGGCAAAACCCTGTCTCTACAAAAAATACAAAAATTAGTCGATGTGGTGGTGGGTGCCTGTAATCCCAAAAAATACAAAAATTAGTCGATGTGGTGGTGGGTGCCTGTAATCCCAGCTACTTGGGAGGCTCAGGCAGGAGAATCGCTTGAACCTGGAAGGAGTGGTTGCAGTGAGCTGAGATAGCGCCACTCCAGCCTAGGTGACAGAGCAACACTGTCTCGGAAAAAAAAAAAGAAAGAAAGAAAGAAAAGGAAAATAAAGAGAGAAAGGAGAAAGAAAGAGAGAGAGAGAGAGAGAGAGAAAGAAAGGAAGGAAGGAAGGAAAGGAAGGAAGGAAGGAAGGAAGGAAGGAAGGAAGGAAGGAAGGAAGGAAGGAAGGAAGGAAGGAAGGAAGAAAGAGGTGAAATATTTGGAAGGTGCTGTGGCATTTCATGACAGGCCAGCAGGGCCAGCAGGAAGACTAAGTGAATGGGGGCAGCCCTTCCTCCCCTGCATTCTGGAGGGGCAGAGAGTGAAGGTGGTCTCGGGGCATCTGAGTATTCATCTCCCCTGTGGGAGCAAAGCTCCCCACCAGTGTTCAACCAGGGAGGACTGTGCCCTTGGACTGTGGCACCGTTGTGGCATCCTGTGGGTCCAGAGAGATACCTTTGGTCTCTGGGCTCCTATGATGTAGACGGAGAGACAGGAGAGCAGGATCTGATGAGGACCAAGTGCAGGTAACAGATCTTTCCTAGGAGAGAGGGGCTCTGAGGAACAGGGTTGATCATTAGCAGCTCACACCTCAGTCCGTGCTGGCTGACAGTCCTGTAGACAGGTCCTGTGATTCTAAGTCCCTGGTTTGGGGGATGCGTTTGACCCTAAGTGAGGTACCCCAGGACATGAAGATCATAGTGTTTCTTTCATTCTCTCATGTTCTTCATGGTGGCTGTTCACATGCAGGTCCCTCCCAGTCCTCTCTGTGCCCTGGGAGTTCTTTGAGGCTGATAGATGCACGTCCCGGAGCTGATACGGTGCCTGGCACATGGGAGATGCTAAGCTGCGGCTGTTGAAATTCACACTGTAGTTGAAATTCACAGTGTAGTAGAGACTCCATATGTTTAAAGACACAGAGTGACACTCTAGCAAGCAGGCCCCAGCGAGGGAGGTACAGGTGTGATTATAAGCCAGAGCAGAATTAAAGATGGAATGTGACCCGGTTTTGTAGGATTTGAAAGTTGGGTAAAGACTTGTTCTGGCTTTCAGATGCACAATTGCCAAGTGTGTAAAACCACCCCAATCCTCTGTTGGAAACAGCGTGTGTGGTGGGGGGTCTCGGGAATCCAGAGCAATGGCCCAGCCTGGAGTTGGGGGATCTCAGAGGCTGTATCACTCGGGCAAAGCTAGATCATGGTGCAGGAAGAAACAACCCCCGAATCTCGGCGGCTTAAACAACAAAGGTTTATTTCTTGCTCACTACATATCCATTGTGGGTTAGTGGGTGGGAGTGGGGATTCTGCTCATCGCTTAGGACCCCAGGCTGGCAGAGGAGGGCTTCAACTGGAGAGCTGCTTCTATGTGGCAACCTGTACCCAGGCTCTCAAAGCTTCTGCCCGGAAGTGACCCTCAGCTGTTCTGCTCATGCTCCACTCGCCAGGGCAGCCCCGACCTAACCTCCCAGCAGGCAGCGCATCACACGTTACAGGTGCCCAGGAGAGGAGAAACTGCATCTTTGTCAACAAAGACGACCACGGAGGGGAGACTGCTGATGGAGGGTGGTCAGGAGTAGGGGGGTTGTTCCTGCCTGCAGGTTCTCCCCTATCTCCCAGGACTGAGCTCCACACAGGCACAGGCTGAGGCCTTTGGAAAGCTGGGCTTGGGAGCTTCTATGACCTGGCAAGCTTTGCCTTCCTGAAACTTTCTCAGCAGATGGTGAAATCCAATTTGGAATGCTCAGCTGGGCCCGGCCATTCTAACCTCATCTCAGCCGTCAGCTGTGAAACCACAGGGTCAGAGCTGGAGTTCAGAAAGCCACCAGGAACCAAAGCGTTGTTGCTTTGTTTTTGTTTTGTTTTGTTTACTTTCAGGAACTAAGGAGAAGAAAAGTGAAGGACAGGAATACAATAATTAATAATAATAATAATAATAGTAATAATAATAATAAAAGAAACTGGAAGCCAAGATGCCCCTGACCGTGCTGGGAGCAGTGGAGAATTGGAACAGAGGGATGGATGGGCAGAGGGGACTGGGGAGGATGCCACAAGCCATCAGGGGTCAGAGGCCACCAGGAGGAAGAGTGCTGCGCTCTCAGCCCTCCACAGCAAAGGCCGAGCTTCCCAGCCGAAAACTAACAAAGGAGGAGAGGGCCTAGAAACAGGAGAAGTATGTGGAGCTGGCACCTGCTTCCCTCTGGCTGCCCAGCCTGGATCACGTACCACTGACCCTGCTATCACACCTAAGGTGCAGGGTTAACTGTTACTTTCTCTGGGAAGTGTCCCTGATGTCCCACCCACCACAGGGCTAGCCACCCCTCCTCTATGCTCTCTTTTTTTTTTTTTCCCCCTGTGATGGAGTCGTACTTTGTTGCCCAGGCTGGAGTGCAGTGGCACAATCTCAGCTCATTGCAACCTCCACTTCCTGGGTTCAAGCAATTCTCCTGTCTCAGCCTCCTGAGTAGGGGGGACTACAGGCGCATGCCACTATGCCCAGCTAATTTTTGTATTTTTAGTAGAGATGGGGTATCACTATATTAGTTCAGGCTGGTCTCGAGACCAGGTAATCCACCTGACCTCAGGTAATCCATCCATCTTGGTCTCCCAAAGTTCTGGGATTACAGACATGAGCCACCATGCCTGGCCCCTCCTTTATGCTTTCTCAGCATCCTATATTTATTTGCACTCAGCTAGGCTGTGCCCTTAGGACCTAGTACCACCACAGGAACGAAGATGGGCACTGTGAATTGAGAAGGAATGAATGATGGGGTTTGTGAGGTTCAGCATTTATTCCTCAGGAGGTGACCAGGCTGGTCAGAGGCACCTGGATCTGGGGACAGCTGAGCCCTCCCCACTGCTCAAGACTGGCCTGGGCACTGCGGTGGGGCCAGTCCTGGCCCCTGACAACTCAAGCTCCTAGGTCCAGCCTAGACTCCAGGGACCTCCAAGCCAGCCCAAGGCTCTTTGAAGCAAGAATCTGAGTCTACTAAACTGTCTTGTCCCACTGGACGCCCCCCAGACTCCTCAGCTAGCTCCATCCCTGGTGGCTACAGCTTCACATGGTCCCCCATACAACTCACAGACAGGGGTTCCGGGGCCTCACCCCTAACTCATCAGGCCCAGGGATACCCTGGTATTAGCCTTTCCTAGGAGGAGGAGTTCGCCTAACTTTCCCGAAACATCCAGAACGTTCCCACACCTTCTCCTCAGTCTTTCTTTCCTGAATCTCTTGGGAGTGGACCATTCCTAGGCACTGGGAACCAGAAGTACCAACCTACCATCTACCTCTCAGTGCCTCCGATTACCCATTTGTAAAACTTGGGCTGCATTTCACGCTTCTTACAGAGTTTAGGGGGCCATTAATATTAAAGCCCTGGATGATCTCTGAAAGACAGGGGCTCCGTTTTCATGATTTTGTCCTCTAGCTGCCCCACAACCTCCCTGGAACCTTCTGGAATGTGCTGCACAGGTCAAACTAAAGCAGGTTTTAGTTTGAGGGCTGGTGGGGGCCGGCAAGTGGATGGCCTGGGGCCTGGGAACACTGAACCATGGCAATGACTGTGAGTGTTTTTTCAAAGGGAAGTGGCTCAACGCCACTCGCCTTGTGGTGGGTCTTTGGGCCCCAGGGAGTGCCCAGCCCTGGGCCTGCGGAGGGCAGCAGGGGAAGGGACCTTCAGAAGTGAGGGGAGGCCTGCAGGAAGGGCCTCCAGGTGGGAGTCAGCCTCGGCACCAGGCCCAGCTGCTCCAGCTGCAGCCGAGTGGGCCTGTAGGCCCCCAGGTTGCTGTAGACGGCGGCGGGCAGGCCGTCGTGGGGCCGCGGGGAGAAGTGGGCCTGGGGACTCGGGGCTCCCCAAGGGCCGTGGTGGGGCTGGAACCGGGGCGGTGGAGGCGGGTGTGGGGCCGCGGGGCTGCCGGGCCCCGAAGACGCTGACACACTTCGGGTGCGGGGGTGGCTGCCCGCCGAGAGGCCGCTGAAGGGGTTGGAGGACGTGCGGTCACTGGCGGAGCCGCTGCTGCTGCTGAGGCGACCATTGGCGGGGGCTGCTGCGGTTGGGACGGGGGCGACCAGCCGCGGGGACTTCAGGCCCATCACGGGCTTGGAGGAGGCGTAGAGGTGGCGGAACTCCTCGTCAAACGGCTCCACCGCCTGGCCTGTGAACTTGGAGAGGATGTTCCGGTGCACGTGTCCGCAGAGCCAGGTGAAGCTGGAGGGGAAGAGGAGACAGTGAGGGAGGAGGAGGGGGAGGAGGGGGAGGGGAAACGGAGGAGGAGGGGAAGGGAGGGAGGAGGTGGAGGAAAGAGAAGGAGGGAGAGGGGATGTGGGAGGGGGAAGAGGAGGAGGAGGAGGGGAGGGGGAAGGGGAAGGGGAGAAGAGAGAAGAGGAGGAAGAGGAGGAGAGGAGGGGAGGAAGAGGAGGACAGATAGGAGGCTTCGCCGGCCCAGGCCCCAAGACCCTCCTGCGTGACCAGTCTGGGAGTTGTGGGACCCCCGGGGCAGGGACGGAAGGGGACCAACCCCCATGCCCACCCTCCCCTCCTGGCAGGCTTGTTTCATCCAGGCAGAAACCCTGGGAGGGAGACATTGCAACGCTTACAGACGACAAACTGAGGCTCAGGGGCCAGAATGTGTTTGCAGGTGAATAATTAAGATGCCAGAGCGAATCCCTGGCCTCAAGGCTCCCTCCTGGTGCTCAGATTGCAGCCCCTTAGAGGCTTCCTGAGGAGGCAGAAGGGGGCTGAGTCCCAGGCTCCCGGACTCTGCGCTCAGGGGAGTCACCCAGCAGCCGGGGCCTTCTCGTCTCCACCTGTGGAATGTGGAGCGCCAGCTCCTTTAACCACACAGGGGTCGGGAAAGCCCCTGCAAAGGGCAGCTGTTCTTGGGAAGCCGGGCCGTGTTTTCATGAAAATCTAAAGCATTCATGAAAGAGGATTCGGCTCCATTTTCAGGCACAGGGACCCAGCTGGGATGAGCAGAGGAGGAGCGCATGCGTCCCCCGGAGACAGGGGGTGGAGGGGATGGGGGGGTGGGGAGACACCCTCAAGGAGAGGCCTGGGGCCACCACTTACAGGTTTTAGGGAAAAACCAAATGCCTAAGGCAGTTATTACTCTGTATATACTTTGTATACCAGATTTTTTTTTTTTTTTTTTTGAGATAGTCTCGCTCTGTCACCCAGGCTGGAGTGCAATGGCACGATCTCGTCCCACCGCAACCTCCGCGTCCCGGGTTCAAACGATTATCCTGCCTAAACCACCCGAATAGCTGGGATTACAGGTGCCCGCCACCACGCCCAGCTAATTTTTGTATTTTTGGTAGAAGCAGGGGTTCACCATGTTGCCTAGGTTGGTCTCGAACTCCTGACCTCGTGATCCGCCCGCCTCGGCCTCCCGAAGTGCTGAGATTACAGACGTGAGCCACCACGCCCAGCCTGATTCCCAGATTTAACCCAAAATCTTTTCTGTTTCCGATGGAAAACTCCTTTCGTTCCCCGCCCCCCACCCACCCCCCACGCAATGCTTGAAACTCTGGTGACAGCATAGATCTCCCAAGAGCACCAGGCTAGAGGATCCTGGGCTCCTGCACAGGTGAACTTGAAGCAAGGGGAGAGGCATGGTCGGGGGAATGGTCGATGGTCGCCGAGCCGGGACAGCGCCAGAGCTGAGCAGAAACGGGCCCACCAAGGATGGGGTCGCAGCCCCCAGCCCCCAGCCCACCTGTCTTGCCACCCAAAGGCCTGGCCTCAGCCCGGGGTTGGGAGTTGCCTGCTCTGTGAGGCAGGGCGGGGCCGCACAAGGCTCGGATAATCCTGGGAACAGCAGTGAGGCTTTGTTTAAATCTCACCACACCCCCAGAGAGGTGAGCGGCTGATGCCGAGCCAAGGGCCAGCCCCGCCACGGGACAGAAGGCAAGCGCAGGGACAAAGGGCAGCGCTACACTCAGAAGCCAGTCGCCCTGTGTTGTCTAAATCAGGCTACATGGGGCAACATAGCTGCTGCTTTGCTCAACAGAACAAGTCCAAAGAACAAGTCCAAAGACGTCCTGGCAACTCCTCAGGTCTCCAGCACCTGTGTCCCCGATTGCACTGTGTCCGGCGCCAGAGCCCCCTCACACCTACACACCCGGGCATCTCGTGCTTTAGCTTTTTTTTTTCTTTTTTTTTTGTTTTTGAGACAGAGTCTCCCTCTGTCGCCCAGGCTGCAGTGCAGTGGCATGATCTCAGCTCACTGCAACCTCTGCCTCCCAGGTTCAAGCAATTCTCTGCCTCAACCTCTAGAGTAGCTGGGATTACAGATGCCCACCACCATGCCTGGCTAATTTTTGTATTTTTAGTAGAGACAGGGTTTCACCATCTTGGCCAGCCTGGCCTTGAACTCCTGACCTCATGATCCACTTGCCTCAGCCTGCCAAAGTGCTGGGATTACAGGTGTGAGCCACTGTGCCTGGCCATGCTTTAGCTTTTATACTTTTGATCACAGCCCATGAGCAGAAATACATTTTATTTCTATTGTTATTTGGCCCATAAGTACGTAGCATTCATTTAATCATCTTTGGCTCATGACCAAACTCTACTCATTGGTCTATTCATCACCCATTTTCACTTATTTAGCTATTTAATTGGTGATTTTAAGTAATATAGTAAGCACTTATGAACCCACTACCTAAAAGAAAAGGTCACATCTTTTTAAAAACTTTTTTTCTCTTAAAAAAATTTTTTTTGGCAGAGATGGGGGTCTTGCTATGTTGCCCAGACTGGTCTTGAACTCCCGGCTTCAAGTGATCCTCCCTGCTTGGCCTCCCAAAGTGCTGGGATTACAGGCATGAGCCACCACACCTGGCCAAGGTAGCATCTTGAGGATAGTCCACATCTAGCCATAGCATCCATCCTTGCATCCCTCTCCCAGGACCCCTGAACTAGAACTCAGCACGTCATGAATCCTGTGATTATAGCACCCTTGCTTTCGTTTTTCCATAATTAAAGAATTTTTTTTGTCTTTTGGTTTTTTTAATTTTTTTTTTTTTTGAGATGGAGTTTCACTCTTGTTGCCCAGGCTGGAGTGCAGTGGCACGATCTCGGCTCACTGCAACCTCTGCCTCCTGGGTTCAAGCGCTTCTTCTGCCTCAGCCTCCCAAGTAACTGGGATTACAGGCACCTGCCACCATGGCTAATTTTTGTATTTTTAGTAGAGACGGGGTTTCGCCATGTTGGCCAGGCTGGTCTCGAACTCCTGACCTCAAGTGATCCACCCACCTTGGCCTCCCAAAACGCTGGGATTATAGGTGTGAGCCACTGTGCCTGGCCTGCAGTACTTCATTTTTGATCGTTGTGTAATATGGCACTGATGGCTGTCTTGTGGTGCATTCATCACCTCCCCCTGCTAAGCATTTGGGTTCTGTTGTGAACAGCGCTGCCGTGAACATTCTCATATGTCTTCTACCATACATGTGGACCAGCTTCTTGTGGAAATATACCTAGGAATACAGTTGGTGGGTTTTAAACTAGGTGAGTATTCAGCTTTTGGAGAAAGGCCAAAATCTTTCCACAGTCATTGTCCCAGTTCGCAATCCCATCAACAGTGTGTGAAAGATCCCTGAAATCCACCATTTGGTATGGTCAGTCTTTTTCATTTCTGTGCTGGTTGGAGAGGTGTGAAATGAGGACTCATTCTAGCTTCGACTCACATTTTCCGGATCTCTCATGATGCTGCACATCTTTCCACACGTTTTTGTTTTGTTTTGTTTTTGTTTTTATTTTTGTTTTTTAACCATGTGTTGTCTCCTTGGTGAAATGCCTGCTTACGTCTCCCACCCACTTTTCTGCTGTGCTCTTGTGCCCTTGTGAGTTTCAGCACTAATCTCTGTCAGGCGTGTGCGTCTTCAATAGCTGCTTCCAGTTCGTAACTGACTTTTCACTTCCTTCCTTCCTTCCTTCCTTCCTTCCTTCCTTCCTTCCTTCCTTCCTTCCTTCCTTCCTTCCTTCCTTCCTTCCTTCCTTCCCTCTTTCCCTCCTCTCCTCCCTCCCTCCCTCCTTCCTTCCTTCCTTTTCTCGTTCTGTCCCCCAGGCTGGAGTGCAGTGGCTCAATCTCGGCTCACTGCATCCTCTGCCTCCCGGGTTCAAGTGATTCTCCTGCCTTGGCCTCCCGAGTAGCTGGGACTACAGGCGCCTGCCCCCACACCTGGCTAATTTTCGTGTTTTTAGTAGAGACGGGGTTTCAGCATGTTGGCTAGGCTGGTCTTGAACTCTTGACCTCAGGTGATCCGCCTGCCTCAGCCTCCCAAAGTGCTGGGATTACAGAGGTGAACCACTGCGCCCAGCCAAGATGTCAATGAACCAACATTCTTAATTGTAATATAGTCAGATTAAGCAAACTTTTATGGTCAATGCTTTTTTTTTTTTTAAATGTGTCTTATGTTGTTTTTTTTTTAAAGAAATCTACTAAGAGTTTTAAAGTTTATTTTCAACATTCAAATTCTTTTCATCAATTGCAAGTTGATTTGTAAACGAATGCATGCGAGGTAGGTAGTAATCCCGTTTTACATATGGGGGGGTTATTTTTTCCACTCTCTCCTTTCCCCACTGCTCTGACATGCTCTGTCATGTGTGAGTCTGTGCCTGAGTTTTCTGTTCTGTGTGTCAATTTGTCCCTCTTCCAATGCCACATTGTCTTGATTACCACAGTTTCATGACAAATCCTGAACTCTGGTAGGGCAAGTTCTCCCTGCTTGTTTTTCTTCTTTGGATTTATCTTGGCTATTCTTGGAAAAGCACATTTTACATCATGACCTACAAGTACATAACCACACAATAATTTCCAGAACATCCTTTACCTCAGTGTGCTCTGATTATTTTTATTCTATTCTGTGTCATTTTAAAAAAATGCTAGACATCATCTACTAAATTGATTTCACACCCCACTAATGGCTGGTGAGGCACAATTTGAAAACCTGAATTCTTTCAGGACACTGAATGCTCAGAACCCAAGGTGCTTTTATTCATTCATTCAACAAATATTTGTGGCCATGTATAATGCACCAGATGCCGTATTTACTATACTTCATGCCAGGAAAGCAACAGAGAAGAAAACATACCCAGTCCAGTCCCTGACCTCATGTTGTTTATAATCTTGGCTAATCAAGTTCACAGATAAATAATTCCAAATCATGAGGGGAGTGAAGCCATGGAGGATAAGAGGGCTCGGGAGGGGGTGATCAGAGGTCACCCCCATTGTTTTAGCAATGATCTGGAAGCTGCCACCTGCAAGATGAGGAGTTAGTAAGATAGAGACAGCAGGAATGAGCTCTCCGACAGAGGGCATGAACAGCAAGTGCAAAGGCCCTGAGACTTGAAAGAGCATGAAAGACCCAGGAGGCGGCCAGTGTGGCTCCAACCCCATGGAGGGGTGGGGGCATCCTACTGAGATAGAGGCCCTGGTAAGGATGTAGTTTTTTTTTTTTTTTTTCTAGGAGCAGTGGCAAGTATTGAAGGATTTTAAAGTGGTTTGATCCGGTTTGTGTTTCTGTTCCTGGGAGAGAGAACCCATGGGTGGCAGTGGGGGCAGGGCAGGAGGCCAGATAGAAGCCAGGAGGATGCCCTGCTGTTGTTGTTCTCTGTGCTGTTCCCAATGGCCAGTTTTGCCTGCCTCTTCCCCACCTCCTGAAATCATTCTCATCCTTCAAGACCCAACTCCAGCCAATGGCACCGACCTCCTGGACCTGCCAGGCAGAAGTGGTGGCTCCCTCTCAGCTGACCCCAGAGCACTTCCTTAGCTCCTGCTGATCTCAGAGCACACACACAAATCCCGCCTGGCCACTCGGCAATTTTTCTTGATGGCACTGGCATGGCACCTATGCTGGGGTCAGACCCTCAACCAGCCCTTCAGTGTTGAAATGCACAACGTCAGCCCTCTAGCCTCAGCGGAGGAAGCAGGGCTCTTCAGTTTGGGAGAACCATATACAACCAGAAGGAGGGGCCAAAATATCTGAAGCCCCAGGTAGCTGGGCTAAAAGAAAGGGATAAAGGGCCTGCCTCTTCCATTTTTTGTTTGTTTGTTTTTACTGGAAACAACTCTAAGGGGAGACAGGTCCTGGGGAAGATGATCCCCTGAAAGGCTAGTAAGCAGATCACCTTTGAATGTCAAGGGCAAAATCACTGTTGGTGTCCTGTGCTCCCTCCAGGAGCTGGCTCCTCCACAACCCTCAGGAATGACAGTAAACACAAATGGCCCTGCAATGTATTCAGGCTACAGCCACCTTCCTCCTGGGCTGCACATCTGGCTAACTAGCCCAGCCCCCAGCTTCACAGGGATTGGAGAGCCAGTGACCCTAGTCAAGGAAGCTGGTGACCCTGGGTCAGTTGCCTCCCCTGTCTGTGCCTAAATCCCCCGCCCCACCTCTGTCAATGAGGAGGAGGATGGGATGATGCCTTCTTCAAAGTGTTGTCATAGGATTAAATCCTTATTAAAGTCCGTTTTTGTTTTGTTTTGTTTTGTTTTGTTTCGTTTTGTTTTGTTGAGACAGTCTTGCTCTGTCGCCCAGGCTGGAGTGTATCTCAGCTGACTGCAACCTTCACCTCCCAGGTTCAAGTAATTCTCCTGCCTCAGCCTCCCTAGTAGCTGAGATTACAGGCGTGTGCCACCACACCAGCTAATTGTGTGTGTGTGTGTGTGTATGTATATATATATATATATATATTTTTTTTTTTTTTTTTTGAGACAGAGTCTCACTCTGTCGCCTAGGCTGGAGTGGATCTCGGATCATTGCAATTCTCCTGCCTCAGCCTCCCAAGTAGCTGGAATTACAGGCACCTGCTAACGTGCCTGGCTAATTTTTTGTAGTTTTAGTAGAGACAAGTTTCGCCTTGTTGGCCAGTCTGGCCTTGAACTCCTGACCTCAGGTGATCCACCCGCCTCGGCCTCCCAAAGTGCTGGGGTTACAGGCGTGAGCCACAGCGCCCGGCCTAATTTTTTGTATTTTTAGTAGAGACAGGGTTTCACCATGTTGGCTTGGCTGGTCTCACACTCCTGACCTCAAGTGACCCACCCCGCTCAGCCTCTCAAAGTGTTGGGATTACAGGCATGAGCCACCGCACCCCGGCCCTTATTAAAGTTCTGATCACACCTGGCCCAGGCCCTGACATCCTTCAGCAATGTTAGTTCTGCTTCCTCCTGCCCCTGACTAGGGCAAGGGTCCCTCGGCTGTGTGATGGACTCTGGAAGGGCAAGTATAAATTAAAAATGAGATGCTTAGTTCTTCCCACTGAAAATAAGGGAAGAGACCTTCCCCTTCTTCATTTTCTACTTCAAAAATTTTAGCTGTGTGCAAATCACACTGTATCCTCCAGTGTTCTGGAAGAAGATGGGCCTGACTGCAGCTGTCCTCCGACTCCACAAGCAGAACCTCCCTACTGTAATGGGTTGGATCCACTTCGCGATATAAAAGAGTGACGTTTCTTTCTGCCTGCTGTCTCTGTAGTGAGTTGCCCATCATGTGCATCATATTCTGGTCTAATGCTTACTTGATAACACAATTGTTTTCCTTTACTTCTACTTTTGTAGGGAAGTTTTCTGAGAGGAGATTTTGTTTTTCATTTTAATTTCTCAGTAGCTCCCATAAGACAGGGAGAGATGAACTCCACTCCCACCTGCCTTCTGTGGAAATGGTTTCAGACTTCTCTGCTGGCTTCTTTACTGGGAGAGTGGGCTGGGCAGCAGGGCAGAGAGGGGTTGGGGTTGGGGGCTGGGGGAAGGCATGTTTCTCCAACACTTTCCCTCTAACAAACCCTGCAGAAGGATTACCCCTTACCTTCACAAATAAAAAAATTAGTATACTTTCATAATAATGGTCCTTTTCTTTCTTTCTTTCTTTTTTTTTTTTTGAGACAGAATTTTGGCTGGCGTGCAATAGTGTCATCTCAGCTCACCGCAACCTCTGCCTCCCGGGTTCAAGCTAGTCTCCTGCCTCAACCTCCTGAGTAGCTGGGGTTACAGGCGCCCGCCACCACACCTGGCTAATTTTGTATTTTTAGTAGAGATGGGGTTTCTCCATGTTGGTCTGGCTGATCTCGAACTCCCGACCTCAGGTGATCCGCCTTGGCCTCCCAAAGTGCTAGGATGACAGGCATGAGCCACCGCGCCAGGCCAATGACAGCTCTTTTCTAATTCACAGAAACCCACTGGAAAGTGAGATCAAACCACTATATACAACAGACCAATGTTAGTTAAGCATAAAAATGCTGGTAACAGTAATAATCACGGCCTGCCTGGTAAAACTCAGTAATCCTCTTCAAACAGACCCTGCTTGGAACTATAATTATTAATATCAAAATAAATTTGAAAGTATTAAGTAATACCAATGTTTTAAACAACAATACATCCTTAAGTGACCTTTTTTTAGTGCATCTCAGATGCCCAGCAGCTAAGTATTTACACTTGCTGTTTTACTTAATTCTACAACAATTCTAATACAAAGAGAATGTGTTATTATTTTCCATTTTGTTCTGATGAGGAAACAGGCCCAGAGAGATGACAGGTACATAGCTATTAAGAGTTGGGTATAGAAGCTGGGAGCAGTGGTTCACGCCTGTAATCCCAGCAATTTGGGAGGCCGAGGAGGGCGAATCACTTGAGGTCAGGAGTTCGAGACCAGCCTGGCCAACATGTGAAACATGTCTTTATTTAGTAGAGACATGGTGAAACCCCCGTCTCTACTAAATATACAAGACAATGAGCCAGGTGTGGGAGCGCACACCTGTAATTCCAGCTACTGGGAGGCTGAGGTGGGAGTATCGCTTGAACCAGGAGGCTGAGGCTGCAGTGAACTGAGATCACGCCACCACCATGCTAGGCAACAGAGCATCTCAAAACAAAAGAGTGGGGTACGACCTAACACCTTCAAATTCTTGTTCTTCTAGGGAAAAGCATAATATATGAGATATTGTTTGGTTTAAAAGTGAAATGATATGGACTGGAGGATTTGAGGGTGGAGCAATTCATATTTTGAGAAGTTGAAGATAGACACTCTGTTTTCCCGAAGGTGTTACAGGGAAATTTATCCTGGGAATGTGTTTCAGCTTAATCTGCCCAGCATTTGACACCATTTGGTAGAGGGAGGAAGCCCCCACTCCTAGCACAGTTCTGATCTCCCTGAAATGTTCGAAATCCCTCCCAGTCGCTTAAGCTCCTTCATCAGTTTTCGTCATACACACAGATAATAAGAACTTGTTTCTCAGCCTTTTATCTTTACATCTCTGTTTCCAAATGACTGTGTTCCCAGGCCTTCTCCTTTTTTCCACAGAGATAACCGCCCCATGGTTGTGTGCAATGCAGCTAGTGGGTCCTGGGAGGGTGTAACATTTCTCAAAAATAATTGTCTAATCTTGAACTTTGGGGCAGATGTTATAGATAAGAGCTTCTGGGTAAGAAGATTTTTTTTTTTTTTTTAAACATCCAAACTTTGATCTATTGAAGTTCAGATCACTTTATTTATTTTTTATTTTTTTATTTTTTTTGAAGGAGAGTCTCACTCTGTCACCCAGGCTGGAGTGCAGTGGTGCGATCTCTGCTCACTGCAGCCTCTGCCTCCCGGGTTCAAAGTGATTCTCGTGCCTCAGCCTCCCCAGCAGCTGGGATTACAGGTGCGTGTCACCGCGCCCAGCTAATTTGTGTACTTTGAGTAGAGACGGGGTTTCACCATGTTGGCCAGGCTGGTCTCAAACTACTGACCTCAGGTGATCTACCCGCCTTGGCCTCTCAAAGTGCTGGCATTACAGGTGTGAGCCACCATGCCCGGCCCAGATCACTTTAAAGTGTATCATATTTTGGGGCTACTGAGGAGACAGCTCAACTGCACCTGTTCTTTGATTTCAAACTGCACCTGTTCTTTGATTTCTTCCCCATGTTCAGGGAATCCTCAGCTATTCTAGCCCTCAGCTCAATCCTTCTTCCCTTTAGTGATACAAAATTTGAATTCCCCAGGGGAGAATGTGTGCCTTGAAATAGAGTGTCAAGAGCGCTGCAAGAATTCCTCAGCTCATATTCACAATCGTCGAAAGGGGGAAACCACTCAATGTCTATGGATTGATGACCAGATAAACCAACTGTGGTCCGTCTGGTCCATGAAATATTGCTCAGCCACGAAAAGGGAGGCAGCACTGACACACACTACAGCTCGGATGAGCCTGGAAAATGTTAAGTGAAAGAAGCCAGCCACAAAATGCAGCATATTGAATGATTATTCCATTTACATGGAACACCCGGAACAGGCACTTACATGGGGACCCTCAGTGCTAGGAAGGACATTCCAGACCTCAAGGCAAGCTGGGCAGGAAGGTGTGAACTGCACTTGAAGTGCCTCCTAAGCCTCATTCTCTTTTTTTCCATAGCCTTGTTCTCCTACCTTCAAATTCTAAAAAGTTTGAGGACAGAATGACATATTTTAGAGATTCTTCTCTGAAAACTTGCCCCACCATAGGCCTGGGTGAAGGGCAGCCATGTTTTCACCACGTGCCAAGTTCCCTTCTGCCACCCCTGCCCCAGCCACAGGTTACTGGCTCAGGGGTGGACACCAGCCTCAGAGACAGCTCATCCATTGGTTGGTGATCTGGGCTGACAGAATGGCTGGACCAGGGGTGATGGTGGTGGGGGCTGGGCTGGGAGGCCCCAAAGCTTAGGGATGAGGAGGTCAGATTTAACTTATACAATCCATGAGGCAGGAGAGAGAACCAGAAAAAGAAGCTAAACAACAGGCCTGTGGACCCATGAAAGCCAGAGTGAGCAGCTTTTACCCTAGCTTTTCCCAGACTCAGGGAGGCCTGGCAGCCCCTGGTCCTGCCCTTGGCTGTGCCTGAGATTAACTGCCACAGCCTTACAACACCCCTGCCTTCCACCTTTACTTAGCCAGTTTAAGTAGATTTTCTGTGCCTTACAGTGAAACAGCCTTGACGAACTTAATAGGAACCAAAATGTCGAAAAACAGTGCATGAAGGTCCTTGTTGTATTTGGGAGGAGAGGAGAATTATTACACAATTTTGGACTTTGTTTGGAAAACGTGTAAAGTATTTTAAAAACTGAAGAAGTCCCATTATGAGAAAAGAGTAAATATAAATTTTTAAGCTTCGTAGCAAGCAGAGAAAAAAAAGGAGCTATCTAAAAGAGAAGTAATATGAAAACCTGTCCATTCAACTGCAAACACAAAAGGGGAAAAGCAAAGCGAAGTCAAAATAGAAATATTAGAAATAAATCCAAATAGATCAGCAATCACAGTAACTAAGTGGATTATACCTATTAAAAGACAGATGATAAAATTATACTTTTAAAAACTTTACTGAGGCTGGGAGCGGTGGCTCACGCCTGTAATCCCTGCACTTTAGGAGGCTGAGGTGGGTGGATCATCTGAGGTCACGAGTTGGAGACCAGCCTGGCCATCATAGCGAAACCCCATCTCTACTAAAAATACAAAAATTAGCCAAGTGTGGTGGCAGGCACCTGTAATCCCAGCTACTCGGGAGGCTGAGGCAGGAGAATCACTTGAACCCAGGAGGTGGAGGTTGCAGTGAGCTAGGATCGCACCACTGCACTCCAGCCTGGGTGACAGAGCAAGACTCCGTTTCAGAAAAACAAAAATTAATGATATGTTGTTCACAAAAGACACACTTAAAATCTATCAGCAAGTTTGAAAATAATGGGATGGAGAGAAAGTTACGCTCTGTGCTCTAGACTGAATGTCTGTGTCTCCTCCAGATTCATATTTGAAATCCTAATCCCCAATGTGACAATTAGTCATGATTAGGTCATGAAGGTAGAACCTTCAGGAATGGGGTTAGTGCCCTTGCAGAAGAGGCCCCAGTGAGCTCCCTCACCTTTTTACCATGAAGGGATAAAGACACACTTCTGCTTTGTGACACAGTGACAAGACAGCAGTCTATGAGACAGAAGGTGGGCCTTCCCCAGACACCGAATCTGCCAACACCTCGACCTAGGACTTCCCAGCCTTCAGGACTGTGAGTAATGGGTTTCCGTTGTTTATAAGCTATCCAGTCTATGGGATGTTATTATAGCAGCCCAAATGGACTAAGACACTGTACAAGTATAAGCCCAAGGAAGACTGGAGGTAGCAATGTTAATATCATTAAAAGTGGAATTTCAGCTAAACGGCACTAATAAGGCTAAAGAAAGATAGCACATTTAGGGTTTATTTATTTATTTCTTTTCCCTTTCTCTCTTTCCCTTTATGCTTATTTGTCTCTGGTTAGAGATTTGGCAGTTGGCTTCACCTGGCTTTGGAACAGCATTGCGGGCTCCTGCTCCCTGGGGAAAGACGGCATCCTTAAAGCCCCGGGAAGCCTGCCTTCCACTCGCAGCTTATCCCAATGTTTGTGCTCATATTTCTTTGGTCACTGCTATGTGTTTGCAGCAGAGGAAGTAAGATAAGATGCAACAGTTGCCCCCTCTGCACTCTCTGTCACACTCATCACCTTCCTAAACAAAATGTTCCCAAATGACCTTCAGCTGTTCCTTCCTTCCTCAATTGCCCTCTCATTTCATCCCTCCCACAAAACCCACCATCAAATCCACTTCTCTAGTGCCGCCACTAAGAACATTTCAAAGAATATATTTTAAGGTCTGAAATCAAGTTTCAAAGACAGACCCAGGCAAGGTAGCATTGTTAGAATAAATGGGTGATCAGTCATTTGGATGTAGGAGTCTATGTGTGAGGGTCTAAACACAAACTGAGGCCGGGCGCAGGGGCTCATGTCTATAATCCCAACACTTTGGGAGGCTGAGGCTGGTGGATTGCTTGAGCAAATAATAAAAATTTAAAAAATAAAATGGGGCTGGGTGCAGTGGCTCATGCCTGTAATCTCAGCACTTTGGGAGGCCACATGGGTGGATCACCTGAGGTCAGGAGTTTGATACCAGCCTGGCCAACATGATGAAACCCCATCTCTACTAAATATACAAAAATTCGCCGGGTGTGGTAGCGGGTGCCTGCAATCCCAGCTACGTGGGGGGCTGAGGGAGGAGAATCGCTTGAATCCTGGAAGTGGAGGTTGCAGTGAGCTGTGATTACACCATTGCACTCCAGCCTAGGTGACAGGGCGAGACTCCATCTCAAAAAAAAAAAAGAAAAAAGTAATGGCGTGTGCACACACACAACTAAACAAATTGCATCACCTCATAATCACATCTAAGATATCCGAGGAGGAAAAAGAAGAGGATTCTATGTCCTATTGCAATATCAAGGGAAACTGAGGCACCTGGAAGTGCCTCTCTACCTGGAATTCTTGCCAGAAAGGGCCCACATTTCCTGCCTCTCCCCCCCTATCTAGGTGATGCAGCTCCAGCTCCAGGCAGAGGGATACCTTCTGGGAGCTGCTGGGGGTGTGTGTGTCTGAGTGATGGGAGCTGGGCTCTCCCTCGCCCAGCCCTTGTCTTCCACGGACCCTTGACAGGAGACAAATCCAGGGCTCACCTGTAAGATCCAGAGAGGACGAATCTCCAGTCTGAGATGATGAACTTCTCCCGGATTTGGCCAGCGAATTTCTTGCCTGACTTGGCACAATACACCTCTCCTTCTACACTCCGGATGGAAATGTTCTGTTGGAGGGAATGTCAAGGTGTCACTTCCTAATTCTGTTTATAGAGACATATTTG
This sequence comes from Rhinopithecus roxellana, assembly GCF_007565055.1. Lineage (NCBI taxonomy): Eukaryota > Metazoa > Chordata > Mammalia > Primates > Cercopithecidae > Rhinopithecus > Rhinopithecus roxellana. The sequence continues at coordinate 103,301,740 of NC_044557.1, forward strand.
GGCTTTAGGCTGGATGTTTGTGTTCCCCTTACCCCCATTCTATGTTGAAACCTAATCCCTAGGGTGATGGTACTAGGTGGGGCCTTTGGGAGGAGATTAGATCCTGAAGGTGGAGCGCTCATGAATGGGATGAGTGCCTTATAAAGGAAGCCTAGAGAGCTCCCTCACTCCTTCTGCCACGTGAGGACACAGCAAGAAGACAGCCATGTATAGGCCAGGAAGTGGCCTTCACCAGACGCCGAATCTGCCAGAACATTGATCTTGGAGTTCCCAGCCTCTAGAACCATAGGAATACATTTCTGTTGTTATAAGCCACCAGTCTATGGAATTCTGTTATAGCAGCTGTGGTGGACTGAGACAATTTGTGTAGGAAAATGTCAGGTAGAATGTTCATCAAGATGGAAATGTGTTATCTCTGGTTGGTGGGATTCTGGACCATGTTAGTATTTTCCTTGGGCTGAATTGTCTAAATTGTCTTCATTGTCCTGGCATTAGCTGGCAAAAACAAAACAAAACAAAAACAAAAACAAAAACAAAGGAAGGGGGTAGAATTCAAATAAGGCAGCAAATAAAAGAAAAGCAACGGCCTGATGCCTATGGAGCCCTGAGTCTAGGGCCCCATGAGCCACAGGTGGCCTGGCAGTTACTTGGAGGCAAGCCTAGCCCTGCCTTGTAACTGGCTTGACCTGAGTCCCTGACTGCAAGCTGTTCAGAGGGAAGGCTGGGTGCAGCCAGAGGAGGTGGTTTTGTGGAGGTAGCAATAGACCCTGTATTGTCTTAAGCAAAGGTGAGTCTGCAATCCTACCATGGCTCTATTTATCCCTTGTCTTCCCTGTAGCACCTGCTACAGACTCACCTTTGCTGGAAGGCTGGAGAAATGGAAGGCAGGTAAAGTGTGGGAGTCTCAAGGTTAAGCCTAAGGGAGGTGGAGTACTGTCTGCATTCCTCAAAAGACTGCTGGTAGCTCGCCAGGCTCTGGGAAGGGCAGTCCTGCCTCTAGCCACTTCCCCTGGGCTTCTCCACAGCTCTGTGAGATCTTGAGAGGAGTGACACCATTGTCCTATGGTGAGCAGAGTACTGTCAGGTGTGGCCAGCATAGGCCATGAAAGCAAGGCCAGTTCTGATGCTCCTGACCTGTTTCAATGGCCTGGTGCCAAGGAGGTGTGATCCACGTCAAGCCAAACAGACCCCAAGTCAGAGGTCCCAAGGCCTATGGCAGCAGGAGGCAGCACTGAACTCAGCTGCATCCATGTATAGGAGAAGAGAGGGAGGGAGGAGGCTTCATTCTTATCTGGGAGGTTCTCCCAGAGGACAGAACCTCTCTTGCCTGAGTTAGAGGAGACTGATCAAAGGAACTCTGAGGGCCACCCATCAGCTACTCAGCCGGGCCTACTCATGAAAGCTATGGGTGGTATTCACATTTGAATTAGTTGTCCTCAAATTTGTGTGATGAATTGAACCCTTATCTCTGGGTTTCTTTTCTCTTTGCCAGGAGAGGGAAGTACAGGGTTCAGTTAAGTCCAAGAGGATCAACGTCTTGTTGGGGCCAGGGAGTTCTGAACATATCCCACAGACCCTGGAGGTTGCCTGCCCTGTGAGATGCAGCCCCTGGGCTTCCCCAGCTGGGAGGAGAACAGGAGTACATGGCAGAGATGCTGCTCACTAGATACCCATGACCCTTTACATTTCCTAGCATCCGTGCATCTGGGTAAGGTCAATGGGTTATAAGAGAAAGCGATGAAAATCTCTTCCAGGTCAGGTCCTGGAAACATCCTGCAGAGTCCTCCAGCCTTTCCCTGTCATGGCTCTTTCCCTGTCATGGCTCTTTCCCTGTCATGGCTCTTTCCCTGTTATGGCTCTTTTCCTGTAATGGCTCTTTCCCTGTCATGGCTCTTTCCCTGTTATGGCTATCTTACAGGCCATGTATTTCTCAGGATGTAGCTACAAGATGGAGGAGGGCCATCTGACCTACACAGGAGTCTGTTTGAGCAAGAAATGAACCTTTATTGTGTTAAGCTGTTAGCACAAGATGGGGACATTTGTTACTACTGCATAGACTATCCTGTCTGGACTAATATGAGTACCCTTAGGACTCTCACTGGGGCCCCTACCTTGAGGTGACTGTCAGAGATCTGGACTTTGTCACACATCTCCTGGAAGAGCTTCACACCTCCCTGGTCCAGGAGCACACAAACGAACACCCCACGCTTGTTGGCTGCCTCTAGAATGTCACAGAAGATCTCCACATCCGTGAACACATCCATCAGGATGACCAGGACCTGGGCCAGAGCAGAGGGTTCAGTTACCAGAAAAGTCAGGGCCAGGTGCTAACTGGTTTCACCCAAACTGCCTGAGTCCCAGTGGGCCTGGGAGAGCTGTTCCCACTGGGCCAGAGGGGAGAGGATAGGGGTAGAGTGGGTCTGACAGGGCAGATTTAATGGAAGGAAAAGGAAGAGCTGGAGTGGAGGCCCCTGCCCCTGTACTGATACCACCTCTCCAGCCCCACCACCTATCTGTGGGCCCCTATGCCCACTGTGGGAGTGGGGAGTGCTGAGGAGGAAGGGAAAAGGCTAGACAGAGAAGGAGAGCAGAGAAGAACAAGAAGCAGCATCTCAGCGGGTTCCAGGAGAGGAATAAAGTTAAGGTCATGGATTCTCAGCCACTTGGAGCTGGAGGGCACACTATGGCCACTGATTTTCAAATGCTATAAAGCGGTGGAATCCTCGCCTCAAATAAAATCCCATGTAGAGGCATCGTATGTAAACACCTAGAGCAAGCTGCTCCCCGGGAGATGGAGAAGGGAGTGACGCTCTACCCACAGCTACTGTATCATCTGTCACAGTAGAAACTGGGGAGGGGAGTCCTAGACATCCAGCGAGCAGGAGAAACATCTGGGTTCCTCCTGCCAAGCATTCATTCCCCCTTCTTCTGCCAACAGCATCCCAGCCTGATTTAAGGAATTGCCTCTCCTCCACAATCAATGTGGTTTGGATGGGTCTATTGCCATCCCTTGACTGGATATGGGGAGACCACATGACCAGGGCTAGACTAATGGGAGAATTGCATCTCCTGTTGGCCACGGAGATTGGTCCAGAGGTGGTCACACGAATAGGTCACATGGTGTAAGTTATTCTAATGAGAGTCAGCCCAGGACTTTAGCTGGGACTCCTAGGAAAGGGGGTGTTCTTTCTACAAGGTTGCTTTGCTGGCATTTTATAAGCAATGACTGCTGGCAACCATTTTGCTACCTCTTGGGGAGAGCCTGCCTGACAATGAAGCCAGCCCTGGAGAAAGCATCCAGGAGGTAGAAACAGAGTACCAGCAGTGTCATTTGGACACCTGGTTCCAGCCATGCCTGAGACCAGTGCCACCCTTGTCTTTTCCACTGTGGATGTCAATGAATGTTTCTCTTCTTCTTAAGCTTATTTGGGTTTACTCTCTGTCACCCAATCATGAGTCCTTTCTAATACCTTGTGATATATTGACAAGCAGCTTATTAGGCAGTCATTAAAAATGTTAATTACTGCCGGGCACTGTGGCTCACGCCTGTAATCCCAACACTTTGGGAGGCCGAGGCGGGTGGATCATTTGAGGTCTGGAGTTCGAGACCAGCCTGACCAACATGGTGAAGCCCCGTCTCTACTAAAAATACAAAAAAAAAAAAAAATTTTTTTTGAGCTGGTAGCCCACGCCTATAGTCCCAGCTACTGGGGAGGCTGAGGCAGGAGAATCGCTTGAACCCAGGAGGCGGAGGTTGCAGTGAGCGGAGATCACACCACTGCATTCCAGCCTGGGTGACAGAAAGAGACTCTGTCTCAAAATAAGTAAATAATAAATAGAAATTAAAAATGTTAATTATAATAGTTATGCAGAAGCTATAAGACAAGGTGAAATGTTTATAGCCTGAAGTTAAACCTGCTGTATAATCTCAACAAATGTGTGTTAACAATGAATTAAGTGAAGAAAGAAAACAACATAAAGTAGAAGTGTGTCCATGATGACTGCCAGTGAGTGAATGCAGATACAGTCAATGGCACTCAATGGCATGGACCCAGAGTAATCCGTCATTAGGTGACTTCTTCATTGTGTGAACATCATAGAGCATATTTACACAAATCTCGATGGTATATATGTTCATATATATATATTTTTTCACATGGAAAACCAAATGTCCCAGCACCATTACTGAATATTAATCATTTCTCCTATTTCATCTGCAATGTCAATGTCAAGTGCATATCAGGTTTCTGTGTATGCTTCATTATAATCTTTTCCTTCTTTCCTTCATTATTTTCTTTTTATTTCACTTCACTAACTTAATACAATACATCCCTAACTCCTCACTTCCCTCCCTACATATTCACTCCTCCATCCCTCCCTCCATTTTTATTTTTTCTGTCTTTCTTTCTTTCTTTCTTTCCTTTCTTTCTTTCTTTCTTTCTTTCTTTATTTCCTTTTCTTTCTTTCTTTCTTCGTTCTTTCGTCTATCCTTCTTCTTTTTCTTTCTCTCTTTCTTCTTTCATTCTTTTCTTTCTTCTTTTTTTTCCTCTCTCTCTTTTTTTTTTTTCTGTAGACATGGGGTTTCACTATGTTATCCAGGCTGGTCTCAAACTCTTGGGCTTAAGTAATCCTTAAACCTCAGCCTCCCAAAGTGCTGGGATTACAGGAGTGAGCCACTCCACCTGGTCCATTATAATCTTATGGGAACACTGTCATAGATGGGGTCTGTTACTGACCAAAATGTCATTATTCTGTGCATGATTGTAGATAAGCCCAAAGCAAAAACTAGCAGTCAGGTTAGGATGGGGGATGTGAACCCAGAAAATGAGACAGGTCTCAGTTCATTTAGAAAGTTTACTTTGCCAAGGTTGAGGACATGCCCGAGGAAGTCCTGATGACATGTGCCCATGGTGGTTGGGGCACAGCTTGATTTTATACATTTTAGGGAGACATGAGACATTGATCAATATATGTAAGAAGTACTTCGGTTCGGTCTGGAAAGGTGGGACAACTTGAAGCAAAGGCAGGAAGACTCAAGCCGGGAGGGAGCTTCCAGGTCACCGATAGGTGAGACACAAACTGTTGCATCCTTTTGAGTTTCTGATTAGCCTTTCCAAAGGAGGCATCAGATATGCATCCATCTCAGTGAGCAGAGGCGTGACTTTGAATAGAATGGAAGGCAGGTTTGCCCTAAGCAGTTTCCAGCTTGAGTTTCCCTTAGTGATTTTGGGGGCCCAAGATAATTTCCTTTCACAGGGAATATGGCCATTCACTTTTTTCAAGATTACCTACAATAATAATGTCCCACTCTCTTTGTAATAATTGCAATATATTTTTTAAACCACTGCCATCTGGGAAGTGGCAAAGGAAGGAGAGGTGTCTCGCTGGCAGGCCAAACTGATAGCTGGTATCCACTTGGAATCAACTTTCTGTGATGTGGACGGATAGCCAGACAGGGGAGGGAATTCCTCAGAAATTGCTCACCCTGGGCAGGAAATCGGAAAAGATGTTCTAATAATGAGGCTGTGATCATTAGAACCATGGCCCTGTAATCACACAATGAATTGTCTTGCACACATTTAGTCTTATGGCACCGAAAGCAGCTTAGGCTTTCCCTGTTTGCTGAAAGATAAATGCCTCCTCTTCCAAGGTATTGACGAAAGAGACCATTGCCTCCCTCCCTGATAGGTAGGTAAGTACTTCCAGTTCTGTGCCAATGAATCACCATTTTCCTGAGACAGGGCTGGGTGAGCTGGTGATTGAACAGAGACGGGGGCAGGTTTGGAAATAACCCAGCATCTTGAATTAAAGGATGCTTGAAAATACAGGCTCACCCTGTCTAGGGTTATCTTGTTTGCTTCCTGTTGGGATTGTCTTCCAGCTGGATTAATTCGAAGCCAGTAACTGGTTTGGACCACTGTTCTTCCTTAGAAGGTATAGTGGGTTGAAGGCTAGGCACGGTGGCTTATGCCTGCAATCCTAGCATATTGGGAGGCTGAGGCTGGTGTATTGCTTGAGGCCAGGAGTTTGAAATTAACCTGGGCAACATGGCGAAACACCATCTCTACTAAAAATACAAAATCAACTCAGCGTGGTGGCGCACGCCTGTAATCCCGGCTACTCGGGAGGCTGGGGCAGGAGAATCGCTTGAACCTGGGAGGCAGAGGTTGCAGTGAGCCAACATCACACCACTGCACTCCAGTCTGTGTGACAGAGAGAGACCCTATTTCAAAAAAAAAAAAAAAAAACAAAGAAAGGAAAAGAAGGTGTAGTGCGTTGAACGGTGTCTCCTCAAAAGACACATCCAACCCTCACCACTAGAACTGTACATATGCCCTCATTTGGGAAAAGCTTCTTTGCAGATGTAATTGAGTAAAGGATCTCAAGATGATTATCCTGGGTTATCTGGTGGACTCTAAATCCGATGATACGTGTCCTTATGAGAGATATCAGAAGAGAAGCACTGGGAGAAGAGGAGAAAGCCGTGTGAAGCCCAAAGCAGAGACTGGAGCGACGCGGCCATGAACCAGGAGTGCCTGGAGCTACCAGAAGCTGGGACAGGCAAAGAAGAACGCTCTCCTCAGGCCTTCGTAGTGGGCTCAGCCCAGTGATGCCTGGATTTCTGACTTTTGGCCACCAGAACTGTGAGGGAATAAATTTCTGTAGTTTTAAGCCTCAAAATGTGTGGTAATTTGTTATGGCAGCCCTAGAAAGCTAACACAAAGGGTAGCACATAACCCAGAGAAAAAGCTATCTGTCTGGAGTTAGGGAACTCTGACACTCATCCTGATGCTGCTGGGAACTAGCCTTCAAATAAGTCAACACCTCTCCAGAACTCAGCTTCTTTACCTCTAAAATATGACACAGTAATAGCACGTTAGCTATCAGAAAAGATGGGTCTAACCGTAAACCCAGATAATGTGAATTACAGCACTATAAAATAAAGGTGATTACATTAGTATATCAGATTTAGTTAGTATATATATAGAGTTAGTAGGTTAGTATATATATAGAGTTTAAAATATGACTCTCGGTTTTATGTGCGTTGTTCATGAGAAAGTGTGGGTAATGTTAGAATAACAGAATACAAGAGTGTTGTTCTAAGCCAGGTTATGGAAGAGGGTTAAAATTAGTGCCCAGGCTGGGTGTGGTGGCATGTGTCTGTAGTCTCAAGAGGCTGAGGCAGGAGAATTGCTTGAGCCCAGGAGTTCGAGTGTAGCCTGGGCAACATAGTGAGACCCAGCATCTAAAAAAAAAACCAAAAAACCTAGTGCCACTCCTCTATGGGTATAAGCCAAAGAAACAGGATATAGAAGGCTGTGTCTTGTAAGGCCACTCAGAGAGACCAGCACAGCAGGGAGGGGTTGCCGAGAGGCAGAGGATACACTTTCCATGACACCTGGCTGAAGAAAGAGAGTCTAGAAGTAGAACCCGGCACGCCCAGGAGTCCCGAGCTCCAGTGAGAGGGAGGCATCCAGCCAGACAATGCTGTCTGCTGGAACACAGCACTCTTAGGGCCATCTGTGGGGACCTCGCATCCTGGCTGAGAACTCCTTGCTCCTTGCCAGGCGGATGTGAGTTTCTCAGGGGCTGGAAATCCTCAGGAGAAATGAGATTTGGGTCCTGTTGGGGCCGCCATCCATGTTGGGCACAGTTGTTGGGGCACTCAGCACCCCACTTCCATTCTATTTTCCTCTTTCTTTTTCTCTCCTATGTTTTGGTGATTTTTCTGAGCCCGCTTTTGAGGGATGAGTAATAACAACAACAACTTTCTGTTGAGCACCTTCTATTAGCCCTGTGTCCCCCTCAGATGGCTTTCACGACACCATGGCGTGGTTTCCAGATGAGGCGCAGAGGTGCAGATCACTTTCCGACACCCCTGGGCTAGAATGCAGAGGTGGCCCGGACCCCCACCAGAGTCCACGCCTCGGACCTTCTGCTTCAGGACTAAGAGAAGGACTGATGTCCATCTGTCTGCCTATTTGTCTGTTTCCATCAGATACAGCCTGAGGGAGGGAGGGAGAAAGGAGGACATTCTAGAAAAAGAGCAATAGGCCTAGTGCAGTGGCTCACGCCTGTAATCCCAGCACTTTGGGAGGCCAAGGTGGGCGGATCATTTGAGGTCAGGAGTTCGAGACCAGCCTGGCCAACATGGTGAAACTCCATCTCTACTTAAAAAAAAAAAAAAAAAAAAAAAAGTTAGCTGGGTATGGTGGCACGTGCCTGTAATTCCAGCTGCTTTGGTGGCTGAGGCACAAGAATTGCTTGAACCTGGGAGGTGGAGGTTGCAGTGAGCTGAGATCGTGCCATTGCACTCCAGCCTGGGCAACAGAGTGCGACTCAGTCTCAGAAAAAAACATATAAATAAATAAAAAATAACAATAAAATAAAAAAGCAATAATTCCAGCCCCCAGAGTTTCCCTGCCAGGAACATCATCCCACTTTGTCCCCACTTCACTTTCTCCACTGGCCCCGGCTTGCCTGAAAAACTCCCTGTCCATTTGGTGTCAGGACCCCCTTCCACTCTGAAAAATTATTGGTGATCTCAAAGAGCTTTTGTTCATGTGGGTTATAGCTATTGGTGTTTGCCATATTAGAAACTAAAACTGAACAGTTTTTGAAATAGTTCTTAATTATTAATAGTGATTTTAAAATATCAATAATAAACCCATTGTATGTTAACATAAAATAACAATTTTAATGAAAAAGAAATGTATTTTCCAAAACAATAACAAAAACGTGGTGAGCAGAGCAGCACTGTTTTGCATTTTTGCAAACCTCTGATGTCCGCACCTTCACCTCATCAGAGCCGCTTCTGCGTGAATCTGCTGCGAAGGGCTGTCTGGGAGGAAGTGGGTGGGAATAATCCAGCTCCACATGGGATAAGTGGTTCAAAAGGGCAGGTCTTACAGCCGCTGAAAGGGCCCCAGGGACCTCAGAGATCCCCCACACCACGCTTTGGGAACCACTGCTCTCAGTCTTTGGCTCTGACCCTGACAGCCTCTATTCCTGTCCTCCCCCTTTATCACATCCCCAAGCTCTGGTCCCATCACCTCCAAGACACATGGGCCCTCTCACACCTCCTGGCTTTCATATGTGACCCTCCTTAGGTCTGGAATTCCTTTCCCTTCCTTCTCTGCGCAGCAAATGCTTACTCATCCTTTGAGACTCAACTCCGAAACCAACTCTTTTGTGAAGCCTGCCCTTATCCCTCTCTCCACTTCCAGGCACCAAGGGTTGCCCAAGCCTGGGACTGCCATCGTCTAATTCTTTCTCCTCTCTCCTAAGGAGCAGGTGGTTGGCACGGAGCTCCCCAGAGGGAGGGATCCCTCTTGGTCCACTCTGCCATCCTGGGTGCCGGGGCACGTTAGGCTTTGTGGAATAAGGGAAGTGTTTTTTTGAGACAGAGTAGTCTTGCTCTGTTACCCAGGCTGGAGTGCAGTGGCACCATCTTGGCTCACTGCAGCCTCCGCCTCCCATGTTCAAGCGATTCTCCTGATTCAGTCTCCCGAGTAGCTGAGATTACAGACATCCGCCACCACACTGAGCTAATTTTTGTGTTTTTAGTAGGGATGGGGTTTCACCTTCTTGGCCAAGCTGGTCTTGAACTCCTGACCTCAGACGATCCGCCTGCCTCAGCCTCCCAAAGTGTTGAGATTACAGGTGAGAGCCACCGCGCCCAGCCTGGAATAAAGGAATTTGGGCATGAAGGGAAGGAAGGAGAATTCCTGCTTCTTCTAGGGTGGAAACTGCTGCAGGAAACACCTCTCAGGCTGGGTCTCTCAGTTTGTTCCCTTCCGGCTCCACTCGGGGGCTGAGGCTTAGGAGAGAGAGAATTCAAATCTATTTCCTCACTCTCTCCTATTCTTCTCTCCACCTACTTCCAAGGACAGCGTAGGCTGAGGCTCCAGCTCCCCAGCTGTGTCTGTGGGAACTGGCTGTCCCCAAGTCCCTGCACATGGGGGTGTGTGTATGTGCATTTGTGTGCATTCGTGTGTGTGTGTGCATATGTGCCTGTGTGTGTGACAGGGACATCACAAACCCTGCCTTCCACTTTTAAAAATTATTGGTGATCTCAAAGAGCTTTTGTTCATGTGGATTATAGCTACTGATGTTTGCCATATTAGAAACTATAACTGGCCGGGGACGGTGGCTCATGCCTGTAATCCCAGCACTTGGGAGGCAGAGGTGGGTGGATCATGAGGTCAGGAGTTCAAGACTAGCCTGGCTAACATGGTGAAACCCCGTGTCTACTAAAAATACAAAAATTAGCCTGGCGCAGTGGCAGCTGCCTGTAATCCCAGCTACTCAGGAGGCTGAGGCAGGAGAATTGTTTGAACTCAGGGGGTGGAGGTTGCAGTGAGCCAAGATTGAGCCACTGTACTCCAGCCTGGGGGACAGAAAAAAAAAAAAGAAAAGAAAAGAAAAAGAAAAGAAACTAAAACTGTGAATTGTTTGAAATAGTTCATTATTATTAATAGAGTGCCTGTTAACCAACAATTATAACCAATTAATTATTATTGGGTGCCTGGCAGACATCCAAACGGGTGAACCCCTGAGGGTCCCAGGACAACAGGGAATGGTGGAGACTGTGGCAAAGAGGACCCACCCAGCGAAGCAGCCACAGCCCCATGCCAGCAGAGCCCACCTGCTAAGAGGAGCTGCAAGTTCTTACTTTCAGGTAAAACCTTCAGATTTTTAAGTGTTGTCCTAAGTTCGTAACACACTGTGCTGGTCCAAAGGACATCAGTGGTCTCAGGGTCCTAGAGGTGGATGCAGAAGCCTCACTGGGTGTGGAGACGGGAGGAGAGGGACTCAGCCAGGGGACTGTGTTTTACAAGCCCTAACCAGGCTTCCTTCCAGGGATCCTCCCTCGCCCTTCGAGCAGCTGCGATTGACAATTTCCCCCAACAGTATTGATCCCCACCCCTCGGGAGAGCACTGTACTTCATGCAGAAAGACCAGAACTGGCACACTCAGGAACAGGCCTTTGGAGCCTGGAGGGACCTTAGTCCGGCATAGAAGCTGAACCCTGAGGAGTCCAGGGACTTGCCTGAGGGGGTGCAGCCAGTGCCGGGCGGCAAGGCAGCGTGGGCACTCCTGGCCGCCTGCCTGGACGCATCCTCAAATGCCGCCCTGCCACGGGAACATCAAACACTGCTCCAAGCAGCGCAGCCGCACTGAAAGCCAACGCCCCACCTGTTATTACCTTCCACTAAATTTTCCAGAACTCCGCTCCCTCCCTCCTCCTCCACGCACAGCCTCTTCACCCTAGGTGGCTTTTTCTGGAATCTTAAGATTTCACACGGTATTGAACTTGGGAGGGAATTCAGTTATGAGACTGGGACCTAGCAAAAAACCAACCTAAACATCAGCACGGTCTTTTATGAGTTCTTCTAAGGATAACAAAATAAATAATTTTAATGAGAGAGAGGCAGAGAGTGAGACAGAGAGGATTTTACAGACGATGAATGTTTTTCCTTGGGGGTCATTCTCCCCTACTCTTCTGCAGCATCAGGAGCGAGGGGTGGGCACCCACAGCCTGGTGCTGGAATCATTATGTGCACCTGGGATAGAACAGGACCCCAGAGCTCGAGTCCCTCCACTCATTTCCAGCTGCCAGCAGGATGTCACTTGAGGCTGGAGATTCCAGGGCATTGGGAGAACTCCTGATCCAGCTCTGACAGTGCCTGAAATCCTACCAGCCCAGCTCTGGGCTTGAAGGGCTTTTTCTCTTCTGAAGACACTTATCAAGGTGTGAATATTCTGGGGAGAGAGAAACCCCCTCTGCTGCCTACCCCATCTTCTGCCTGGCCACTGGCTGGATTCAAGAGCCACAAGGTCATTTGTGGGCAGACAGGTCTTAGCAGAGTCTGAGAGGAGAAGGGGCAAAGGTGAGCCCAGCGGAGTGGTCCCCTTACGTTTGGAAGCCCAGAGGTGGGTACCCCAACGCAGCCTGGGGAATTCAGGAAAGGCTTACTGGGGAAGAGGCTTTCATGCTGGGTCCTGAAGCAGAAATAGGTGTGCATCAAATGAAAAGCAGAGAAGGCAAGCAGGGCCAGGCAGAGGGAACAGCACACAAAGGCCCAAAGACAAGCTCTACAGGGCACTTGGTATGGAGCAGGAGGAGGTGGGAGCCATGCTAAGGACTTTGCTCTTCCCATTGCGGGCAACTGGGAGCTACTGAAAGCTCGAAGCAGGGAAAGGACCAAATTGGATTTGTAGTATAGAAAAGCTCGCTCTAGCAGGGCACTGTGGCTCACGCCTATTATCCCAACACTTTCGGAGGCCGAGGTGGACAGATCACCTGAGGTCAGGAGTTCCAAATCAGCCTGGCCAACCTGGTGAAACCTCATCTCTACTAAAAATACAAAAACCAGCCGGGCGTGGTGGCATGCGCCTGTAATCCCAGCAACTCGGGAGGCTGAGGCAGGAGAATCACTTGAACTTGGGAGATGGAGGTTGCAGTGACCCAGGATAGTGCCACTGCACTCCAGCTTGGGCGACAGAGCAAGATCTGTCTCAAAAAAAGAAAAAAAAAAAAAAGGAAAAAAACAGAGGAAAAGCCACTCTACTGCAGTGTGGAGACTGCAAGGATGGGGATCAAAATGGAAGAGGGGGCCAGGTAGGAAGTGATTGCAGAAGTTCCGGTGGTAAGTGGTAGTGGCCTAGACCCTGGTTGTGACAGGTGGGATCAGGAGGTCAGTGGTCCAGGGCAAGGCAGACAGCAATGCCCCTCCATATGAAGCCCCAATCATCTGGACTCTGACCCTGGGAGCAAAATGCACGCCCCTCCCTGCTCCATCAGCCCCCCATCCTCCCTGCTACTTAGCCACGGAGACAGGGTTTTGCCATTGGTACCTGGCTGGTCCGGGTGATGCAGCGGCGGATGAGGTCTCTGATGTTGTTGTGCTTGTCGGTCTGGAAGTACACGGTGGCGCTGGATTTTTCCTTCAGGTAGGGCTTCTCAGCTGAGGCCCAGCTGTGCAGTAGGGCCAGCTCGCTGCCCTCTGAGGCCACGGGGAAGTAGGTGCCGGACTGTAGGGAGCTGGAGTCTAGTCCCTTAGGGCCTGTCTCTGCCCCTCCCAGGGTGTCAGGGGGACAGGGGCGCTCCCAGGCCTGGGCCTGGATGTACTGGGCCTCCACCGAGGACAGGAAGTCCACCTCGCCTTCCTGGCTGAGCACCCGCCAGTAGGCTTCAGGACCCCCATCCAAGAGGGCGTCCGTGGCCAGCCGGGCACTCTCGTTATCACTAAAGTCAGCCCTAGCTGGCCGGACCCACTGGCTCTTGACATCTTCCAGACGCTTCCGGATTTTGCCCAGGTGCCTTGACCGGCTCATGCCACCCGTCCCTGGGTGGTGCTAGGGGAGGCTGGCACGTCAGCTCCTCCAGATGTGGGAAGCAAGTGGAACACACCACGGAGGAGTGGGGCTCCCACACCCCCGGGAGGCCGCCTGATCCCAGTACCCGCGTGCAGGGCACCTCCAAGAAGTGATTTACCGCTGTCCTGAGCAATGCTTCTCAGAACTCCTCACCTGCAGCCGAGGGATTGGTTTATCTCTCAGGGCCACCTGCCCTGCCCTCGGGCCGGGAGGGCTGGCTCAGACACCACCTTGGCACAGTCAGTCATGGGATATTTCCTCTCCTCCCAGCCGCAGGGGGAGGCGAAGGTGAGCCGGCTTTCCTGCTGGGTTTCACAACTCTCCCTCAGGCCTTTGTTACCAAGCAGGGAGCCTTCCCAGCACCACCAGCCCAGCTGGAGGATGGGCCTGAAGGAGGCCTGCCTGCCTCCGCTCCCCTCCTGGGTGCCGCGATTCCCACGCTGTTTCAAAGATGAGAATTTCCCTGTGGGGGGAAAGGTGCCATCCCTGAGATGCCTCCCCCCGCCCTGTGTGAGGAGGGAGCTGGACACGGGCCAGGGAGAGCTGTAGACCAGGTGCGTCTCCTCTCCTTGGTCACACCCAAGTGCCCACCCCTCCCTGCCCTATGAAGGAGCTCCTCTCTCCCATGCCTTCTCAAGTGTCATTGTCATTGTCATTGTCCTGTTTGCAGAGCCCGCAAAGAGTTTCCAGTTCTCAGGCCAATGCTGCCTTGCTGGAAGAGGCTGCTTGGAACACTGTCTGGAGAACGAGCCAAGGCTGCCCGCAGCCCACGAGCCCAAAGGACCAGTCAGTCTTGGTGCTGGAGCAGGAGGAGCAGCACGTGGGTTTGAAATCTATGAACTCTGAGGGGAGTGACCACGTGTTCTTTCTAGACCAGGTCGTGGCCTGACAATGGGCTGAACTGCCTAAAACCCTGACTCGCTTTGATTGGGTTTTGCTGGAAACAGGCCTGAGACTAGGATTTGAGTACAGGTGGTTAATCAGAAGGTCATTCCGAGAAGCACACAGAGGAGTGGGGAAGAGAGACGAGAAGGGAAGGAAGCCAAGCCATGTGAAGGTGATGAGCAGGCCACTGTTGTGGACATCTGGGTTCATGCGCATCTGTGGGGACATCAGGGCTTTCCAGCCTGTGGGAACCTCTGGGTGATGGTGGCAAATACACCTTAAGGTTTTCCTGCCCAAAGGGTGAGAAAGCTGCAGAGTTTATCTAAGGAGTCCTAGTTATCATTGGCTGAGGGCTGCTCCCGGAGCCAGTTCACCAAGCACAGCCCTGAACCCAGAGAAAGTCTTCAGGCAGTGTCAGGTGCTACAGGCAGAGAGTGCTGTGGGAGTGGTGAGGAGTGAAGAAATTAAAGCAAGGCCCTGACGCTATCTGCTCAGGGACGACACCAAGAAATCAGGATTGTGTGGTCTTCAGAGAGCCGGGATATGGTAAGAACTTGATGTCTCTCAGTGGCATAGCCATTCCTTGGAGAAAAACAGCCGTGAGCACCTGTAACCCTACTGTAGCTGTGGTCCTTGTGCCTCAGCCCAGCAGTACCACAGTGTTTTTTAAAGTGCGGTGCGGCCGGGCACAGTGGCTCATGCCTGTAATCCCAGCACTTTGGGAGGCCGAGGCAGGTGGATCACTTGAGGTCAGGAGTTTGAGACCAGCCTGGCCAACGTGGTGGAACACTGTCTCTACTAAAAATACAAAAATTAGCGGGCCTGGTGGCTTGGGCCTGTAGTCCCAGCTACTCGGGAGGATTAGGCAGGAGAATCGCTTCAACCCGGGAGGCAGAGGCTGCAATGAGCCAAGATCACACCATTGCACTCCAGCCTGGGCAACAGAGCAAAACTCTGTCTCAAAAAATAAAATAAAATAAAAGGAATCTCTTCTCTCTCTCTGTTTTTGGAACATCGAAGGAATCCAATTCACAATCTTGAGCAATCCTCTCTTTATTCTATTTTATCTACTCCCTACAATCCCTGGCGGTCACAGAGGACAAACACAATAAACGCTGTCTCCCGTTGCCTTTTGAATCTATGCCCTTTCCCTTCCGCCTTTTGCTAACTCTTGCTTCTGTAGATTGACGCAAGCCCTTTTCCCACATCCTCTTCCCATCTTCCCTCCTCTCTGGTCTGGTCTGTGTCCGCCTCAGGCCATTCTCTGTTCCTGCATCACCCAAGTCCTGTCCCCAGTCTAGCGAGATAGACCCCAGGGCAGGGCAGCGGTCCATGGATTTGCTCAGCTTCACTCCATGGCTCCGAAGCTGTCCATAGACTATACTCTCAGCGACCAGCTCCCGAATTCATTACTAGAGAAGTTTCTCTGAACGTGTAGAGCTGGGGGAACCAGGAGGGGGAGGTGAGCGTTTCTCCTGAGCATGAGGTGGCTTTAGGTATTGCTTCATGGCAATTTGGCAACTGTCATGTGCCATTGAAGATGGTTCTTATCTTCCTCTGAAAGAGGAAGAGGACACAGTCTGAGTGGTTCCCATTTATGTTAATTTTTTTAAAGTTGTCAATTGCTCCCTGTTGCCTATTAAACTAAGTGCCAAGTCTTGAGCCTACCTGAGACCCTGCACAAAATGAATGTATGTTCATTCGAGCCTGGCTTCTCCCGTACTTGCCCATCGCTGAGTGCTCACTGCTTGCTGGCTCTCTGTGCTGAGGGAGAAATGGATTATTAGTCCTCATTTCACCAAAGAGGAAACCAAAGCTCAGAAAGGTTGAGTACTTGCCCAAGATCACACAGCTGGTAAATGGCAGAGCCCATGTACTTTCCACCATTCCAAGCTTCACTTTTTTCTTTCCCATTCCCCTTCCCTTTCTATTCACAGCACATTACAAATCCTCTTATTGGTTCCTGAATATGCATGGGGAGAACTTTAAAAGTAGGTGGGTATTCTGGGGTTCTCCTTTCACCTGGACCTAATTCTCTTTCTTGGTTGAATAAATGCTTGAGTATCTCCCTGAGACAGAGGTATCTGTGACCTATAGGGACCATTTTCTCCTCGTCCTCTCACAGAGCAGCTCTTTAAAACAAAACAAGATCCCGAATCTGAATGAAACTTCCCCTCCAGAGTCCTGTTTCTGTCCCCAGCTCTTGGTCCTCACACAGACCCAGAGATTCCAGTTGAATCAAGATGAATACATGTTGGTGTCACTCATCCTCCATCCCTGGCAGACATTACTAGTTGATCATAGGATTCTGCCAGTGAGCTGGGAACTGTTCTTTTGCCACTCTGTGTAGGGATTATCTTAGTCCATTTTATGCTGCTATAACAGGATGCCACAGACTAGGTGATTTATAATGAACAGAAATTTATTTGGGTCATGGTTCTAGAGGCTGAGAAGTCCAAAAGCATGGTGCCAGCATGTGATGAGACCTTCTGCACTGTACATCCCATAGTGCAGGGCAAAAGAGAGAGAAAGAAGGGGCCGAACTCATTTTAACAAACCCACTCCTATGATAATGACATTAATATATTCATGAGGGCAGAATACTCACGGTCTAATTACTTCTCATTAGGCCCCACCTCCCAACACTTTTGCACTGGGGATTAAGCCTCCAACACATGAACTTTAGAGGCACATTCAAACCATAGCAGGAACCACAGAGAAGTCCTTACCTGAAGGAATGCTGAAGGTACTGCAAGCTCTTCAGTTACTGATGAGAAAACTGTAGCCCAGAAAGAGGAAGTGACTGTTCTCAAAGTCATCAAACTGGTTGGTGATTCTCATCAGCTTAGTCTCTCATCTCTCCTCTGCAGCCCAGCCCTGTGAAGTGTCCTCATTCTTGCTCGCTGTAATAACAAACTCCCCCACCTAGGATTGCACTTCCGAACCAGGAAGTCTGGCCAGCTGTTGAACTGCACGTTCATACCTTGAAAAATCCTTACCAAGGAGCCCTCAGTGACAGGCACTGTGGATTATGGAGGACTCCACTTCCCTTCTTCCTTCCTGTGGCCATCTGAAGTGTGGTTGTCTCCTTTTCATGAGGTCATCCAACAATAAGAGAAAGGATGAGAAGCCACACTCTTGTTAATAAATGAGTGGCATATTGGGGCTTCCTGAAAGTTCCATTTATCTAGGACAGTGGCACTCAGCTAGAGGCGATTTTGGACCCCCCATCCAGGGGACATCAGGTAACGTCTGTAGCCATTTTCGGTTGTCATTCTGGGGGCGTGGGTTGCTAACTGGCATTAGTGAGAATAAGCCAGGGGGTCTGCTACATCCAACAACACACTGGAAAGTCCCCCACAGTACAGAGCTGCCTGACCCAGAACACCTGCAGTGCTGAGGAACACCCTTACAGGTGACCAGTGTGGGGATCCCAGTCTCCTGCCATTGTTCAGTCTGTTCCCCCAGTCCTTCCCTCCACCATCATAACTTATTCAAATCTTTCCCAGCATTCAAGGTCTATCCTGAATCTGACCTATGCTAAGAAGCCCCACTGGTGAATTACGAAGCAGCTGTAACTGCTCCTCCTCTGGTCCACAAGGCGTTTGTAGAATATGTCTCAGGCAGTCTAAATGGTCATGGGTGTATTGCCCCATCTCCCACTGCTTCTAATTCCTTGAGCAGTGCAATGGCAAAAGGCTTACATGAACTCTGAGTTGGGCACAACTGTGTCTAGACTGTGCCTATGATAGGGGACCCCAGGAAGGTATCATAGAGGACCTCACTGAACTTCACTCTTCTCGTCCCTATAGTGACAGCTAACATCTGTGGGGCATGTCCTGTGTGTGTGAGGTGGTGTCCTATGTCCTTTTCATGTGCTAACTCACTTCAGCCTCATGACAACCCTGTGAGTAAATGCTATTACCATTCCGTTTCATGCATGAAGGAAATAAGGCACAGCAGTAACCTTAAAGGGTGTGAGATCTCAGGGCGCTGCACTGGGTGGTCAGTGAACAAACCTTGTCCAGTTTCTGCTTGGCTCTTTAGCCGGAAAGAGTGCCAATGTTTCCTTCTGAGTTTTCTATATCATTGATATTATACTCTCCATACAATTTTATATATCTTGCCTCCTTTTTTGCTTAGCATTACTCAGAAGTGTCTTTTCCATGTCATTAAAAGTGTGCACACTTCCCTGCTCCACACTTCCCTTCTCTTTTCTTCTGGAAGAAGTCAGTCCTAAAGCCGTTGGGTGGGTCAAAGCAAGGTGGGTGTCAGTGGTGGGAATGGGCTTGGTGGCTCAGAGCATGTGTTGGAGCCCAGGCCAAGTGAGGAGGTGCAGGGGACTGAGGGGGTGAGGGAATGTCTGCATAGGGTGTGAGGGTGTGTCCTCACAGGGGCCAGTTGGAGCCCAAACAGGGCAAAGAGGGTGTCCATGTGGGCAGGGGAGCTGCCTAAAAGGGGTGTCAGAGCTCTAGCTGGAGGAGGTGGGGGAAGATGGGAGATTGGTTACATACAGGAGCATTGATCAAATAAACAAATAGATTAAAGGTAAGGGAAACCAGGTTTCTTACTGTCAGAGCAGGGAGCACACACAGAGAAAAGGGGGAAACTGAAACGGACTTGTTAGATACGAATTGGAGGCACCGATTTGAACTCACAGCTTTCAATAGAGATAGATAAACTTAGATAGATAAAAAATATATAAAATATTTCTAGAATTTGTTTTCTGTATTTATATTCTATTCATTTATAATATGTATTATATATTCTCCTGTTCTGTCTGCTGACAGTGACGCTCAGACTGCAATGTGTGCCCAGGGCTTCTTGGAGAAATGGCCGATTTCAAGTCCAGAGCAGACGAAATACAAAGTGATCATGGAGCATCTCACGCCAGAAAGCAGGAAGGAACTCAAAGAATGATAAGGCCATGTCAAAAAGACGTGGAAGTCAACTTGGAGGGGTTCCCACTGGCTTACCTGGGACAATCTGAGCATGAAAATCATGGCCATAAAGGATTATAATGCATGAAATAACGTAGGAAACCACAAGACCAGACTAATACAAATAAACACATATTTTGAAAGTTTGAGAAGGAATGGGATAAAATTTCAAATAAACTCCTGACAGGGCGTGGTGGCTCACACCTGTAATCCCAGAATTTGGGGAGGCCAAGGTGGGTGGATTGCTTGAGCTCAGGAGTTTGAGACCAGCCTGAGCAACAGGGCAAGACCTCGACTCTACCAAAAAAAAATTAGTGTGGTGGTGCGTGCCTGTAGTCCCAGCTACTCGGGCAGCTGGGGCAGAAGGATCACTTGAGCCCAGGAGGTCCAGGTTGCAGTGAGCCGTGTTCGTGCAAGGCACTCCAGCCTGGGCGACAGAATGAGCACCTGTCTCAAAACAATAAAATAAAATAAAATAAAATAAAAATAAACTCCCCATAAAATACTTGATAATTACAAAGGAGAACAAGAAACTTTACAACACAGACACTTATCAGACACCACCCTAATCAAGGGATCAAAGTGACCCTCATCAATAAAGGGACAAACTGAAATCTTGAGCCACCTGAGAGGATGCGACAAGATGACAGAATCACTTCTGTGATGTTCCTGGCAAAGATACATGATCAGAATCAAATTAGGAGGAAATATCAGACAAAGCCAAATGCGAGGACATCCTACAAAGTAACCGCCCTCTCATCTCAGAACTATCAAAGCCAGTATCTTAGGGAGGTCTGGGGAACTGCTCCATATTGAAGGAGACTAAAGAGTTCCGATAACTAAATGCAACACATGATTCTGCACTGGATTCTTCTGCTGTGAAAGACATATTGGGACAGTTGGCAGAACTTGCAGGGGACCTGAGGATTAAATGGCAGCAATTTATCACTGTTGATTTCCCAATTTTGATGGTTCAATTGTAGTTTGTAGGAGAGAATCCTAGCTTGTAGGAAACACACAAAAAATAATAGGGATGATGGCGCATTCTGTCGGCAATTCTCTCAATAGTTCAAAAGAAAGGAAATGGCTGAGCGCAGTGGCTCATACGTGTAATCCCAACACTTTGGGAGGCTTGAGCCAGGAGTTCAAGACCAGCCCAGTAATACAGTGAGACCCCAATATCTACAAATTTTTTTTTTTTTTTTAATTAACCAGGTGTGGTGGTGCATGCACCTGTAGTCCCAGCAACTTGGGAGGCTAAAGTGGGAGGATTGCTTGGGTTGTGGAGGGTGAGGCTGCAGAGAGCCATGAGCACACCACCACCCTCCAGCCTGGGTTGCAGAGTGAGACCCTATCTCAAAAAAAAAAAAAAAAAGAAGAAGAAGCAAGACCCTGTCTCAAAAAGAAGAAGAAGAAGAAAAAGAAGTAACAGGAGGAGGAGGAGGAGGAGGAGGAGGAGGAGGAGGAGGACGAGGAGGAGAAAGGAAATACTTTGTACTGGTTTTGCACTGCTTCAATAAGCTTTTGATTTAAAAAAGTTTTTTAGGTCGGGCGCGGTGGCTCACGCCTGTAATCCCAGCACTTTGGGAGGCTGAGATGGGCAGATCACGAGGTCAGGAGATGGAGACCATCCTGGCTAACACGGTGAAACCCCATCTCTACTAAAAATACAAAAAATTAGCCAGGCGTGGTGGCGGGCGCCTGTAGTCCCAGCTACTCAGGAGGCTGGGGCAGGAGAATGGCGTGAACCTGGAGGCGGAGCTTGAAGTGAGCCGTGATGGCGCCGCCGCACTCCAGCCTGGGCGACAGAGCGAGACTCCGTCTCAAAAAAAAAGTTTTTTAGGTCCTCCCACGAAGAGGAAACAATCAGAAAAATCCGGAACATGGGACAATCTACAAGACAACAGACAACAGGCAGGGTGGGTAGAGAGGGCAGCAGCAGGGACGGATAGTCCTGTTGCATACACTCTGCATCCTGGCGCAGACCAGTAATGTTTTTCCAGATGAGGAAACTGAGGCACAGGGAGGTTAAGTAAATTCCTTAAGGGCCCCATGACAGAGCCTGGATTGGGCTTGGCTGTAACTGCTGGTTTAAGCGGGAATCTCCTCCTTTAGGCTGTGAACAATTTGGGGTGGGGGTGGGGCCAGACATGACTTAGCTTCTTGGAACTCCGAGTGCCTATCCCAGTTTGGGGCTGGCACGTCCAAGGCACCGAATGAGCACCTATTAGATGAACAGACGGCGAAGAGCTCCTGAATCACAGGCCAGCTCACGCGGATAGAATACACACAAATAGGACTCCAGCGCTTGTTCACGGGGCAGGAGTCAGGCCAGGGGCACAGCGACCTGGAGGAACAGGGTGCCTGTTTGACCTCCAGGGGCAGCTGCCACCCTCTCCTACCACTTCCTCATCAGGGCCTGCAGCAGCATGAAAATCATACAGTCTCCTTACCCAATGACCCGAGAAGTGCAATTAAGTTGAAATTAGTTGGCATAATTAATTAGACGGGTAAATAGCTCCCTGTCAACATCAATCAATCCATTCTGCCTAAAATCAGCTCAGCGAAGGCAGGCCAAGGAGCCCCTGCAGCGCTGGCCTCTGGTGGCGGGCAAGGTCAGAGAGTGGCAGCCGGAACAGGCCAGGGTGTCCTGCCGGTTACCCTAGACCCCACTCCCCCATCCACAGGTCCTTTACAGTTGTTTCTTTTCTTTTCTTTTTTTTTTTTTTTGGAGACAGAGTCTCACTTTGTTGTCCAGGCTGGAGTGCAGTGGCACGATCTAGGCTCACTAAAGCCTCCGCCTCCCGGGTTCAAGCGATTCTCCTGCCTCAGCCTCCTGAGTAGCTGGGATTACAGACACATGCCACCATGCCTGGCTAATTTTTGTATTTTTAGTTGAGACAGGGTTTCACCATGTTGGCCAGGCTGGTCTTGAACTCCTGACCTCAAGTGATCCGCCCACAGCAGCCTCCCAAAGTGCTGGGATTACAGGCGTGAGCCCCCACACAGGGCCTTACAGTTGCTTTCCATGGGAGCGGCATCTCTGCAGGGTCTTCCTCAGTGATTCCATCTGCAGCATCCGGCAAAAACACTGCTCCATTCCCAGGGAGCCACAGCTGCAAACGCCTTTGCCCCCTCGAGTTTCCTACTTCAGAATCGCCATTCCATTGCTCAGGATTTCCAACATGCATAAAAACCATGGGACCTCTGATGGTTTGGTTAGGATATTGCAGAAACTTAAAAAATCAAAGTATAACTTATTGACAATAAAATGTACCCTTGTTAGGCTGGGTGCGGTGGTTCACGCCTGTAATCCCAGCACTTTGGGAGGCCGAGGAGGGCAGATCACGAGGTCAGGAGGTTAAGACCATCCTGGCTAACATGGTGAAACCCTGTCTCCACTAAAATCACAAAAAATTAGCCGGGTGTGGTGGTGGGCACCTGTAGTCCCAGCTACTTGGGAAGCTGAGGCAGGAGAATGGTGTGAACCTGGGAGGTGGAGCTTGCAGTGAGCCGAGATGGCGCCACTGCATTCCAGCCTGGGCGAAGAGTGACTCAAAAAAAAAAAAAAAAAAAAAGAAAAAGAAAAAAAAAAGAAAAGAAAAGAAAAAGAAAAAAAAATACCTTCATTACTGTATAACTCTCTGAATTTTGAGAAACACGTATAGTCATGGAATCACCATCATGATCGAGATACAGAATATGGCGGGACATGGTGGCCCATGCTTGGAATCCCTGCACTTTAGGAGGCTGAGGTAGGCAGATCACCTAAGGTCAGAAGCTCGATACCAGTCTGGCCAACATGGCAAAACCCCGTCTCTACTAAAAATACAAAAATTAGCTGGGCATGGTGGCACGTGCTTGTAATTCCAGCTACTCGGGAGGCTGAGGCTGGAGAATTTCTTGAACCTGGGAGGCAGAGATTGCAGTGAGCTTAGATCACGCCACTGCACTCCAGCCTGGGCAAGAGAGCAAGATGTCATCTCATTAAAGAAAAAAAAAAAGATACTGAGTATTTCCATCACTGCAAAAAATTCCCCCTGCTCTTTGTAGTCACTGCTTCCCCTACCCCAACCCCTGGCAAGAACTGATGCGTTATCTGTCCCTAAATTTCTGCCTGTCCCAGAATGTCATATAAATGGAACCATAGAGTATAAGTCTTTTGTGTTCTGCTTCTTTCTCTTGGCATAACACACTTGGGGTTCATCCACATTGTGGCGTGTCTTGGTAGCTAGCTGCTTTTTATTGCTGAGTAGCATTTTATTGCATGGATGTACCACAGTTCGTTTATCTACTTCCCAGCTGAAGGATGTTGGACTGTTTCTAATTTGGGGAGTTTATGACTAAAGCCACTATAAATATTTATATACTGGTTTTTGTACGAATATGCTTTCATTTCACTTAGGTCAACACCTGGACATGAGATTGCTGGGTCTTATGATAGGTGTCTGTATAACTTGATAAAAAACTGCCACAGCACTTGCTGAGGTGCCTGTACTATTTTGTATCCCCAGCAGCAATTTCACTTGCTTCACATCTTTGCCAATGCATAACTTTAAGTAATGATAACATGCACTGCTGGTCATAGCAGGGCTGGCTGCATAATTTTCAAGGCCCAATGCAAAATGAAAATGTGGGATCCTTTGCTCAAAACAAAAGGGAAAAAAATGCCATGAAATGTACTAAAACAGAAAGGGTTTCCCTTCTGCAGTCTTTCTCTTGACTTCTTGTAGTGTTTTTCTTATTTGCTTGATGTTTTAAGTAAAGAAAACTTAAAATTTAAGATTATTAGCAGGCCGGGTATGGTGGCTCATGCCTGTAATCTCGACACTTTGGGAGGCTGAGGTAGGTGGATCACTTGAGGTCAGGAGTTCGGGACCAGCTTGACCAACATGGTGAAGCACAGTCTCTACTAAAAATACAAAAAATTAGCTGGGTGTAGTGGTGCGCACCTGTAATTCCAGCTACTCTCGAGGCTGAGGCAGGAGAATCACTTGAACCCGGGAGGTGGAGGTTGCAGTGAGCAGAGATCACGCCACTGTACTCCAGCCTGGGCGACAGAGCAACACTCTGTCTCAGAAAAAAAAAAAAGATTGTTAGCATTCATGTTTACATTGTGCAATGACATTTTAAATGCAAATATGAGAGCTTTTAACTTGTACATGGAATTACTGAAATTACACAACCCATATTTTGTTTGTACATGCATATGTATTTCATTCTTACCAGAAAGTAGAAATGCTGCACAAAACGAACACAACTAGTTTTATTTCACTTCTTGATATGCACACATTCTACCAACACTCTCTACCTTTGGCTTACTAATGAATAAGAAGGGCAGAGCAGAAAAGAAACTGTGGGCTGCCTTATCTTTTTTATTTTTTATTTTTTCATATGGAGTCTCGCTCTGTCACCCAGGCTGGAGTGCAGTGGCACGACCTCGGCTCACTGCAACCTCTGCCTCCTGGGTTCAAGCGATTCTCCTGCCTCAGCCTCCCGAGTGGCTGGGATTACAGGCATGTGCCACCATGCCTGGCTAATTTTTGTATTTTCAGTAGAGGTGGGATTTCACCATGTTGGCCAGGGCTGGTCTCGAACTCCTGACCAGATGATCTGCCTTGGTCTCCCAAAGTGCTGGGTTACAGGCATGAGCCACCGGGCCCGGCCGCCTTATCTTTCTTGGCCTTTCTGTGTCATCATTTTGAGTGTAACCTGGTTGGTCAGTGTGAGGAAACAAAACAAGTAAGAAAGCGTGTGGTGGAATTCCTTGGTCATTTATGTTTCTTGGAACACCACTGCCTTTTTCCTGCATTTCGGCAAGTTGTGGTTTGAACAGAAAGTGTGGCTTCTCAGCTCCGTCACCCCCACTGAGTCACAGAGGTAGGACACTTACCTTGCGCTCACTTTGAGTCTCACTGACCTCCCACGCATTGTGGGGCTCCTGGAATCAAGTGATCACAGGACAATGCGAATGTTCTATGGGGATGGGTCAGCAAGGCACTCTAGACGCCCAAGTTCACTTATCCTTCTGTTCACACCAGCATCAGACCTACTTATGAAATCCACGTTCAATGATCAAATCATCGAGAATTTCCAGACATTTGCAACAGAGCATTAAACCAAGTGTGGGGTGCTTCTGAATGTGGGGCCTGTGGGACTGCACACCCATGAAGCCAGCCTGGCCTTCACAGCATAAGGAAATTAGTTTTCTCACATTCCATTATTTGTGAAACCAAATTAAAATATTTTTTGTAATATAAAAAAAATTCTATCTCTGAAGTCCCATCTAGTTGCATCATTTGGGGAGTTTCTTGTATTTATCTAACTTGTGTCTTGTCTCTCTAGTGAAATTGGCTCTTTTTCTAGAACAAAGATCATAACTTCTGCTCTTTCATATCCAGCACAGCACCTGGCTGAGGCCAGGGGACCCAGTTCAGAAGCTCAGGAGTTCAGAAGGGACTGATTGCTTATTGGGGAAGTCCACTAAAGGAAGACCATTTCTCCACCCACAGCATACTTCTGACACCAAAATGTTGGTTTTTCCACACCAAGCAATTATCCAGTTCTCTGCAGACACCAGCTGGGTGTCCTGTAATTTATTTTTATTTTTATTTTTGGGACAGAGTCTCACTGTCACCCAGGCTGGAGTGCAATGGTGCAATCTTGGCTCACTGCAGCCTCTGCCTCCTGGCTTCAAGCGATTCTTCTGCCTCAGCCTCCAGAGTAGCTGGGACTACAGGTGCCCACCACCAAGCCTGGCTAAGTTTTTGTATTTTTAGTAGAGACGGGTTTCATTATGTTGGCTAGGCTGGTCTTGAACTCCTGACCTCAGGTGATCCACCCACCTCAGCCTCCTAAAGTGCTGGGATTACAGGCATGAGCCGCCGCACCCAGACGTGTCCTGAGATTTAATTAAACTCTGACACTAAGTACCTGGACTTAGCGCAGACCCCACAGGTTAAGGGCTCAGTCCCACAAGACCACTCCGACTTCAGATGCCAGCTGCAAGCAGTGGGGCCTCAGGTTTCCCACACTTCTATCTGGCTTGGCTACAGATCAGGAGTTCCCACAACCCTCTCTTCTCATTTGGCCATGTGCTATAATGGCTCAAAGAACTCAAGGAAAAATTGCTTATGTTTACTAGATTATCATAAGGGATACAAATGAACTGTTAGATGAAAAGGTACCAAGGGTGAGGTACAGAAGGGTCCCACGCATAGGAGCTTCTGCCCCTGTGGAACTGGGGTTCACCCTACTCCTCGAATATGGATGTGTTTACCAACTGGGTTTATGGTTTTTGTGGAGCCTCTGTGCTCCCAGAGGGTAGGGGTAGGAACTGAAAGTTCCAGCTATCTAATCATGTCTTGATCTTTCTCATGACCAGCTCCCATTCTGAAGTTATCTAGGGGTCCCCAGCAACCAGTCATCTTGCTGTCATCAAAAAGGTACCCCTGTTACTCTGGACATTCCTAGGGTCTTAGAAGCTCTTGTATCAGGAACAGAGGACTAAGACCAAATATTACAACAAAAGGGACTCCTATCACCCCCGTCACTCAGGAAATTCCAGGGTTTCAGGAGCTCTGTGCTGGGAAGTGGAAATAAAGACCAAATATGTCTTTCTTGTTGTATCACAATGTCACACACAAGGTACTGAAATAAGCTCCCAGAGCCACCCCAGATTTGGCGGGCTGCTGGGTGGGGAGCAAGAGCACTGAAGTCCCCTGCACCACACACACACAGCTATGAGTGGGTGGGGAGGGAAGGTTGAAGATCTCAGATGGCACAGGAAAGAATGTATAAGAAGCTCATCCCAATGCCATCTCTCTTTTTTTTTTTTTTTTTTTTGAGACAGAGTCTTGCTCTGTCGCCCAGTCTGGAGTACAGTGGCCGGATCTCAGCTCACTGCAAGCTCCGCCTCCCGGGTTCACGCCATTCTCCTGCCTCAGCCTCCCGAGTAGCTGGGACTACAGGCGCCCGCCACCTTGCCCGGCTAGCTTTTTGTAGTTTTTTAGTAGAGACGGGGTTTCACCGTGTTAGCCAGGATGGTCTCGATCTCCTGACCTCGTGATCCGCCCATCTCGGCCTCCCAAAGTGCTGGGATTACAGGCTTGAGCCACTGCGCCCCACCCCATATGCCACCTCTTTAACAACTTACAGATGATTCTCATGAATAGTGAATAGTTCAGGTCATCAAACAGTTAGAACCTGCCCAAAGTGGCCCTCAGGTTGACAGGGGTAATCAGAAGGATTATCACACTTGGAACTTTTTTGTGCTCTCATTTCATGTTTTGGTACATCATGCATCAAATATCTTGAAAAGTTTGTAACGGCTTAGAAACTGAGTCCCTCCAAGCTGGGCTGGGAAACCCTTCTTCCACTGCACTCCACTGTGTCTCCTTTCCTTGAAAATAACACTACTGGCATTTGCACTTCGTCTTGTAAATATTACATGTTCGTTGTAAAAATTTGGGAAAAAGAGACAAGCAAAAGAAATAAAATAAAAATTTAAAAAAGCAATAGAACATCTTTCATAGCCACACCACTGGACATCAAAATAGTTAGGCTGGGCGCAGTAGCTCACGCCTGTAATCCCAGCACTTTGGGAGGCCGAGGCGGGTGGATCACCTGAGGTCGGGAATTTGAGACCAGCCTGAGCAACATGGAGAAACCCTGTCTCTACTAAGAAATACAAAATTAGCCAGGTGTGGTGGCACATGTCTGTAATCCCAGCTACTCCAGCTACTCAGGAGGCTGAGGTAGGAGAATTGCTTGAACCTGGGGGGCAGAGGTTGCGGTGAGCCGAGATCGCGCCATTGCACTCCAGCCTGGGCAACAAGAGCAAAACTTCATCTCAAAACCAAAACCAAAACCAAAAAAAACCTGTTACCATGTTGTTGTGTGTTGCAGCAACAGCGTAGATATTAGATACTTTGGGTCTCCCTGCAACCTGCCTGGAGTGTTCTCTTCCAAGGCATCTGAGAAGCTCAAAATGTCTTTTCCCTGGCTGGGTGCCATGGCTGATGCCTGTAATCCCAGCACTTTGGGAGGCTGAGACAGGTGGATCACCTGAGATCAGGAGTTCAAGACTAGCCTGGCTAACATGGTGAAACCCTGTCTCTACTAAATATACAAAAATTAGCTAGGCGTGGTGGCGCATGCTTGTAATCCTGGCTACTTGGGAGACTGAGGCAGGAGAATCGCTTGGACCTGGGAGGCAGAGGTTGCAGTGAGCCAAGATTGTACCACTGCACTCCAGCCTGGGCCACAGAGCAAGACTCCATCAAAAAGAAAAAAAAAAGCCTTTTCCCAGCCCTACCCAAAGCCAGAGCTGTTCTAGGGACCTGGGTCTGACAAGTGGGAGCATCCCTGCATGACTTGGAAGGCATACATGAGCCATCTGAGCAGACCACTTGCAGGAATTGGTTCTTCTTCAGCAGCTTAGACAGGAGCAAGTGCTGGTGCCAGGCTGTGTATCAGAGAGGGAGGTGAGGGCAGCAGCAGGGAGGTCCTGTGGTGTGGTTGGGCCTCCTCCTGGCTGAGTTGTCCTTGTTTTGTGGCATCCAAGCCCGGTTTCCTGATCCTCCTGGAAATTCCATAATGAATTAACTCTCTGTAACAAATCCCTTTCTGCTTAGTTAGCTAGAGTGGATTCTGTTGTCTGCAACAAAGAACTTACTCATTAGGCTTCCGCTTAACTCTCATCACCTCCTTCACAGCACTTCCCATAATGTGGAATTAGCTCATTTATGCATTTGTTTACCTACTTAATGTCTCTTAATAAGGGAGGAACCATGTCTGTCTTGTTCACCAGTTTAATCCCAGTGGCTGTCTCGTAAGCGCACTTCATCAATGCCTGTTGAGTGAAACATTTGGTCGCCTTCCAGCAGCCTCTGTCCCAAGCGAGAACAGAATACCAGCTTTAGTCCCTTCTGTGGACCAAGTGGGTTGTATTCTTTTTATGTGTACTGTACAACCTCCCGCCACCCCCATTGCCAACTCTTGCTGACTGCCTCTTTTTGCAGAGAAAGGCAATGTTCTAGAAAAGGGCTGTCCAATCTTTTGGCTGCCCTGGGCCATATTGGAAGAAGGAGAACTGTCTTTGGACACACATAAAATACACTGACACTAACAATAGCTGATGAGCTAAAAAACAAACAAAAAAAGGGTCCGTGCATAAATCTCATAATGTTTTAACAAAGTTTATGAATTTGCGTTGGGCCGCATTCAAAGCTGTCCTGGGCTGCATGCAGTCCTCAGGCCATGGGTTGGACAAGCTTGCTCTAGAAGATTCTGGTTTACACCCCTCTTTGGCTCTAGTGACTTAAAAATTGTAAGGCTGAATCAACTCACTGTGACCAATTCCCTGCTTCCCTTCAATAAGCAAAGACCTGTGCACGCTCTCTCTCTCTCTCCTCTTTCTCCCTCTCTCTCTCTCTCTCTCTCTCTCTCTCTCTCTCTCTCTGTGTGTGTGTGTGTGTGTGTGAAGTGAGGGCAGATGTTTGAATATTAAAAGGCAGATGGACTTACATCATGCATTCACTTATAAACTTACATCATGCATTCATTCCACACACAGGGAGTGCCTACTGTGTATGTATGTGGGGGTTGCTGGAGTCTCTGTTCTGAGATCCCCAGATCAATCCTTTTTGAGAGCCTGGACCTCCCAGTAAATGCCACTTTGTAATCAGACTTTCTCCCTTGGGCCATCGAACTGTCATCTAAAGTAGTGAAACCTCTAAGCCTTAAACTATGAGCCAGATGATGCAACTGCCACAACTTAATTGTGCAATTTCAGGGACAAAAGCTATGTTTGAGATATAGGCTCAGGGGTAGATTTTCGTGATATGATTTGAAAACCTTGGTGCTCAGACAGCCCAGTCCCTGTGTGCCTGGCTCCTGCAGATAAGAACCATGAGACCCAGTAGCCCTGTGAAGGAGGAGGCCCCATGGCTCTGTGTCCTCATGACTCTGGCTTGGGGTGATGGGGGGGTGATGGGGACATGCACTGTTACCCCATTGCTGTTATACCTGTTGGAAATGTGGGCAGAACCACTGTGTTGTTCCAGGCCTGAACTTGGAAGGAGCAGGCCCACAGTTCCTTGGGGCCCCAGGGCTGCTGGGGCCACACCCACTCCGACTTATCTCATCAGTCAGTAGGAGCAGAGTGGGAGGGCCCTGTGAGGTGAGTCCTGTAACACTTTCCTCTCCTCTGGCTAGGGGCCTCGCTGTCTCCCCACCAAGTATACTGAGAGAGGGCAATGGCCTCAGAGCCCACTCTGAGTCAGTCCATGGAAAGGTTTACTGAGTTACAGAAATCAGAGCCTGCACGCCTTTGGAACTAGAAAACGAGTCTTTGATCAGACTAAAACTGGGGATGCAGAAATAAGTCAACAACAGTCCCTGCCCTCAAGAAAAGTCAAGCCATTACAGTGCAGGCTGGGAAATGTTGCATGCAGTCATCAAACACACAAATGCTCCAGGGCCCACCATGAGCTCTGCACAGTGGGTGCAGCACGGCCCCTGTTGCGTGCCTGCCTGTGATCTGGTGGGAACAACAGTAACTGAGAAATCACGGCACCACACGGCAATGAACCTAAGGTCCGGGGAGTACAGGGATGGGAGGGTGAGCAGCAGGGAGCCAGCTCAAGAGGCCTTTCTGTGGCCACAGGGGAGAGCAGCAGGACAGTCATCAGCCGGGTGGGCGGGGTGGAGGGAATGGGGTGTCTGTGGGGTATGGGGTGGGGGTGGAGTGGGAAGAGATGGGCTGGGAGGTCAGCCAGCAGGGTCACGCGGGCACCCTGGCTTCTATGTCATGGGCAGTGGGAGCTTCCGAGGCTGTTCAGCAGGATGCGTTAGACACGTTAGCATTTATGACAGCTCCCTCTGACCACAGTGTGGGGACAATGGAGGCTCTCTGGGAACATCTGGGTCTGCAGGGGTGAGGCAGACCTTCTTCTTCTGGGTGCTTTGTCAGCACCAAACAGAGCAATGGCTCTCAGTTCAACAACAACAGGCTGACTCACAACTCGTCGGCCACTTGTTGAGTAGGAAATTGAGCTGGGATGACCATGGCCTTCCGCTCCCCTGCACAGATGACAAAAGAACTGCTGGCTGCTTCCCGCAGGGCACATCTGGAGAACACCCTGCTCCCTGCTCCCTACATCCAGGCTCCCTGGGCCTCCCTCGGCTTTCCCAGCTGGCTTGTCACAGCCAGTATGAGGAGATGAGACACTTGGGCTTACCACCAAGTCCTACCACATCACCAAGGCCTGTGGGGAAAAGGCCAGACCTGGGGAACCTTTGCTGCTTCCCAAAGCGCCACGGGAGAACTGAGACCCACCATCGGCCCTTCCTCCCCAGCCTCCTCCTGGCCCTGATAACCCTCCCCTCACTGAGCCCCCGACTCCCTCTTTATCTTTATTATTTTTATTATTTTATTATTATTATTATTATTATTATTATTATTATTGGAGATGGAGTCTTGCTGTGTTACCCAGGCTGGAATGCAGCGTCGCGATCTCAGCTCACTGCATTCTCCGCCTCCCGAGTTCAAGCAATTCTCCTGCCTCAGCCTCCTGAATAGCTGGGACCACAGGCGTACGCTGCCACACCCGGCTAATTTTTTGTATTTTTAGTAGAGAAGGGGTTTCACCGTGTTGCCTAGGCTGGTTTCGAACTCTTGAGCTCAGGCTATCCGCCCACCTTGGCCTTCCAAAGTGCTAGGATGACAGGTGTGAGCCACCGCGTCCTGTTATTATTTTTATTTTAAGTAGAACTGCAAAGGAGAGGGGAGTCGCGGTGTGCATAGACTCTGGAGCCAACTCACCCTGATGTCCCTCCAGCTGGAGCAGCCCCTGCAGAGAACTGTTTCAAGAAGCCAGGCTGTGGCTGTGGCCAGGCCAGATGCAGCCCATAGTCCAGCTGTGACCCCTGCCAAGCAGATGGAGACAGTGACCTGTGGACGGGTGGGATGGAAGTGCAGGAAGAGGCCGGGAGTGAAAAGAAAAGCCCCGGCTCCTGACGCCTGTGAATGCCCTGGCTCAGCTCAGGCCATTCTTGGGGCTTCTGGTCCTTACCCTCAGGGAGATGGAAAATTCTTCTGGGCTCCCTGGTGTGAAACAGCAAACCTGCCGAATCTAGGACAGCACAGATTTTTTGGCTGTCCACAGGCTCCTCAGACATTTGCTATCAAATACATGCATAAGATGTTCACTGTAGTATTTGTTACTAATTGGTAAGAATGAGGTGTTCTAGAATTAGAAGACCTAGAGCTGCTAGGGCTAATGTAACAAAAATACTACAGCCCAGGTGGCTTAAACAACAGAAATTTATTCCCATACAATGCCAGAGGCCAGGATGAAGGTGCTGACAGGATTGGTTTCTTCTGTGCTCTCTCTCCTTGGCTTGTAGATGGCCGTCTTCCTCCTGGGTCTCCTTATGGTCTTCTCTCTGTGTGTATCTGTGTCCAGATCTCCTCTCCTCAGAGACACTACTGCAGTTACTAAGAACAGGGAAGATATCTATGTATCGGCAAGGAAAGAGGTCCAGCTTACTAAGTGGAAAATGTCACAGAGCAATAAGTACCATATGATCTTTTGTAGATACCTAAAATCCAAGTGTTTATTTTTTATGTTTGTGTGTAGGAAGACCACTCACAGGGCTTCCCTCTGGAGGGGGAACAGGATTAGGAGTGACTTGAGAGGACTTGACTTGTGTACGTCTATATGTGTGGCACATTGGATTATTCTTTTTTTTTTTTTTTTAGATGGAGTCTTGCTCTTTTGCCCAGGCTGGAGTACACTGGTGCTATCTCAGCTCACTGCAACCTCCACCTCCTGGGTTCAAGCAATTCTCCCGTCTCAGCCTCTTGAGGGAGCTAGGATTACAGGCACATGCCACCACGTCCAGCTACTAATTCATCCATTTTAAGCATACAATTAAATGACTTTGGTTATACTATATATTTTTTAAATTGTGGTAAATATATGTAACACAAAATTTATCACTTTATCACTTTAACTTTTTTTTTTTTTTTTTAAGACAGACTGTTGCTCTGTCACCCAGGCTGGAGTGCAGTGGTGTGATGACAGCTCACTGCAACCTCCACCTCCCCAGCTTTAGCGATCCTCCCACCTCAGCCTCCCAAGTAGCTGAGACCACATGTGCATGCCACCACAGTCGGTTAATTTTTGTATTTTTTTGCAGAGACGTATTTTTTTGCCATGTTGCTTAGGCTGATCTTGAACTCCTAAGCTCAAGCCATTTGCCCGCCTCAGCCTCCCAAAGTGCTGGGATTATAGGTGTGAGCTACCACACCCAGCCCATTTTAACCATTTTTAAAAATTTTTTACTTCAATACCTTTGGGAGGTACAGGTGGTTTTTGGTTACATGGATAAGTTTTTAAGTGGTGATTTCTGAGATTTTGGTGCATCTATCACCCGAAGGAGTGTACCCAAAGTATAGTCTTTTATCCCTCACCATTTTAACCATTTTTAAAGTTTACAATTCAGTGACACTAAGTACATTCACAGCGTTGTGAAACCATTGCTGTTTTCTAGCTCCAAAACTTTTTCATCATCCCAGACAGAAACTCAGTGCTCATTAAGCAATAACTCCTCATTCCTCATCCCTCAGTTCCTGGTAACCTCTAATCTATTTTCCATCTCTATGTATATATTCTAGATATTTTATATAAGTAGGAGCTTGCCATATTTGTCCTTTTGTGTCTGACTTATTTCACTCAGCTTCAGGTAAGCACGTCTTTTTCTTGCTCATGGATCTGTGTATCAGCTGGGTTCAGCTCCAGGCTGAGGTTGGGTTCAGTCTGCTCTTCAAGTCTTCACATTCTCCTTGGACCAGCCATTCACTAAGGCATATTCTTCTGAAAGAGTCACAACAGCCCAAGGGACCAAGCCATGCCAAAGAGGCACATTTAAGGCTTCTGCTCTGGTTACATACGTCAAAACTCCCTTGGCCCAAGCAAGTCACATGGCCAAGTTCAACATCAGTGGGGCAGGGAAAAACACTCAGCTTACTGTGGCAGAGGGTGCAGAGTCTCAGGCCAAAGGGAAGGAAAAAGAATGAAGGATAATCCAGGCCAGGCACAATGGCTCACGTCTGTAATCCCAGTACTTCAGGAGGCTGAAGTGGGCAGATAGTTTGAGGTCAGGAGTTCGAGATCAGCCTGGCCAACATGGTGAAACCCCACTTCTACTAAAAATACAAAAACTAGCTGAGTGTGGTGGTGCATGCCTGTAATCCCAGGTACTCACGAGGCTGAGGCAGGAGAACTGCTTGAACCCGGGAGGTGGAGGTTGCAGTGAGCCAAGATTGCACCACTGCGCTCTAACCTGGGCGACAGAGTGAGACTCCATCTCAAAAAAAAAAAAAAAAAAGAAAAAAAAGAAAAGAAAAGAGAAAGGAAAACACATGCTTGCTGTTTAAGCCATTACGTTTTAGGTTGTTTGTTAAGCAGCACTAGCACAGTGATAGCTGACTTATACAGCATAGCTATATGCATATATTTTAGAATTAGTACATACTATTCGTGCAATTGAAAATAAGCAAAACCAGAATTTATTGCATTCCTCCGAACAGGTCCCTCTTTCCCGCTTTCCTCCCCGGCAGGGCACTGGAATGTTTCTGGACATTGCTCATCCCAATTTGGAGTGACCTGGCTTTTCTTGACAGCCAGGCCCAAGTCCTGTGTTTGTGGAACGTGCCTCCACGTGGCTCCCTCCTTTGGCTCTCTGTAACCACCTGCAAGGATATGTTTTCATCACCTGGGCCTGGATAGTTGCCTGGGTGTCCCAGGGGGTCTCCCTGCCTGGGTCCATCTGGCACCAGGGAAGAGGAATCACTCTCAACAGGTTTCCATTAAGCTACCCTGCTCAGTCAGCCCAGGGTCCGCCTCCCAGAACACACACACATGCACACACAGAGATACACTTTCCATTCTGTAAAACGGGCTCCCAATAAACTCTATTTTTTGTTTCTTAGAGGCATGCTAGGTGATCAATGAACGCATTCAAACATAAAATATGTACTGTAAGGGGATAGTATTCTGTGGGGGGAATTAGAATGGAAATGAGTTCAAGGAGGCAATTAAATGTAAACTTTCCAAATGTTGGAAGACATATTTGTATATATTTCAAAATAGATTTTGGTTTGTATGGAATCCACAGGATATACAGATGTCATTGGGTACTTTTTGTCTTTTTGTGTGTGTGTGTCGGACTCTCACTCTGTCATTCAGGTTGGAGTGCAGTGGCACAATCTCGGCTCACTGCAACCTCCGCCTCCCGGGTTCAAGCCATTCTCCTGCCTCAGCCTCCCGAGTAGCTGGGATTACAGGCACGTGCCACCATGCCTGACTAATTTTTTTTAGTAGAGACGGGGTTTCACCATATTGGCCAAGCTGGTCTCAAACTTCTGACCTCAGGTGATCTGCCCGCCTCGGCCTCCCAAAGCGTTGGGATTACAGGTGTGAGCCACTGCGCCCGGCCCATTGGGTATATTTTTAAATGTCATATTTACATACACTGGTAATTATGTCTTTTGCAATTGTTTATAATTAAACTGTTTTGATATTAACTTAATATTATGAGAGGAGATGCACAGAAGTTTTTCAACATTATTTTAGGGAATGCACGTGAGGAAAAGGATTTGGAAACTACTGAGAAGGGGGGCGGTGATCGTTTGAACTTGGTCAGGTCGCCTGACCTTGAGTTTGAGTTTCGCTTGCCTAAGTGAAGGGCAATTGAAGCACTGAGCCCTTCAGGTTGCTCTAGGAGTGGAAGTAAATGAGCCACCGCAGGAAAGGCGCTTAGCTGGGAGGAAGGAGCGCGTTCAGCCTGGGGAGGAGAATGGGAGAAGGAGGCAGATGAAGGCAATGGGGATCAGGTTTTCGCTGGGGAGGTGACCTCCGACCTGGCTGACGGAGGGCAAGGAAGAGATCTCCGTCTCTATAGAGGGGCCTGAGGGCAGGACACATCAGGCCAAGAACTGCCGGTGCAAAGGCCTGGGGGCCGGAAGGTCTTGGTCGGGGAGCCCCGGCGCAGGCGCAGGCTGAGGCCCTCGGGTCCCCAGTGGGTCCTCGGCATCAGTCACTCTCTGTGAGTCAGAGCTGGGGGTCACCGCCTGCAGGAGCCTCTGTGCGCGGCCCCACACCCTCACCTGCGACCCCGTGGGGAGGCGACCCTGACCGCCCTCGTTCCGGACTCCAGCAGGGCTCCGGCAGCCAGTGGTCCCCTCCCGAGTCTCTGCTCCTGCCGGGACTCTGCAGGAGCGGGACCCCATCGCCGCGGCTGGGATGCCGTGAGAGTTTCATTCCACTCAAAGGCTCTTGGAAAATTCACTCAAAAGGTCTTGGAAAATTGGGGACATACACCTTTAAAAGCTGGAGACACTTTATGGAGCGGAATATCTACACCGCCCCCGCCCCTAACTCCTGTTCTTCCTCCCCTCCCTGAGCAGGTCTGGGTGATGGCGTGGGGATCCGCCATGGCGTGGGGATCCGGCCTAGTATCCTGCACCGGGTAGTGGCGCGGTGTGTCCCGAGGCTAATTTGGAAAAAGCCGAAACCTGAGGGGCGGCGGCGGCGACCCCTCGGCACAGCGTCCCCTGGCGGCCACCAGGCTCAGCCAGGTCTGAGAGCCGGGGGGTCGCCGGGAGAGCCAGGTCCAAGGCAGAATCAGCCCAGCCCCTCCAGGTAGCCTCCTCCTCCTTCTGCTCCTCCTCCTCCCCTGCCCCTTCCTTTCCCTCTTTCTTCTCCTCCTCCCCTCCTTCCCTTCTTCCACTCCCTCCTCCCTCTCCCTCCCCTCCTTCCCTTCTTCCACTCCCTCCTCCCTCTCCCTCCCCTCCTCTCCTCCTTTTTCTTCTAATTCCTACAGTTCGTCTTTTAAATTAATGTACGTCAACATTTAAATAGATTATAGATTAACATAGTTCAAGTATGTTTTTAAAAATCTGTTCAAAGGTATACAGTGAAAAGTCTTCATCCCAGAAAAGCTGTCAGTCAAATGTTAAAATTGAGGGACGTTGTACAAAATACCCGACTAGTATCCTCAGAACTGTTAAAGTCATCAAAACCCAGGAAGAGTCTGAGAAATTGTCACAGCCGAGAAGAGCCTAAGGAGACAGGACCATCAAATGTAATGTTGTGTCATGGATGAGGTCCTGGAGCAGAAAAATGGACATCTGGTGAAAACTAAGGAAATCCGAGTCAAGACGGACTTTAGTTAATGCATCAACACCGGTTCATTACTTGTAACAAACAACACATACCAACGACCGATGCTAATAATAGGGAACCCTGGGTGAAAGTTTTATGGAGACTCTTATTATCTTTAGAATATTTCCGTGACTGTAAAACTGTTTAGAAAATAAAGTTTATTTTTTTAAAGAGTCTTCATGTCACCCCTGCCTCCAACCATACAGTTTCCACCCCTCAGAGTATTAATTATTGATCTCAGCTTTTTTTTTTTTTTTTTTTTTGAGACTGAGTTTTGCTCTTGTTGCCCAGGCTGGAGTGCAGTGGCGGCATCTCGGCTCACTGCCACCTCCACCTCCCGGAATTAAGCGATTCTCCTGCCTCAGCCTCCCGAGTAGCTGGGATTACAGGTATGCACCACCATGCCCGGCTAATTTTGTATTTTTAGTAGAGATGGGGTTTCTTCCATTTTGGTCAGGCTGGTCTTGAACTCTCGACCCCAGGTGATCCTCCCGCCTAGGCCTCCCAAAATGCTGGGATTACAGACGTGAGCCACTGCGTCCAGCGATCTTAGCTTTTTGTGTGCAAATACTAGCAGATATAAACATCTACCCTTTTCTACAGAAATAGTCTGACACTCTGTTAGTTCTGCAATTGTGTTCTTCGCTCATTTCATATCACAACATAGAGCATCCCTTTTTCTTGTTTACAGCCTGGACAGACCATTATGCCTGTGACCAGTTAGTTCCCTGTTGTACACTTGGGCTGTTTCCTTTTCCTTTTTTCTGTTTTTTCCTGTTCAAATACGACTTCAGGGAATAACTGTGGAAGTGGTGAGTTAATATGTTGGGTAGCTTGCCAGTCGTGGGACTGCTATACCCGAAAGTGGGGCTGCTTGTAATTGTGGTAGGCAGGACCATTGGGATTTAATCCGCAGGTCAGTCAGCACCTCCTCGGGCCTGCAGATCTGGAAGAAACAGCTGGATCTAGGTGACACTGCCAGTCCGCAGTCCGCAGAGGATGCCCCAGCAACCTTACCAGGGAGCAAGCCCCCTGGGTCGGATTCCCGCAGGGAGGTGTGGATGCGCGCTTCCCCAAGGCTGGTAGAAGTCCTGGGCTTCCCCCCATAGACCGTGGGATCCAGGAGCTTCCCGAGGACTGGGTGTCAGTCTCCGGGTCTGGGGTCCCGGCAACCTGCCCCACCTCCAACTCCTCCTTCCTCGCCCCACGGCCACCAGCCGGCAGCTCCCAGTCCTTCTCCCACCGGGAGGTCGAGCAGGCCACACCCCCATCCACTCCGAGATTCCCTTTCCTCTACCCTCAGCAATTGTGGTGTCTGCTGTCAAGATGATATGTCCCCACCTGATTGTACTCATACTGCCCTTTGCCCCCTTAACACCCCACCGTATCTCTCAAATTCTAGGTGATTAAAAAAATTCCTCCCCCAATATTTTCTAAGGAAAAACGTCAGACAAACGGAAAAGTTGATAGAGTTGTGCCGTGAATATCCGCACACCCACCTAGGTCCACACGAACTTCTCCCGACTCCCTGTCCTTCCGTCGGCCTGTCCATCACTCGTCCTTTCCCCGGGAGGCATCCAGACCCGCGGGCGTCCGCACACTCCCCCCAGGGGTTCCCACGCCCGGCCTTGCCCAGAGTTCTGTCTTAATTTCCTTTTTATAAGGTGAAATTTACATACAGCGAAACTTATAAATCCTCAGTGTGCCACAGTCTGGCTGATTTTAGACAGTACGTGGAAGAGTCTTTTTAAAAATTATAATAGTTATGTATTTATCTGAACATGTGTTAGGGAAAAACCCTTACCTGTTTTCCATGTATGATAGGGGCACGAAGTTTCCTTTAGCAATAATGTAGGCAAATGAGCTCATATAAAGGGCTGGAAGGAAGGGGAGAGGAGTGAAAGGGAAAGGAGAGCGTGCCTCCCAGTTAACATATTATTAACTCCCCGCTTCCACGGTTATTCCCTGAAGTCCTGTTTGAATAGCAAAAAGAAAAAAAGGAAGAAAAATCAGAACCAGCTCAAGTGTGCCACAGGGCACTGGCCACAGGAAGGGTGTGTGTGTGTGTGTGTGTGTGTGTGTGTGTGTGTGTGTTTTCCAATCATTATGCATCTTCGCCCGACTCCTTGAGCCTGGGTTTGTTCCTGTGAACGCAGCACCCAGCACAGGGCCGGGAACACAGTAGGTGCCTAATAAGTGTTTCATGCGTTCACGAGTGTGCAAACGGTTTGTACGCACTATACAAAAATAACAGTTCACAATAGGAGGAAAAATTCCCCTTCTCCGTGTCGCCGCTACCCAGCGAGGCACTGACAAGCCAATCACAGTGTTAATCGACAAACGGGACAGCAGCGGAACTAGAATTCCGAGTGCTCTGTACGGGATTTACAGCAGTGATAAGAGTAAAACTGAGCATGCGCAGTACACCAGCCGTATGGACTCATAATTCTCCGTCCGAAACCGTTCACTAGGTGCCTCGTTAGCGCAGTAGGTAGCGCGTCAGTCTCATAATCTGAAGGTCGTGAGTTCGATCCTCACACGGGGCACAATACTTTTGTTTGCTGTCCTTACAACGCCACCGGAAAAAAAACGTTTTGTTTGCTGGTCAAAGTCCCCGGGCTGAAAATAAGGAGAAAAGACATATCTGTGACGAGTATCCGGCGACCTGGTGAATCTGTTAAGAAGAACCCCCGCCAAGACCACCCTCGCGCTGCGGCCCGAGTGCCCAGGAAAGAGCACTTGTGAGGGCCTGGAGCAGCCCCCGACTCCTCGACCTGCCCTCGCCCTTGCCCTTGCCCTTGGGTACTGGCCGTCGCCGGGGGGTCGCGCACAGCTCTGGGTTAGGGTGGGAGTCCGGGTGGTCACAGTCCAGGACGGCGCTGCGAGCGCGGCGGGGTTCAAGGCCGTCTAATGGAGGAGTGACTGGGAACACTATGTGGGGCGGCGAGGGGGCTGCGGGATGGGTAAGCAGCACTGATGAGAGGCCAGCGGTGGGCACCAAACCTATCTGGAAATGGCAGGTCATGATAGGGTCTGGAGAGAGGGGTCTCAGGAAGGTCATGCAGGTGCTGGGATATACCATATGCCGGGAGCTGTGTCAAGACTGCATCTGAAACAGATGCTGCAATTGCGGTCCTCACCTACTACGTTCTTGCTAACCCAGCCATTCTCAAAGATCCGTCTCCCTTCTGCCCAGGTCAAATAGCGAATTAAATTACGATGGAATAGCTGTAACTAGCCCTTCATCTTTCAACTCTTTGCTGGTGGCATGATTCTCTTCAGTTTCCTTGGGGATTTTTTTTTTTTTTTTTTTTTTTTTTTTTTTTTTTTGAGACAGGGTCTGGCTCTGTTGCCCAGGTTGGACTGCAGTGTCATGGTCTTGGCTCACTGCAACCTCTGCCTCCCAGGTTCAGTCAATTGTCCTGCCTCAACCTCCCTAGTAGCTGGGACTACAGGCAGGTGCCACCACACTCGGCTAATTTTTGTATTTTTAGTAGAGACGGAGTTTCGCCACTTTGGCCAGGCTGGTCTTGAACTCCTGACCTCAGGTGATCCGCCCACCTTGGCCTCCCAAAGTGCTGGGATTACAGGTGTGAGCCACCGCGCCCAGCCCCTGGGGATAATTGTGATAACTTTTTACTAG
Organism: Rhinopithecus roxellana; assembly: GCF_007565055.1. Classification (NCBI taxonomy): domain Eukaryota; kingdom Metazoa; phylum Chordata; class Mammalia; order Primates; family Cercopithecidae; genus Rhinopithecus; species Rhinopithecus roxellana. The sequence goes on from NC_044557.1 coordinate 103,342,824, forward strand.
CCAGGTTTACTATCCTGGTAAGGAGGACATTCCAGGGGCTTTCACTTGAATCTTTCCAGGATAATAGCTCTTACTCAATGGATCTTAGTGCCAACGGGGAGATTCTGCCATTTTTCATGTATGTTTATTTCAGTGATATATTCAGGTACTCAGAAAATAACCACAGGTTGGTTTCATGGCCCTATTCACCCTCTGTAATTCAAGCTTTGCTCAAGATTCCTTTGATCAACTGACCACCGTTAGTCCTGACTTTCACTGGTAGGCCACAGTAATTAGTGTCAATTCGGAACCCATGTTCAGTAATCCCTGGGAGGTATGGGTGTTTTCTTTTCCCTAGTACACAACCCTTCAAGTAAATGGCAAGAGGTTTCTTTGGGAAAGGGTCAAAGAATACTCATAAGCACGTATATGTGGCACTGCTTCAGGGTCCTTCCTCAGGGAGACCTGGCCTCCCCTTCAATCAAGAGGCTTTGGATCTGGGAATCATTTTCATACTGGAAACTGGGTGACAGGTATAATGCTCCATAGTGATGACTTGAGTCAGTTTTTTGGCTACCAGGTCTGGAGTTTTTCCTGTTACATATCTCAAGCAACATTTTAGTAGGCTACCTATCTATTCCATTCTTAGGGACAGTGTAGTCAATTATCAGTAGCCAAAAATCCTTTAATACTACTACCGCCCTGCTGCCCTTTACTATAAATGGTTGTCTGGTAATTAAATGCTGCTACCTGGCCTCTACTGCCTCCATTATCCCCACTGAAACCAGGGAGCACATCCATGGTGGTGGGATCTCTCATCATCACGTTTGTTGCATGAGCCACCACAGAGCTTTTCAGATTTGTAGGTGCTCCCTTGCTCAGTGCCTTCATAAAGGAAGTTGCTTTTGGACCCAGAGCATGGCACTGGGAGGTGAGTGAGGAGGCCAGATGTGATCAATCCACCCCTACATTCCTACTTCCCTGAGCCTTTGGATACCTGCATCCACATCACGCCAGGGAAATTCTGGCATCTGTCTCATTAGATAGAGGCCAACATTGAGTCCACATTCCTGTTAACCAACCAAGTAAACTGTGGAGCCACTTTCAATGGCATGAGCATGGCAGTTATCAATCATTTCAGGTCTGCAGCGATGGGCTGGGCTCTTGAGGCATTTCTCCTTACAATGCGCATGATGCTGAGCTGTCAATAGAGGGTGCTGAGGGACACTGCAGGAGAAACAGGGCTTCTCTTCCTTGCTCCAATGTTCTGTTTGGCTTACTCTTGCTTCATGGCCCACCAGCGGTGCGTGTGCATGGGGGACATCTAGTCGTGCTCTGCCCCATGTGCCTAGTGTGCACAATTGCTTTATGATTTCACAGTCCTGGCCCAATGACCATGTCACTGTAGTCTTTCCAGTCTGGACACTGGAATGTTCCAGGCCTCACACCAGCAGTGCCACCCTGATGCACTCTGAGTACCTGCCTGCTGGCCTGTTTGCCTGTGCCTGAGGGTGGTTTCTTGTGGCCCTCTGGATATGGCCAGCCTGCACACCACCCTGACAAGCGGGGTCCTTATGCCCTGCCTCCCTGTGCATTTTTACCAGCCTCCGATTGTCTGTGCCCAGGAGAGTTGTTTCCTGCTGCCTGGGGACTTGGACTACCCCTGGCCTGGCTAAGTCTGAGACCCTCCCCAATATCTAGTGGTCTGCAACCACACCTTCTTTGACCAGGTCTGAACCTAAGCCTGGGGGAGGGAGGAGCCTCCCTTCCGAGTCTGTCCGTACTTGAGTGCTCTCCTCAGTCCTACGTACCCTGCAGAGTTCTCTTTACATCTTCATAGTTGCTCCCCATCATAGTTTAATAAGTCTTTACATTAAACTTACCTCATCCAAACAACTGTGTGGTTTGCTTCCTGACTGGACCCAGACTGATACAATGAGATTAAACATTAAATCCAGACTCTTGGATAAGCACACCCATATTAATAAATTAAGCCTTATGCAGTCCTTGTAGTCAACTGCTATAACGACCCACATGCAATGGCTGTGGAAAGACCTTTAGCAAATGCTGAAATCTTGCTCAACCTGGGAGAATTCATACTAGAGAAAAACTCTATGAATGTAAATAAATTCAAAAAGGCCCCTAACCAACTTAATAACTTATTTAGCACCACTGAATTCATATTGGAAAAAAACTTTCCAAAAGTAGCCAAATGTGGAGAGGGATTTAGCTGAAGCCCAACATTTAGCCAACATTGCAGAATTCACACCAGAGAGAAACTTTATGGATGTAATAAATATGAAAAGGCCTATAGGGACCGCTCTTCTTTAACAAACTCAATGGAGTAATGGAGAGAAACTTTCTGAATGTAGCCAAGAATTTTAGACAAGTTCAGTCCTTATTCAATTCCAGAGAATTCACATTATAAAGAAATTGAAGATTGAAGATATAATGTCAAGAAGCAGGAAGAAATAATCAGAAATGTATTTTACATATTTCATTAAATGTGATAACCTTTGCAATACCAACCAAGCACATATGACTGAGGCGCTTCAACCAAGTATCTGAAATCTGCTAAGGCAGTGATTTTATCAAGATTATCAGAGAAATGTAGGCTCAGAGAAAACTGGAAGCATGTGATAAAAAGAACTTCATTTGGGTGACAGCATTCATAGTGCACTTTCACTGGATGAACAGGAACTTTTTTCAAAAATTAACTACTGCAGTTCTAGATATAAAAAAGAGGGTTTTGTATGTGTGTGTGGTATGTGTAGCTGCAAAACAGACCTGACTGGGTATAAATCTTAGTAAAAGAGGACCTGACATAGAGGTAAAAAACTGCAATAGACAGCTGTTTCTGGGTGGCAGAATCACAGAATTTTAGAATTTCAATGCTTTCCGGTGAGCAAGCAATTCTAGTCTACCAAAGTTTCCATCACACTCTTCGTATTCTATATCCTGGGATTCCTGTTGTCAAAAAACACACACCAGCTTGGTCCATGCAGGCATATGTTTGCAGCCACCTAAAAATGTACGGAAAACTAGGCTGAGGAAGATACTCTTGGGAAACCAACGCTGTGTGTAACGCCAGGATATCATTTTAGAACTTTGCTTATTGGGCAAAAGAAAGCACTTTGCTGAAAATATTTGATTAACCATAAGATTATGCTTCGTGGTACCAGAGAAAATAATTACTACCACATATTGTACACTTACTATGTGTCAAGCACTGGGCCAGGAACTTTTTAGGCCTGATCTTTTTTTTTTTTTTTTTTCTTTTTCAGATGGAGTCTCACTCTGTCGCCCAGACTGGAGTGCGGTGGCGTGATCTTGGCTCACTGCAACCTCTGCCTCCTGGGTTCAAGCGATTCTCCTGCCTCAGCCTTCCGAGTAGCTGGGATTACAGGTGTGTGCCACCACACTTGGCTAATTTTTGTAATTTTAGTAGAGAAAGAGTTTTGCCATGTTGGCCAGGCTGGTCTCGGACTCCTGACCTCAAGTGATCCACCTGCCTCAGCCTCCCAAAGCACTGGGATTACAGTTGTGAGCCACCACGTTCCGCCTGCCTGATCTTACTTAATCCTCATATCAAGTATTTCTACCCTCCTTTCAGGGAGTAAGGTTCGGGAGGTCACAAGCATCCCCATTGTGGAGCTAGGGAGCGGAGGGACGGAGGAAGAGCAGTCGGTGCTGCCAGAAGAAGTAGGCAGAGAGCAGAAGGAGCTGGGCCAGAGATGAGATGCTGCGAGTCCAGTGGGGTCCCTGACAAAGAGGAGGTCCCGCTGGCAGAGGCAGGGTTGGGCAGGAAGGTGCTGATAGAGACCACTCCATGCTGCTGGTGTTCTCCACCTGCTGCTGAGTTCTCTCTCAGTCCAGGCTACAGAGCTGTTGAGGTCATTTCCTGTTCTTTATTTCTCCATTCATCTTTAAGATAAACCTTTATCAACTAAAGTTACTGATGTTTATGCCGGTCCCTGCAACCTGAAAGCTTAACACAGCTTTAACCATTTCTAAAACATTTTTATTGTAAAAAGTACAATAAGCCATTTACAAGCCGAAAAGTATCAGAATTAAATAACACATAATTTTTATAGACACATTTTTCTGTACAAAGGGCTGATCTTTATAGGAATTTTAAATAAATAATCTAAAAATCAGTGTCACTGATTGCAAAATAGGTCTCTTTCTCGACTGTCTCAAGCTGACGTGCCTTCTATGCAGCCAAAAGATGAGGGGTTTGACATCTGTGACGAGCCTGGGCAGTAAGTCTCTGACGAAGATTTCTCACTTTCTGGATAAGATTCTGTTCTGTGGTGTCCCATTCTACTGCTCTTCTATTTAAAGAAACTTGAAAATGAAATTTAAAATGTAGAAAAGCTGAGTTTTCTGATGTTAGCAATGATACAGCATTTATTTTAAAGATAAATGTGCTGTAAAAATAAATAATGAAATGCAATTCTAAAACCTAAATTTTACATATTACCTGGCCCTAGGTGGTTCCATTTACAAGCCAAATAATTATTTGTCAGACTGAATGAATGCTAACAGAGAACTTCTCTGCTTTGAAATACTTGGGATATAAACAATCTTTTTTTTTTTTTTTTTTTTTTTGAGACGGAGGCTCGCTCTGTCGCCCAGGCTGGAGTGCAGTGGCCGGATCTCAGCTCACTGCAAGCTCCGCCTCCCGGGTTTAGGCCATTCTTCTGCCTCAGCCTCCCGAGTAGCTGGGACTACAGGTGCCCGCCACCACGCCCGGCTAGTTTTTTGTATTTTTTAGTAGAGACGGGGTTTCACTGTGTTAGCCAGGATGGTCTCGATCTCCAGACCTCGTGATCTGCCCGTCTCGGCCTCCCAAAGTGCTGGGATTACAGGCTTGAGCCACCGCGCCCGGCTAAACAATCTTAAGTTAGAAACAAAGCTGGTCTAAGAGAGAATTTGAGTTTTTGCAATGGTAAGCTTCCTCACAATGATGCTTAATGGTACTGAGAAAAGGTACTCTAAGTCATAATACTGTGAAATATATACCATGACTATCTTTCCAATAAGTTAAAACAAATAAATAAATCAAATGATTTTTAATATTGGCTAATACCAGGAAGGTTCAGAATCAAGATTAAAATACTACAATATGTCCAAGTATGAGTGTTACTGATTTAGAGGGGCTAGTGAACACTGGATTTTTTTTTTCAAAAAAGCCCTTAAAAATATACTTCTCTGAAATTTAGTTACACATTCAGTCAGTCAGCTTCAATTTCTGAAAAACAGTTTTTCCTCCCAAAGAAATCCAGCTTTTATGCTTTTGTATTTTGCTGCCAAATAACGTAAGGTTACCAAATAATCATTTTAAAATTTAGAATTATCTAGTTAAAAATTTAAGTTTTGATATGTCAGAATAGAGAATAGCTGAGAATCTCTCATACTTCATCTGACTCTTGAATGATTTTTGGTTTAATTCATATTCTGGTACAGAATTTATAGATGCATATAACAATATGAGTTAGCAAAAATATTTTACACAATACTGGAATCTCCTGACTTGGTATGAGGTATATTTCTTATAAAGCTCTTCTTTGTGGGACATTGTATAAAAGTTTGTTCTTCCAAAAGAACTCAGAAGATCTTGTTAAATTCTGCTTCATCTATATGGCAGTTTTATTGAAAAAAATTAGTTGAAGGAAAGTCTAACAGAGTGTCTTGTCTCCTCCTCCCTTTTAAGAATAAATTAATACACTTTACTGGGAAGATTATTAGCTTTTTTATGGATGGCCTAATGCTGTGACTACATTTCTGTAAGATGTTTCTACCCTGTCCCTTCTAAAAAACCCAAAACCTTCCAATGAACCACATCCAGGGATCAAAAGTCAGCAAGAAGCCATTTGCCTTTGGCAGTTCTACTGCTGGTAGGGCCCAGAATTCCATCAGAGTGCCCAGGGCAGACGCATGTTTTCAATGGTTGCTGGAGGGAGCTCAGCCCAGATGAACAGAGTCAAGAAAATTCAACTATGCAATAGCTTTGAAAAACAACACTGAGATTTTCTTCACAAGGATGTCAAATTAGTTATGGATCTCATATTATCAATCTAGTTAGAGACTTCTGTTAGAATCTCCAACTACGTTTTTGGGCAGCAGTGCTGGTGCTCAAGAAATGGAGTGGCTGTAGTGGATTCAGCACATTTTCTTTACTTGGAATTTAGTCTGCACCCAGTTTTCCCACTGGGAAATATGAGAGAATCTTGCTGCCTCCCTTTTAGGATTTTCATTATCAGTGCCCTGGGAAAATGGCATCCACATGCTATAAACATAATTTACACTACAATTTTGCTTAAATATTGTTAAATTTAAAATGGCAGAATAATTTTCTTATCAACTTACTCTGTGTTGAGGGATGCATTTCAGAAGAGTCATTTAAATGTGAGGTTCTAGGCAAACAGCTTGAGTCCTCCTGTTCGTTTTGGAACCTGGGTTCTTCTGTTATAAAAGTGAGGAGATCAAGATGATGTTTGGGAGTGAGTAGAAAGGCTTACTAATTCCAAATGGTCCCTAGTAAGTTAAAATCACCAAGGATGGCTAAAAACTCCTTTCTTTTCTATTTTAAGAAGAATGCTGTCAACATTCAAAAGGCAAGGAAGTGTCATTAGTGAGAATTAAGAGCTGAGCTGATTTTTGTAAAACGTACTTCAAAAACACTTTCAGCTAAAACAAAAAGCCAACAAACTCAAACATATGGATATTAAGATAGAGATTATGAAATGTGATTAGCAAAGCTTCCCTGGAAACAATTATGAGCTGATCACTACTGGTTTTAGCCAGGCAGGGCTTCATCAAAACATTCAGCCAATCAGAGCCAGCCACAGGCAAGTTTTACCTGAAACCTTCTTAGAGTAGCAGGCAGAGCAGTGCCCTAGCAACCATTGGTGCCTCCCCGTACATTTATCAACTACTCTCCTCATCTCAAAACTTACACTCACCCTCAGCTGTGTTTTTACTGTTTCCTAACTCCTACAGCAGCACATCCAATATGACACCAAGGTGATTTTAAAAACATTTGCATCCTGACATTGCTTATAACGGTCCCTTCCTTTCTACTCCCACCACTAGCGTCTAAGCCTCCATGTGGGAGTCTCATTGAATCGGTAAGATGTCTGCCTTTTACCTTTCTAAAAAGCTTTAGATAATGGTTTTAACTCACAGTTTTAGCTCAATGAGTCATTAAGGTAATGTGACTAATCACCAAATGACTAATTTGAACTGGTGGGGGACTGGAATCTAGGAATCATCTTCAAATATCTGAAGGGCTGGACATGGTGGAGGTAGTAAACATAGCCTGCAATCTGCACTGTTCAGAGAACAGAGAAAAGAAAAAGCAGATTGAACTATTTTACTAAAAAATAACACTTCTTTTTTTTTTAGACGGAATCTCGCTGTCACCCCAGGCTGGAGTGCAGTGGCGTGATCTCGGCTCACTGCAACCTCCACCTGCTGGGTTCAAGCCTCAGTCTCCAGAGTAGCTGGGATTACAGGCGTGCGCCACCATGCCCGGCTATTTTTAACAGAGACGAGGTTTCACCATGTTGGCCAGGTTGGTCATGTTGGCCATGTCAGCCAGGTCGAGCTACTGACCTCAGGCAATCCACCTGCCTGCCTCCCAAAGTGCTGGGATTACAGGCGTGAGCCACTGTGCCTGGCCAGAAATAACTTTGAAATAAAATACTTGTAGCAAATGGACTAAGGTCATGAGCTTCCCAGTCTACCAGCATTTTGGCCCAAGCAGCCTGGCCACTGCTACACCTGCTGCACAGATAAGACGGGAATCAGGTGTGGTTCCTCAGATCTTTTTGTTTCTTTATTTTTCAGAGACAGAGTCTCACTATGTTGCCCAGGCTGGTCTTGAACTCCTGGGTTCAAGCCATCCTTCTGCCTCAGCCTCCCAAATTGCTAGGATTACAGGCGCCACCGTGCCCAGCCACAGCTGAGATCTCACAGCTCCCTCTCATCTGTCCTCCAAAATTCAACCTGCCCACTCCTGTTCAGTTCATCTTCCCAAAGGGCTATGTTGTAAATATTATCTCTGGTCAAACAACGAATGATTTCCTTTTGTCTCCAGCAATGTTTCAAACACTGGCTGGGGAGATTCACCCGTGAAACTTTAAAACAAAAATCTAGCTCCCTAGTTTCTACCCTAGAGCTACCGACGGAATTATTACTATTATTAGACCTACTGAACGAAATCACTATTGGTGAGGTCTTGAACATATGTATTTTTTGAACATGTACAGGGTTTTTTTTTTTTTTTTTTTGAGACAGAGTCTCACTCTGTCGCCCAGGCTGTAGTGCAATGGCGAGATCTTGGCTCACTGCAACCTCCGCCTCCTGGGTTCAAGCGATTCTCCTGCCTCAGCCTCTTGAGTAGCTGGGATTACAGGTGTGTACCACTACTCCCGGCTAATTTTTGTATTTTTAGTAGAGACAGGTTTTCACTATACTGGCCAGGCTGGTCTCAAACTCCCGACCTTGTGATCCGCCCATCTCGGCCTGCCAAAGTGGTGGGATTACAGGAGTGAGCCACCACGCCTGGCCCAAAAATGTCATTTTCTTAATGGTAGGTGATTGCCTCCCGGTTTTAGGATTAAATGAATCTGATTAAATCTATATACCCTGATTAAGAAAATGACTGACAGATCATTCAGTCATAAACTTAAGACTTTTGAAAACTGGATGTTTATTAATCAAATTCTCTCCAGTGGTGAAATTTAGCAAGGTTCAAAAATATACATGGTTGACTGGTCTGACAAAAAGATTTAGTTAGCATGGAAGGAAGACATCATGGAGGCAGAGGGGCAAACGTGTAGGAAAACCACTGATGTGGAAAGCTTTTTTTTTTTTTGAGGCGGAGTCTCGCTCTGTCGCCCAGGCTGGAGTGGAGTGGCCGGATCTCAGCTCACTGCAAGCTCCGCCTCCCGGTTCACGCCATTCTCCTGCCTCAGCCTCCCAAGTAGCTGGGACTACAGGCGCCCGCCACCTCGCCTGGCTAGTTTTTTGTATTTTTTAGTAGAGATGGGGTTTCACCGTGTTAGCCAGGATGGTCTCGATCTCCTGACCTCGTGATCCGCCCGTCTCGGCCTCCCAAAGTGCTGGGATTACAGGCTTGAGCCACCGCGCCCGGCCGCTTTTTTTTTTTTTTTACAGTTTCTTACCTTTCTCTATTTCTACATAGATAGCTCTCTAAATATTTTCTATTTTTATTTCTAAAACAAGGGTAAGGCTGGGCATGGGGGCTCATGCCTGTAATCCCAGCACTTTGGGAGAGCCAGGCAGGTGGATCACGAGGTCAAGAGATCGAGACCATCCTGGCCAACATGGTGAAACTCTGTCTCTACTAAAAACACAAAAATTAGCCGGGCGTGGTGGTGGGCGCCTGTTATCCCAGCTACTCGGGAGGCTGAGGCAGGAGAATTGCTTGAACCTGGGAGGCGAAGGTTGCAGTGAGCCGAGATCGTGCCATTGCACTCCAGCCTGGCGACAGAGTGAGACTCCGTCTCAAAAAAACAGACACACACACACAAAATCAAGGGTAAGTGTGAAAGGGTGAGGGAGAAGTGACAGCTCCCATGGTTGTTATCTTTTGTAAGCCGGTTTTAAATATTTAATTTGTGCAGGGTCACATTCTACTCTTCTCCACCTCCCCGAAGTACTCTTGGTGCTATCTGGGACCACTAAATCTCAAATATGAGCAGCAATGAGGGGTTTTAAAAGCAGGCGTGATTTGGCCGGGTGCGGTATAATTCCAGCACTTTGGGAGGCCAAAGTAGCCAGATCACTTGAAGCCAGGAGGTCGAGACAAGCCCGGGTAACATGACAAAACCCCATTTCTACTAAAGATTAGCTGGGTGTGGTAGCATGCGCCTGTAGTCCCAGCTACTCAGGAGGCTGAGGCAGGAGAATCGCCTGAATGCAGGAGGCAGAGGTTGCAGTGAGCCAGGATCGTGCAACTGCACTCCAACCTGGGCAATGGAGTGAAGTTCTGTCTTAAAAAAAAAAAAAAAAAGTAGGCATAATTAAATGACCTAACCTATATTTTCACTTTTCAAATTTGTGAAATGGAAAAGTAATGCACACAGCATATTCATGAAGCCAAAAACTGGAAAGAATCCAAATGTCCCATCAACTGATGAATAGATTAAAAAAAATGTAATATCCACACAATGGAATATTATTCAGCAACAAAAAGGAATGAAGTGCTGATATACGCTACAACATGGTTGAATCTCAAGACATTATGCCAAGTACAAGAAACCAGACACAGAAGACCATATATTACATGCATTTGCATGAAATTTCCTGAATAGGCGAATGGACACGAGGTAGTGAGTGGTTGCCAAGGGCTTGGGGGAGTGAGTGGAAATGGAGAGTGACTGCTAATGGGTACTGGGTTTATTTTGGAGTGCTGAAAAATGCTCTAAATTTTCTTGTGGTGATGGCTGCACGACTCTGTAAGTGTATTTTTTAGTACATGATAATATAATGCCATTGAATAATACACTTTAAGTAGGTGAATTAGGCCGTGTGCGGTGCTGGGCACTCCTGTAATCCCAGCACTTTGGGAGGCTGAGGCAGGTGGATCACCTGAGGTCAAGAGTTTGAGACCAGCATGGCCAACACGGCGAAACCCCATCCCTACTAAAAATACAAAAATTAGCCAGGCACGGTGGTGTGGGACTGTAATCCCAGTTACTCAGGAGGCCGAGGCAGGAGAATCACTTGAATCTGGGAGGTGGAGGTTGCAGTGAGCCGAGATCGCGCCACTGCACTCCAGCCTGGGACACAAGAGCGAAACTCTGTCTCACACACACAAAAAAAAAAGAAAAAAAAAAAAAGAAAAAAGGTGAATTATAGGGCATGTGAATTATGTATCAACAAAGCTATTATTTTAAAAAGCAACGTATTCACATTATAAAAGGCAACAGAGTAAAATAAAAGTGCCTTGTTAACTCTAGATTTTATGGAAAACTTTTTTTTTTTTTTTTTTTTTTTTTTTTTTTTTTTTAAAGAGACAGGGTCTTGTCTGTTGCCCAGGCTAGAGTTCAGTGGCATGATAATAGCTCACTGCAGCCTCAAACTCCTGGGCTCAAAGAGATCCTCCTGCCTCAGCCTCCAGAGTATTTTAGAGTTTTAAATTATAATTTTGATTTTTCAGTTGATGCCACTATAAGCCTTGTACTGAAACCTAATGTTGGATCAGATCCTATGAGAAGTTTCCCTGTGGTACTTGAATATACTGTTGTTCTGAGGACCAGCTTTTGGCAAAGCACATATTTTACCTCAGAGCAACAGAATCAAACAGAACTCCATAGGACAGTCTGCACAAACTTTTTCCTCCATTGGGACTCTGTTTTTGTAATAGTCGCACCTCAGCCCACCCTTTCCCACCAAAAATACAGTAACCAGTGATTACCTTTTACTTGAGCAGTAGATTGACTAGAAGTGTCAAAATACATCCCAATAATTTATTCATTGGCCAGGCACAGTGGCTCACGCCTATAATCCCAGCACTTTGGGAGGCCAAGGCGGGAGGATGGTTTAAAACCAGCAGGTTGAGACCAACTTGGGCAACATAGTGAGATCTCATCTCTACAAATAATTTAACAGATTAGCTGGGTGTGGGGATGCGCGCCTGTGGTCCCAGCTGCTTGAGAGGCTGAGATGGGAGAAATGCTTGAGCTCGGGAGGTTGAGGCTGCACTGAGCCATGACTGCATCACTACACTCCAGCCTGGGTGACAGAACCAGACCCTGTCTCAAAAAAAAAAAAAAAAAAAAAAAAAAAAAATCATAATAATAGACCCTACTAAAAGAATAAATCTGTAACATCATGGAGAGAAAGGCCTCTCAGACACTCACCTTTATGACATGGATTTTCAGCATGTTCTACAGCCGCATTTATCTCTTGCTTTAAAAACCACTTTCTAGATGCATCTGAAAGAGCAGACGCTTTCTTTGCTGATCTCAAACAGAACTCTTTTCCTTCAGCTTCCTTCCACTAAATTCAAATAAATGGAAAAAAAATTACATAAAAAGTATAGTAATACACATCTCACAGTGGAATGAGCCCCTTCTGTCTTCTCTATCCACTTTCCTTTATATTCCCATGGCAAGTAGGATCTGTTTGGTGTTATGGTAATCAGGGTGCCTGTGTTGGCCCAAGGCTATTAGGAGCCTTGAAAGCAGAGGCAGGTTTTATCCAACCCGCAGTACTACAGAGTGCCACAAAGCACACAACTATATCCCAATAGTTGCTGAAATAATAATGCATTTCAGTAAGTTTCAAATCTCAAATCTTATGAGACTAAGCTAGGTTTGTATTCGTGGCAATTGCATTTTATTTAATTTGAATGCTACATCTTAATAATAAAATCTACAAAATTCAGAGAATGAACTCTTTGCCCAGCTCTCGTCCACATGATGACTACAGGGAAGTCAAGTGATCTCTATTCACCCCTATTTTCTTCTCCATAAAATGGGGAAATAATAATCTTAAAATTAGCTCAGAAGGTAACTAAAATAAATTTAAAATTCAACTCCTAAAGTTTGCCAAAATTCTGGAAAAGCTACAGCTTTTACATGGAAACACATTATTTTTATGTTATAGAAATAATGCATTAAATAACAAAAACTTTTAAAAAATCACAAAATAGGAGGGCAAGGAAGGATCACAGATGTCCATCCCTTTCATGTTACTGATGAAGAGGCTGATTCTGAGCAGCTTCCCAAGGCCACGCAATAGTCAAGTCAGCTTTACAACACAGGACACTAGACATAAGGAAGGATTTCTGCAGAACATGAAAGGCCCTTACAATGATTCTCAGTCAACTCTCAAAAATACCATTTTACCCAAAGTCCAGCAGCAGTGAATTTCACACAGTCTAGCCCTAGTGTCAGCAATGTTTATGTTGAGAATGTGAGTTTCCACCCCAGTTTTCCTGAGAACAGCCTCAGGGTTCTGGGTATTACTCCCACCCTCTCCAAGCCCTTCTTTCCTGTCCTAGAATGAAACGGCTATAAGATAAGGCTCCATGCCACTGGGGATGGGGTAGGAGGAAAATGAATCTGGAATAGTGACTTGAAGGAAATGCACTGTAAGAAGCCAGCTTTCAGAATAGACACTGTGATACAGCAACGGAGAGAAGCAATTAAGCCAGGTATCTAGATCTTGATCTTTCCCCAGCTCCTCAGTGTCCTTACAAAAGTCCATGGTACCTGCAAAAATATCTCCAGAGCACAGATCCCAGAGTCTTTGGAAGGATCAACCAAAAGATACACAGGTGTGACATATACTATTAATTACCTCCTCGGACTCCATTCTTTGATTCTTCTTCAGGAATAGAATCTTTTGTTTTTATTTTTAGCTATTTTATTAACTGATAGGAATAGAATCTTAATTTTATTTGGGATGATAATGCTCCCTGTGAAGAATATTATTTTTCTCAGCATCCTTTGCTGACAAATGTGGCTCAAAATATGATGTGGGACTCCTGGAAAGAAGTTAGAAGGGAGTGTGACTCAGGTGGGAGGCAGAACATTCGCGCTTGTGCACTCCCTTCTCCCTGCTGTCTGCAATGTGTATGTGATGGCTGGAACTCCAGGAGTCATCTTGGATGGTAAGGTAACCTTGAAAATGAAAGTCATACACTAAGAAGAGGTGCAGAAAGGCTGAAAGAGGACATTGCCCTGATAACGTTGGAGCCCCAGTACTAACCCTGGACTCCCTACCTCCAGACTATGTATCTATCCTGTTCATAGTCACTGTAGTGTGGGGTTTTGTTACTAGCAGCTACATACCATTTCTACGTATTCAGCATCTTTTACATTGTAAGTATAAAGAATGAGCTAAATTAAAGTACTAGTATTATTCAAGCAGCCAGAATAAAAATCCAGGAAGTTGAGAAATTGAAGCACACTAATGTAAATGAGAAAGACGCTTAATCATTTTTTGGTAGATGTATTAGATGACTTCTCTGACAAACACCTATTAAAATCAGATTATCTTTTCCAGCAAAAACGACTTGGTTTGATGCTTTTGTCATTTGACTCTGTACTACTTCAAAATTTCAGTGCTTAGGCTGGGTAAAGGGGCTGACATCTGTAATCCCAGCACTTTGGGAGACTGATGCAGGGGGATCGCTTAAGGCCCGGAGTTCGAATTTTGAGGCTGCGCAACAAAGTGAGACTCTGTCTCTTTAAAAAAAAAAAAAAAAAACCAATGCTTGATATAATAAAAAGCTGATAACACTATTTTTACCTTCTTGGCTTCCTGCTCCACCATTGCATTTAATATCTCTATTTCTTTCCTTCTGTTTTCCCTAAGGAGTTTGGCTACTTCCTGGTAACATTTGTTTCGTTGTAGATCATCACATTTTTGTTTATGTAAAGACTGAATCTGCCAGTCAGTATTTAGGCAGGCTTGTTCAGCCTTTGCCAAATTTTCTTTAATCACCTAGGAAAAAGTTATACATTTCAGAAACAAGGTCAGACTGCTAACATACAAAATGAAGGTAAAACCATTCAATGTATCCACATGTCTAGGGTGGTTGTTCACAACTCTGGCTGCATATTAGCATCACCTGGGAGTGCTTAAAATCAGCTGATGTCTGGGCCTCACCACAAGCCAATTAAACCAATCACCGGACAGCTGGGTACTGGCACCTTTAAAAAACTCTTCAAGTAGAAATTAGCTGGGTGTGGTGGCGGGCGCCTATAGTCACAGCTACTCGGGAGGCTGAGGCAGGAGAATTGCTTGAACCCAGGAGGCGGAGGTTGCAGTGAGCTGAGAGCGTGCCACTGCACTCCAGCCTGGGTGACAGAATAGGACTCAGTCTCTATACTTAAAAAAAAAAAAAAAAAAAGCTCTTCAAGTGATTCTAATTTACAGCCAAGATTAAGAACTTATCAGCTAGGGGATGGGTGGGATTCAACAATTTCCATGTTTTCAGCACTCTGAAGAAGAGCCCATTTTAACAGACTGGACAAAAGCCTATTAAAAAAAAAAAAAAGGAATATCTTGAGGAAATCACCTAAGAGACTGTTGTAGAACAGAAGGTATCTACTGTACACTATTCCTGGTTTTCGGAACAGGAGCAGACCGGTACACATACCCATTTAACATTTTGTTAAAGAGGTAATAGAGAAAGTTCTTCTTTGAAAGTCTCAAGTTCTGTTTCAATTCACTTAAGTCAGCATTTCTGAAAGGGTACTCCATAAGAAATTCTCTGAAATACATCTGGGAAATTTTCTTAAATATTCACAAATGTACAGTATCCTCAAATTTGGCATGAAAAATACCTCACTTTAAGACAGCATTTCCAATACTTATTTGACCACCCCCATCTTATTGAATAATAGTTAATAGTCCACACAATACACTTGGAAGTGCTGGCTTACATACCAGGCACGGACCTGATGCTTTGAACCTAATCAACTCAGGGACAATTTCAGAAGCAGAACATAGAAGGACAGTATAATTTGTAAAGTTACTATTCCTTTGTATTTTCTTCTAAGTCACTATTCCTTTGTATTTTCTTCTAAGTCACTACTCCTTCGTATTTTCTTGTAAGTCATTATTTCTTTGTATTTTCTTTGAGGAAATTCCTTTGTATTTCCTCAAACTGTAGGAAAAAGACATGCATATGATTGTCAGTGAAGTAAACATCCTATATATAAAAGGAAGCAATGTGAGATTCTAGGAACTGTGACAACTGAAGCAAAGAAACAAACTAATTCAACTTTACAGAGTTTAATTTCGATTTTGTTCTCTTAAGAGGGTGACATGAAAATTTCTCTTCTGCATATACACTAAATGGATTGTATTTTTACCTTCTGAGTTTTCTGACTCTGTGTTTCACCTGCTTCTATCAGCTTATGAAACATGTGTTCTTCAAGATCCACTTTTCGTCTATAGGCATCTGCATCTGCTCGCATTTCTTTTGCAACAGCTGCTTGATTTTCAGTAAGATCCTGTTAAAATCATTTGTAAAAAAAAAATCACTGATTTATATAATGGTAGAATACAAAAACAACTTTTTTCAGAATAGTAATATGCACACAAAAGCTGCAATCATCTAATTTTCAAAGTAAAATGCAAAGACTGGAGATATCAGCAAAAATGGCAGAGTAAGGACCCCTGGAAATCCTCTCATCCATAAAAGCATTGAGAACATGGATTAAAAAAAAAGTCAAAATGAACTTTTTCAGCATTCTGGAAATTAACCAAAGACTTGGAGCTATCTGGGGAGCATTTACTTATAAAAATGGCTGAATCTCAGTAAAAACAGCTAGCTCTCTGACATTTCATCTTGCATTTTTCCTGTTCCCACCCCACTCCCAAGCTATGCATTAGTCTTTCTTTTTGTTTGAGACAGAGTCTCACTCTGTTGCCCAGGCTGGAGTGTAGTGGCATGATCTCAGTTCACTGCAACCTCCCCCTCCTGGGTTTTCAAGTGATTCTCCTGCCTCAGCCTCCTGAGTAGCTGGGATTACAGGTGCCCACCACCAGGCCTGGTTAACTTTTTTTGTATTTTTAGTAGAGATGGGGTTTCACCATGTTGGCCAGGATGGTCTTGAACTCCTGACCTCAAGTGATCAGCCTGCCTTGGCCTCCCAAAATGCTGGGATTACAGGTATAAGCCACGGTGTCCGGCCTATGCATTAGTCTTGAAAACCAGCAGCCTGGAAGCCAAGCAAAATGGGGTTGGACAGAGCTCCTTCAAACGACCATCGCTGGAGAACTGTCATTGTTTGAGTTGTCTGGTGGTTCCCTGAAAGACCACTCCTAAGGCTGTCTTTTTAAAATCTCACTCAGAGCTCACCTAGTGGAGAATAGTCTTATCCCTGGGGAAGTTGTTGAAAACAATTAGAGCAAACTGTTGAATATCTTGGCTGCTTGGGGCAGTGGATCTTGGGAGAGCAACCAATAGGCTAAGCAAAAAGCTTAACAGGAAAAACTGGAGAATCAGATGTCCACAGGAGGCTTAAAAAATCTCGGATAGATTCCTGGAAGGTCATGTGCATGTGTAAGGCTGTGCATATGCTAAGGGCTGTGTTCTCAGACCTGAGAAAGACCTAAGATCTCACACTTCTGGTTAACTCTGAGGTTTTGCATAACCAGGAAGTGGAATCTAAGAAGTAGAAACTGCCTAGCTGAGTGATAAAGGCGTGCCCTAACATGCACACAGAGCTCCTCAACAACTACTAGAAGCTTACTGGTTGAAAGAATCTATTAAAATCTCTGTCCAATCATTTGCTGACCCCCAAACTATCTGAGTAGAGACATCAGTGGCTATATACAACAAAAGATAGGGACTTTCAAAATTAGTTCAGAAAAGTCACTAAGCAAAGAAACAAGAAGAAACCCTGGGTGGGGAGACAATCTTATTTCCAAAATTGCCACATTATATGCCAGACGGTCCCATAGTTGACGTAATGATTTTCTTATTTTATGATGGGTCTATCAGGGCGTTACATGAATTTTCAACTTACAATATTTCTAACTTATGATGAGCTTATGAGGACATAACCCCATCATAAGTTGGGGAGCATTGTATTCAAAATGTCTAGTTTTCAACAAACAATCACATGATTGTTTGAAAAAAAACAAGAAATATAGGACAGGCATAGTGGCTTATGTGTATAATCCCAGCACTTTGGGAGGCCAAGGTGGGAGGACTGCTTGAGCCCAGGAGTTTGAAACCAGCATGGGCAACATAGCAAAACCCTGTCTCTACAAAAACTACAAAAATTAGCAGGGCGTGATGGTATGCACCTGTAGTCCCAGCTACTTGGGAGGCTGAGGCAGGAGGATTGCTGAAGCCTGGGAGGCAGAAGTTGCAGTGAGTTGAGATCATGCCACTGCACTCCAGCCTGGGCAACAGAGCGAGACTCCATCTCAAAACATAACTTCTGTTGTAGGAATGCTGCAGATTAAAGTTATGCACTCTTATGGATAACTTAAATCTTCTCATGAAGAAACAACAGCCAAACGCTAATTAAGGGACATTCTACAAATTAGCTGGCTTACATGTTTCAAAAAATATCAATGTCATAAAATACAAAGAGTCAGGAACATCTCTCATTTCAAAGGAGACTAAAATGATGACAACAAAACAATGGATGAGAGCTCAGATTTTATTTTGCTCTAAAGGACATTTTGGATACAATGGATCAAATCTGAATAAGGTTTATATATCAGATCACCTTATGTTAATTTCTGATTTTGAGAACTGTACTGTGGTTATATAAGAGGACTCCTTGGTCTTAGAAAATATACACTGAAGTATTTAGGGGTAAAGGAGCATCGGGACTGTACCGGTTCAGAAAAACAAGTGTATGTTTGTGTGTACGTATGTGTATAGGTAGAGAAAAAGAGGAAGAGAAAGCAAATTTAGTAGAATGTTAGTGTTTAAAAATCTGAGAGACAAATATCTGGAAATTCTTAGTATTTTTCTTGCAAATTCTCTGTTAGTTCTAAAATTATACCCTTCAATTGCCACTATCCTCCACCCCTAAAGAAAAGATAGTAAAAAGTAAAGTTTAGCTTAGTCCACATGAATTACATCTAATTCCAAATCATGGGAGACTCAGCCAAACTGTAAATCCCTTGCTCAGTTCTAGAAGAAATTCAGCGTGGAGACTTTAAAAGTGTTATAGGTGTAAATGGATGCTATATGGTTTAAATCTCACCTAATATGGCTATCAAACATATATGTTACATATTATGAATTCACAGTTATCACTAATTTCAAACTAAAAGTATGACTTTTTTTTTGAGACAGGGTCTCACTCTGTCACCCAGGTTGGAGTGCACAATCTTGGCTCACTGCACCCTCCGTCCCCCAGGCTCAAGTGATCCTCCCACCTCGGCTTCCTGAATAGCTGGCACCACCGGTGCACACCACCACATTTGGCTATTTCTTTGTATTTCTAGTAGAGATGGGGTCTTGCTGTGTTGCCCAGGCTAAAAAATCTGACTTTTTATGTGGGCTGAAAGAAGTGAAAACTTACAGTTTCAACACTAAATGAGTAACAAAACATTTTTCCTAAATAATAAAAATTTATATTAACAAAGCTCCTTTTTTCCAGTGTCTTGAAAACTGAACAGTAAGTACTAAGCAGATATTTGCTGATTTAACTCCAGAAGATTCCAATTTAAAGTAATTTACAGGCCAGGTGCAGTGGCTCATGCCTGTAATCCTAGCACTTCGGGAGGCCGAGGTGTGCAGATTGCTTGAGCCCAGGAGTTTGGGACCAGCCTGGGCAACAAGGTGAAACCCTATCTCTACAAAAAACACAAAAATTAGATAGGCATGGTGGCACATGTCTGTAGTCCCAGCTACTGGGGAAGCTGACGTGGGAGAATCACTGGAGCAGGGGAGGTGAAGGTTGTAGTGAGCTGAGATGATGCCACTGCACTGTGGCCTAGGTGACTGAGTAAGACTGTCTCAAAAATAAATAAATAAAAATACAAATAAAGAAAGAAAGTACTTTATAGCTCCTGACTGATTTATTTTTCAGGATCCTCGTGAGGTATTGAGATAATTTTGTAGTCACTATTACATAATTACAGGAAAATTTAGTAAGTTGGTAAAAAATCCTGAGGCAAAATCTGGGGCCTACATCTGGTGCTTCAGACACTAGACTAAGCTGCTAACAGAAACATGAATTAAATAATTACAACAAACTGTACATTCAGACATTTTGGCTACCTTACAATCCTGCATGGCACTATATTCTGCTTAAAAAGTGAATAAAACGAACGCTAGAAAACCATGAATAAATACAGTCTAAAATGGGTTTATACAAACCCTGCTTTTCTTTTTCTTTTTCTTTCTTTTTTTTTTTGGAGATAGGGTCTCGCTCTGTTTGCCCAGGCTGGAGTACAGTGGTGTGATTATGGTTCACCGTGGCCTCGAACTCCAGGGCTCAAGTGATCTTCCTGCCTTTGCCTCCTGAGTAGTTGGGACTACAGGTAAGCATACCCAGCTAAATTTTTTTAATTTTTGGTAGAGATGGGGTCTCACTATATTGCCCATGTCTGGTCTGGAATTCCTTAGCTCAAGTGATCCTCCTCCCACCTCAGCCTCCCAAAATGCTGGTATTACAGGTTTGAGCCACTGAGCTTGGCCAAAACCTGCTTTTCTTATGTTGGAAATAACTGAATTATACCTTCTCATAAAGTCTCTTTTGTGATTCGAGTTCCAGCTGTCTCATTTCTAGGTCTCTGGCTGTGGCAGCAATTTCTCGATCTCTCATATATACCTATGGCCAAACAACAAACTGTGAATACCAAAAAGAATTTACAAAATAATTTTTAATATACTTAGTAATCCTGTAATCTGAACGACCTACTAACAGTATTTAAAATAACAGCAATCGGGTTTTTGAAACCAGAGTAGCTGACAAAGATTAATACTCACTGCAGAATCTAGGAATAATCTCTCAGTTAAAGTGAAGTTTAATTTAAAAATAAAAAGCACAATACCATATGCCCATCTACTCAGACTGGAAGAACAGATAGCAGTTCTTACAGTATTACAGTAACCAATATCATGAGTTAGAAAAACTTAAGCAATTTAAATCTGGGGTAGATAAAAATATAACATTTATTTAATGCTCTTTTTGACTAAACTTCTCTACTTTTGTAAGTTTGGTTTGACAATTACCAATTCTAGGTTTACATTTCTTGCAGATGGTTCGACCTGTGTGTGTTCTGCTCCAAGTGAATTAATTTAGAGTTCGCCTATTTCCAAAATTTGATTAGTTGGAAGCTTTTTATTCCTATATACTAGAGGGTTTGCGTATGGGATATGGCACTCTCTAGAGACTCTTAGAAATGATCTTAGATATAAGGTGAAATGTTAGATATTGTCATTATGGTAAAAGACATGCTATCAAATACCTAAAATAAGAGAAACAGTAAATGAGAACATAGTTGGATGTGCAAACGTATATATCCAAAGGCTAAAAGAGAAACATGGACCAGGACCAGCTCAATTTAAAGAGGTTATTAGGAAAGGAGCTAGCTCAAAGGTGGGGGGAAGCTTGATTGTATGAACTAAGAACAGTAATAATGACAGAAAGTGGAGGAGAGGTATGGCATAGCAAATCACACTTTTTAGGAATTTCAATTACTGAGCTCTTTTGCTTATGAATTTTCAGAGATACAAACAGCTATGTACCACAGCAAAAACCGATCGGCTTTGTTTGCTGCTAACAGATGTTCACAGTCACATGTACTTGTCATTTCAGATTCAAGCAGCCTTTCCTGCTAGAGCCTGAACCATGAGACGAACTTTTGTGGTTTGGCAGGGTCAGAGCACAACATCAGAACAGGCAGCTGGGAGGACAGGAGGCTGGAAAGGTAGGCAGAGGCCAGATCATGTTGCTGAAAGGAGTTTATAGAATCCTTGGACCAAAAAGTGCCGCCTCCTGTTTCAAAGGGGTTTGGAATAAAGACATCAGAGTTCTGAGCTTACTTTGTGGGAAGAACATATACTTTTCTACAGTAATGAAATATCAATCTCATTCACTAGACGAGAAAATTAAAAGAAATCTTGGATTTTGAAAACCAATTTAAAATTAACAAGCTTTAAACAAAACAAGTATGATGCTATAAAGAGATAATAGATTTCTAATACATATGAATTAAAAATACTTTGAAAGACTTAGGCCAGGCGCCTGTAATCCTAACACTTTGGGAGGCTGAGGTGGGCAGATCACTTGAAGTGTGGAGTTCGAGATCAGCCTGACCAACATGGTGAAACTCCGTATCTACTAAAAATACAAAAATTAGCTGGGTGTTGTGGCAGGCACCTGTAATCCCATCTTCTCAGGAGGCTGAGGCATGAGAATTGCTTGAACCTGGGAGGTGGAGGTTGCAGTGAGCTGGGATTGCACCACTGTACACCAGCCCAGGTGACAGAATGAGACCCCGTCTCAAAAAAAAAAAAAAAAAAAAAAAAAAGGCTTAAAAAATACTGAGTATTTTATCAAAACTAGGCTTGAAACTCTAAATTAGTGCATAAATTCAGTGCAATCCTAATAAAAATTCCAATGGGATTGGGAGAGGTGAGAATTCCAAAAGTGGAAACAATTCTTAAAGTCTATTTGGAATGATAAACATTTGAGAATACTGACAAAAACTCTGAAAAGGAAGACTAATGAGTGAGAATTAGGACTAGTTAGTAAAACACTTCAAAGCTACTGTCATTCAAACAGTGTGGTACTGGCCTAGGAATAGAAAAAAGCAAGGAAGGAGATCAAGTATGTAAGAGAATTTAATATGTAAAAACCATCGGTTGGCAAATGACTTGGCTAATAGTCAGCAAACGGTGTTGGGACAATTGACTTGCCTTTTGGAAATAAGTAAGCTAAGCTGACAGAAAGTTAAGTCTAACTTCACAGAAAGATGGACAAATGATACAAATATGTAATGTGTAATTCTACAAATGGTAGATAAGTAACAGAAAAGATACTTAACCTCACTAACAATAAAAAAAGGCAAATTAAAATAGACTATTTGTCATCTATCTGCTTGGCAAATATTAAGACTGATGCAGTACAACTGACTATACTAGGGGATGGGTACTCTTACGGTCTTAAAATAGCTTAAGCCATTTCATTTTTAGAGAACAATTTGGCATAATTTAGAAGTTACTCAACAAAAGTATGTGTGCAAGTAAAAAGACTTTTATGATGTAGCATGGTTGTTATTTGCAAAACACTGCAAATAACCTAAATGTCCAATAACAAAGGATTAAATAAGCTATTCATTCAATGGAATATTATACAACCACAAAAAAGAAATAGATACACATAACAAATATGAAAAGATATTCAACATATGTAATTTTAAAAAGCAGGTCACAAAAACAATGTATAATGAGAATAATCCCATTTTTGTACAAATATAGGAAACCATGACTATAATTACTCCTCTATCTATAGAACATACCTGAAAGGCTATATAATTAACCTTTTTTTTTTTTCTGAGACTGAGTCTCGCTCTGTCACTCAGGCTGGAGTGCAGTGGCGTGATCTCAGATCTCGGCACACTGCAGCATATGCCTCCGGGGCCAAGCAATTCTCTGGCCTCAACCTCTCGAGTAGCTGGGATTACAAGCACCTGCCACCAAGCCCAGCTAATTTTTGTATTTTTAGTAGAGATGGGGTTTTACCATGTTGGCCAGGCTGGTCCCGGACTCCTGACCTCTGGTGAACCGCCCGCCTCGGCCTCCCAAAGTGCTAGGATTATGGGCATGGGCCACCGCACCTGGCCAATTAACCATTTTTTAAAAGTGTTTCTCTGGGGATGATATGAGGACTGATGGAGAAGGTCCATTTTTAATTCTATATATTTTGTACTGGAAATTATTTTTACACTGGCCACAGATAATTTTTACATGAAAAAAGAATATGTCCCCTAATTAAAAATTAACTGCCAGGCATGGTGGCTCACGCCTGTAACCCCAGGACTTTGGGAGGCCAACATGGGCAGATCACCTGAGGTCACGAGTTCAAGATCAGCCTAGCCAAAATGGTGAAATCCCATCTCATGAAAAATACAAAAATTAGCTGGGTGTGGTGGTGCGCACCTGTAATCCCAGCTACTTGGGAGGCTGAGGCAGGAGAATCGCTTGAACCCGGGAGGTGGAGGTTGCACTGAGCTGAGATCACACCACTGCACTCCAGCCTGAGCAACAGAGTGAGACTCCATCTCAAAAAAAAAAAAATTAACTTAATGGCTAACTGATACTGATATTTCTATTTTTAGAGAAACAGTCACTAAGGACACTTGACTAATTTTCCTGGCATTTCTTAAATATTTAGCCATTCATGAAATACAAAAGAGAATGAGAAACGCCAAGGGGAAAATAAAATTAAAGGGGCCATTTAGCATTCATGGTGGACTCTAAGAATATTATTTAATTTGAAGGTGTTCATTACATTTAAGTGAGAGTAAATGGAGATGATGTATGAGAACTAAGGTAAGAATAATAAACCTTTCTCCCAATTTCATCATCCAGTCTTCTTAGTTCCATTTCCTGTTGATCTTGCTGAAGCTTCAGAAAACGCCTTCTTGCAGCATCTTGTAAATGCATTTCCTTTACTTTCAGCTCTCTTTTCACAGCAGCTAGCCTTAAATACAAAATACATCAAGTGGAACAAATAAAGCAATTCCTAATATGACTTAGCTTTTTCATAACAAGTCTACCATGCCCATCATTTCAATACAATTGATATCCGTTATCTGAAAGAATGCCAGAACTGCTCCACCGTTACCAAAGATGATGTATACTTATGCTTTGAGAATTTTAGCAGAAAGCTCACCGGCTCAGTTCAGTAGTTCCTTTTAACCCACACTCTAAATCTGTTACATAAAGTTCCATCTAAGAATATGAATCAATAAACACAGAAGTGAGTTTCCCAACAATTGGGCTTAGTCTCAATGTTTATCCCATAACTTTACTTAATTTATACATTTTACCTTATTAACATACTTTTATGTATTTATTTTTAAGTTTTTTCTTTTTCTTTTTTAAGAGACAGGGTCTCACTATGTTGCCCAGGCTGGCCTTGACCTCCTGGGCTCAAGTGGTCCTACCTAGTAGCTGGGACTATAGGTATGTGGCACCACACCCAGCTAACACACTTTTGAATATGCATTTAATACTAATTCCCCTGTCCTCCAAAGTGTTAAATGAGTAATGACATAATCATTTTATGTTACAATTGTCAGGTCACACAGGTATGTTTAAAACACAATTAAAAAAATTATACTCCACTACAGGTGATGTACCCAGCACTCTATGACAAAGCATTTCTGCCCACTATAGAATAATGTTTCTAAATAATGTCCTTCCAGGAACATTAATCCGTGCAAATCTAGATTATATTCAGTATAGCTTTAGAATTACATTTTACTACATAGCAATTTTTTGAAAAGTGGTATATAAAGATTCTTTTTATTAACTTAATAGTTGCTTAGTAGAAATGCTACAGCTGGGTAATCCTATATATAATGTTGTTCCTAAAATGAAAAAATGAAAGAGCATAAAAATTATTCAACCATTTTATATGTCCAGATTTGTTTTTTAAAGGGATAACACATACCTCTGTCTTTGTTGTATGATTTTCTCCTCCTCTTGTAAGAGCATTTCTCTTCTTGTTTCTTCAGCTTTACGAAGCAGCTCCTGTTTCTGGTACCAAGCTTCATCTTCAACTCTTTGCTGGTCAACTTCAGCTTGCATATCTTCAACTGTCTGCCTTAAGTAGGTAATATTAGTATGAAAACACAAAGAAGAAAGCTAAGTAATTTAAATCCAAGAATCATCAAAACACAAAATGTATACCGATTAATGTATAGTCCATTTTGTTTCCATATGCAAGAATTAACTATCTTTAATATTTCCAGCCTTCAAACCCTGATTTTACACAAATACTCATAATGTGAATGTATTTTTCTTTTTTTTATTGAGATGAAGTCTCACTCTGTTGCCCAGGCTGGAGTGCAACGGCGTGATCTCCGCTTACTGTAACCTCTTCCTCCTGGTTTCAAGTGATTCTCCTGCCTCAGCCTCCTGAGTAGCTGGGACTTCAGGTGCGCGCCACTACACCCGGCAATTTTTTGTATTTTTAGTAGAGACGGGGTTTCACCATGTTGGCCAGGCTGGGCTTGAACTCCTGACCTTGTGATCCGCCTGCCTTGGCCTCCCAAAGTGCTGGGACTATAGGTGTGAGCCACTGCGCCCGGCCAAATGTATTTTTTCATTAAAACTTTCTTATTATGTTTAAAACACATTTTGTTGTATCAGAAAAAGAAAAACTATTCCATAATTACCTCTCTCTTAAGTAATCCAATTCATCATTCCTTATTCTTTCTCGTTCTTGTGTCTGATAGTCCACAATAAACTTTGGATATTGATTAAATACTGGATACTGCCCTTTTGTCAGTGCAACAAAAACATTAAGCATGCTGTCTGGATGAATGTCAGTAGGCGTGGTCTCCATGAGATGATAAACTTGTCTAATCACAACATTTATATCCAGGTTATTCCGATGGTGAAAAAAAAACTGTAAGAAAACTTGGTGTTTAAATCGAGATTTACCAGACAAATCAATTATGAGGTAGGTAGAATTAAAACAAGAATTTTTTTAAAAAGTGAATCTATATTTAAGAATATACATTTTTTTTGTAAATTCATTAAAGCTTTTCTTTACTCAAGTTTTACAATGAAGACAATTTATTTAAAAAATGTAACAGAGTTTCACAATCATAAGAAATTCTGACATAAAATTAAAAAATGAAGGCTTTTAATACAAAAGAAAAAGAATGCTTCAACAATGGAACATACTCTGCTTGGATTTTTTTTTCTTCAAAATCCAAAATAAATTATAAACTAGCCTTTGAAAATAAATTAGCTTGATTCTTTTTTTTTTTTTTTTTTTGAGACGGAGTCTAGCTCTGTCGCCCAGGCTGGAGTGCAGTGGCGCGATCTCGGCTCACTGCAAGCTCCGCCTCCCGGGTTTACGCCATTCTCCTGCCTCAGCCTCCCGAGTAGCTGGGACTACAGGCGCCCGCCATCTCGCCCGGCTAGTTTTTTGTATTTTTTTTTTTAGTAGAGACGGGGTTTCACCGTGTAGACCAGGATGGTCTCGATCTCCTGACCTCGTGATCCACCCGTCTCGGCCTCCCGAAGTGCTGGGATTACAGGCTTGAGCCACCGCGCCCGGCCATTAGCTTGATTCTTTAAAAATATCTGAAATGTTTCCACATTATCTTGTTTTGCCGGAAGATCCAAATTAACGCATCATGGGATCATGAAGTAAAAATAAAGTTTAATCGGACAGTAACCACTAAATAGGTAACACACACACACACACAATAACCCAACTAATTCATCTTGTCTACCAAAAGAGCATCTACTTTTTATAATGATCTTAATGCTTGCTTTCAGACACTTTCCTGCCAATTCTCAAAATTCTCAGTTACCTTTTGCATGTGTATAATAAGCATTCAGACTATTTAAGACCAGATAGGTCATGATAAGATTATGCACAGAATTAACAACACTCTACCTGTTAAACATCCTTTATAAAAGCAAAAGGCAGCCGGGTGCAGTGGATCACGCCTCTAATCCCAGCACTTTGGGAGGCCGAGGCGGGTGGATCACCTGAGGTCAGGAGTTCGAGACCAGCCTGGGTAACCTGGTGAAACCCCGTCTCTATTAAAAATACAAAAAACTTAGCTGGGTGTGGTGGTGGGCACCTGTAATCCCAGCTACTCGGGAGGTTGAGGCAGGAGAATCACTTGAACCTGGGAGGTGGAGGTTGTGGTGAGCCGGGATTGCACCATTGCACTCCAGCCTGGTCGACCTGGTCGACAGAGGGAGATTCTGTCTCAAAAAAAAAAAAAAAGCAAAAAGCACAAATCCCAATATTACCATGATTCTTTTCTTAAGCTATAAGACTACTAGCCTGCTATAATTGCCTGCTTTATTGTCTATAAACTGTACACGGGTAGGGATGTGGTCTAACTTGTTATCCTTTATATTCCTACCACCTAGCACCAGTGTCTGACATATAACAGGGACTCAGTAAATAAATGGATCTTTCAACTGAAATAACTGATATGGCCTGGCGCAGTAGTTCACTCCTGTAATCCCAGCACTTTGGGAGGCAGAGGTGGGTGGATCACGAGGTCAGGAGTTTGAGACCAGCCTGACCAACATGGTGAAACCCCATCTCTACTAAAAATACAAAAATTAGCTGGGTGTGGTGGTGCGCACCTATAATCCAGCTACTTGGAGGCTGAGGCAGGAGAATCGCTTGAACTCGGCAGGCACAGGTTTCAGTGAGCTGAGATCGCGCCATTGCACTCCAGCCTGGGCAACAGAGCAAGACTCCGTTCTCAAAAAAAAAAAAAAAAAAAAAAGAGAGAGAGAGAGAAATAACTGATATTTGAGAACCTTCTGTTAAGAACAAGGATCATTACCTCAAAATCATCTTTAAGATTACAGTTGAGCAGAGGCACTCTAGAACATATGTTGTAGGCTACAACAGTCATCAGAAGGAAGGAAGGATGGTTGGAAAAGATATTATCAAACAGTTTCAGCCACTCCTCTCTTGTCAGCACTTCCGAGAACACAGTTTCAAGAAGAGGCCATGCATATAGCTAAAACAGATAAGGAAAAATTTATCATTTTTCTAGGGAAAAGTAAAAACAGAGTCATTGGTAATATTACCTTACATTTGATTTAAGCTATGAAAATCATATTAAATACATAATTATGAAAATAACTACCTTAATTTGGACCCTTCTTTACAGACTTTCAGGAAGGCAGTTTAATGAAGAAAAAGAATGGAATATTGTTAAAAACACAACATATAGTATGCTTTTTATTATACTCCTTCAAGAAAATACTGTTTATATCAGAACCAACATTAGCTTACAAAATAAGGCATGTTATTCTGAAAACCTTATGCTTCTTACCTGGGAAGTTATATCATGATCTATGAAGTGTTGCAGCAGTTCCTTGTCATGAAATGCCAAAACATTTTCTATCATACTAAGAATATTGATAGGAGGATTAGGAAAATATTCAAACCAGTGTTGACACCAATTGACTATGAAGGAAAAAAAAGAAATGTATCTTTAAGTATCTTTCTATGTTATCAAAAATCCTTGCAATTCTTAAATGTATCCAATCTTTATGTTCCCAATATGGCCATGAATAATAAAAAATATAACTCTTTATATTATATGACATCGATTTTAAAATTCTATCATGCTAACATAGTATGTTTATAGAAATTTTGCAAATTTCCTTACAGTAGTCAATGAAGAAGTGTTAATTAAAACAAACAAACACAACTTCCCAAAATACTCCTGATGGCATCCTGGCTTCTGACTCCTGCTTTGTTCATCACCTAATTAACAAAATGATCTTTTTAAAAAGGGCCCCTATTAACCCTTCATTAAATGTAATCAACGTTAGCATGCCAGGCTCCTCAAATTTACTAAAATTCATATGTAACCAAAATTACAACCATATGTAACCAAAATTGTATATACTGTATCCCTTAATCCCTCAAACGTTATAATGACAATAAAAATGTCCTCATTTTGAGGAAATGACTGATTGTTCTATAACCATGGTAATAAGGAATAACCAGTAAATAGTCACCAGGACTGGTTTCATATCTAATTGATCATTGACAATTTGTTTCAGTAAACTTGACTTGAAAACCAACCAATCTGGCTGGGTGTGGTGGCTCACGCCTGTAATCCCAGCACTTTGGGAAGCCGAGGCAGGCAGATCATGAGGTCAGGAGAAAGACACCATCCTGGCTAACACAGCGAAACCCCGTCTCCACTAAAAAGTACAAAAAATTATCCAGGCATGGTGGTAGGTGCCCGTAGTCCCAGCTACTTGGGAGGCTGAGACAGGAGAATGGCGTGAACCCAGGAGGCGGAGCTTGCAGTGAGCCGAGATCACGCCACTGCACTCCAGCCTGGGTAACAGTGCAAGACTCCGTCTCAAAAAAAAATAAAATAAAATAAAAGGAAAACCAACAAATCAGTAACAGTGGCATTCTTTGAAAGTCAGCTAATCCGAAGTAGAATAAATTCAACTAACCCTAAGGCTGACTTTGACTCACTTGCGCTCTGTAATCACTAGAACCACCCACATATTGTTCTTAAAACTGTATATAAGACCATCAGTTTGTTTTGTTCCATAAGACTATGTTTAATCTCTCCTTTACTTAATTTTTAAATTTTTTTAATTTTAAATATTGAGTTGTAGATTCATCCTTTGATAATAAGATCTCCTATCTCAAAATAGCAAAAGAAGGCTTTATCAACAGAATACTAGATTACAGTGGTTTATAAGAACTTTCCAATTCTGGAGTTCCATTATTTCACTTATTATTGATCATTTAAATTTGGGTTAATAATGAAGTCATAAATAAAACCTTGCAAAGACTGAGCTTTAAAAAATATTTCAAATTCTCTGCAGCTCTCTTAATTTTTTTTTTTTTTTTTGAGACGGAGTCTCACTCTGTGGCCCAGGCTGAAGTGCAGTGGCGTGATCTCGGCTCACTGCAACCTCTGACTCCTGGGTTCAAGCGATTCTCCTGTCTCAGCCTCACAAGCAGCTGGGATTATAGGCACCTACCACCATGCCCAGCTAATTTTTTTTTTTTTTTTTTTGTATTTTTAGTAGAGACAGGGTTTCACTATGTTGGCCAGTTTGGTCTCGAACCCCTGACCTCAGGTGATCTGCCTGCCTTGGCCTTCCCAAGTGCTCGGATTACAGGTGTGAGCCACTGCGTCCAGCCTAGCTCTTAATTTTAAGAGGAAAATATGGTTCAGCAACTGAGTACCTATTATGTCTCAGACACTGGCAGTTCTGAGAATTTAAACCACCACACATGCACCCAAAGCCCTGATCCTTACAGTCTTCATTAAGAGAGCACTGTTTTTCATTAGCAAAAGGATATCCTACTACATACAGTAACCATCTGCCTGCTCTTAAGTATTTTTATTCTGCTTTGATGCACCACAAATGCATGGGTAGAGGACCTAGAGAGAGAAATGACAGATAGCAAAATACAGAGAAATGATAATCGTGTGGAGATTCTTTGCTAAACCAAAAGACTTTATGTCTTGTCATAAAAGAGACTCCAGTGTCTAAAAAATACTTTTACAAATACATTCCAAATTATACATAGATTTGACTTTTCCTTCAAAATATCTTCTAAGTCCCAACTAGGCTAAAAACCTAAAAGCCAAAACAATGGCATATCCCAGCAGTGCTAGTATTTAGCTGAAGTTCAGTACATTTTTTTATTTTTTTTTGAGACAGAGTCTTGCTCTGTCGCCCAGGCTGGAGTGAAGTGGCCCGATCTCTGCTCACTGCAAGCTCCGCCCCTCTGGGTTCATGCCATTCTCCTGCCTCAGCCTCCCGAGTAGCTGGGACTACAGGTGCCCGCCACCACGCCCAGCTAATCTTTTTGTATTTTTAGTAGAGACAGCGTTTCACAGTGGCCACCAGGATGGTCTCAATCTCCTGGCCTCGTGATCCGCCCGCCTCGGCCTCCCAAAGTGCTGGGATTACAGGTGTGAGCCACCACACCCGGTCAGTAAATTTTTTTAAATTGTGCTTAAACTTAGAAGCACAGGATGTCAACAAAACAGTTGCAACTTTTTTGTTGTTGCTGTTGTTGCAATTATAGAGTGGTATTCAGTTAACAAAACATTTATTTTGTATAAGCTACATTAGAGAAAATTGAAGATGAAAAACTACTATCCCCATACAAAATAATTTGTGCTGTGGATTAACAAAAACTCGCTTTTAAATTTCTATGCCAATTTATAATCCCTATAGTGTACCAAGCAAAGTTAATCTTATTGAAAATATCACCAGGACAAGGCTATCTAAAGACATTCAATAGGGTGTTAGCCATATAAAAAAAAGACACTGTACAGTTTAAACAAATGTTACACAGCCTGACATTTCCATTTTTTTCTTTAGAAGAAGTGAGTGTGTACAGGAGTGTTAAATGCTTTATAGACAAGAAGAGAAACCTGTGCTAGAACCAATTTATTCATTATCTTCTTCATCTTTCTCATCTTCCTTTTTCTTGCTTTTTTCAGCCTTGACGGTTCCCATTTTTGCTGCATTAGGCTTTCCTTTAGCTTGGTATGCAGCAATATCCTTTTTGCATTTTTCCTTCGGCTTTGCAGCCCTCTTGTCAAAAGGCTGCTTGTCATCTGTGGTGGTGTAGCTCCACGTCTCTCCTGGTTTCTTTGCAGCATCACCAATGGATAGGCTGGATGTTCTCCTTTGATTTCAAGGCAATATTAAGAACAGAACAAGAAAAAGGCCAAAGGAGGCCTCTTGTGAGATGCATTGGGATCCTTTAACTTCTTTGTTTCCCCTTTAGGAGGGATGTAGGTTTTGATTTCTTTCATGATGAAACTTGTCTGCCTTTGCCATGTCTTCAACTTTTCTCTTCTCTTTAGCAGACATGGTCTTCCATTTCTCTGAAGCCCTTCTGAGAAAACTCTGAGGTGACTGGAGTATCTGGGTGCTTCTTGTGCTTTTCCTGGCAAATCTGCACGAAGATCGCAGGTGATGACATTCTGCCTCTCAGCTTCTTGGAATTGCCTTGCTAATGTTTCGTTCTTTTTCCTCAGTGAGGCAGAGTCACCCAGTATCCATCAGACTCGCACCTGTGCCAGTGGAGAGCACAGGGCAGGTCGTACCACACTCTTAAACCACTGGATCTCGTGTGAACTGAGCGAGAACTCGCTTACAACCAAGAGAATGGTGCTAAGCCATTTATGAATGATTCACCCTCATGATCCAATACCTCCCACTAGGCCCCACCTCCAACATCAGGGATCACATTTCAACATGACATTTGGAGAGGACACACATCCAAACCATATGACAACCCTTTTGGGGAATCAATTATTCACATTTTATGACCTGTTAACACCAATTCTGGGAATCTACCCAAAGGAAACTATTATGTTTGTATGCAAAGATAGTTATAACAGTGTTACTTTTAATAGATAAAATGCCGGGTGCGGGGGGTGGCTCACGTCTGTAATCCCAGCACTTTGGGAGGCCGAGGTGGGCAGATCACTTGGGGTCAGCAGTTCGACACCAGCTTGGCCAATGTGGTGAAACTCTGTCTCTACTAAAAAAATACAAAAATTAGCTGGGCGTGTGTGGCAGGTGCCTGTAATCCCAGCTACTCAGGAGGCTGAGGCAGGAGAATTACATGAACCCAGGAGGTGGAGGTTGCAGTGAGCCGAGATAGCACTGCTGCACTCCAGCCTAGGTGACAGAGTGAGACTCCCGTCTTAGAAAAAAAGAGGTTAAAATTAGAAACAATCTAAATATCCAAGAAGATTAAACTAGTACATGCACATTATGTAATAATGGCCAATAAAACTGTTTATGAAATTTATAAAAATAAGGGAAATATATGTAACATGAAGTAAAAGTAGTACAACAACAAGAAACTGCTTTGAAAGTATGGAAAAATTAGAAAAATAAAATTCTTGCAGTTGTAGAATACATAAATGATATATCTATAAGATGAAATACTATATTATGCAGATTATGCAGACAATAAATTATTATTATTATTATTATTTTTTGAGATGGGATCTCACTCTGTCTTGCCCAGGCTGGAGTGCAGTAGAGCAATCTCAGCTCACTGCAGCCTCTGCCTCCCGGGTCCAAGTGATTCTCCTGCCTCAGCCTCCTGAGTAGCAATGCTTTATAATTATAACAGTTCTATGAAGAGTAACTGTCTTTCAGTAAGTGAAGGATCTGCTTCATTCTTACTATCTAAATCCAGTCTGTAATATCTTTTAAAACTTAACTATCCAAATTTTCTTCTAAATAAAAAGGTTTACATATAAATGCTTCAATTGTCTATTTTATGTTTGATACCTTAGTGTTTCACACTTTCGTGGCTTAAAAGTAGAGACATCTAGAATTGTTAAATGTTGCAAAGGTGCAAAGACATCAGGAAAATGTATAAGAATCCATTCTTGATCTCATACTTAAAGTATTTACTTACTTATGAGAGTAGCAATCACTTCAAAACAGATGAGTTGGTTGTTCTGGAATAATTTTACGAATGGAAATGCCAAGAGTGGAAGATACGGTGTGTCACTAAAAATGACAGACCAGTGAGCTAATGCAGATAAGGTTCTGTGAATAAAATAACTTAGTATTAAAATTTATTTGAATAAATAACATATTCACATGATAAAAATTTGATACAAAGTATATTTGGTGAAAATTCTTCCTTGTACCCCTATCATCTAGTTCACCTCTCCAAAAGTAATCACTGTTACAAACATAAATCCTTTCTTAAAAAACCATAAATGGTAGTATACTATAAAAATTGTTCTGTACTTTGCATTTTTCGATTAATGATTAATGGTATCTTGGAAATAGTTTATATCAGTATATGCAGAACTTCCTTACAACATTTTACAGATGGATACGATAGCTTTGTACCCATACACCTTCATTTCTTCTTTTTCTTTTGTGTTCCTGACACAGGGCCTCGCTCTGTCACCCAGGCTGGAATGCAGTGGCATAATCATGGCTCACTGCAGCCTCAAACTCCTAGGCCCAAGTGGTCCTCCTGCCTCCATCTCCTGAGTAGGTGGGCCTACAGATGTATGTATGCCACTATGTCTGGCTAATCTTTTTTGTGGATAGAGACAGGGTCTCACTATATTACCCACGCTGGTCTCAAACTCCTGGGCTCAAGCGATCTTCCCGCCTCAGCTTCCCAAAGTGCTTGGATTAGAGGCGTGAGCCACTGTGCCCAGCCACCTTCATTTCTTTAACATGATCTCTATTGTAGGGCATTTGCTTTCAGTCTTTTATAAGCAATGCTGTGCTTAATGCCACTGTATGTACCATACAGTGTGTGTCATTCTTCGCATGAGAATACAGACTTGGAAATTCCTAAAGTGGAACTGCTGAGTCAAGAATACGTGCCTTTGTAATTTCGAAAGTCAGTGCCAAATCAGCCCCCACAAAAAGTGTCTACTTACATTCCTATGACTCGCCTAAAGGGATGCCTGTTTTTCATACTCTTGCCAGCATATTATCAACCATTTTTTAAAAAAAACCTTTAATCTAGGTGAGAAATGGTACTTCAGTGTAGTTGCAATTGGCATTACTCTTTCTATGAGAAAGATTAAGCATCTTTTCATGTTTAAGAACCACTTCTAGGCTGGGCACAGTGACTCATGCATGTA
The DNA here is from genome assembly GCF_007565055.1 of Rhinopithecus roxellana. Taxonomy (NCBI): domain Eukaryota; kingdom Metazoa; phylum Chordata; class Mammalia; order Primates; family Cercopithecidae; genus Rhinopithecus; species Rhinopithecus roxellana. The sequence continues at coordinate 103,377,654 of NC_044557.1, forward strand.
ATCCCAACATTTTGGGGGGTTGAGGCAGGAGGAATGCTTAAGCCCAGGAGTTTGAGACCAACCTGGACAACAGAGTGAGACCTCATCTCTACAAAAAATTTTTAAAAATTAGCCAGGTTTGGTGGCACACGCCTACTACTCAGGAGACTGAGGCAAGGGGATTGCCTGAGTCCAGGATTTTGTGGCTGTGTGAACTATAGTCACATCACTGCACTCCAACCTGGGTGACAGAGCAAGATCCTGTCTCTAAAAAAAACACACAAAAAAACAAAAATAAATAAAAAGAACCATTTTACCACTGTGAACTGTACGTGAAGTTGTTTATCCATTTTTTTTACTGGCTGATCCTTTACATGTTTATTTATATAGGTGCTTTACACATTAAAGAAACCAGCCTTTCATTTGTCATGTTTTGCATATGTTTTTTTCAGTTTTACACGAGTCTTTGTTTTGGGAATTATTTTTATATGTAGAGATTTTTATTCTTATCAACCTCTTCTAGATACGTCATACTTAGAAAGGCCTTTATTACTCTGGGATTATAATTCTCTCACATGTACTTCTAATACCTTTACTGTTAATTTCCTTTTTTTAATTTTTTGTTTTGAAATCATTTTAGATTTACAAAAAAAATCCTGCAAAAATAGTAGAGTTCTTGTATACCTTTGACCTAAATTCCCCTAATGTTAACATCTTGCACATAGTACCATTATCAGTACTAAGAAATTGACACTGGCACGATGCTATTCACTAAATTATGGACTTTACTCAGATTTTACCATTTTTTACACTGTTATTTCTTTCATTTCACCAACCCCAGATTCAACATTACATTTGTTTTGTCTCTGTAGTTTCTTCCAATGTGAGAGTTCCTTAGTCTTTCCTTATTTTTCATGACAATGCCATTTTTGAGGAATATCAGTTATTTTCTAGATTGTTCCTCAATTTGGGTTTGTCTGATATTTATATGAGGTTACATATTTTTGGCAAGAATTTCACAAAAGTGATGCGCATCATATTGACGTCTTATTACTGGTAATTTTATTTATTTAATTTTTGAGACAGGTTCTCACTCTGTTGCCCAGGCTGGAGTGCAGTGGTGCTATCATGGCTCACTGAAGCCTTGAATCTCCAAGTTCAAGGAATCCTTCCATTTCAGTCACAAATAGCTAGGACTACAGGTGTGTGCCACCATGCTCAATTAATTTGTTAAAATTTTTTGTAGAGATGGGTTTCTGCCATGTTTCCCAGGCTGGTCTCGAACTCCTGGGCAAGTGATAGGCCCACCTCGGCCTCTCAAAGTGCTGGGATTACATGCATGAGCCACTACACCTGGTGTACTAGTGATTTTAAATGTGCTTACTTGCTTAAGCTGGTGTCTGCTGAGTTTATCTATTATAAAATTACTATTTTTCCATTTGCCATTAATAACCATCTTGGAGGAGATATTTTAAGACTATGCAAATATCCTGTTAATCCTAGAATATGTTTTTTTTTTTTTTTTTTTTTTGAGACAGACTCTCACTCTTTAACCCAGGTCGAGTGCAGTGGCGTGATCTTGACTCACTGCAGCCTCCACCTCCCAGGTTCAAGCGATTCTCCTGCCTCAGCCTCCCGAGTAGCTGGGATTACAGGTGCGCGCCACCATGCCCAGCTAAGTTTTGCATTTTTAATAAAGACAGGGTTTCATCATGTTGGCCAGGCTGGTCTCTAACTTCTGACCTCAGGTGATCCACCCATCTTGACCTCCCAAAGTGCTGGGATTGCCGGTGTGAGCCACCGTGCCTGGGCACTCCTAGAATTTTTGTCCAGTAATTTTAGCATCAATTGGTGGATCTTGCCTCCAACAATGATCACTGCGGTGTCCCAATGGTGATTTTCTATTTCTCTAATTCCTTCTATATTTGTTAGAACTGTCCCTTCTCCCTCATTTATATCTTTATTTATTCAATTATTTATGTCAGGATGAACTCATGGATATTTATTTTATTCTACAAGTTATAATTGATTGTTATTTATTCTGTTCCTCAAATTGTTCCAGCTTTGGTCACTGGAAACTTTTAGGTTGAGTCATGTGCCCTTTTGACATGCCCATCCTTTCTGAGCACTTCCTTACTTTATGGCACTAAAAGATGCTTCAGGTTCATCTTGTATTTTCCCCACACTAGTAGGTGTACTTACTGTTACCAGGGTGTCATTGCTAGGCCTTCTTGGTGGACAGAGCTTGGAAATATATGCATGTATACTAACTCCTGCATACATACATATCTATATTTCTTTCTGTGTCTATTCATCTGCATATATGTTAAGAACTAACACTATCGGCCGGGTGCGGTGGCTCAAGCCTGTAATCCCAGCACTTTGGGAGGCCGAGACGGGTGGATCACGAGGTCAGGAGATCGAGACCATCCTGGCTAACACGGTGAAACCCCGTCTCTACTAAAAAAAAATACAAAAACTAGCCGGGCGAGGTGGCGGGCGCCTGTAGTCCCAGCTCCTCGGGAGGCTGAGGCAGGAGAATGGCGTAAACCCGGGAGGCGGAGCTTGCAGTGAGCTTAGATCCGGCCACTGCACTCCAGTCCGGGCGACAGAGCGAGACTCTGCCTCAAAAAAAAACAAACAAACAAAAAAAAAAACAAACAAAAAAGAACTAACACTATCAATTTCAATCAACTACTGCAAGATTCATTCTAGTCCTTGTGCTTATTTATCTTCTTTCTCTGAGAGTAAGAAACCTGGCTCTCATCTCTGTTTAGCTATTTGTATACAAAAAGTGGCTTCTACACATAAAGTAGTTTCAGACTTGCTAACTCCACATTTATTTCTAATACTTTTATGGTTCTGTTTTTTAAAAAAGTAACTGAATCTTTAGTTCAAACAGAATTTATATGGTGTAAGATATGAGGTATGCTTTCAACTTTTTCTAGATAGCTAGCTAGTTATTCCATGTCATTTACTAAATAACCCACCTTTTCTTCATTACTTTGAAATGACACTTTTAAAAATAAGTCAATTTTTGAATGTAGCTGGGTCTATTGTTAGACTCTGCATATCTATTTATATGTCAGCAACAATTTCAATGCTTTATAATAGCTTTTAATATTTAAGGCTAATTCCCTCTCATTACTGTTTAAATATAAATTATTTTTCTGAGAAGTATACTTTATAGTTAATGTGGCAAGCAGAATAATGCAAATTGCCCCCCTCCCCAAAAGATGTCCATGCTCTAATCCCTGTAATCCATGAAGATATTATTTTGCATGGGATTTTGCAGATATGATTAAGTTAAGCACCTTGGGGTGAGGGCATTTATCCTGGACTACCTGGGTAGGTCCAATCTAATCACATAGGTCCTTAATATCAAAGAACCCCTTCCTGGCTGTGGTCAGAGGGAGATATGACTACAGAGGAATGGTCAGAGAGGTGCTTTGAAGACAGAGAAGGTGGGCCTGAGTCATGAAATATGGGAAACTTGCAGAAGCTGGATAAGGCAAGGCAAAGGATTCTCCTCAGAGCCTCTAGAAAGGAATGTGGACCTGCTGACACTCTGATTTTAGCCCAGTGAGATCCAACCCATGGTGAATTTCTGCCTACCAAACTCTAAGGATAAATTTGTGTTGTTTTTAAGCCACTACATATGTGGTAATTTGTTATAGCGGCAATAACTAATATAGTTAATGGAATTAATAAGCTATTTCAGACATCTTTTATTATTCGAGACAATACTCAGAACAACCCCAGGAGGGAGGGATTAGCATCATTACTGAGCCTAGGAAATGGAATTCCAGAGAATGTAAGTAAATCCTCATTATTGGAAGGGCTAGAAAATCAACCTAAATACAAGAACATGTTTTCCTAAGGATAGTACTTTCATAATTACAGAAGTTACATATTCGACAGTGAGTTCCCATCTTTTGACTGACTCTCAGACTGGCAACAAATAAAGACTGATAAAATCCAGTGTCGGTGAAAACAGTAACACTGGCATTTCTCAGGGTTGGCAGAATTTTCTGAGAGAGAGAGAATAAATGAATGATTTGACCTAGTAGTTTAAATTCTAGAAGTCTATACAAAAATATTCACACAGGATATTGATGAGGGTGTTTATTATAATATTGTCTGAAAAGCAAATAAACATAAAATAACCTAAATGTCAACGAACAAGATGAAGACTTAAATCCTGAAACGTCCATCCATGTGCATTTTTTAGAAGGATGTAAACCTACATATACTGAGAGAAGGAGGGCCATGATAGACTTGAAAGTAAAAAAGAAGATAAGCAGCAAAATAGTATGTATAGTATGATTCCATTTTTGTTAAATGTATGTGAATACTTTTGCATTATATACACACAAAAATATCTTACCAAAGTAAACCAAACAATTAGCTCTAGCAAGTCAAATTGGGGCTGGAAGAGGTGCTGATTTTTTCTTTATAACCTTCTGTACTGTTTGAATTATTTTACGAAGAAGGTATATTCTTTTTGCCATTTAAAATGAATACTTTAAAGTTACTTTTAAAAATACTGTATCACAGGCCGGGCGCAATGACTCACACCTGTAATCCCAGCACTTTGGGAGGCCGAGGTGAGCAGATCACCTGCGGTCAGGAATTCGAGACCAGCCTGGTAAACTTGGTGAAACCCTGTCTCTATTGAAAACACAAAAAATTAGCCAGGTGTGGTGGGGGATGCCTGTAGTCCTAGCTACTCTGGAGGCTGAAGCAGGAGAATCACTTGAACCTGGGAGGCAGAGGTTACAGTGAGCCAAGATGGCACCGCTGCACTTCAGCCTGGGCAGCAGAGTGCAAACTCCGTCTCAAAAACAACAACAACAAAAACAAACAAACAGAAAACAACAACAAAAAACTACCACAAAAAATTCCAAACATATATAAAACTAGAAAGCACAATCAAGCCCCATAAGCCTGGCTCCAACAATAAATCCATGTTTTATTATACTTCTTTCATTGACTACATCCCCTCAATTTTTGGCTAGATTATTATTATTATTATTATTTTTTTTTGAGACAGTCTCGTTCAGTCGCCCAGGCTGGAGTGCAGTGGTGCGATCTCGGCTCACTTCAAGCTCCGCCTTCTGGGTTCACGCCATTCTCCTGCCTCAGCTTCCCAAGTAGCTGGGACTACAGGCGTCCGCCACCACGCCTGGCTCATTTTTTGCATTTTTAGTAGAGACGGGGTTTCACCGTGTTAGCCAGGATGGTCTCGATCTCCTGACCTCGTGATCCGCCCGTCTCAGCCTCCCAAAGTGCTGGGATTACAGGCGTGAGCCACCGCGCCTGGCCTGGGGAGATTATTGAAAAGAAGATCCCAGACATCATGCCACTTTCCTCTTTAATACAGAAGTCTACAATTACAACTCTTTAAAAAAGTGGGGGAGGGATGATTTTCTTATATAGTCACAACACCACTGTAATGTAAATAAAATTAACAATTGTTTTGTAGTATTGTTTCATAATCACGCAAGACTCAAATTTCCCCAGTTGTCTGAGGAAGACTCACTCATTGATCCATTTTTGTAGCAGAAAAAAAAGGGTCACTCATTGAACTTGGTTATCTCCCTTAAATCTCTGTCTCTTTTAATGTGGAATAATCCCTCCCTTTTGCTAAGTCACAATTTTGAATTTTAGTAGAAACGGAAATGTAAAATTTAAATTTAAAAATTTAGAAAAACAAATTTAAGAAACAACAAAAAAATTGCTGTGAAGCCTTAACTAAATTAGGATTATAATTTGAAGTACACATACATAGAATTAGAGTTACAATGGTAACTTGAATTGTAAATGTATATAAAGCATAACATCTTATTACATTTTATGAGGAACCTCAAATGATATGAGCAACCTCTTGTCACTTTAGGAAGATCTTTTGGAAAATACATCTCAAGAAGGTCCCCATGTATACACTGTATTAGGTAGAAATCAAAATTATTTCTCTGATAATTTGAATTTTTAATGAAATTTATAGCTTACACTATGATATTAAAAGTGTTACCTCACTCTTTCCCAAAAAGCAGAGCAGTATAACAATTAAATTCATTCGTTATTAATGTGAATGTGAACAGAACTTAATGAAAGAGTGAAAAACTCCTAAAATATTCTGTTTTTGAGTTGTACTACTGGGGATAAGGAAGAAGCATCAACAAGTACCGAAGAAAAGCATTCATAATTTAGAAAGTCTAAAATCCTAGAATCCGCAAAAATGATAAGAAATTTTAGATACCTTAAACAGTTACTTGAGTAACTTTCACTTATTGATAAAATCAGTACTTCATTTCCTACAGTGAGGGGGTCAACAGGAGAAAATGTTTTCTACCTTGTCCTCTGAACCCAGGAAATTTATTATTTCAGAAGAATGCACAAAATCATCATTTTTGAAGTAATGTACTCTCCTCTTTTATTTCTTCAGCATCTGATGAGAGACTTCACTTTCTAACCAAAATATTTACTGTTCTCAACCTAGAATATGAACCTAAAAAGCAAAGGCAAGGCACTGATGGTCTACACTGGTATTTTGACAAACGTCTGAACGCTGATGTTATCTTATACACTGACAGGAAGTATAGTAAGTGTGAAGACCAAATAGAAAAATTAAGCAAATTTCCATCTCTAAGTCATCTCTTAACAAAGTTATCTGATGTTTTCTCCCATTAAAAAGGGCAGCATATTATGTATTTACCCTTTGTCTTAGCATCTAAAATTTTGAATCTATTCCAAAGATACACTTAATAGAAAAAGACTTATGGGCCAAACTAATTAATGCAGCATGCTTGTGACAGCAGAAGATTGAAAACAATCTACATGACCATTAATAAGGGACAGGCCAAATAAATAATGGTGCATTTGCACCATGGTGCACAATGCAGCTATAAAAAAAAAGATGAATATTTCTCTACATTGCTTTAAGATGATATCTAGAATATGTTGTCAAATTTAAAAATCAGAGTACAGAAAAGTGTAATAGTATACAACCATTTACCTAAGACGGTAAATACAAACATATTTGTAAATAAAAATAAGATGTTCACTAAAAGGATGACTTATTGGGAGGAGAAGTAACAGGACAAAGGAAACAGAAGTCAGCCTGTTCTGAATGTACCTTATTTTGTAGATTTGATTTAGAAACATGTAAATGTTTTATAAAAGTATAAAACAAATTAAATTAAATACAAAAATTTTTCCAAAAACTGAAAACAAATGAAACAAATTAACCTGTGTAGTGAGTTAGTGGCATTATCATATGAAGAGGAGTTATTTCAAGTCATTTTAAAACAATAATTTGGGCTGGGTGTGGTGGCTGACACCTGCAATACCAATCCATTAATACGAATACATTGGTGGTAGAGGCAGAAGGATCACTTGAGCCCAGGAGTTCCAGGTGAGCCTGGGCCACATAGTAAGACTTCATTTCTACTTAAAAAAAGATAAACTTGCCAGGCATGGTGGTGCACACCTGTAGCAGCTACTTGGGAGGCTAAGGTGGGAGGATCTTTTGAGCCCAGGAGTTCGGGGTTACAGTTAGCTATAATTATGCCATTGCACTTCAGCCTGGGTGACAGAACGAGGCCCTGTCTCAAAACACAAAAACAAAAATGAAAACAATAATTTGATTATATACGCCTAGTGGGATATAACCTAAGGACAAAAAGAACTATAAAAGATATTTTGGACTGCTTTCAATAATCATAATATTCACATTGTTATTATTTACAGTTACATAGTTTTTATTATATAGCATACATTACGGAGTTTAAAAACCATTGTGTGACTGTGTGTGTGTGCATGTGTGTTAAAGAAAATAAGGAATTATGTCAATGCTGTTAGAAATCAAGATTTTTAGCATAAGAAAAAAGATACAAATATAAAATCAAAGAAGTTATGCAAATTTGTAATCTTAAATCTGAATTGAAAATATTAGTATGAACTCCTGGTTCTATGCACTGAAAAGGCCTCTATGTTCCATCTGAGTTCATCATCAATACACTGATCATTCTGGGGAGCTCCAAGGTAATCAGTCCACTATTCTGAAAACTGTTAAAAAAAAAAAGATTACCAAGCATTTAACGTGCCTTTCCTACATGGGTTGTATCTTCCAGTAACCAAATAGTTGATCCTAAGAACTTTTTCTTTGGAGAAATTTCCCGGTTTATAAAATGAGAAGGAGTAGAATTATATTATCACTGTTTAGATAATCTCTGGTGAAATAATGGATCTAGGCAATAATCATCAATGGACAAAACCATCACCAAAAGAGAGACAGCCAGGCATGAATTATAATCCGCCTAACAGAAGTACATAAAACCACCTAGGAAGTTTTCTTGCAAGCCAAAGAAACAAATACCAAAGGGGGGAAATAAAAACCTTCACTCAGATCAAGCCCCTCGCTCTAACTGTCAGTTTATAGTAAATTCAGGAGAAAGAGAAACATGTTAAACAACACTATGAAATAAAATCAGCAAAATCCAGAACTTAGAGGGCCATATGGGTTAAATGACCTAGTTTTTTCCAACAAATAAATTGTAAGAAAAAAAAAAAGAGGTAACAGAGTCTATAGATTAATCTCAGTGGCATATCAACCAAATGTAATGTGTCCATGTTGTTTGAACCCTGATTTGAACAAGTTTACATAAGAAAAATTTTTAAGACAATCAGAGGAATGCTGATTGAATATCTGAACATAATGAAGAATTATTAATTCTTCTTTTGTGTGTGAGTATGGTAGTGTACTTATGTTAAACAAAAAGAGTCTTTATCCTTTAGGGATACATATGTATATATTCAGCAGGGGGAGTGTGTGTATGTTGGGATATGGGGTGTAGAGTGAGTGGGAATATTCACCCAACATGATTGGCTATGAGTTGGCAATTGCTGAAGCTGGATGATGGGCATGGGGATATTTGTTACATTATTTTTTATTCATGCTTCAAATTTTTCATAATAAAAATTATTTTTGAAAAACGTCTTCAACTCTGGAACCTGGGCTTAATCTTAGCTCTCTCACTGCTGTGATTTGATCATATTTCCTAGTCTCTCTATGCCTGAGTTTCTTTACCTACAAAATAAGTTAAATGTGCCTAACACATGAAAAGCATGTTAAAGGATGAGCTACTGTTATTATTAACATTTACTGGATGCTTCCTAGGAATGGACTCTAGCATGTGCATTCTCAGAGAGATTCTTATCTCATTTTCCCGATAGTCTTATGATGTTGGTGTTATTACTCCCACTTTTAGATAAAAAAATTAAGGCTAAGAAGTAAAATAACACATCCTACATCACAATAATTAAGTGGTAGAATAAGAATTCAAAACTAGGTCTTTTGCCTTCAAATTCAAAGCTCTTTCCACTATACCTCTTTGTTCTTTTTTTTTTTTTGAGACAGAGTCTTGCCCTGTTGCCCAGGCTAGAGTGCAGTGGCGCAATCTCAGCTCAGTGCAACCTCTGCCTCCCGGGTTCAAGCGATTCTCCCTGCCTCAGCCTCCCAAGTAGCTGGGATTATAGGTGCCCACCACCACACCCAGCTAATTTTTGTGTTTTTAGTAGACATAGATTTCACGTGATGGCCAGGCTGGTCTCCAACTCCTGAGCTCAGCTGATCTGCCTGCCTTGGCCTCCCAAAGTGCTGGGATGTTCTTTTAGATTAATCTGAAAGAGTCCTATTTTCTAGAACATAACGCAAACTAATATTCACATGTAATATATGTGTATGTACATTTTTAAAACTAAACCAACATATCACATAAGGATAATCAAACCGACAAAACAATATCTTATAAACAGAAGATTTTAAAACATTGCAGTTATTAGTTACAGGTCTCATACACGTTGCTGCAATATACAGAACATACCTCTGTAATACTCTGAGTAGTTTCCTACTTTTGATGGGGTATTTCTTCTGAAGGTTGAGGAATGTCACATGAGTCCCCTTATCTATGAGGCTACTAAATGCCGTATGATTTTCAGGCAGTTGCAGCAGAGAGCGCCAAATGAACATTCTGAAATAAAAATATATTTTAACCCCCCAAATTGTTTTTGAGTAAAATTGATGTAACATACAGAATTTACATGGTACCTGTATTTTGTTGGATATTCACCGTAGCCTTTTAATAAGATTTGTAAACACTTTTTGTTTAATCCATCTGGTAATTCGTTCTATAAAGAAAAAGATAGTATTAATAAATGACGTGATCATTAAAACTGAAAAGGTGACAAATGGTAATCTAGTCCACAGTACTTTCCAACTTTAGAAAACAACACATAGTAAGACATATTTGTGTATTAGAGGTCTTTTCCCCACTCCCCTCTCTCCCTCTCTTGAGCATGCATACACATAGCCAATAAAGTTCATGATATAGTACCTTCCCTAAACGAGCTTGACAAACTTTTTCTGTAAAGGGCCATGATGTGGTTTGGTTCTGTGTCCCCACCCAAATCCCAAATCTCATCTTGAATTATAATCCCCACAATCCCCACTGTTGAAGGAGGGACCTGGAGGGAGGTGACTGCATCGTGGGGGTAGTTCCCCCATGCTGTTCTCATGATAGTGAGTTCTCACGAGATCTGATGGTTCCGTAAGTGTTTGACAGTCCCTCCTCCACATATTCCTCTCTCTCCTCCTGCTGCCTTGGGAAGAGGGTGTTCACTTCCCCTTCAGCTTCTGCCATGGTTGTCAGTTTCCAGAGGCCTCCACAGCCATGTGGAACTGTGAGTCAATTAATCCTCCTTTCTTTAGAAATTGCCCAGTCTCAGGTAGTATTCTTTATAGCAGTGTGAAAAAGGACTAATAAAGGCCAGTTAGTAAATATTTTAGGTTTTGTGGGCCAAGAAGAAAAATCAAGATCATATATTTATATATAACCACTTAAAAATGCACAAAGCATTCTTAGCTTGAATAGCTGAATTAGGCCCATGGGCTGTCATCTGCTGACCCTTGCATCAAGAGCAATCCATTCTGACAGCTCCTCCCCCATCTCTCCTCAAAATTCTAGGCAATTCCTAACATTGAAGCATCAAGGAAAGGTCTGGCAGAAAAACATGCGGGAGTACATCATTTTATCCCAACAGACATCAGCTCCTGCTGATAATCCCTTATATCTAAGACTTTTAAGCCAATTTTTATCTTAATAAAAAATATTGTATAGAATTTAGGATTATAAAGCTGTTTTCATATATTATCTCAACTGGATCTAACAACTCTATCAAACAGATGAAATGTCTTCCTTTACTTGAGAAAATGAGAAGTTTGGTAAATTGCTTATGGTCACAAATCTGCTAAATCTTGGCTCAAGACTCGAAGCCAGACTTTCTGATTGAGTTTAGTGCTCTTTTTACCACAAGAAACAGGTAGTCCGATGTAAGAGAAGGGTGAAGGGAAAACCCAAGATGATGGTGAATGAAGATACTTGAGAGCCATGTTAAAGGTCTAGAGGGCAACCAGAGCAAATGAGAGCAGTATGATCCAGGAAGACTGCCTTCGTCAGCAAGATACCTGCTGCCACTGAAGCCTCTTTTTAAACAAAGGAAATGTGCCCTGGAGAGTTTGGCCTCAATTTGATCTGTTCTTGACCATGAGCTGATAAAGTTCCTTCTTTCCTTTCCATGTGCTAATGCAAAGATGAGTTGAGGACTTGCACTTCACCCCATCGAAGTGTTCTACTTTGACCTACTTCTTAGAGCTGGCAATGGTTTCCTCAGAAGCAGCTCCATTCCTCAACATATTTCTGCAGGATATCCAGATTTGATCCACACTACAATGCTGCCAGATACCCTGACATGATGAGCCTTTTAATTCCCAAAGTTACTCATGACCATTCCTACCAGTTTTCCCAGAAAAGGTCCTGCAAACTCTGAAGCCAGAATATCTCAGAGATACCATTCAGCTTATCTTTGCAATAAACATTCATTAAATAGGAGCAATATTGCCCAAATCTTTCCACAACTAGGCTTGGCTTGTGTCTGCTATTCAGTTTTTTTCTTTAAAGAAATAATCTTTTGTTTAAAGTTACATGAAGAGGTTATAAAACTATAAAGAAAATCAAGGGCATAATTAACACAAAAGTGAGGACAATGGTTATATATATGGGGTAGGGAGAAAAATGTGATGGGGGATAAGCACACAGGGGGCTCCAAAGCTACTGGTAATGCTCTATTTCTTCATGTGGAAACGGGTATGTGCAGAAAAAAGTGAACACAAGCCGGTCTGAGCCTGCTACCCTTAGAAGACTTACTTGCAAGGTCGGCCTTTGGCTGGTGCCTAGAAGTTGAATTTCAAGATAGTTCTCATTACCCCCAGAACCAAAAAAGAGTAGCTCATTGTGTTTAAACTGTTGGTACAATGTGGTTTATGCTGAATGCCCTTCCTTCTAGGAGTCTGAAATTTGAAACCTGTTAAAACAGGGTACCTACAGAACCAGCCTCTAGTAAAAGTCCTGGGCACCAGGTCTCTAATAGATTTCCCTGATAGACAATACTTCACACATATTGCCACACTTCATTGACGGAGGAATCAAGGATGTCCTGTGATTCCAGTGGGAGAAGATTTCTGGAAGCTTGTGCCCGGTTTCTTCTGGACTTCACCCCATGTGTCTTTTCCCTTTGCTGATTTTGCTTTGCATCCTTTCACTTTCATATATTATAGCTATGAATATGACTACATGCTGAGTCCTAATAAACCACCAAACCTAAGGATGGTCTTGCAGCCACCTGACACAGGATACATACGTAATCTTTTTTTACTTTTCATTAAGTTGTAATCTGTTTTAGACACTCTTCTGTGTTGCAAGTTTTACAATTAAAAAATGCTTAAAGAAAAAAGAAGTTACAGCAGTCCCTACTTATTTGAGGAGGAAATGTTCCAAGATCCCTAGCGGATGCCTGAAACCTCAGATAACACTGAACCCTAAATATATTATGTTTTCCCCTATATATACATACCTGTAATAAAGTTTAATTTATAAATTAGGCACAACAATAGATTAACAATCATAACTAATAATAAAATAGCACAATTCTGACAATATGTCAGTATCAGTACTTTTGTGCTCTACAGAAGTTTTTTAAGTAAAATAAGGGTTACTGGAACACAAGCACTGTGATACTGTGACAGCAGATCTGATAACCAAGAAGCTACTGAGTGACTATGCTAGACAAAATGATGATTCATGTGCCAGGTGGAACAGAGCAAGATGGCAGGAGATTTTGTCATGCTACTCAGAACGATGTGCAATTTAAAACTTATGAATTGTTTATTTCTGAAATCTTCCTTTTAATCTATTTGGATCACAGTTGACTACATGTAAACAAAACCATGGAAAGTAAAACTATGGATAAGGAAGGACACTGTATTAAAATCAATGTGAAAAAATATCAGGTATTATTAGTGAGAATATGGAGCAACTAGAACTCTCAAATACTGCTGGTAGGAATGTAAATCAACTACTTTTCAATCAACCACTTAGGAAAACTGACAGTATTTACTAAATTAATCTACAGTGTATCAGTTGAGTAGTTATTCTGGGGTGGGCGGGGGTAAGGGAGAGAAAGCATAGAATGGAGCAAGAAGCTGATGGTAATGTTCCAGTTTTTGATCCGGGTGCTGGTAACATGGTGTGTGCATTTTGTGAAAGTTCACTGAGCTGTATACTTAATGTGTACTTTGTATATGTGTGTGTATATATTTGTCATTAAAAAGTTTTAAAATCCCTTGAAAATAATGTAACATCTCTATTAATAGCTATATTTTCTTTATTTCTCAAAGTAATATGGCTGGGTGTGGCAGCTCATGCCTGTAATCACAGCACTTTGAGAGGCCAAGGTGGGAGGATCACTTGAGGCCAGGATTGAGACCAGCCTGTGCATAATTTCAGTTACAACTTTATTCTCTTCATTTATTCTCTTTCTTTAATTCCCAAGAGGGAAGAGTGGTGATGGCTTAGAAATCACAAGACTCGTCTACAGCAGAGTCGTGACAAACAAAGTTTAATTACCAAATATTCTTACCTTTTTACTTTCAAAATCACCAGTCAGGTCTTGTTTTAATATTCTAGTCTGTATTTTGCTTCCCCTGGATTTTGCTGGCTGCTGTACTCTTCCTGATGTTACTTTCATCTTAAGATCACTGGAACTCAGTTTATTCTTGGGCAAATCTTCAATAACTTTCACTAAAGGCAGAGGTGGCTAAATGGAAAGATAAATATATGTATTCTAGTGGATATCCTTGGAAGATAGGCCTGTTAATATATGATTTTCAAAGTTTGCTTTAATAACATGCCTTACTATGTAGAATTATTCTTCAGGCAAAAAAACTAAGTAAAATGTCTAGGAACATTTGCTTTGACTAATAAAGCAAATTTCTGCTGAATCTTTTTGAAGAACATAATAAAGATATATGATTAACAATAGCAATAAATATAATTATTCCTTGAAAGCTGGCCTTAAATCATTTAATACCAAATCATGTTTACACATACATGGTGAAGTTAGTATGGTGATTATTACCTACAGCAAAAAAGGTACAGTTAGAGGTATGGCCCTCTAGAATTCTGATAGAAGTACCCTAATATTCGTTGGGGTCAAGTGAAATTTCTAAGAGGAAACTGCCAAATGATTTTCTTCTAGAAGCATGGAACCTCTGCCTCTCTATCCCTTGGTTAAATGTTTTAATCTGCTTGGCAATCACTATTAGTTCCTTATTGTATCAACAGCTTAAGCAGTTCAGACAATGTGACTTTGAACCTATACCTTCATTTTTATGGGGCCCATCAGACAGGGAAAAAAACCCGAACAACTTCAATTTACTTAAAGTAACATTACTCACTAGAACATTTTCTCCATAAATAATATTCTCTTTGAAATCAGAAGATCTTCCTTCTTCAAAGGAAGTGAGCAAATCAGGTAATTCAGGCTTTCTAAGTTCTAAATACAATTCAAATACAATGACCATTTACAGTTTATGATTCAATTCTTCAATTCATCTATAGGATGGGATTAATAGTGGTCTGACTTATGATATACCCATCTTTAATATCCTTAAACTATTTTTTGACTTCAATCCATTCTTCTACATTTTTATTAAAATTTCCATTGTAATGTCACAATTTCCCCTGTTTGAGCCTTATCTTCTACCATGAAGTATAACCTCCCAAAATGAACCTGAGATATGACCTGACTTGACATGCCTTTGTAGTGTTAAATCTTCAACACATAATAATTCATTTACTCTATTACCACAATACCAGAAATTTTCCAATGACAAGAAAATAAAACTGGCAAAAATGGGACAAATGTGAGTTATGATTTACAGAGAATATAGAGCTGAACATTAATGTAGCCTGGAACAGCCATAAGACACTGATGGTACTGGGAATGTGTCCAAAAAAGAAAAAAGATCATTCTACTTCTAAGCTAGCTTTTCTATTCATGTGATCTCAATTTGCTCAACAGATAACAAGCAGAAAGGAACTCAATGACTCACTCTTACTATAGTTTTTCTCAGATCTCTGCCTGCCTCTATTAAGAAGGTTTGGCAAGTCCAGATGCAGTGGCTCACGCCTGTAATCCCAGCACTTTGGGAGCCCAAGGCGGGTGGATCACCGAGGTTAGGAGTTCAAGACCAGTCTGGACAACATGGTGAAACCCCATCTCTACTAAAAATACAAAAATTAGCCAGGTGTGGTGGCACGTGCCTATAATCCCAGCTACTAGGGAAGCTGAGGCAGGAGAATTGTTTGAACCTGGGGGGCGGAGGCTGCGGTGAGCCGAGATCATACCACTGCACTCCAGCCTGGGTGACAGAGTAAGACTGCATCTCGAAAAAAAAAAAAAGAAGAAAGTTTAGCTAGTACTGTAAAACTGACTATTCAGAGGCTGAAAACTCTCAGTAAGAGCAGATATTAATACATTTTTAAAAATTTATTAATATATAGCACATATAATGTAAAAATATATTTATATAGTATATATAATGATATAAACGGCAAAAGAACAGCAGAGTATAATCCCATATGTTTAGAGACAAGTATGCATACACACACGTGCGTGCACACACACACAAACATATACGTATAGTTAATTCTCACTATTTGCAGTGGTTCTATAAAGTCAGCATGAACACTCAATTAGTGAATACTGAAATACTGCTCCTAGGGGAAACACAGAATCAGGTTCCTGAGAGCCTCATTAATCAATCAATACATACATGTGTGTTTCTGTTTAAAGACATCTTATTTAATACATATTGCTGATTCCTTATCATTGAACTCACAGTTAATAGCACTATAACTCATTTCTGAATGAGTTTAATCTAACACACATATTTTCTCTATAAGGGAAGCCACAGCCTGTGTTTAGAAACAATAAATAGCACTTCAGCGCTACGCTTAGGGACCACTTTCAACAGTAAAATCTTAACAAAAAGCTTCAAAATGCCAAAAAAAATAAATGGTATTAAGCAGACCACAAAAAGGATACTTGTTTACACTATGAGAGCTGAAATAAGAAGAGAGTGTTGCCTCGTTTGACTTCAGCTGGGAACAAGGGTATCTAGTGACTCAAAATTTCACTGCTCTGTGCATGTCCCTGAATGACCATGAAAGCACTGCAAGTATTAATTTTGAAGTTACAAATCAATTTTAGTGAGTAGGTGAATTCTCATGTATAGAATGCACAAATAATGAGGAGTGACTGTATATCTTTACACACATAGAAAAGAAATTGGGAACGTGTAAATCAGAATCATCTGAGAATGGTGAGACGTTCAGTGATTTGTATTTGTCTATTTGCTATTCTGTATATTCTTATTTTTTTCTGCAACAAGACACTGCTTGCATAATTTTTTAAAAGATAAAGAAAACAAAAAGGAGGAGGCACAAACTTTTTTCTAGGATAAAAAAAGGTGGCAAATGCTACTCCAAATGCACCCAATCTCATGTGATCTTGGAAGAATTGGAACACCCAGAACTGCTAGTTATTCACTGTGTGATTAAGTTTGAGCATGAACTTCTTCCTGTGTAAAATGAAAGGGTTAGACC
The DNA here is from genome assembly GCF_007565055.1 of Rhinopithecus roxellana. Classification (NCBI taxonomy): domain Eukaryota; kingdom Metazoa; phylum Chordata; class Mammalia; order Primates; family Cercopithecidae; genus Rhinopithecus; species Rhinopithecus roxellana. Next base: position 103,394,699 of record NC_044557.1, read on the forward strand.
AGGTGATCATCAAAGTCTCTGTTAGAGCTACCAAGGTGCAATTCCAGACTGGAAGACACATGGACAACATGACTGATTAGCTGGGGGAATTTTAGATAACCAGAGAAGAGAAGAGAGGCGTGCATTGTAGTGAAACGGATGCTGTGGATAATAGATTCAGAAATAAGGATGGTGTCTATGGGGATAATGGGGGAAGTTATAAGTTTGAGGAAATAAGTTAGACAGGTAGGCAAGATTAGAGAGAACACTGACAGCCAGGCAGAAGAGTCTGGACTTAATTCAACAGGTGAAGGAAGGAAGCCACTAAAGTAGCATTAGTTAAGAAATGATGATGAATTATTTTAGAAGATGGTAGGATGGGCAGGGCAGGCACTGAGGGCTCTGAGTTTAAGATATTTCTTTAAATTACTGTTAGTCTAGAGTAGTTAATGAAGACCAATACAAGGATAGCAATTACAGAGGTGGAGAACAGACAACACATTTATAGATATTTCAAATTTAAGAAGTTAGGCCGGGTGCGGAGGCTCACGCCTGTAATCCCAGTACTTTGGGAGGCCAATGTGGGCAGATCATGAGGTCAGGAGTTCGAGATCAGCCTGACCAACATGGTGAAACCCCATACCTACTAAAAATACAAATATTAGCTGGGCATGGTGGCGCATGCCTATAATTCCAGCTACACAGGAGGCTGAGGCAGGAGAATCGCTTAAACCCAGGAGGCGGAGGTTGCAGTGAGCTGAGATCGCACCATTGCACTCCAGCCTGGGCAACAAGAACAAAACTCCGTCTCAAAAAAAAAAAAAACAAGTTATATGACTTAGTATTGACTGGATTTAGAAAATAAAGGCATAGGAAGTCATTGAGCTTCAAGGTCTCTAGCTTATGAGATGGGAAGAAAACATGAGACAGAACTGAAGAAACTAGGATTGAAGAACTCTTTTGGGAAGGAGATAATGAGTAACACCTAAATGAGAGACATCAAACGGAGATGTCCCTCAGGAAGGCAACAATTTAAGAATAGAGCACATGTGAGAAATCAAGGTCAGAGATGTGGCTTTAGGAGTAAGAGCAACAACATATATCCAGAAAAATGGATAAGTTCCAGGTAAGTGAGAAACAGTAGCATAAAGATTTTACTCTTGATGATATAATAGGTAAGTGTTTATAAAAAGCTGATATTGATTACTTGATCACACATACCTTATTTATTTCTTGTGTTAAAGCCTGAACTGAATATATGTTTAGACTTCCATTTTCCATAATAGATGCAATGTACCGTCCATGTGGGCTAATTACTGATGAGCTAATTCCTTCATCAAGGCTCCCAATCTCAAAGAGAAGTTTACAAGTCTGTATATTGATAAATCTCATAATACCATCTTGACTTAGTACTCCAAGAACCTAAGAGTAGAGAGAAAAAATATAAACTCCTAAAAACATGTGACAGTGAATGTCTGAAAGTCATACTATATACATGTCTTTACATGTATGCAATGTTTGTGTATGTACGTGTGTGTGTATATATATGTGTGTGTGTATATAAATACATATATTTTGAGAGGGACACCTAGAGGAAATTCTATTCTCAGTGAGATATGTTTTATTTTATTATTATTATTGTTTTGAGACAGAGTTTCACTCTTGTTGCTCAGGCTGGAGTGCAGTGGCACGATCTCCACTCACTGCAACCTCCGCCTCTCGGGTTCCAGCAATTCTCCAGCCTCAGCCTCCCGAGTAGCTGGGATTACAGGCATGTACCACCATGCCTGGTTGATTTTTGTATTTTTAGTAGGTATGGGGTTTCACCATGTTGGCCAGGCTGCTCTCAAACTCCTGATGTCAGGTGATCTGCCTGCCTTGGCCTCCCAAAGTACTGGGATTATAGGCATGAGCCACTGCGCCAGGCCTGATATTATATATTTTAAAATCACAACTTATGGCTCATGTTGATTATGCCCTGGATCTAATCAGAATCAGCAAGGAACCTATCATCATGGACTATGGAAAGGTGCCCTAAGAATCTTCCCTTCCCACAGGCAGATCATGCAGAGGACAGAGAGGATTAGACAATGATATAATTTGAATGTGTCTCTCCAACAGCAAGTATTGGAAACTTGCTCAATGCAACAGTGTTGGCAGATAGGGCCTAATGAGAGGTGACTAGGGCATGAGGGCTCTGCCCTCATGAAGAGATTAATGCTGTTATTATGGGAGTGGGTTTGGTATAAAAGGATGAGTTCGCCTCCCTCTTGTCCCCTCCCATTCCTCCCTCCCTTTCTCACCCATATGAGACCTTCTACTATATTATGACAGAGAACAAAGGCCTTCAAAAGATGCCAACCTCTAGATCTTGAACTTCCCAGCCTCCAGAACTGTGAGAAATAAACTTATGTTATTTATAAATTACCCAGTCTGTGGTATTCCAATACAGTAGCACAAAACAGACTAAGAGAGACAGTTCCTAACTTTTGCCTCCACACTGGCTATCAGGAACAAGGAGGGTGGAGGGTTTGCCTTCCTGTACCCTTTCCATAGCTAATCGAAGCTAACATCAGCCCTGCTGCCCCCACACAAACCTGTCACTGCCACTGAGGCTCCCCACTGTCTACCTGTTTTCAGCAAATATTTTAAGTAACATCTGGAGAATGGAGAGTTTGTGAGTTGCAAGGGTAGTGGAGGGGTAGGAGGGAAGCTAGTCTTTTAAGGGGGGAGAAAAGTTTAAATTTTAACTCAAAATTTCAAAAATTAAAAACATGTAATAAAGGCCGGGTGCGGTGGCTCACGCCTGTAATCCCAGAACTTTGGGAGTCTGAGGAGGGAGGATCACGAGGTCAGGAGATTGAGACCATCCTGGCTAACATGGTGAAACCCCGTCTCTACTAAAAAATACAAAAACTTAGCCAGGCATGGTGGCGGGTGCCTGTAGTCACAGCTACTCAGGAGGTTGAGGCAGGAGAATGGCGTGAACCCGGGAGGCGGAGGTTGCAGTGAGCTGAGATTGCACCACTGCACTCCAGCCTGGGAGACAGAGCTAGATCCCATCTCAAAACGACAACAAAAAAACCCAAAGAATAAAAGGTGCAAGGTTGTATAAAATAATGGGAAAAACATAACACTATACATAACAATAGTGGATATGGGGGGAGGTGAACAACTAGACAAATGGTAGAAAGGCATGACAGACTTCCTACTGTGTGCTGTTTTATGTTTTCAACCATATGAATATATTACCTAATCAAAAACGTAAGTAAAATGGACATGATATATACATACACGCATGTGTATACATACATATGGAAAACATATATCTAATCTGTTAAAATACAAGATCCATGACAGTCTATTTGAAATAAGAAAGTTAAGGTTTGACAGAACTCAACTCTTAAAAAGGAATAAGTGAAGGAGGATGGGGGAAGAAGCACTTTGTAAACTAAAGAAAGATACCTATAAAAACATGTTTCACAGGAGTGAGCAACCAGTTAGGGTAAATAAAATAACAACACAATGAAAAAATTTTAGTTCTAGTCCAATCTTTAATCCTTACAATTAACAGGAATGTTGACAAGTCAATGTTTCTAGTTGTTAGTGTTATAATCTGTAAAATGGTGAGAATATCTTTCCTGCCTATGCCAAATAATTAAGGATCAAATGAAAACTAGCATGCTAAAGCACACTGCAAACCATAGAGTACAATATAAATTTACAGTATGCTGATTTTATAAGAGCAAATTGTCAATAGTATAAAGAATACAAGATTTTGAAATTTTTTTCAATTCTAGACTCTTCACAAAAGTCACATATTTGTAATTTCAAATTCTTGTAACAAGGTGTAAGTTAAATAAATAAGAGCTAATATAGTTCAGAGATGGATGCGTTCTTTCGCAAAAAGTACAGTGCCCTACGTTTATGTTACTAACCTGATTAGAACCAGCATCAAAACTATCAGGAAGAAATTCTAGATGACGAATGGCTCGAACTTTAGTGGGCATCTGGATAATTCTAAAGAGCTGCCTAGTTTCCAAGCACCACAAATGAAGATGATTTGATTTGCCTCCAGCAGCCAGGATTCGGCCATCTCTATATAACAAAAAAGCGAGAAAGTAAGGCGGGTTCAATTGTTTATAGCAGTGCTGTCTAACAGAACTTTCTGTGATGACAGAAAGGTGCTGTACCTATGCTATCCAATATGGTCACACTAGTCACATGTGATTCCCGAGCACTTGAAATGTGGCCAAAGTTAATGAGGACCTTATTTTTAAATTGCATTTAATTTGTATTCATTTAAATACTTGTATGGACAGCTCAGGTTTATAGTATATATATTTTTACCTACTGTGCTAAGGCACCAGTTTACCAAACATTTGTTTAATGACCTGATTGTGGGTTTTTTACATAACACTTATATTTTATAGCATAATCTCAAGGTCACTTATCACTATCCAACTTTCTGTGTTTCACATACAGCTATACAGAATTGGTGGTACTGGCTATATGAAGAAACGTAACAGCCCAAACTTTTTTCCTGCTCAAAGAAAGCTACCTTAATAAGGTACAAGAAGAGTAAGTTGTTTTGACTTGCAAGGCCATTGCTCATTCATTCAACAAGAACTTGTAAAGGACTTATTAATTTGTAAAAAGTGTGATAATACTATGGTTATGTTTCAAGTGTCTGCTATAAGCCAGGTATGGTCCCAGAAGCCAGGGACACAGTCAGTTAAGGCTGCACAAGTCAAGTAATCCTGCTCTTACAGGATTTTCGATCTAGAGGAAGGCAAACAAACAAATAAATGAACTTGTTTTCAGCGGGTAATAAGTTCTATAAAGAATTACAAAATAAGGTGATGAAAGCTGGGAAAGGAGGAAGATCTGCTACCTGAATGACACAAATAGGCCAGTCATGGGATGATTTGGAGGAAGAATTCTATCCCGATCAGTATTCCAGACTGGCTGGTACAAAAGTGCTGAAAAAGCAGTAAAGTTAGTATATAGGGAAAAGTAAGTAAGAGGTCATATTCAAGTGCATTGCCATATGAAAGTACACTGCTATACTCAGGTGTGGCTAGAGGAGACTAAGGAAGGAAATGAGACGAAGCGAGGGAGGCCTAGGCCAGATGACAGAAGGCCTCGGGGGAAATGAGGGGTGGGGAGTTGGATTTTATTCTAAATGATGAAGGAGGTTAAATAGGAAAGTGACATGATCTGACTTACTGATTTATAAAAACCACTTTATCTGCTGCACAGAGAATGACTATAGGAAATGAGATTGAAAACAGGGAGAACAAATAAGAAGGCCATTATAGTGCTCTAAAAGAGGCTAGGGCGGCTTGGATTAGGGTACCACCCACAGCAATGAATAAAAACAAATTGACCAATTTGAGATACAGTTTGGTTGAGTTGATGGGATTTACTGATGACTTAGAAGAACAGGGTGAGAAAAGAGAGGAATTAACATATATTTTGTAACTCTTTCCCCTGAGTAGAAACAAGGATCGGCCCAGTCAAAATGAGAACCCCTAGCATCCAGATTAGGGTCTTGAAATACCATTTCCCAAAAAAGAACCCAGACTCTTTAGAGAAAAGGCTAATTCCAGGGTTAGGGCAGGAATTGTACCAGATAAGCTTGGAACATCTTGTCACATCAGAAAGCATGAAAGCTATCATAGGCAACTGGAGTTGTAGTAAAAGGATGCCAAAGCCAGCGAAAAGAGGTTCCTATTAGTCAAAGATGAGAGAACTGGAACATCTAAGAATGACGGCTGCAATGTATTAAAACATGCTAACTACTCTAAGCCTATGAATTTACAAAGATTAAAGACAAAAAAACTTCATTAGCTACTTTTGAAAGATGCCAATAAACCAGTTCATTACTTTTAAAACTAGTTTAAGAAAAAAGAGGAGAAAATTAAGCATTCATCCTGCCTTTCCTTTACAACTGTACATCAAAATAACCAAAGGGTAGATGAGCAGAAGTTTCTTTCTATAGAAGGTTATTAACTAATAAGTGAAGAATAAATGAGAGAATTAGAACAGCAGCATTTTGCTAACTTCTAAGGCCATACTGGATCTAGGGAATGATCACCAGTGGCTACTGATATCACAAAAGAAAACTGTTCTATGTTGTTACTGATGAAAGTACACAAACCACCTTCTTGTGTAATGTCTTCTTGTGCTTAAATCAGATCAAGCCTCCAGTTTTTAGAAAATACAGGTACAACCAGTATACAGGAAAAATACAGATAACAGAGGATCATATTAAACAGTACCACATGAAGACAAAGAGCAAAATCCAGAATATAGAAAACTCAAGAGGAGAAATAACCAGTTATTTAATGAATTAACTATAAGGGAAAAAGAAAGGATGAATACATCAACAAAACACAATGTGTGAACCTTGTTTTGCTTCTTATTCAAACAAATCAATCATAAAAACCAATTATTAGACAAATCAAGGACTTTGAATATGACTAGACATATGACAATATTAAGACATTCTTATTCATTTTTAAAAAGTGTGATAATAGGCTGGGCGCAGTGGCTCACGCCTGTAATCCCAGCACTTTGGGAGGCCAAGGCAGGTGGATCACCTGAGGTCAGAAGTTCGAGACCAGCCTGGCCAACATGGTGAAATCCCGTCTCTACTAAAAATGTAAAAATTAACTGGGCGTGGTGGCAGGCACCTGTGATTCCAGCTACTTGGGAGCCTGAGGCAGGAGAATTGCTTGAAGCTGGGAGGTGGAGGCTGCAGTGAGCTGAGATTGTGCCATTGCACTCCAGCCTGGGGGACAACAATGAGACTTCATCTCAAAAAATAAATAAATAAAGTGTGATAATACTATGGTTATATTTCCAAAAGGGCCCTTATCTTTCAGAGATAAACTGAAATATTTATGGATAAAATGATATGCTTAGGTTTTACTTCAAACAATGCATTGGGGAAGTAGGTGAAATGACTGATAAAAATAGAAATGGCCAGGCACGAAATGGCCAGGTGCGGTGGCTCATGCCTGTAATCCCAGCACTTTGGGAGGCCAAGGTGGGTGGATCACGAGGTCAGGAGTTCAAGACCAGTCTGACCAACAAGGCAAAACCCCATGTCTACTAAAAACACAAAAATTAGCCGGTGTGGTGGCTCATGCCTATAATCCCAGCTACTCAGGAGGCTGAGGCAGGAGAATCACTTGAACTCAGGAGGCGGAGGTTGCAGTGAGCTGAGATCGCACCACCATACTCCAGCCTGGGCGACAGAGCGAGACTCCACTTCAAAAAAAAAAAAAAAAAAGAAATGGCCATTCATTAATGATTATTGTAGCTTATGGAAATATTTAGTGGTTCTGATGGAAGAAATGCTGGTATAAATAAAACAACACACACACACACACAAAACAAAAAACCAAAAAAAAGAAGAAGAAGAAATTCTTAGGGGTTCATGTATTTTTCTATTTTTGTGTATATCTGATGTTTCGCAAAATAAAAAAAAGTCAGCAGATCATATCTAAATTTGAAGGTAACTTTTTCTAATATGACAAAAAGATACTGAATAAAAACTAAATGAAAATTTGTAATTTTTTACCAGAAATTAAATTTCTTAAATATTCCTAGTGTCTTAAAAAACACATTACCTGGTCACAGCAAACACTTTGTATAATATACTAGAGCTTTCAGGTGGAGCTGGCAATTGATATTTGCAAAAAAGTGTGTCACATTCCCAGGCAAAAATGGAATTATCTTTAAAACAGCTGAGGATGGTATTACTTAATGGTAGAAAGAAAACCTAAGGAGGAATAGAGAAAGTTAGTTTTCACACAAGGTTCACATAGTACTCTTTAAATTTAAAATTATAGAAGTAGCCTATTTTTCTTTATTAAAATATTCTTTTTTTAAGTTGGAGAAAAATACATTTCTAATATATCACAAGGAGTAATACTGATTATTTCATAAATTATTATTAACCAAAAAAAAAAAAAACAAACCCCTTCAAACGAAAACTAGGTATACTATAATGACTAGGCAAGTCACAACATTCTAAATGGCAGTTTAAAAAATTTCACCTAATATTATTAAAGAGTTAAATGAAAACAAGATATAATTTTGAGTATCAATTTTACTTCAATAAAGCACATTGGTCAGGTGTGGTGGCTCACACCTGTAATCCCAGCACTTTGGGAGGCCAAAGCAGGTGGATCACTTGAGGACATGAGTTTGAGACCAGCCTGGCCAACATGGTGAAACCCTATTTCTACCAAAAAAATACAAAAATTAGGTCGGGCGTGGTGACTCACACCTTTAATCCCAGCACTTTGGGAGGCGAGGCGGGGGATCACCTGAAGTCAGGAGTTCGAGACTAGCGTGACCAACAAGGGCTCTACTAAAAATACAAAAACTAGTCAGGCATGGTGGCAGGCATCTGTAGTCCCCACTACTTGGGAGGCTGAGACAGAATTGTTTGAACCCGGAAGGTGGAGGTTACAGTGAGCCAAGAACCTGCCACTGCACGTTAGCCTGGGCGAGGGAGTGAGCCTCCATCTCAAAAAAAAAAAAACAAAAACAAACAAACAAAAAAAACAATTAGCCAGGCACGTGCCTGTAGTCCCAGCTACTCAGGAGGCTGAGGCAAAAGAATCCCTTGAACCTGGGAGGCGGAGGTTGCAATAAGTCAAGATTGCACCACTGCATTCCAGCCTGGATGACGGAACAAGACTCTGTCTTCAAAAAGAAAGCACATATATGCATACACAAAATGTGGTGTGTTTATACATACATATTACTCCCACAAAATGAGCTGTATGTATATATTATTCCAGCGGCAGTGTATGACAGTGCCTTTTCCCTATACTTCCACCAACATTTGATATTTTTTAAACATCTATCAGTAGTTAGTATTTAATATAGTATTTATATTAGTATACAGTGTTTATATTAGTATATAGCTGTATATATACTATATATATATATACACACACACACATATATATTTTAAAAAGCCACTGTCATACACTGCTACCGGGAGTAAAAATTAGTTAAATATACTATACTATATGTGTCAACAGCCTTAAAATATGTATCTTCCCAAATTAGTCAGTTTGCTTTTAAAAGTTAGTCCTGGCTGGGCACTGTGGCTCACACCTGCAATCCTAGCACTTTGGGAGGCTGAGGTGGACGGATCACCTGAGGTCAAGAGTTTGAGACCAGCCTGGCCAACATAGTGAAACCCTGTCTCTACTAAAAATACAAAAATTAGCCG